>NC_090923.1:939737640-940362640 GCF_040938575.1 Ambystoma mexicanum
AGGGAGAGATCCTCATGTGATAACATGCTGTGATGTATCATGTAATTATATTGTTTTGTTGATGGTTATAAAATAATAAAAATCATGTAAACATTTTTTTAGTTTTTATAGCAACCCCTATCTGGTGCAGGTACATTGCTGATAATAGTGGATGTTGTTCTGCAAAACATACGCAGGCAGGTTTATCAGACATGGGAACGGCTCAGCCAGCCTTGCTGGAACGCGATATTCTAATTTTGCATATGAACACATATCTCTGCAATGGGTGCTTCACTCACTGAGCTAACTTGTGAACCACTGTGGCACTCAATTTATCAATATGCATTTCACTGTTGCTTATTGCTACAGAGTTGTGCCGTAAGGAACACATGAACTATGTATACCACAGTGAACACAGAAAACAGTACAAGATGAATCGATCAAGGCTGACGTGTGCTATTTAAGACTTCTGAACAATGGAATCTTACTTTTTCACATCAGGCAGCCCTGTAGGGCCCCCTCCAAGGTGGGGCCCCTCTGCAAGTGCCCCTTTTGCTCTCCCATAAAAACGTCTCTGGTTGATGTAGGAGGAAGTGGGTTCCTGTGCTTTGCGAGTTAGAGGATGTTCTGTTCCCCAAACTCTTTGCAGAGGTGTGTGTTTTGTGTCCACTAATGCTTAAGCTTGTCAAAGTAAGTTGTGATATTTTTGAATCTACAAGAAAAGGTCATTTTTTCCTACATTAGCGGCTTTCTCTGGAATGAGAGGCCTTATCCGGGTCTGACATCTCAAGTAATGGAAGCTAGAGGAGGGGGCTGAGGTCATGCACGTGTTATTGATTTTCTTCGTTTTTTTCAAGTTCGTCTTTTTTTTTAACTTTCTAGACCGGCAGCCTGGATCCGCCACAGGATGAAGACCTCCACAGAATGCTACAAGTGTTCCTGCTGACCATGCCAGGGACGCCACTGCTGCAGTCTAGCATTGAGCCGGGGCTTGCAACCTCACATGTAAGTCTCACCCTTCCTTCTGCACTTTCTGCCCGTCGCATGTCTAGGTCTGGCTAGAAGGCCGGTGGCTCCTTTACATTTTCTAATGGTAAGGTATCAAGAAAGGGATTCAAAGGAAGTGCACCCTGTTCTATTACAGGAAGTCTTGAAAAGCAACAATTCTCAACAGAAATCATCCGCTCAGTAGATGATAAAAAATAGTGCTGTTTGTAGAACACTTTTTAGCCTGCCTCTGCTAATCCCATGATACAATTAGTGCTGCTGTTTCTGACTGCCATGAAAATGTTACACATAATGCAGTGTTTACGTAGTTTACAAATTGTTGATCCCACAAATAGTGATGTAGTTAGTAGTGCATCTGCTAGGCAAAGCTCAGGCTAAATAGAGCTCCTCGTTTATAATCTGAGGGTTTAGATGCTCTGAGCACATGATGCTAAGCGTGCACCTCGCATGTTCTTGAAGATGTGTCTAATAGATTCGATAATCGCACAATAAACGTAGCACAGTGTTTCTGTTTGGTTGCCCTAATCTCATGGCCCAAATAAGGACGTATGTAAAGAGGTTTGGCCACAACACCAAGTGCACGGTGCAAACAGTGTAATGTTTAGTCTGCATGCTTTGGGCATTATGTGCCTATGCCAAGCACTGCTCATAAAAATAATAGAGGGACAGTCAATGTGCCGACTTTACCTGTGCGGTCCCCCTGTCTCCTGCCAAAGAATACCATGTGTTTGTTTGGCAGGCAGACCTTTAAGGCCTAAGCTGCGCTGGTGAAACCGGTCCAGAATGTTTTACCCACATTAGCAGAGACTCCCAACTTCTCTGTGTATACCGCTGATGCGCTGGAGAGCATGGCTTGGGAGAAAAAAAGATACAGGTTTATTGCATTGTTTGTAGTTGTTTGTAGTTGGTGCTCAGCATGTGCATATTATTCTGGAGTAAGCCGCTTTATTGCACGTGATTGTTCTCACTGTGGTTAATCTCTTCCGGTTCAAAATATCCCTTTCCATAATTCAACTAGAGCATTGGTGCTCACAGGTCAGCCAAAGCCTAATTGCTGCAGGCCACTGCTGGGTAAAGGACCCTGCCCTGAGGGGCTTTAAGTTCTTTATACCATTCCAGATGCCCTGCAGTTCTGGCACCGAAATCCGGTTTTATTTCCCTACCAGGGGAGGCATGGAATTGGGGCCCGCTCTATTTTAGTTGTCATTCAGTTTAAGGGCTGGTTTGGGGGCATTGTTTATGCTCCAATCTATGCGTGATCCCTTGAGGATAGTGGTGCTCATTTGCCAAGTCTGGAGCAGTAATTTCATGGAGCTCCTGATCTAAAGGAGCATTGCTTAATATATTGAAGCCACGATGTTAGAAGTGCCGGTAGGAAGAGGTCTCATAAGCATTTAAGATTACAGGACTAGCTTCAGGTAATTGTGCAACTGTAAGGGCAATTGTGCAAATGTAAGGGCAATAGTTGATCTGGAACCATGAGATGCCATTTCACTAGTGCAAGCAGTTCAGATGCAGTCGGCCCTATGTAGCAGTGGCGTGCTGTGGAGTGTGTGATACGCAAGCCAGCGTGAGTATGCTAATGGGCATGCCATCTTGTTAATACACAGAAATACTAAAGAGGATCTGAATAACAGGACATGAAAGGGAAGTACGATTGATGTGGGTGTCCTAAAGATCCACCATGGTATTTGTTGACCTCCAAAACTGAATCCACGTTATTGAAAAACAAGCCAGATCCACTGTATTCCCTGATCTAAAATAGTTTTATAAAAGCGTGTAGGCCTAAACCGTCTGCACTGTAAAAGCACACAGGGTTTAAATCCAGGAGCTCGGTGCAGATTTATGGCAATTTATCAGAGTTTTTCCATAACCAAGGCCGAGAGCAGGCAGACATGGCCATTTTGTCATCTCCTTTACAATCGAACAACAAAACCACGCTAAGATCAAGCCTCTTTTAGAAAAGTTTCAATTGGAAGTAGTGAATATTAGTTTTGCATAGCTGGGATTGAATTCTTCAATTCCTTATCTGGGAGCATCATTAAGGGAATTGAGCATTGCGAGGGGTCGGCAATGCGAGGTGGACAACTGTTTGATGATTGTTCAAAACATGCAATTTTATTAAAGTATAAATGATCGAACTTGCCTCACTATCCTTACTCTGAGGATTTCCCTGCGTAACAAAGCTAAAGGGGAAACACTCTAACACAGGATGTCTGGCCCTCACACCTAAAAACAAATACATAAAGAAATTATATGGAAATTCAAATAACATCAAGTTATATTCACAGTATTCCTGATAACCTTTGAGTAACCTGGTGTAAGAGGATTCAATTCAGCACTACAGCTAAGTTAACGCCTAGTCTAGAATACTGAATGAAAACCCTTATTGATATATCTTTAGGTCCAGTTCATGCGTTCTGGATGACTACCCTTGTATAACACCCCTCTCTTGGAATCCCCCTGACCCCACTGAGCCAAGAAGTAATTCTGTTTTGCAAGTTTAAAAGGTTTATTTGATAAATTAAAATATATATCACACTTTTTAATAAATTAATAATTGAATATCACACTTAATCTGATATGGTAAATATTAACAACGGAGAATCTGGCACTAGCACACTTCTTTATAATTACTAAGGAGTTGAGATGAAATGGATAAGGTAGCACACTGGTAAATAGGAACAAAAGTATAATGTGGTACAAAATGCTTTATGTAGGCTCAGGTGGATGCAATATTCAATGAATGCAGTACAGAAAATACGCAATATGATTTCAACCAAACAATGTAATCACTTTTCTCTGGCTACTCCCCTCCCCCCCTTGATGCAAGGCAAGGAAATGGAAGGAAAACACACAGTTCTCAGAAATGCAATCAACTGTAATTCAGTTCAATCCAGCAAGCTTAAACAGAAGTTTGAAAACACAGGCAAATGCTTTGATAGGTGCTAGCAATGAATGAGAAATATGCTGAACGCTTTTAATTCCCTTACAGAGGTTCAGGGTGAGTGGTATCTAGTTAATATTAGTCCAGGCTCACACTAGCAATGATGCAGGGATAGTTAGCAGGTTAAACGAATTTCTGGCAAATGAAATCAGGCAGCAGCAGTTTTTTTACATGTGAAGAAATTGCAAATCGCGGCAAAATTCGCGGATGCGCCGAGCGCTATTACAAAGGAACCGCAAGGACTATCTCTACCGTTTTGGGGTCCTAGGAAAGCCTGGGATCTCAGCTTCCAAATGAAAGTTATTGCAAGTCTCTAGCCCAAACGGTTGCGGAGATATGAGTAATTTAGTAAAGGTCGTTTTTGGTTTTGTAAATTTTAAACGCACACTTTTTCAAAATGACAAATTTTACTAGAAATGACAGGTGACAGATAGGAGGCAGTTCTACTTAGGTTAAATAGATTGAATTAGATGAATTTAAACTAAGAGATGTGTTCTGAGTTTTGCTAAGTACTCACAAGAGATTTTGAACAGGAAAGCGACTTGGTCACGATCTTCAGTCTGGTCAGGTCTTTCCGGATTCTGCTCACAGCGCCTGGTCTGGTCTCGGCTAGGCACAGCACTGCTTTCTCTCTGGTCTGGTCTCTGCTCTGGATAGATTGAAGTCTCTAGTTTGGCTTTCTGGAGTTTGATGGAGGTAAGTATGGATTTTTCCGGCAGGGCTTCCAGCGGCAGATGAAATTGAATGTCTCTATGTGTCCTGACTCTCTGCTTTTATCTGTTTCTTGAGAATGGGTGTGTGTGTTGCATCACTAGACTTGCCCCTCTCATTCGTCATTGGTCAGGCTTCCATTCCTCCGCTTGATTGGCAAACTGAACTGTGAGTCAGATTGATGTCATTTTATGATCTCTTGAAACATCCTCCCTTATCATCTGTGCACCCAAATATATATATGATCAAAATCCATACTTCAGAGTTACACAGTTGTTTGAAATTACATATACATGGTGTGGCTGAATTTAGCCATGTCTATGTCCAAATCTGCTCATTCTCGGAGCTTGCATTCAAAGAGTGTACATAATTGACTTTTTAACTGCTTTTTCAATTTCCGACATGGACCCAACTTTACATACATGTGTGCAGGGGGTAGGGACATTAACTGATGAAGTTTCAGATTTTTAACATGCACACATTTAGAGTAATATCCACTTTTCCGCTAAAACCCCCCTGAACATACCACCGGTTCCTACCACGTCTTAAACTGTGGGCAGAAAAATCACAAGAATTATGGTATCATTTATAAAATTTTCACATGTCCGCACTATGAATTATCCCCCTTTTTATAAAACCATATCCTTGCTGCAGGGGTGTGTCTTTTCAGGTCACATGGTACAGAAACCAGTCTTTCCAGTTTCTGCCAAGCCAGCTTGCTTCTCACAGGCAGTGCCCCTCCCAGCTTCTCCAGGAGGAAGCCACTTTTTACGACGTCTGTAATAAAAACCTTTGCCTGAGTGGAGAGGGCTTTGTTCACTCTCTGGCAGAGCACAGGAAATTCAATTATCAGATAGATGGCATATCCTTAGTGGGCAGCAAAAGGAACATTGGCCTTGGAACATAGTTGTGACTCAAGTTTCACTCCTGATGGGATCCGTTGCTAGGCAAAATCAAGTTCCTTAAGCCAGACCTTCAGCTAACTTTTTGTTGCTTTTAAAATAACTTGTAATTTTACACATGCAGCTAGAATGCTGATTCTAAGTGCAAAACTATGACATTTCAACAGTTACAAAGGCATGTGACACCAAACATAGGTCACTCATTTAATTTAACATTTTCGATTTTGGTGGTTTTAAATCCAGTTGCAGTTAGGCTTAAGCTGCTGACTCCATAGCATTTTTGTTATAAGCATTGTTTTTGGGCTCTTCATTTCCCAGATTTTGTAGGCACACAAAACTCCATTCTGCCAAATGTCTGCTGGTGTTCAGTGAATATTTTGCACATGTTGCAAGGTTTGAAATAGGCATTTTGCTTGCCTTCAGAAAAACACACAGTGGGTTTTAAAACGCCGGCTTTTGGATAGTGGTGAGTACTGGTACTGCACCCATTTTTGGGATTTTCTTGGATTAATGCATTCTAAACAGGAATGGTTCTTACATGGTAGTAAATCCTTGCTTAACATTGTTTTGATGGGGCTCCTTACAGTAAGATGGTTATGTGGAACCCCACAAAAAGGGTTGAATCTTTAAAGTGGTCCAATGAGTCACGATTTCAGCAACTTTTTGACATCAGTAAAAGTGGATTTTGTTAACAAAGACCTTTCTTTACCCTGGTGGGTGGCAAGTTAGGTAACCATTTTGGTGTGCGCACAACTGCGCAGCTTTCCTGGATTTCGGCGCACATGTGGGTTTTCCGCCATCTTGAATTTCCTAAGCCCACAGCACCAAATGTTGTAGCAGGGTAGCTTAAACGTGGGTCAGGACACCCTACACTGGCTGAACTCCCTTCCCCACGATTCAAGGTAAATTCAGCTCCAATGTTCATCATAGGAAATACGATATCCACATAGGTAGAAATGTCTCAATTCAGTTCTTGAAACTTCAATGTCAAGGTAAAGTTTTGTTAACCAAAGTTCCAACAACAGAGCTCTTCTTCTTTGTGAAATAAAGACTGCCCACTGCCTAATAAAAGACTTTCAACTGCCTCAAAAAAGCATCAAGGTTATTACCAGCCACGATTCTTTGCCACCACTTCCAATTATCCAAGAAGACTGTGTATAGTTCAAAAGGAATACAACTTTTATAAATGTTAGTGAAACATATGTCTTGGGGTTAACAGTTATATCTTTCACAAAATTAGGAATCACAATAGGTGCATTTGTCCGGATGACTTCACAGTGCGTCTGTCTACTTCAAAATCTTCACTTTTACTAGAGTTTACCATGAGTACGTTCTCCTTTGCCTCATAGTATTTAACTTCATTTATACTACTGAAAGAGGCCACCACAGATTCAGTACTTTGTAATTCAAGACAGGTTCGGACAAGATTCACTTAAAGACACTGCAGCACTTTCAAATAGGCAAGGCACTCTGCCTCTGAATATCTCTTAAAAAATGTGGCAGCCTTTTTGCCTCTTGTCTTTCTGCAACCACAACAACTTCAGTATTTTGTTTTAGCAGCAAGGTTTCCCTTTCCCTTCCCCTTCACCTCTTGCCAACTGTTAGTGAAATAAATACCCAGAAGGAAGCCTTGGTGCCACTCTCTATTGGGTTCACAGTAATTGTTGAACATTTGCTGGCTTTCAGAAAGGCTGCTTTCAATTTTAATAAGGGAATACTCTTGGTGTGGACAATGCTTGTGCTTTCTCCAACTGCAGATACAATGTTTAAACACTCAACTTCTTTTATCAACCATGGTTGTTTGTGTGAATAAATGTCAAAATGGTCTGTAATGTCTTCTTCATCCACGGAAGACTCCGTCTCTCCCACCTCCCCTTCCACCTCGCCTCTGTTTTTCCACCGGAGTGTCGACTTTTGTCTTTTTCTGGGTCTGGTCCTCTCCTTTATTTTTATGTAGATGGGGGCGGCCGTGGAAGGAAACCAGTGTCACCTGAAAGGTAAAGTGTGGCTATCCTCCGTGGCTGCCTGAATGCAGGGAAAAGGCCAGTGGCACAAAAAAAACCCAGGAAAGTCTGTTTGGAGTGATCAGAATCCAGTAGTTCTTGAGGAAGATCCGTGCAGAATGAACAGTAGTCTAGTCCGGCAGCATAACAGGATGTCGAAGACCACGTGAGTAATCTTTGGTAAGGAAAACTGCAGAGGAAGTCTCAGCAAGGACGGTAAAGCACAGTATAGTGGAATTCAGAAGCAGTCCGGGGACAGGAGAGGATCTGGTATCATGGGAGCCACAACAAGACGCAGGGCAAAAGCGGAGCAATCCAAGGAACAGGCTGAGTCGGTACACGGGAAGTCAGTAACAAACGGGGGAGAGCAAGGAAGGAAACAGAATGCAACAAAGGGAACAGGAGGGCAAAAGAGGGAGTAGAAAGAACAGCGGGAGACAGGAGGAATGGGAGGAAAAGGTGAGAGGGAAAGAGGCTAGCAGGGGAAGGGTGCAGCGGGGGAAAAGTAGAGCGAGAGCGGCATAGACGGGGAACAAGAAGGAAACCAAAATGGAGAAGTCTAGGGAAGCTAAGAGTAGCAAGGGAACGCACAGGCAACAGCAGAACGAACTGGAAACACAGGACGTTGCAACGCGCCCGAATGCCGGAAGTGCGGAAAGAAAACAACCGGCGTCGGACATGCTGCAACAAAAAGACTAGACCTGCACTCGGTGTTGTACAAAACGTGATGGAAACTGCAATGGAGGACACCGTTTCCATCGGTTCCAGAGTCACCAGTGCCCCCAAGATGTGACAATAAAGAGGTAAATGTCACTTCTTCCCATTGAAATCGAAATTAGGCATGTGCGACCACTTAAGTTTTACAAGGTTTAAGTGTTCAACAACGCTTTCTGTAACATTCCTTCTGCTTAATGAGAGGCACGCAGCCACTTCTTTAATTTAACAATGGCTTTCAGTAGCGTTTGCTTTCGCGCAAGAAAGATATTTTTGGTCATGCAAGGAATCGGAACACCAGGTTTTACTCCCCGGCTTCTGCGATCCTCTTTCTACGTGTTGCACAACTTCTACTGCTTCCGGCTTGCTTGGGACCCACACTCTCTCGTGTCTTCGGCCTGACAACTCAATGAAGGAGCTCCTCTCACTCCTGAGACCCATGACTTGACAAATGCTCCTTGCCTTGGTCTATGACACGTTTCCTACATGGCAACCAGTGCAATCAGGCTCACATGGGGAAAGGCAGCCTTCCTGTACACCTTCCGTTGCACATCCTCTGCACTTAAGAGTTTAGGGGAACAGGACGCTCTCAGAACAAGCCAGTGAAATCTGCTGCATCCATGTTCCGGCATCCCTCTCGTTCTCCCACTTCTGCTGGGCTTGCCAACCCTGAGCCTTCTTTCTACTTCTACTGCACTCACTCCATTAACAGTTGCAGCACCTTCTAATTGCCTGCCTGCACCTGAGGGGGCCTTTTATTCCTCTCGGGTTCCTTCAGTTGTCGGTTGTTATGCTTAGTTGCTTGCCTAATGCTAGAGCCCAACTCTTCAGTCCTCTCCTCATCCCAGTACTTACGGAATGATGGCACTTGTAGTCCTCAACAACAAAATTAGATTCTATAATTTCTGCTATTTGTCAAACGGCCATCAAAAGTGTGGGCTTATGGGAAAAATTAAACAGGATGGATTCCGAGTCTTCCTGGCCGTCCGCCCCCCCCTGACCTCCATGTGTGCTCCCGTAGTACACCGCCCCCTGGGTCGGGATCAGGAAGTGTCGGCCTTTCCCTGGCCACATGAGAAGGGTCCCAGGCCAGGTATCTGGGATGAATCATCACTGATTAATTACAGCATCTTGAGTGATTAAAATTGATTTGCCCTTCTCAATTTGATAATCTCCCTAACAAACAGTTTTATAAGTGTTTTCAGTCACTATCGCTCAACCAGTGTATGGGGTGGGTCATCGTTACCTAAAGCCAATAACAAGAATAGTGTGATTTCATTTGAATACCCTATCATGGTCTATTAAGGAACATCTAGTGAGATGCAGGTCACTCCATCTGGTACTTAGGGGTGGGGGGGATGATATCAAACCAAATGATGATGGAAAGTGCCTAATGGGAGTAGCGTTTACACAGTGGGTACTGCTCAATATATCTCATATAGGACTGCTCAATCATCTGTTTAATAAAGAAAATCGACAATTGCATTTGTTAATCAAATATAATAATGATATACATTATTAAAATCACACGGATATCAAAACATTCAAAAAGATATTTGTTTTAACTTGTGACAGGGGTTAGTAGAAATGTGACACAATCACTGTAAAAATCCTACAATCTTTCCACTAGTCCTGTGGCAATCCAACCGATTAGAAACATGGTCTGCTCTTGTAAATCCTAATGTCGGGTCTTTTTTTCCATCCATCTTCCAATTGTACCCTTGACACAATAGTGCTAGCATAGAATAGCTGCCTCCAAGTGATTGAAAAAAGGCGCACCCTAGGTAACCTTGATCTTCACAGCAATCCATGATCTGATCTTTTAATAATCTTGTCATCCTCCAGGCCCGTCAAATAGTCTCCTCAAATTCCAAAGGAGCGCTAAAAGTGATTTTTGTTAAATGTGTTTATGTATAGAGAATCGGCATGGCAGCTGTAAGGGTGCAGAGGTTAGACTCTGACACTGAGGGGCATGGTGTTTAGTAGAAACTTTTATTCAAGTGTGAAAAGGAAAAGAAAAACCCTATCCTGCCCTAACGCTAAGAGGAGTTTCCCTGCCTCAACAAAAACTAGTATTTGTGTCGGAATGTCCAAAAGCAAAAGTCCCAATGTCATAATCCTAACTCTGTCCCTCACATTCTAGGTATAAACTAAATGAAAAAAAGGTCTTTCTATCCCAAAGGGGGCGGCTCCCTTCCCCTGCCCAAAAGACAGTTCTGGAATCTTCATTTTCTCAAGTGTTGGGGAATCGCCCCTTCCCTGGATTTCAGGCTTCCTATCAGTTCATCAACTGTTTGGAGCGAGGTTGGCGGTCTCCCTGACCCAGCCTCCACTAGGCTAAAAATACAGTTGAACAATTGTTGGTGGAATTCTGTTCCCTGGTTGACCCTGCTCAGCCTCCCCGTCTGCCCCCCCATTTCTGGGTGCCCGACCCCGATTGACAGACCTGGTACTTTTCACCAGGCACTGCGCCGAAGAAGAGTAGCTTGGACACACTCCCATCTGTGGTGGGTCCTCGACCCCGGTAGGCAAACCTTGTCTTCTCCCACCAGGTACTGCAACAAAGAATAATAGCTTGGACGCACTCCCAAGCTGTGAAGTCAGGTGCAGACTTGGTTTACTTGCATGCCAAGTACCATTTCTCATGCAAAGTTCATCATTAGTTTCTGAATCTGGCTCCACGACCCTTCTCTTAGACTCAATATCACTTGATTGAAACCTGTTCCCCCTTGCATGTCTTCTCAAAAGTCTCTCTTCTGTTAATCAAAAGGGTTTCTTTCTGTAACCCTTCTCAAAGAGGTGTAGGTCTCCCACACCCTATTCAGTCCCCCAAACCAGTGTCTGATCACCCAGGTACCTGTATGGTCTTGGCTGTAGCACAGCAGCTGCTCGCGTGGTCTCCGGTGTCTTTCCCGGGTTCTCTTGACAACTTGGAGGCATTTCGGGTCTGCCTACGCTACTCCGCAATCTTTCTCCCTCTGTGTTGCAAGTAGCTTGCCCTGATCACACGGTCCCATGGCGTGGCTCAGTTTGCTGTTGCCTCTGCCCATCTGCAGTTCTCTTGGTGGCTTCACTTGGTCCGTAGGGACCGCCTCGCCAGAGCCTCTGCGCCTGTGACTGCCACAGCAACTTGCTTTCTGGAATTTGACTTCCCCTTCAGTGGCTCCACAGCTGGGAAGTATGGCCTTACCCAAAGACTGCCCCTGCAGCTCCGCTTGGGTCTTTGTTCGCCTTCTCTTGGTTTGTCTTCCCCTGCAGAGCATCCACAATTGGGAAGTCTGGCTCTTGGTCGCTATTGCCCGTCTGCTGTTTGCAGACATTCTTGGGTCCTCTCGGCCCTCCAAACGTAATGGCATGCTAGGACCAAGCCCCTCCACGGAGGATCTCTCTCCTTTCCTGGACATACTCCATCTCGCAGTTCCTCCAGGGTGGGTTTGACACTACTTGCTTTTAAGTTGGTTTTTTCCAATCGGCTGTCCAGAACCACTAGAATGGTCAAAGTGGTTCAGGTAGGTACTCTGTAATGCCCTTCACCTTCTTCTCGTCACAGTACTGATTGGGTTATGATGTTGTGACTCACTAATCTTCATCGTCTCAGTACTTTCTATTTCTGGTTACAACAGAAGTACATGGGATAGGAGGGCAGTGGTAAAGAGGGAGTTGGTGAACGATTGGTGGGGGTGTTATGGAAATACTGCATTCTCCCAATATGGTAGTTACTGGTCCCATAGGGGGTTTCCCCGCCCATTAGATTTATCCGCTAGTGCTACCCCCAAGGGGACTATCAGGTAGTGACTGGGTTTCCCCCTCCCATGATATCCACCTGCTGAGTACCACCCCTGGGAGACTATGTGGTAGCGGCCTAGCCTCATGGGGAAGGGGCTCTGCATATAGAAGCAGTGACAACATCCTGGGATTCCTAACACAGCGTATACAATTAATTTGCCTTTAAATGAGTGATGAATTGAAATTCTCATTCTTAGCCTCCGGTAATATCAGCTTAGCCAGTAATTGTGGTCCTTCACGGTTCCAAGTTTGAGGTCCTCTAAATCATGCTTTTCGACTTCACAGGGTATTGGCGCTCCTGAAGAGGCAGCAGCTGTGGGAAAAGTCCCAGACTGCTCCAAAACATCCTGGTTTTCTGCACTCTAGAACCCTGCATGGGGCAAGCTGACCACATTAGCCTGACATCCCCTCCTCGAAACCACTCGCCAGCAGTCAGCACCTAATGCAATGTTACTTTAAAAACCTGTGTTACTGCCTGTAGCTGCTTCTTTATCATAGATATTTGTTTAAGAGCGTACTGGGCCAACGTTTATTGCTCGAGACTGCATCAACTCCCTGAAACCGTGCAAGGGTTTTTATGCTTATGGGAAGGGTTGTAAGGGCTGTCCACTGTTCTCTAGCCTAGGGATGGGTAGTGTATCCCTAACCCAGACATGTCTCTACCCTGAGCTGGACTAGTGATTGGTAACAACTACTATCTAGAAGTTGTTTGCCTTCTTGTGATCGCCTGAAGGCAACGCCTGATCTATTTGGACTTTTTAGGGGACCTACTCGACAACTTCTGCAAAGGTAAGATTCAATGGTTGTGCCTTCCAGGCACTCAGAGCTTCACCCTCTAGCCATACGCACGCTGATATTCCTTTCCCTAAAGCTCTCAATCACTCGTCCCCATCTCCTCCTACTCGCCTCCTTCCTACTCCACCCACTGCCTTCTCTCTCTCCCTTACACTCCCTCTTGTGTCCCTCCGACGTTCCTCTCTCCCTTTCTCTCTTTACTGCTCACCTCCACCCTCTAATCTTACTTCTATCAGCCCTTCATGCTACTATCCCCTTCTCACTACTACTCTCCTCACTACTACTCCCCTCTCCACTACCACTACTCTCCCCTCTCCTTTCTAATTACCTCTCCTCACTACCCCTTGCCTCCCCTCTCCACAGCACTACCACTCTCCCCTCCTCACACCACCAGTGCTACTCCTCACATGCCCCCCTCCCTCAATCACCCTTTTTTCCTTCCCTCAGCCTTGCACGTACACTTACCCAATAGAACCACTACACAGTACTTCTTCCTTCTGGTCTCCTGTTCTGCCTCTTCCTCCTCCTCTGACCTCACACAAACAACCCACACCTTCCTCTTTCTCCCTTGCTGGTTTTCTGGTTCAATCCTTCCCTATCTTCTCTTCCTGGGAGGTGTTGCAATCGCTAAAACGCATATAAGGGGCTAAGCCCCCAACGCTGTCTCTCATGCGGTTATGCCAAAGTCTTTCAATGGCGGCCAGCATGATAAATGTGAGAGTTCCTCATGCCCTTGAAATTGCAACTTTCATCTGGGAACCGCTCTTTGGCTCAGTTACAGGTGAGCGGTGTGTTGTCCTGAAGCGGGTTGCAGCATTCTGCATACACGCGGACACCTGCTGTGACTGGTTGTGCAGCGTCGCAACTTTTCTTGCAAGTGCTGCTGGTTGGGGGTGGTGGTACGAGGCACTTCTCCATCAGCAATTCTGATTTTTGCCACTTTGTCTTGAAGATTCTTTCTACATTATGGCATGTTCATTTATACGGCGCACCGCTACCAACCAAGGGCAGTCTCCAGGCCCTCACGTGGCTCTGCAAGAGAAGAGGGCAGGGTGTGTTAGTAGGGATAGGATGAAAAGGACCGGTTCAGAAACGGGAGAAACTGGCGTCGGTGTGCTTTGTCCTGCATGTGGGAGTTGGTTTTAGAAGCCCAACTTGTAACCGTAGGGGTAAGACTCAATGCCTCGGCTGTGTGCTAATGTTTATCTTGGGTGTGTGGGTCGTATGAGGATAGGATGGAGGTACGGTCGGGCGCACTGGTTAGTTGTAACCATAAGGGGGTCCGGTGTTGTACCGGGAGTGTTATTTATTATTTATGATTTATAAAGTGCTGAAACAAGACCCGTAGGTGTAAGAGCGCTGACAAGACCGACTACACCACAAACAAAATCCATCAGACTGAAGGGGGAGCAAGCGGATAGCAGGCAGGGAGCAGGAGGAGTTACTCGAATTGCAGTGTGTTTAGGCCACACTTGAATCTGGTAAGAGAACGGCAGGACCTTGGGTCAGGCGGAAGGGCATTCCAACATTCAGGTGCAGCATAGGGGAAAGACCCTTGAGCAACCCGAGTCAGTTTGGCCCTGGGGGCATGCAGAAGAAAGAAGTGGTTGGATCTAAGCACTCTGCGTGCTGTTTGCCAGAAGAGCCTGTCAGATAAGTATGCCGGGCTGGTTCCATGGAGGCAGATGTGCGTGATGGTCAGCATCTGGAAGGTCATTCTTGATGCTACAGGGAGCCAATGCGAGGCGTGATCTTTTTTCGCAAGCACTCTGTTCAATTAGGATGAGGAAAATAGTTTAGTATAATTTTCATTCTGCATAAGGATATTCATATTTTTCAGGTCGGTGCATAATCTGAGTATTACCGTCTGAAAAGCCAAACTAGCACCTACTGACCTGCCCCTTTCCATTTGAGCAATTTCGGCCCACACCGTTTTTTTCTTTGTAGGATTTGTAGTCCAGGATTTCACCATAATGAATAAAGGACTACGAGTCCCAGAATGGCAAAAGAACAGGACTGGAATACCATCTCCTGAATGGACAAGCATTTTGACAGGTATCCAGGGCGGTTCTGTGAACCTTCTCTGAGGGCCAATTTTGCTAAGACCAGTTTTCTCTGGTTCGGTTTTGGTGCGGCAGGGAATGAAGTTGCAATCCCATGCCCTTTACCCTCACTCATTGCTTCCTGAGAGCCTACATCCCCCACCCGTACCACTTGCTGCTCCGGCACGACCCCTGACCTCTTCCTGCCTCTCCCCGTCATTGCAGGAAATGAGAATGTGGCTATCCTGACAGGCCACTGTTGGAGCGAAGCAACTTGTTGGGAATTAGACCTTGAAATAAATTGGCATTTCAATGCAGTACCGACCCCAGGTCTAGTACCAGCGCCCCGTGCAACGTGATTGTTGATGTCACTCACAAATAGAAAGTCATTGACCGACACTTTAGATCATGTAAAGTGTTGGTCAATGACTTTCTACTAGGGAGTGGCAGTGTCATGTAAAGAGCGCCGCTGGTTCATACAATGTTAAGTGCGACTTTACATTGTGCTAGCTGGTGGCGCACTTTAAAGGCGCAGCGCCCCTGTGTGACCACGCAGCTTCATCGCACTTTGAACCGGCTCTGTTTCGATCCATGACTGGTTGCCGACTCGGCTCGTGTTTGGCCCTAAGAGTCAGGCCAGACCCCTTAGCTCGGCTCTGGCTCGTTTCTTTTCATGACATTCCTGGCTCTCCCCCAAGTAGTTGCAAGTGGATGTTTTGGAAATTAAAATGTTTGCGGCCGCCTTGGAGTTAACAAAAAAAATACCACTGCAGCCAGGTTAATCCACTTGACATCCTTAAAAACGCCCAAGATTAAGTTGAAATGCACTGTCATTTTCTGCGATCTGAAGTCTAAACTCCATATGCTGGTAATTGTGTGTAAATAATTCCCCCCTGAAGATCGGCAGGTTGGCGGGAATTGGCGCGGGTAGTAGGATTCCCTTTTGGGCATAGGTAAAGAGCTTCTTTCTCTTATGCACGTGGGAAATGCATTTATTTTAGCAGGTCGTCTACGCTGTAAACATTTGGGGCCCGATTCTCAAGTTGGTGGTAATTAGCGAAAAAATGTCGTTGGGCAACGACATTTTCGGTAATTACACCCTATTCTGAAGGTGGCGCAGTCTTCCGAAGTCGGAATGATTGCGCCACTTTAGGAATATGGGTGCCGGTTGCTAGGAAGGGCTGGAAACCCACCTAGCAACCGGCACTCTCGTTAACTATGCCTTTGCATGGTTATTCTTGTGGCACTCCTCCAATTCCGTAAGCGCTTGAAATTGGCGCTGAACTACGGTACTCAATTGGTGCCGTTCGGAGGAGTGCCAGAAGAAGCAGTTGTTTTTTTTGTGACAGGTGGGTGATATATTATTTGTGTGTATGCTACCATACTTGCCAACATGTGTGACCAAAAAGATGTATGCTTTTTCAAGTTTCAAAAATAATACTTTGCATAACAATTACATCACAGGTAAATACAAAACATACATTGTTGGCACCACTGGAGCATTCTAAAATACGCAATCAAACAGCACAACATGGAAAGATGTTGAAATGTTTAAAATGTATAATTCTGACAGAACTCATTTACCTAACTTCACAGACGGAAATCGCACAGAGCTGGTAGGCAACGTTTGCCTCTGCTCTGTAGCAGCAGCATGGCAATACATATTTATTCCTCCAGTACAAGATGAATAAATTCCTCCAGTACAAGATGAATAACTGAACAACACGGAGACTCATGCAGATGATGTGTGATGGTGGTACGCTCTGCCACTTGCCCAATGATGCACAAAAATGCATTAAATGAAGGAAACGAGGCAGGCTGCCACAACCGTCACTCCGACTTGCAGGGCTCGAGGCAGCACATGCTTTTGTTTTGATCTCGGCAGCAGTTTCGTTAAACATCGATTTCCTCGTTATTTAACGAAAGTGCTGCCGAGAATCTTCATCCGCCTGTTTCCAATGGAAACAGGCGGATGACAACGAAAGCACTGTCCTTTGCGATGACGCCCAGGCCCACTTCAGAATAGCAGTGGTGACTGGGCGTCAAGAAATGGCGCAGTGAGTCGTGCTATTTAGCACGCTCACTGCACAAAGATGAGAATTGGGCCCTTGGTGGTTACATGGTGGACATTTTCGCGGTTTACTCCTCCTTGACTTTACCTGTAGGGATCCAAGCATTCTGCTTATTTTGATGGCGCACTGGTCTTATCCTATCACTAGGGGGTGCTGCAGCCTCTGTCACGTTCAAGGCTGTCTGTCCTAATGCATCAGCGAGGGAGCGTCCCCATTACTAGGGAAGGCCGAAATGAGTACCGTTTTTTAAATAATTGTATTTTTTTCCGCCATGGTTGTGCTTTATAGTTGTTCTGGTTGTCGGTGTAACTGCTCACGTAGAGCAGCTGGTTGGATTGGGCTCCCGGACTTGACTAACGTGTGGCTTGCAAGGGTGCAGGGGGGAAAGGCCACATCACTCTGACTAAAGCATGAAGATTTCTTTCTAAAGTCATAGTGCAGTGGTGTAGACAGTGCAAGGCTACAGCCTGATCAGCAAGGCCAAAACAAAATCAGTGGCAGCGACATGGAGGTGCTCCGGCTCCACTGCACGCGTCAGGAAGCTCTCCCGGCTTACGGTCTGTGTGGAGCGCAGTAGCCGGAGGCCTGGAGAGGAGCAAGGGCCCGCTGAAATGTGGCACAGCTCACGGGAACCATTTCAACATCTTTGGGGCCCCGCGGCCTTGCCTAGAGCGGGAAAAAACAGCCTGAGGCACCCATGGTGTTGCATGCATTCTAATGGAGACAATGGGCTTAATAGCCACAGATGATCACAAGCTATTCATTTTCTTTTGTTATGAAGCGGCTTATGTAGAGCAACTACAGTACAAAAGCAACGAGGCGGTCAGAACACTTAGTATGGCGGTGACTGCCTGAAGAGCTCCAACAAAGGTAGCTTCTAACATGCATATTGCAAGGCACACCTTTAAAGTCCGAAATAAAAGCAGCATATTTCTGTGTCGGACTATTGAATGCGAATATGGGGCCAGTTGCAGGGCCCCTCCTAATCCAACACCCCCCCCCCGCCCACCTTGAACAGAGGTGGACTGAGAACCAAAAGAGGCCCTGGAAATAATGTTCATAGTGGCCCCTCTATTACACATTTTCAGCAAGCCCAACCCTTTTCCTATGAGAAAATGTGCAAATAACATAGGTTACCATACAAAAGAGGCCCAGGGTGCAGAGGCCTATCGGGAAATCCCCAGAGTCCCTCGAGGCCAGTCCACCCATGCCCCTGAGGCGCTGACCCCTTTTCAACTGAAAAGTTTGAAATGCCCTGACACCGTCCCTGGGAGCATCCGGTCAGGTGTGGTCAGGAAATGGATACAAAAACAGTGTCTGCGTGTATGTATATGAAGTGCAGGGTGAATGCTGTGGTATGTATTGGTGTGAGTGCATGTGAATGTTCTGGGTGCACGTGTTAATAATTGAGAGAGAAAATGCATAGCTGAGTGACTGGTGGCTGAAGGGGTATGAATGTGTGAGGCTGGTTTTAGGGCGGCTTTCAAACATTGACATTTTCTTAGTGAAATGGGATGTTTTACTGGCATTGTTCGGCAAAGCCGATTGGATGAGTGTTATTACTTGGAGGGAGTGGTTGGGGTGGGCAGGTTTATAGTATGATTGAGCAGGCAGCCTGGACACTTTCCTACTGTGGCATGGCACATTTCACTCTCGTTAAAGTCAAGGCCAACATATGTGTTATTAGATTGGGGGATGTGGTGGGGGCATTTGTGTAGACAGCAAGCACACATTTCCTTACTGTGGCATTGCATTTTTTGCTGGTGTTAAGGGCAAAGCCAGTAAGATGTGTGTTCTTACATTATGGGGGCAAGAAGGGCCAACATTTGTGCAGCCACCAGTAACCGGTTTTCTTCCTGCAGCATGAGATTTTTACTAGCATTAAGGAGGAAGCCAACAGTAGTGCCATTACATGGTGAGCCAGCATGAACATTTTTACTTATAGTCACGGATTTAAAGATACGCACACTCCAGACCAGGACACTTTCTACTGGCCAGGTATGCGACACAAAATAAAAACACTTTTGAGTTTATTAAATTAAGATTCTATTTTTGAGAAGGCAGTCAACCCGTCTCGCGCCCCCCCTTGATGTACACCCCGTGTCGTAATGGACCATGAACCAGGCCAGTGTGTAATAATGAAATATTTATTTATTTTAAATTCCAATGAAAATCGAACCGATTCAATATAGGGCTGCAATCACCAGTGTGGTGATAATTACACAGCAAAATGATAGGATACCCTTAATTTAACTTTTTACCATCACACACATCAATGCAAAACTGAAAGAAAGCAAGATTACTTTTAGGTAATACTTTTAAATGGGACAACTGTTCTGCACTCCCCCCAAACCCCAGTTAACCAGGTTTTGTGTGGGTGGAGAGGATTAGCAAGGAGTCAGGTACAATAGTTCGGTTGAATAAATGAGACAGGAATTTGCGTGGCTGTACTAAAGAAGCAAGAAACCTTACAAGCTACAATGCATGGTACTAAACAACATGCATACAAGTGAGAACAATCGACTTGAGGAAGGAAAAACGGTGCAGCAAGAATCACACGTGGCAAAGTTGCAATTTCTTAGTTGTCACAGGTTTAAAACAAGCAGAACAGCTAAGAAAATGAGCTAAACAGCCAAAATCGGAAATCTGTTTTAGTGATAAGGTACAAAGGCACATAACAGGTATGATACTAAAGTGAAAGGGTGACTCTAGATGGGTGACCGAATGGGATTTTTTATAGGGAAGGAAAATCGGATTTTAAAAGGGAAACACTTTCACGGGCAAACTCGGTTTGGTTAGCAAAATGATTTGTTCTACTGCAACTATATTTTAGTGGCTAGATAGTTAAAGAGAGACACGGTACGCAAGGCGGTTAATTTGCCAGGTTAACCTATTCACACCGCGTTCAACTCTATGGGAAATTAATTTATTTAAAATAGTACTAAGGACTTACACAATGGACTGAAATGATTTGGAAAGAATTGCACTAACACAGATTCTTCTGAGGACAGGATGCACACAGGATTTTGACAATTTAAGAAGTTACTAGGGTACTTATTGGACTTTTATAGGGTTTAGACATAATGCAAGGTAACAGAGCGGTGTATGCAGCTTTTAGTACTGGGAAGGGTGATACTTAAAAAATGCACTTGGGTGGTTTGGACAGCTAACCTGGTCTCTGGACAGCGGGACAAGGATCGGGTCACTGCACAGTGGCTGGGCTCTCCTTTAAGGGGACAGCGGGGCAACCGGGGTATGGTCACAGTAGACAGCGGGGTGCATCAGCTGGGCAAAGACTGGTCTAGTCACTGAATTCTCCCAAAGTGGTCTGCAGCCTTTCCTCCTTTCACCCTGAATTGTTGGGTTTTTTGTTGGGTTTTTAGTTCTGGATAGTGGCTCTGCCTGGATAGGAAGTTCTGCATGGATATGGATCAGCTACCTCTGGCATGGCTCTGAAGTCTGGAGTCTTGCAGGATGAACGTGGAATGTCTGGATCCCTGGATTTTGCAGGTTGGATTTTTGAATGTTCTGACTCTCTATGCTTCCTCCTTTGATAAGCAGGATAACATCAGAGGATTTTTACTATGTGTACCGAACTAACCTGGACATACCTGTAAGATAGGATAGGTCAGGCTGTGGATGTTGCTGCCACCCTGTAAGCAGATTGGACCCAGGGAAGTGACATCAGTTTTAGGGTGTTTTTTTGTGGTGTGCATTGCTATACCACAGTTACTTTTGCCAAAATCAGTTATGAAACAAAACACTTATATTTACAATTGTTATCATCATGAATATTAGGTAGGCAGACCCCATATTTTACAAGGAATCTGCCGTTCCAAATCCCAAGTTTGTGCGATGCTGTTTTGTCCTTCTGGAAATCTTTTGCGATTTCTATGGAAATTATTTCCCATAGAATTCCACTAATGGAATTGAGCCTATCAATGTTCAGCATATTTCCATTACATTTTTACATCCGTGTCATGTATGCTTTCTTCAGAAACGCCTCTTTAATACCATTCACGTTCCCCACATGTTATGAAGACCCGCATAGTATCATATTTTTGCTACAAAAATCATATTAAAACCCATCATAATTTCACATTACTGCTTATTCATATTACTAAAATAAATGTATTGATGTAAAAAGTCTTTTGATTCAAATGGGCTGGCTTTGTTCCCATAAGTGAGCAGTCTTTCCAACCCCCCAGCAATATGTCTTTTCTTAGTCAGCTGAACAGGATTACCATGACACTCTTTCATCCCAGACAGTGGAAACTAAGTAGAGGTGTCAAAGGAATTCACACTTCCTTGTGACAAGGCCAGCCCCCCTTAATCCATTATTCCTGGCTGAAAAATTGCCGGCCAGTCTGATGAGGTCGCTACTTCCCACTTTCATAATTGCAAAGGGGCTTCCTTTACCAAGCGGCTGGATATCTTTGAAGTGCCTGCCCAGTCAAAACTGGTTCTGCTGCTTTCAAACAGCTTTCAAACGTTTTTTTTTTCTTTCACAAAAGCCAGCCTTTCTGTAAATAAATATATTATACATTTAAACCAAATCCCATCCACAACCATAAAATGCTGTTTCTGTAGGAGTATTTGGGATGATTTTACATTTTAGCTTTCAAAGTATCCTTTCACAGCTTTTGCAAAAGTGGATTTACACATGTGCTTCTCAGTTTAGTTTAATTTTACAAACGCGGTTTCTTGGCCATTCATTTTCTGAAAGCTCTTACAGATCAGGTAAATTTCAGAGTACAGAAAGATGCTGGAAGTAATTTTCTTTGTAATTGATGCATATCCAGGGAGAAAGCGCTTTCTTTTGAAGGGCTCTGCATGTGTTTAATTTGTTTCAAAAGTAAAAGTTGAATGTGGCCTGAAAGGAGGTAATTCCTGCTTTTCATAGACTTTATTTGGCACAACAATGCTGTTCAGGGAGGAATAGCCCTCATTTGATGACAATGATGTGCAGGAGAGACCCCAGCCGGCCCATAGGACTGGGGATTTCCCAAACAGCACTTTAAGATGGAATAGCAGCACCCGTGAGATGGATGGGGATGCAGATTAATACTCAAGCATCAAATCAATAATGACAACTCGGTGGTTTGGCAAAGGGAGTCCGTTTAATGACAAGTACAGAAAACGGGGAGTTATGATCAGCAGTTGCTCGATCTTCCTTCTCGCTTCAACTCCGATGAACTTCACAAAAATCACATCCTTTATACTAAAAACTCGTCATCGCTGACGTGAAATGCTAAAATGTTGCATGCAATTCTATTGGTTATAGGAAGGTAACTTTACTATAGGTACTATATCTGTATATGGTAACTGGGAGAGGGGATTGGATTGACAATGTCAGCTGGGGCAACTAAGCCCTTCCTTCAAAATAGCTACTGTAAACGTCACTAAAAGTATGATGTCTCATTGGTTCTACAGACTATAGGATCCTAGATTACTTGGTACATTGTGATTGGGTTGATACCACGTCCCCTTGTACTTTTCCACTTCGCTTAGCAGCATGCAGAATGGTCGGCCAGGTGCAGGGTTGCCCGTCCGCTCCCCTAGCCTCCCACCAACCAGTACCACCATCCATCACTGACCCACTGGCCATGTGTCAATTAGTTTCTAATTTGTAGGCCTCGATGCTGCTTCTCTGTCTGGGAGAACTCGGATATCTGTGCATGGCTCAAGGCTGTGTGTAGGTGTGAAGGCCCCAACTCTTCTTGCTTGGCAGGTCACGTGTTTTAGGCACTCTGAAATCGTCTCCGTCTCCATGTAATTTGTGTATTTGATTTTAGCTTTCTGTCCACCAAATGCTTTCTGCTGCTTATCTCGACTCCTTTGAACAGGATACTCCACTCTTTGTGTCATAAATTGTATTGGCCTGTGTCAGCTAAGATGACCTTGGTTTCTTTGCACGGGTCTCATGCATTTGAGTTTCGTTTCTGTCTTTGTCTTTCGATTCCCATGTTTGAGGGCCTTCTTTCCTGGGGCTTCTAGTAACTTGCGGTTGGTTCTGCCCTTATGCAAAGTGGACATATGCGTCATATAAAGTGCTCCTTTTGAGGTAGATGTGTGTGACACTTGCTGCAACCTAATTTTCTACTAAGCATAGCAAGCCGCACGATTTCCTCAGCTTTCTTGCATTTCCAAGCATATGTACACGTGTAAAGTGGTTGCACATCTTCGCTCTTATGGCATAAGCTTCTTATACTTGACATTGCCCTTTTAACTTCAACTCAGGATGTCGCTTATCCATGGTGTTTCGTCTCTTTTTGTCATTCACAGGTCGTCGCTTTCATTATCTGAGAGTCAGTCTGAGTTCTTGTGACGTCACCATTTGTCTTCTTTTAAGACCTTTTTGGTTTCTTCAGGGACTGTACTCAGACGATCTTCATTCCGTTTCATTTGTTGATATGGTTTCTTCAATGGATACTTTACTGTCCATGTTTTCTTTGGTGTCGGTATTTCAATAGGTGCTGTTTTTCTGACAGGTACTGGACAGAGCCCCACTGCGGCTCTCTGCTGGTTTATTTGCTCATCATACGTCACATATTTTGGCGTGAACGTTCCTGGCACTTCGAAATGGACGGTTGGAGTGCGGCCCTTGCTTGGGACCTCCTTTACGATGTTCAGCCTGAAAATAGGAGGACATGGCTGGGGTTTACTGGAACCAAACTGTGTGAGGTTTAAAGATGAAAATACCACCAGTGCAAGGTCGTTTTTAAACGCAGAACATTTCCTTTTACAGTTTTACATTTTGGAGATCACAGCAGCGCTGAGCCAGGCTGCCTTTGAATTCCTCTTTTTGGGTGCCCATGAAGAAAATAGTTGCAGCCATTCTCAGGGTGTCTGTGCTCCATCTCGCCCCATATGTGCTCAGCAGCCGCAGTGCAGCCATTCCTTTTGTAACTGCTAACCTGCAGTTTGGTGATGCAAGGATTTCTGTTGGGCTGGTAAATGTACCCCACATTATATCATTACTGTGCATAATCTTAGTGGCAATGCACAGAGCTGGCTGGTACATTTAAACCCCAAGGGCCAGGCACTGTCCCCATCTGCCTATGCTAGGAGAAACATTTAAGTTCAGATTCAAAGAAACATACTTGCATCTTTCACTTAGTGCAGGGCACAGCATGCCGCTGCAGCAGACTGATCATATGCATTGTGCATGCGTGGTGGTCCAGGTTGGCTCAGGATTCTGTTGTGTGGGTCGTGCTTTGTTGAAGAGATTGAGGGGGGTGGTAGTGGAGAGCACATTTTACACCACTGGTCCACAATCTGCCCAAATGGCAATGCAGGGCCAGGCTTCATTATGCCCATTAGCGTGGCAGTGCTAGTTGATTATGTTCCGCTAGCACAGCAATGCTGGCGTCTGTTATGTTCAGGTAGTGCAGCGGTGCTAGTTTCCATCAAGCCCAGATAGCACAGAGGTTTCACTGTTTGCAATGTTGACTGGGAGATGACTAGCTAATGGTGGGTGCTACCGAAGATCAACTCTGTGGACAAGAAAATATGCATTTTCAAAGAATCTAAAAAGCTAATGTTATGTTTGCATGGTGGGAGTTGGTCTGGCTGATTTTGGAACGTAAATAAAGCTTCAAGCCCATATGCAATTAAAAGTCATGACCTTTGGCCAGTTGTCTTCTTTCCCAACCATCATACCCAATATTGAGCTTTGTGCCAAGCAGGGATCGGCAAAGGAAATGGCTCCTTTAATGTCGCGAATATGAAGATGTGTTTGTAGGATTATGTGTTAAGAGGAGAATGGTACTTGTAGTTTCTCAGCAAAGAGGTCCTGGATTAAATGAGGTCTCCGACTCGTTCTTAGCTCTTACATATTAAAATGTCACGGATCTGTGTCTGAAGGCACAAAAACCACTATCTGGATGCACTGCACATCTAAACGTCTATATCGCGGTTGTCCCACTCCAGGCCTCAAAGCCATATCCCTCATTAATATACATGAGATAAATTTGCATACAATTATTTTAAAGGTATGCACATGTATTCTGATGAATATTAATTATGGATAGCCTGATACCCCGTCAGGGTTTTGTCCCAAGAGACCTTGAGTTGGACAGCCCTCCCAAGTCCATTTAAATGGAAAAGACTATTCCATAAAGAATGCATCAGTGCTGACCCAATGGTAGTGCCCAGCTTGGGCTTTAATTAAACAGCAGACGGCACACTTCAGAAAGCCTGCAAAATGGGTGTCGCAGTCTATGGGAACAAGCCCATTTACAGAATTACTTAAGTAATTCGTGGGACATCTTAATCAAAGGTCACCGTAGCTCGTATTGTTATGTCCCACATTTAACGTTTAATGCAACATAAAGCGAAAACTTAAATTCAGTCCTCAAGTTGCAAAACCGTTTCTCAACGTTTTAGTGTACAATCCGTCACGAATTTAAAGTTTCGATTTCATATTGTGTGAGCAACAAATTGTTTTTGATTAGAACTACACAATTTATGCTTACCTTTGATTAACTATGTACTGAATTTCACGGGCAGAGTTGTGAAGGGATTTGTTCCATAAAGGGCGACACTGTTCCTGTACCTCTCCTACAGACAATTCTCAGCACGTCTGCGAGGCTCATGGGGCCGTGCTGCATGGTAATTGGGGAAAGCAGGACCCATCTCGGCACACTTAATGGATTTGTGTGGAAGTGCCATGACTACAATCTGGATGCCTATGGAGCAGTGGTCTGCAACTATCGTCCCGCCAGATGTTTTGGACTGCAACTCCGATCATTCCTAACCAGCATGGTCAACAGCCAGATATCATGGGAATTGTATCCGAAATTGCTGGAGAGCAAAGATTGCAGAGGCCTGCTGTAGAGTAATGTATGTTTGCTTGTTGAAATTCCCAGCAGAGGGGACAAAGATTGAATTGGATTGGAGCCAGGACTCCACTTTCACACTTTGCTAGTTGCCAGGCACTCTGGTGTGGCGTACACAGGGCAGTTCATGTCGTCTCCCATACTTACCTTGACTGGCACTTCCCTAGCCACAGCTGCCTAAAAAAAGAAAATCCAGTATAGAGTAGGGAATCGGCATGCAGGATGAACATTGTGGTAACTCTTGCATACTACAGTCCTGAGAGATGTACTGACATCCATTTTCAAGTATTGCAGACCAGCAGAACCGGTATTGGTGTGTAATCAAAGTACGGATCCTCTGCCTTTTTATGTACTGGATCGCTCCAGCGGCATGCCTTGGGGGCCCCCCCTATGGGGGTGACGGATGTCTTGGCATTGTTACTCTGACATCTGCATCCTGAGGCTGACTACGGATTTTACCAAAATGTTTTTTTTTTTTTTACTTCAGAGTAGCCAGGAACACTTATTGGTGCCGTTTCTCCTCCCTTTTCTCGTCAGGGGATGTTGAAAGTACAATTGGAGGCTACCAGACTATCATCCATGGGATGCTAACTTTCCTCATTCCTTAAAAGAAAAATCTTCTCAGGGAAAGCAAATGAAGCAATATGACAGACAACTTCTGTAGGAAATGTGTTTTTCTAGGATTTGGTAATGTCCTTTGCTCATTAAAAATGTAACTATAATATATTTTGAAAGTGATCATTGGAAATGAACGTTTGGCTTTCTAAAAAAAAATGTGCCATAAAATAATTTACTTTCTTCAATGGCTTCTTTTGCTGAGAATGAACACAATTTTGTTTTTTAAAATGTTATTTCGAAGGGATTGTGTCCTCCGACGTATTCCTTATCTATGATATATGTATCTCCAGCTTGCTGGCCTCGGAAACATTTTTTCCCAGTAGAGGGCGCTGTGCGTCGACGTCCGTCGAGTAGGTGCTCCTCGACGGCCACCGTATCGACGCTGACGTCATCATACCTATAAATGGCCATGCGCAGCGTCCATTGCTCAGTTCCGTTTTTCCGCGCTTCGTGTGCCTCGGAATACCGTCGCTCAGTTCATCAGTCGATTATATATTCATATTTCCTCGAGAAAACCGGCTCGTACTCGATGGCTTCCTCCTCCGACCCGATGACTCCTCGGTCCGGTTTCAAAAAATGCTGAGACTGTGGGAAGAAAATGTCGTTGACGGATCCTCACAGGATCTGTTTGTGGTGTCTGGGAATTGAACACCAGCGTTTGGAGTGTGAGGAATGCCTATCCATGACGGCGAAAGCCTTGAAGGAGCGTAAGGGGAAGCTCGAGAGAGGTAAGTCAATTTTAACTTCCTCGAAAGTTTCCACGGTAGAGTCGAGACATTCTTCTCCTCACCGTCGAAAGCATTCTCGGTCTAGGTCTCGAAGTGGCTCCCACCACTCGTCGAGGTCTAGACACTCGAAAAAAAGACTAAGAAGATCCCCTTTATCGTCTTCTAGTTCCCCTGAAAGAGTAAATTGCCCCACTAAGCACAGCTCTCAGGCTGAGTGGGAGGAATTCAGAAAAAAGATGCTAAGGGTCTTCGAGAAAGCGGCCTCGTCCCCCTCGAAGTCAGCTGAGGGTGATACCCCGGGTGAAAAGCCCAAAAAATCAAAACGCCATGAGTCGAAGCACCCGGCGAAAGAGTCGACCCGAAAGCGCCATGAGCCAACGGGAAGTAAAGCATCTTCGACGCCATAGTCGAAAGCCCCTTCGAAGCATAGTTCGGCGCCATCAACGCCGTTATCGAAGGGTTCTTTGACGCATCCGTCGATCGAGTCGACGCCGATAAAAGAAAGACCCACGGCTACTCCACAGCCAACGGTTACTTCGAGAGCCTCCGACACGACGTCGAACGTCGTCGACATCCTCGAGCAGGATTCCAATCCTCTCGAGTTCTTCGAGGCCTCTTCCAGTTTTCTCAACGCCTTTGTCGGCGCCTTCGAGGATTTTTACATCGGCGTCGACGACATCGACCTTTTCAAGGCCACCGATGATGGCTCCCTCTGCCTTAGAGATGGGTTTTATTCTGATCAAGAAAGGCCTTTTGGGCTGCAGAGGACCACATTACCTGAACCAGTGACTTTTGCCTCTGAGGAAAGAAGGTTGAAAGACCTTCAGGATGCATTACAGGAAGCAAGTGGCCTAGACACTTCCCCAGAAGTGGAATTTGTCAAACCAGACCCAGGGGAACATGCTGATACCCCTTATAGAACCCTAATGTCTAGAATTATGGAGTTCATGGGTTGGTCTGCGCCTTCACCTGTTTTTCAACAGGATGACCTCACAGATATTCTGGATAAAGGTCCACAGGAGGATCCTGTGGTTCCCTTTCATTCTGCTCTACAAAGAAAGATTTTGACTAACTGGGAAACTCCTGAAGTTGTCCCTGCGGTTAACAAGAAGTTGTCAGCAAAATATAGGGTATCTGCTGCTGACCCTGAATACCTGTCTAAGCACCCTACTCCAGAGAGTCTTGTGGTCCAGGCTGCAACTTCATCAGGCAGTACTTCTGCTTACCCTACTGCTCCTCAGGATAGGGATGATAAAAAATATGATGCCATGGCTAAGAAAGTCTTCTCAGCCTGTAGCATGGCTTTAAAATCTATTAATGCAACTTGTACGCTCGCTAGGTTCAGCCACACCCTTTGGGAGTGTGCTTCATCGGCGGCTGACTGCATTCCGGAAGGAGAAGAAAGGGACGCATTTTTAAATATCATCACAGATGGTAAAGATGCAATCTGTGAGTCCCTTCAAACTGGCATTGATTCTGCTGACAGTATCAGCAGGGCCATGGCGTCAAGCACCACAATCCGCAGGCATGCATGGTTGAGAAAGTCCGGCTTTGCTTCTGACGTACAGGCCAGACTTTTAAATATGCCCTTTGACGGTTCTTCCCTATTTGGTAAAAAGGCGGATGACAGTTTGGAAAAACTACAAACATCTAAAGCAGCAGCTAAGTCACTAGGAGCTGCTATCCGACAAACTCATTTTCGTCCCTCAGGATCCTCTTGGAGAGGAAGATCCTTTCGCTATTATTCCTCATATGGAAGAGGCAGAGGACGGCCGACTCGGAGGCCAAGGAAAATGTACCCGTGGTGGACGGGGTAAAGGAAAGAAAGCCGCATCAGCAGGAGCCGCTTTACCTTCGGCGACTGCATCAGCCGCTCCCAAACCACTCTGAGGTCTCCCATCACAAGACACCTGCAGGGGGCAGGTTAACTCACCACCTGATGGAATGGCAGGCTATTACGTCAGATGCTTGGGCATTGGAGACAGTTCACCAAGGTTACTGCCTGCCTTTTCTACGCATCCCTCAGAGACATCCACCGGGAACAGCCCTCTGAAGTGCCGGATCCGCTCCTCTTGCAGGAAGTTGTAGACCTGCTAGAGAAAGGTGCCATAGAACCGGTACCTGTAGCGGACAGGAACAAGGGCTGGTACTCCCCCTACTTTCTCATACCAAAGAAAGACGGAGGACTGAGACCCATCCTGGACTTACGAGAATTGAACAAGTTCCCCAGGAAGGACAAGTTCAAGATGGTAACCCTCTCTCAGATCCTTCAGGCCCTCCAGCTTCAGGACTGGTTGGTATCTCTGGACCTTCAGGATGCTTATTTCCATGTGCCTAGCCATCCCAAGCACAGGAAGTACCTGAGGTTCACAATTGGCAACTCATCAATTTCGAGTTCTGCCATTTGGGCTGACCTCAGCCCCAAGGGTCTTCACCAAGCTAATGTCGGTTGTGGCTGCAAGTCTAAGGAGGGAAGGGATTCACGTCTGCCCCTACCTGGACGATTGGTTGATCAGAGCAGTTTCTTCGGAACAAGCTCGGATCCAACTAGATTATGTCTGCCACTCCCTTCACAGGCTGGGCTTCTCCCTCAATTTAAAGAAGTCACAGATGATACCATCACAGAGACTCCAGTTCATTGGAGCAGTCCTGGACACGTCCCTGGGAAAAGCCTCGCCACCAGAGGTGAGGGCTCAAGATATTCTGCAGATGGTCACCAGGTTTCAAAATGCCCAACGTCTCCCAGCCTACGACTTTTTGAGGTTGCTAGGCCTCATGGCATCCTGCATATTCCTTGTGCCAGAGGCCCGCCTGAGAATGAGATCCCTTCAGTGGGCACTGAGGACTCAGTGGTCAGAATTCTCAGGGAGGATGACGGATCTCCTCCGGATTCCGGACAAGGTAGCCCACAACCTTATATGGTGGGCCTCTCCAGAGAACATCTTGAAAGGAGAACTGATTTGGCAACCATGGCCGGAGATAACAGTAGTCACAGATGCCTCACTCACGGGGTGGGGAGCCCATGCCAACGACTTGACCATCAGCGGTCGTTGGTCTCCATCGGAGTCCAGACTACACATCAACCTGTTGGAGCTGAGAGCCATCAGACTGGCACTGAAGGCTTTTCTGCTGTCTGTACGGGGGAGAAACATCCTGATAATGACGGACAATACAGTGGCCATGCACTACCTCAACAAAAGAGGAGGCGTAGGGTCACTGCCACTGTGCAGAGAGGTGATGCAGCTCTGGTTTTGGGCAATTCAGGAAGGAATCTCTCTATCGGCAATTCACCTAGCCGGAGAGAAGAACTTGACAGCGGACGCTCTGAGCAGGCAGAACAGTCTCCCACGAATGGGAGATAGCTCAGGAAGTCCTTCAAGAGATCTTCGCCCTTTGGGGAACCCCTCAAGTGGATCTGTTCACCACCAGTATCAACAGGAAGTGCGACAGATTTTGCTCAAGGGAATTTCCCCCGAGAGGAGCTCTAGGAGACGCGTTCGTAGTGGACTGGGAGTTCCCACTTCAGTACGCGTTTCCTCCGGTCCCTGTCATTCCTCAAATGATCAGAAGGTTGAGAAGGTTTCGGAAGACCATGATCCTAATTGCCCCGGATTGGGCCAGGAGAACGTGATTGGGCCAGGAGAACGTGGTACCCGGACCTTCTGAACATGTCCATCTGTCCTCCAATTCGTCTACCGTACAGAGAGAATCTTCTCTCGCAGAAGGGAGGTCAGGTTCTCCATCCAGCCATCAAGACCCTCAACCTTCACGCTTGGTATCTGAAAGGTTGAGGTACAAGGATTGGGACCTTCCAGATGACGTCATGGAGGTGTTGCTTTCGGCCAGAAGACCAGCAACTAAGACACTATACCGCTGCCGTTGGAATAAATTTTGCAGCTGGTGCAGAGAGAAGAATATCGAACCCTTTTCATGTGGTACACCTGCGGTGTTATCCTTCTTACTTTATTTGGCAAATTCGGGCCTTCAAATTGGCACTATTAAGGGCTATATCACAGCGCTATCGATCTTTAAGCGCACTGCAGAGGAGCCATCGTATTTCAAAATTCCATTGGTAATACAATACCTGAAAGGTCTAACTAATGTTTACCCTTCAAGACCATTCCAAGTTCCCTTATGGGACTTAAATCTAGTTTTAAACTTCCTAAAAGGTGCTCCTTTTAAACCACTCCACTCTTGTTCATTGAAGTTTCTCACCCTCAAAACTGTTTTATTGGTAGCATTAACATCTGCTAGAAGGGTTAGCGAGATACAAGCCCTGTCTTGTAAACCTCCTCATACAACTTTTCACAAGGACAAAGTATTGCTACAGGTGAAGCCTAACTTCCTCCCAAAGGTAGTTTCGGAATTTCACATTACTCAGAAGATTACTCTACCTTCATTCTATCCTCCTCCCCAAAGAGGAAGAGAGACTACACAGGCTGGACCCTAAGCGAGCCTTGAGTTTTTACATCAGTAGACTTGCTAAAATTAGACAAGCAGACCAACTCTTTGTAGGTTACGCAGGACATAAATTGGGATTACCAATAACCAAACAAACCATCTCCAGATGGGTTATTTTAGCCATTCTGGAATGCTATAAATTGGCAGGGAAAGAGCCCCCTCAAAATCTAAGGGCTCATTCCACCAGGGGTATCGCAACATCCTCAGCTCTTCAAAGAGGGGTACCAATTAGAGACATATGTGCTGCTGCCACATGGTCGTCCGCACATACCTTTACCAAATTTTATAGCCTGGATTCCTCCTCTAGTCAAGAGACTAGATTTGGCAAAGCTGTGTTACACGCTGTTCATTCTTAAAGGGTAATATGGCATCTCTTACTCCCGCCTCCAATCAAATACCACTGCTATGGGAATCTATCATAGATAAGGAATACGTCGGAGGACACAATCCCTTCGAAGAACAAGTTACTTCTCACCTTGTAACGTTCTTTCGATGGGATGTTCCTCCGACGTATTTATTATCGCCCCTCCCATCCATCCCCGCAGTAACATTTCCCTTGTGGTTGCAGTTTACGCTCCTTCAAGGGTAGTAACCATTCATACAATAGCTACTTTACTCTACAAAACGGAACTGAGCAACGGATGCTGCGCGTGGCCATTTATAGGCATGATGACGTCGGAGTCGATACGGTGGCCGTCGAAGAGCACCTACTCGACGGACATCGACGCACAGCGCCCTCTACTGGGAAAAAAAATTTCCGAGGCCAGCAAGCTGGAGATACATATATCATAGATAAGGAATACGTCGGAGGAACATCCCATCGAAAGAACGTTACAAGGTAAGAAGTAACTTGTTCTTCTTCCTAGAAGGGTTTGTGCTCAGATAAAAACCATGATCCATTTCTTCTGTGAGCACTGAGGTGTTTTTTTTTATTTTGTGCAGTGGCCGCTGCATTGTTGATAGTGCTGCCAAACGTACACACTTATTACAGCTTACTTGTTTTGCAAAATGTATTTGCAAATTACTTTGCTTAGTCTACCACTTACTGTGGATCTGGCCCTAGAACCAAAATCTAGCCCAACTCAGCACCCAGGGTCGGACTGGGGCGTAAAATTGTCTCATGCACCAATGAAAAAGTGGCCCACAGTTGCAAATGGTTATTCATTCCTTTTGTGACAGGCTGTAAGTACCCAAAAGGGAGTTTTTCATAAAATGTGATGCAAGTTGTGCAATTTAAAGCGCATTTATTCAGCAACCTTGATCAAAACTACTAGCCGCGTAGTGTATTAACTTATAAAAGTTGGCCACACTGGCCAAAAAAGTGGCCCACTTTGACTAAAAGAACTGTCCCACACTCGCATTTTGCGTTGTTGGTTCAGGCATTGCCCTATTGCCCTGTAAGCCAGTTCGAGCCTGCCCAGATCATCCACTCAACTCTCCCAACCCCATACGAGGTGGCACCCCAGGGTTCAGTTTTTTCATTTCCAGCACTGCGGCTAACTGAGCAAGTGAATGGAATTGGGGGTGCAAACCGGTGCATGGAGACGCATGAAGGGGTTGTGTCCATAGATTTGTGGTGAGGTGGCTGTTGGGGGTTACTGGCGCCCCCCCCAGCGCTGTCCGCAAGCCCCGACTCCTCCAAGGACTCAGCCACACACGTCCTTGTGGTTCATGCTTCCTGGTTGCTCTGCGCGGTTGGGAAACGCCCCGTTTATTTATACTGCATGCACCGACATGCAACGTCAAACCGCCGCGTGCGTTCCCCGTCATCGGGCAGCGCCACACTCCTCCTTTTTCAGGAGGACAAACATTAAACAACTATACACTGCAAACCAAAACACTCTAACACTTCACATGTCCTGTTCTGGAAACCCCTTTATTAACATCCACCCGGGTCCTCTTACTTAACTGTTCCCATTGTCAGAATGATCAGATACCTGTCCCAGAACGTAGTCGCTGAGGTGAGCAGGTTTCTCTCGCCCAGTCCTCTGGGGGTACCTCCTACTCACCTCCGGCACAGGTGATCTGTCCAGAGGCATTCCCCGGACCAGGGACTTGAGCAGACATGGTGATTCTCCTTCATCCTCAGGGATGACCTCTAGGTCCGGATCAGGGGGTGGATCAGTCCTGGGATCCCGCAGCTTCTTAAAGAAACTCACGTTGCGAGTTACCTCAGACCGGCCATCCGATTCAGTCACCATGGATCCCTTGACCGCAACAACGTCCAACGGCTCTGGCTCGTACGGTAGGGAGAGCTTCCCATGGGGATGTCTATTTCGAATGAGAACCTCATTGCCCGGCTCCAGCCGCTGTGGGCGAAGTCCCCTCCGAAGGTTCTCTTGCTCAATCCTTATTTGCCGGTCAGCCTTGACCTGTTGATTGTCCATCACCCCCGGTTCTTTCTCTCCCACCTCAGGTAGTAGCCCCCGAGGACACCGCTTGAACAACGCCTCTGCTGGGGCCACTCCCGTGGATGCATGCGGTGTGGTATGATACACCCTCAAGAACTGATAGAGGGCTATTTGGAGGGACTGTCCTTGGCCCTGGGTGATCCGAAATGTCTTACTCAAGGTTCTCATCATCCGTTCTGCCTCACCATTTGCTCTTGGCCAGAGAGGCGAGATCTTCCTGTGCACCACCCCGTAGCTCCATCAGTTCGGCGAACCGTTCCCTCTGGAACGGCGCCCCGTTGTCCGAGCACACCGTATGTGGGAAACCATGGGCCGCAAACACCTTTTCCACGGCCACCACGACATGCTCAAACGCCACTGACTCTACGAACTCCACCTCGGGGTACCTCGAGTATTCGTCAACCAGTACAAGGAAGTGGGTTCCCATCGGGGTGGATCCAAAGTCTGCATGAACGACCTCCCACAGGTGCGTCCCTCGAGGCATAACCTCTATGACCGGTTCCCGCTGCAGGGGTGACTCCGCCTGACACCAGATGCAGGCTGCCACGAAATTGTCCACCTTCCGCTCCAATTCCGGGAACCACACTTTCAGCCTTAAGCGTGCCTTGGTTTTGGCCGCGCCCTGGTGACCACGGTGTGCAAGGGCAATCACCTCCGCCACCTTTGACTGGGGCACCACGATTCGATCTCCCCGGAGTAGGAGGCCAGATGTTGAGAACGACAGCTCCTCCCGGACCTTCCATAACTGCTCCAGTTCAGTTCTGGCCTCCTTGGTGCGCCCCGCTACGGCCTCCAGCACCGACTTCCAGGTTCCCTGCTGCATGGATTGCCTCAGTATCCTGAAACACTCGTCATCTGCTGCAGCTGTCTCAAGTTCCTTTAAGGGCATGGCATTCGGGGTGGCCGCCTCCAACACCACCCGGACATGCTCTTCGGCCTCCTCCGCACAGGTGTCCTAGTCCTCCGCTCCAGGCGCCCCCGGGTGTCTAGAGAGATAGTCTGCTGCATTGTTTGCCCTCGGCCGATAAACTAGGGTGACTCCATATTCCAAAAGGGCAAGCATCCATCTCTCAATTCGTGCTGGCGGCTTGGAGGATGAACCCGCCAGGATGGGAATCAACGGTTTATGATCCATCACCGGGCGTCCAAGAACATAGAGAGGGCAGCCCCAGAGTACGGCCAGTGCCTCGCGCTCAATCTGCTCAATCTGCGAGTATCGCTGCTCCGCCTCCGAAAGCACCTTGCTGGCGTATGCCACCGAGCGGACAACCCCATCATGGTCGATCTGTGTCAGCACGGCGCCCAAACCAAATGGTCTGGCATCGACAATGATCTCCGATGGCAACACAGGATCAAAGAAGGCCATGGTGTCTTCAGCTGCCAGGGCGCCCCTGATGTCGTCAAAGGCCGCTTGTTCAAGCGGGCCCCAGTTCCAGATGGTGTCCTTTCTTGTCAGCGCCCTGAGCGGTTCCTACCTGGAGGCAAGGTTCTGGATGAATCGTCCACAGTAGGTAACCATGCTTAGGAAGCTCCTCACATCCGACACAGATTCTGGAGGCTGCGCCTTTCTGATGTCCTGGACCTTTTCAGGATCAGGTGACAACCCCCCCTCCTTAAACACGAAGCCAAAGAATTCTATTGATGGTCGCAGAAATTCATACTTCTCCTTGTGGAGGGTGAGGCCCAGGGACTGCGGTCTCTCAAACGTCTTTGCCAGGCGTCTCAGATGGTCTACCTCCGTTCTGGCAAACGCCAAGATGTCATTGCTGATATTCAGGACGCCCTCCAGGTCTGCTAGGGCACCCCTGATGTTGTTTTGAAACACCTCTGCCACCGAGGACACCCCGAAGCTCAGTCTTTTGTAACGGTACAGACCTCGGTGAGTGGTAAAGGTAGTAATGTACCTCGACTCAGGGTGTAGGACGACCTGGTGATAGCCCGCTCGGAGGTCCAACTTCGAGAAGAAGCGAGCGCCTTGTACCTGGGCAATGATGTAATCTATCGTCGGGGTGAGGTATCTTTCTCTTTTGATTGCTTTGTTCGGCAACCTCATGTCCACACAGATCCGGACAGTATCAGGTTGTTTGGGTTTTCGTGCCACCACGTTTGGGGATACCCAGGGAGTTGGACCCTCCACCTTCTCTATGATGTCGAGATTGACCAAGTTGTCCAGCTCCTTATCGACATGCTCACGAAGGTGAAACGGTACCCTGCGATGTTTCAGGGTGATGGGCTGCACAGATTCGTCAATGTGCAGCCTCACTGGATCGCCAGCCATCTGTCCAATCCCTTTGAATAGTGCGGCATATTTCTCCAGCAAGTCATTGATGTCCTCTAGATAGACGGAGTACGCAAAGCTGACGATGTCAAGGGCCTCCGCCCCAGCACAACTCAGCAAGGCGTTGTTGCTCACTGGTGTCACATAGAACCGTGCAGTGATTTGGGATTCATCATGCTCCACCTTCGCCACGAAGACGCCGTCGAATGGGATGGGGTCAATGCCACCGAACGCGAAGATGCGGGCCTTGGGTGCGACCAATTTGGGAGGCTGGTCCATGACGTCATAGTGTCCACGGGCCATCACGTTTACAGACGCCCCCGTGTCTACCAGGACTGGGACTGGAGAATGGTTTACCTCCACCACACATCGTGGCTGTCTCCGGTTCTTTCCTTTCAGGACCTCCACACTTGAGACAAAAAAGATGTTCTCTTCCTCATCTTCGCCAGCCTCCTCTGCCTGAACATCCTCTTCGCCCTGGTCTACTTGAGCGACGTTGGGCGGTCGACCCTGGTGATTGAAGATGGGCCAGGCGGGGCCTCGCGGCATCAGCACAGGCATCGCCGCCTTGCACACTTTTGAAAAATGGTCTGGTATCCCACACCGTCCACAAGTCTTTCCGGCCGCAGGGCATTCCGTTGGGTGGGACATGTCGTAGCCACACTTCTTGCAAGACTCGCCCACCCTCCCAGCTCTGTCTCGGGGGCCACCGGCAGGTCTTCTGGTGCCCCTGCCACCGCACCACATCGCACACACCTCTTAGGTTTTGATGGGGCGCGACCCAGCCTCCATTCTCGCTGTCCTCGTCTCGGACACCTCATGGCACCTACCCAGTTCAAGGATGCGTGGGAGTTTGATACCAGGCTCCCTTAGCACTTGTCGCCTGAGCTTTCCTGAAGAACACGCCTGTACGAGCATGGTCCTGATCATATCTTCAGCATCACCCCACGCGCAGGCCAACGACAGGCGCCTCAGGCGTCCATAAAACGTGTCCAGAGTCTCGTCCTCCTTCTGTTTGGCGGATAGCATCACAAAGCGCTCATAGTCCGCGTTGGCTAGAGGTAGAAAATGCAATTGAAGGGCGGCCTTCGCCTGACCATAGGACCCATCCCCCGGCAGAAGAGACTCAAAAATTTCCTGAACTGAGGGCTCTGCTGAATATAACATGGTCGCCAGTCTGGAGTCATCATCAGTGACTTGAGCGGCTCGAAAGTACATGTCCAGGCGGTCGACCCACCTCTTCCATCTGGGCCCCAAGCTGGAAGGTGGGCCAGATACATCAAACTCCGGAATGGGCTGCAGGGCCGCCTGTGCACAAGGTTGGGCCATGGCTGGAGGAATTTTCTGGAGAACGGGGTACCACCACTGGCTGCACAGGAGGTAGCGGACCTGGAGGACCTGCCTGCCTACCCAGAGACTGCTGCACCTGCAGTCCTGCTGCTGCTGCTGGTGCACCGTCTTGATTCTCAGTGTCACTCATGAGCTCGAGCGCACAGGCACCCCCAGCGTGGAAGATGGGGGCCGCAACTCGGACTCAAACACACCACCAGGGAGGAAAAACAGTCACTGCCACACACCTTTGATGATGAAGAGGATGAAGATGGTTCCAGCCTGATGAAGAAGCATTAAAGACACTGCAGCACACCTCTGTGATGATGAAGAGGATGAAGAAGGCTCCAGCCCTCGACTGTTCCAAAAATGGAGGCAAGAAGAACAATGGGCTATGCAGGCCCAGCCATGTTGGGCCTCCTCCTTGCTTGCACTCGATTTAGGAGACCCAAGAAAATGAAGTGTGTGTGTGTGTGTGTGTGTATAGCTGCCTGCTACCATAGGTTCCAAAAATTAGGTCTGGATTCCCTTCAGAGCTCAAACCGGAGCCTCATGAAGTTCCATGGCCTGAAGGACAAAATGGCCGCCAGCCGCGTGGGTGACGCACTACCCGCGGCCTGAAACGAAGTCATGATCCGACCTCGTTTCGGTGAAAAAAATGTATCCAAAATTATCACCGCCGGGCCCGGGCATAGTCTCCCCCACTCGTCGCCACTGTTGGGGGTTACTGGCGCCCCCCCAGCGCTGTCCGCAAGCCCAGACTCCCCCAAGGACTCAGCCGCACACGTCCTTGTGGTTCGGGCTTCCCGGTCGGGAAATGCCCCGTTTATTTATACTGCACGCGGCGTGGTGCAACGTCACACCGCCGCGTGCGTGCCCCGTCATCGGGCGGCGCCACAGTGGAAGTGTGATCTAAAGGATGGGTGGTGTGTACATGCAAGAAAGTGTGTGTGTCAATGGGTAAACGGAGGAATTTTAAAAACGAAAGCCACTATGCACGTTGCTGTATTTATTTATATTATTGTTTGACTCCAATCACTGATTCTTTCAATAGAAAATCACAGCAGCACCATTAGCTCATGTACAGTAACTTGCCTGTGGCTGTACGCATCGCTGCTTGCCCCATTTTTTGCACTCCTCGACCCTATCTGCTGTAATTAAGCATCCGCTCTGATGCCCTGTCAGCTTGGCAGCACGAGAGCAACTAGTCCTATATAATACCTGTGGCATTCAAACTTCTTTTGTTGGTCCCGCCCCCAGGGAAACAATTGTCACCCCCAGGAAATGCCACAATTATATTTTGTCTTTTACACGCAACCACTGTACTCTTTACCGCCTTACCTCCCCCCACTATGCATTCTCCTCCCTTTTTCTTTCTTTCTCTTTCTTTCTCTTCCTCTTTTCTCCCTCTTTTTCCCTTGCTCTTTTCTCCTTTTTTCTTTTTCTCTCTCTCGCCCTCTTTTTCCCTCTCTCCCTCTCCTTTTCCCTCGCTCTACCTCTTTTTCCCCTCTCTCTCTTTTCTCCTGTGTCTCATACAAGAACATGACATAATACATGAGTAGTAAAGTGAGTGACACACCACAAACAACCTGCAAATACAAACCGCCTCTGGTGGAGGTTTACTTTTTTCAATTAAAGTAAGAGCCGTAATTAAACACATGGCAATTAACTCTTCGTAAAGTTGTAGCCAACGCCAGGCATGACACACCCTCGGAATCCTGTGCAGTGCCCGGCTTGTAAAGTGCCCGGCTTGTAAAGTGCCAGGTTCTCTCCTCTCGTCTTGTTTGTTCTGACCTGTAACGGATCCGCGTGTTTGCACGCTAGCTCTCCCATCTGAAAGCTTGCCATCAATATATATAATGAATCTGACTTCAAGATGTCATTGTTGTGTGACCTCTTAAACTGGGGGTCCCTCCCAATGTGTAGAAGCTAATAAAAGGAGCAACTGCAGGCACGTGCATCAGAACGGCTGCAGACTCAACCTATGGAACTCCTGTTGTCTCCATCTCTCACTTTGGGCCTGCAGCCCCACACCATGTGATCACGGCCCTGCAGGTTCCTCCTGGTCTGGGCCCCCAGAGCAACCTGGTGCTTTTGGTCCAGCCCAGGCACCGACCATCCAGGATGCTGCCGGCATCCGAGGTGCTCTGGCACCCAGGCTGTGTCCCCCGCCACCCTCACAGGGCCCTGCCCTGCAACCAAGTAAGTCCGGGTGACCCCCGGCACACCAACATGGTGCTGGACCCTCCAAGCACCAATGAGGCCGGCTGTGTGACCGCCACCGGCCCCACAACAATAACATGCACGGCATTTGCTTTGCTGCTTTCTCGTTGCTTATAAGAAAAAAACGGTGCATTGCAAACTCTGCACGCTGTGACGCTCCCGCACAGAATGAGACTGAATCCAATGGTCTTGTGCAGTACGGGGTGTTTTTATTGTGTCTTATCCTACACTCAACATAATGTTTGCGTTGCAGTCTTGCAGAAGCTATTTAAGAAGTGCTCAAAGACTGAGGTTGCACACAGAAGGAAATCTGCCCACTCTCTTACCCCCCCCCCAAAACCCCCTGCCGCAATTACCTGCTGAGCTGGAGTCTTGCAGTTTGCCTGTTTGCGAACCCACCCCTCCCCCCCCACTCCATTAGGGGCTGCCTCGGATGTAGGTATGAAATACAGACTGTCATTCAGAGGTAGACGGGTAGTGCGACGGTTTCAGTATTTCACGTTTTCAGGTCATTACCAAAAGCGGCTTTCAGTGGCTACACGCACCGCTTTCGGTTTTGTAATGAGTTTCCTTTTTGGCTTACTGCACAAAAACCCAGACTCATTTAAAAGTGGAAAAGGTCGCTTTAATGTGACAGGCCAAAGCTTACAATCAAAACGCTTCACTAGCTCCATGGCCTAACAAACTAAAGAAATATTTTAACAACCAATTAAATAAATTAAACGTTTTCATTTTCATTTTCCCCCAACAATTAAATAATTAAATAACCCATTTCCTCCCTAATGATCCCATGGATCCTACCGTCTCCTTGCCCCTTTTCCAGGCGTCCCGCTTTCTCCCAGGGGCCATGCCCCTCCAGGCTCAATACCTGTTCCCCCGGGGTGACCTGCTTGTGCGAACAGCGCCACCCCATGCTTTCCCGTCTCATTCCCCCATTGTGCTTCCCTCCCCCCACATCAAAAGGGGCCATGCCCCTGGCACCAGAAAAACCCTCCCCCGAGGAGTTCTTTCTGCCCCACCCCTCCCCCAACTTTTTCTACCTCAAACTTTTTACCCAGTCTCCCAGCCAAGAACCCAAGTCCGCCAGGTAGTGATTATTCCCATACACGGACAAGTTACCCCATCCTCTCTAAAGATAAGGAGACCCTCATATGTTATTTCCTTATGGTCCATGACCTGCACCGCCACCGAGGCACAAAATTTGACCATTTCTCTGTTTATCCCCTTCCTGGCCGGCTCTATTGCTCCCTCACTTCTCGCTCCCCTCCAAACTATTCGCGACAACAACTTAGTCCACACCACCACTGCTTGAGGCCACATTTCCCACACCCACACTAAGTCCCTCTTCATTTTCTTTAGCAGAGCCACCCCCGTATCTCTCACCAGGTCATTCTCCCCTGCATGCATAATCACCACCTCTGGAACCCCAATGCGTTCCCTCATCCCTGCCAATATAGGAAGCAGCTGATCCCACCGCAGGCCCCCCAAACCGTGCCATCTCACCACCACTTCCTTGTAACTGCACCGCAGTTGCCTTCCAAACACCCTTTTCTCCGCCTCTTTCCCAGCCCACTTAAAAATTGAATGGCCAACAATCCAAACTTGCGCCAACTCCCCCTTCTTTCGCGCAGCATCTGAAAAAGAAATACAAAATCATTGACAAGTCAAAATATTTCAACAACAACAGTTGGCCCACAAAGTCCTACTCCACCTTCCTTCAACATTCCCCTTTATCAAACTCCCTGACGTACCCCTTGTATTTCCCAGACCTCCAACGCCCCAATCTTTTCACCTTGTCCTCTGAAAAACCCAGCCTGGTACCCTCAGATGCTGCGCCCATCCTAAAGGAATGAGTCCCAAAATCCTCTGCCTTTTCTCCCACTGCCACCAGCGCCTTCCGCAATACCCCTAGCACCTGGGCCGCTGAAACCGGCAATCCATCCGCATGCTGAAAAACCAAGCCTGTCTTACCCCCACAGCGCTCCTTCCACACCTTGCCTGCCTGAACTGGGCATAAAACCTTGCTCCCTCGACCCAGCAGAACCCAAGAGCCCCTTCCCTTCTGGTCCATCTTAGACCTTTTAATCTTGATGTCTAAACCTTCTTCTGTAATTTGAACATCTTCCCATTGCAGTCCCCCTACCCCCCCTTTTCCCCCGACCAACTCAGAAACACTGAAAGCCCCAAAGAATAACCACGTAAAACAAGTCGCAAACAGTTCCCCTTCCCATACCGACCAGCAAACTCCCCCCACCACCTCAATCAACCTCCGCAGCAATTCCGCCGATATCGGCCTCCTCTTATCCTTGTCCCTCTTACTCTCCCTTGCCCATCCTTCCAACATCCTACTCGCCATTTCCCCCCCACTTGGCTGAAAACCCCAAAACCATTTCCCATAAAAGGCAATCCCTGCTGGCTTTCCCGCTATCGTTGCCCTTGACCAGCCCCTGTCCATGCACCTCAGGAGGAAATTCGTGACATCATCCCTCCTCCGCTCTTCCGCATCCCATCTACCCTTCCAACTACAAGCTCCTCCTCTAATAAAATCCTCCCAGGCCCTCCTGTATGACTTCTTAGACGCCAAGGCCAAAGAACCCTCCACCAAAGCCAGCGCTCTCAGCTTCCTATCTTCCACAGTTCCTCCGGAATCTGCTGCCCCTCCTGATCTGCATCTGGAGCCAATCCATGGAATCTCTGCCATTGAAAACGAGATAATGCATCAGCGATGCCATTATCCTTAACCGGCACATGTGTTGCCTTAAACACCACATTCCATTCCATGCAACGCAGAACAAATTCTCTCATCAGTCTTGCCACCCTCTGATCCCTAGCTGACTGCCTGTTCACCACATGGACCATGCATTCGTTGTCAACATTGAAGTTCACCTTCTTGTTTTGCAACTCCTTCCCCCACAACTCCAATGCCACTAGTAATGGAAAAAATTCAAGAAATGCTATACTCCTCCCTTCCTTCAACCACCGCGCTGGCCACTTCTCCGCACACCACTTTCCCCCCCAAAACACTCCGAAACCTCCGGCCCCTGCTGCATCCGAAAATATCTGAACTTCCCCTGTCACCGGGTCTCCCTGCAACCACATTGACACTCCATTGAAACTCTGCAAAAAGCACAGCCAAATTCTGCAATCCTCCCTCACTGCCCCCGATACTCTTATCCGATGATGTGGGCACTTTGCTCCCGCCATGGCCCTTGCCATGTTCCTGCAAAACGTCTGCCCTGGGGCCACCACCTGACATGCAAAATTCAGATGCCCAACCAATCTCTGCATCTCCACCAGCATCATTTTCTTGGCTCCCACCGCTTTCTCCAACAGTACCACCAATTTGCTCACCTTGTCGTGCGGCAAGCGTGAGGTCATGGCCACTGAATCCAGTTCAATTCCTAGAAATATTAACACCACTGCCAGCCCTTCTGTTTTGTCTTCGGCTAAGGGTACACCCAGCTCCTCCATCAATTCCTGAAACAACTTTAGCATTTCTTTGCAGTCCTCCTCTCTTTTTGCCCCGCTAATGAACAGAAAATCATCCAGATAGTGAAGCACACTCTCCCACCCCGAGCTGAATGAGAAAACCCACTGTAGAAAAGAGCTGAACCGTTCAAACAAAGCACAGGAAATTGCGCACCCCATTGGCAATGTTTTGTTTATGTATATGCGGTCCTCAAACTGCAAACCCAACAACCAAAAATCCTCCGGGTGCACCGGCAATAAGCTGAAAGCCGCCTTGATATCGCACTTGGCCATGAAGGCCCCTTGCCCTTCCTTCCTTATCAGCTCAACCGCCTGGTCAACACTTGCATACACAACCCCACATTCTTCCGGGGCAATGAAATCATTAACTGACATACCCTCCGGCCATGACAAATGATGAATCAGTCTTAACTCCCCCAGAGCTTTCTTGGGCACCACCCCCAATGGGGATATCACTAAATCACCCGGCATGTCATCAAATGGGCCCACTATCCTTCCTGCCGTTATTTCCTTGTTCAATTTCTGTCTTACCACCTCAACATTCTCTCTTGCCGACTTCAAATTTTCAGCCCACCGACGCACCCTTGGGCCCTGGTAACCTAATCTGAACCCCTGACAAAACCCCTCACTCAAAATCTTAGCCCCTTCCCTATCCGGATAAAATTGCAACCATTTTTCCAACACACCCACTTTAATTGGAGTAAAAGCTTTTCCCCACAACCCCTTTTCCTGAACCTCTCCCCCTCTGTTGGAAACACTGCGTGAGAGGGTGTTTTCCACCACACTTGCTACACTCGTGCATGAACCTACACAAGGTCCTTGTGCAGCCGTCCTTATTATACCCCCAGCACGCTGCTGAGGACTGACCCCTGCCTCCTCCCCCCCCTCCCTCATGGGCGGGGCGACCAAGAAAGGGCCGGAAAGGCACAGGCAGCCCACTTGCTGTGTGCAATGTCGGGGCAGGCCTCATTGGGGCCATCCATTGCAGCCAGAGATCCATGTCTATCTCCCCCCAGACCGCCTGACTGTCCTCTGCCATTCTCGCTCTGAATTCCTCATCATACCTTACCCAGGCAAAGCCCCCAAAACTCGTGAAAGCCTTCCTTATTACATCCATATATTTAAGCAGGGCCACGCAACGCTCCGGGAATTTTTCGCAATACACACTGGCATAAATGATAAACGCCGACGTCCAATTCTCAATAGTCACCGGGACCCTTGGGCGTGAAGCCAGTTCCCTCTCTTCCTCCTTAGACCCCTCCTTTGCTCTCACTTCCCTATGGAGCAATTTAAAGACATCCACAAATTCCCCCACCTGAATCTTCTCCCTGGTCGCTGCCATCAAGTGCGCCCCCAATGGTTTTGTTATCCCCCATGTATGGCAATTTTTTCTCCTTTGCTTTCACTTCAACCTCCTTATCTTTTCCAGCTTGCACTTCGAGCACCAATGGCTCCACCACCTTGTCAGTTTGGACCTCCACTGAGCAAATGCTCTTCTCAACCCCCGCGGCTCCAATGGCCTGCACACCAACTTCTTTCCTTACACCTTGACGTCCAGACCCTTCATCCCCTGTCCCCCTTCTTGTGACCCCTCTCTGCCATGCAGATGACCATTCCCTTTCCCGCTCACCTCTTTCCACACCTGCCGCCTGTGGTCTGGCGTCCACACCAATGCTCCGCCTCTCATTTCTTAGAGGGCTCCTACTGCAGGGACAAAACATGTCAGCACACTCGCCCAGCCAATAGTTCCCCTGACCCCTCCCCCCCGTCCACCCTGCACTTTCCATATCCCACCTCAAACTTCTTCTCTCCTCCCTCCTTTCCCTTTCTGCCCTATAATCTTCCACTTCCCATTGCCCCACATATTCCTCCCATCCAACTTCACCCCTTAAATACCATTGCGGATGCAAGCTCATGCCCGAGTTGATTTGATGATCTTCTTGCGAGCCCGGGGTGTCCGCCCCGCCACTCCTTTGACGTCTTCTTGGCGGGGTTGTGGAAACCCCTGCCTGGTCCTCTTCTCTCGGACGAGGCGTGCTGTCCTCCGTGGAATCCTCATCGCTAGGGGCTGTGCTGCGCCCTCTAGGCTCTCCTTGCGCTGACCGAGGAGGGGCCGTACTGAAACCCTCTACCTCCACCTGACCAGCGGGGGCTGCGCAGCGCCCTCCGCCCTCACTCCTCCTACCCAGGGGAGCCGTTCCGCGCCCCACTCTAACCTCCTCAAATGACGGTGACCTCTCCCTCCTTCTCCCACCTGCACTCTTCTGCAGGTATTTACCCCCTTTTCCCCTTTGCCCTGTCACCCCCCCTCTGCACCCCTTCACTGGCTCCACTCTGATTCCTTTGAGCCACCTCCATCTGAGAATTCCTATCTTCCCTAGAACTATTACTCGCTCCCTCCCTCCATGGCTGCCCACCCGAAATCCTTTCTCCCCCTGACGCCCTCCTGTCTAACTCCTTCCTCAACTTCCTATCCCTAGTTTCCCACACCTCCCCTCTCCCCGCCGATGGGGTGCAAGCCACCACTGCCGCGAGAGCCCCATCTGCCGCTGCTCTACGCTGCGGCCTACCACCACTTATCTCCCCCTCCCCCGTGACCTCTCCGCCAGTGACCTCCCCCACTGCCCCCTCTAATTGGGCCCTAGATGCCCTACTAATTATTTCCAAGGCCTCCCTCAGAGCCTTAGCATCAACCAGCCCTCTCTTGCTGGCTCCCTGCCCAACCATTGTGCACTACTAATCTGGTTGTGCACTAAATAAATGTATCCCGTGAAAACTTAACCTAGCAACTCCTAAGCCCCCGAGCCAAAACTACCCTTGGACCTATACCCCCAAAAGCCCAGCTAATAAACTGGGAAACGAGTCAACTAGGCGCTTGAGAACACTCAACCGTTAATAACACCCCTGCCCCACACTATTCTCAAAATTATAAATAATTAAAACAATTTTTTTTTTTTATATACCCCCCTAAATCCTGCTATAACCCTTAACACCCCTACCCCTTCAATCAACCGCCCCAGGCACAAGAAAAAGCCCCCAAAACCATCAGCCCAACCAGCAGAGGCAGAGGAGTGACCGTGTCACTCTGCCCCCTGGTGGATCACGAGATGCACCGCACCGCCAGTAAACCAACAATATCGCACTGTCCCTTTAATGGAACCACACCGCCTCCTCTGGCCCCAGCCTGCTACCATGCCCCGTGTAGACTCTAAATCGTCTACTTCACAATAATGGGCGGCCGCCCACACACGAGGAGGGCCCTGAAAAACAGCGCCGGCGCTGCATGCACAGTGCCCAGCACACCCTTTCTAGCCACCAAAAGCACCCCGCCGGCAAGCAAACGTCGGCTGGATGCGCCCTGCCTCCTACGGCATCCCCGGGCCCTCGATTTCCCCCCCAACAACCTAGCCTCGACCCCACCACGCACCCGCCACTGGACCCACAGATAAGCACACGAGGGGTGTCTTATCTATGGCACCCCTTCCACCCTATTACCCAATTATATAATATAATATGTATATAAAAAGAAATATTTTTTTTTTTTATATATATATACTACCTACCCGCCCACTCCAACAATACTCCCTTTCCTACCTCCCTAACGCGCACCTCCAGGCCCAGCTAATCCCAGGGAAGGCTCGGGAGCAGGCGACGGGACTGACAATCACCAAGTCCTAACCGTCGCCTGCCTCCCGAACCTTCCCTGAGCCCTTAAATACCCCCGGGAGGTGCTCTGCCCCCCACGGCCACTCCCTGGCCATGTGCAGCGCCAAAAACTCCCTGGCGGGGAAACGCTTCGCGTTCCCCCCCACCCCCCGGGTCCCCCCTTTCAGATTTCTGTTGCGTCAACCGCCAGATACGCAAATGTTGGAGGCCCGTGTGGTCTCGTGCGTTTGACACTTCGCATAGAAATATGGCGACCTCCTTAGAGCTGCTATAGAACGTGGGGCCCTTCTCTGCATTGTCTCCGCGCGTAATCGCAGGGCGCCGCCCCCTCGCCTGTGTGTCAGTCCGCAAAGTCACCTGCATGCTTTATTTGCACGGGGGACTGTGCTGTCTGCCTTTCAGCAGGGGGCACATCTGCTCACACTTATTTTTTCATGGAGCCCTTTCAACTCCGAAGCATATGTAATGGGAAGTAATGAGAGGCGGAAGCATATGTAAGGAGAAGTAATGATAGGTGGAAGCATATGTAATGGGAAGTAATGAGAGGCGGAGGAAGGCTGGACAAGGAGATAATGATATGGCATTTGTAGCACGCCTGTACACGTGTTTCAAGGAACAACGAGGCAAGGCAGGGGGAACAGAGGGACGACTGAGACGACAATCTTACTAGGCCAAGTGACATTGAGATAGTGCAAGTGCAGGGGAGGGGAAAAGTGCCAGGGGGAAGAGGAGGGGCAGTGCTGTACATGGGATCAAAACGATAGCAAGAAGTGAGGCCAGCAGGTGGCAGGTGCAAGGGTAATTGCAGACAGCAAGTGTCCAAAAGGGCAGGTAGTGGGACTGTCGGGTTACAGATACAGACCCAAGTGCAAGGGTTGCCGGGAGGCAGTGCAGTGTGCAACTGGGTGGGCAAGGAACTGGGCCTGAAATCTAAGGGTAGCCAAGTGACCAGTGCAGTATCAGACAGGAATCAGCAGGGGAGAGGAAGTGAGAAGGCAGAAGCAAAGAGGAAGTTCTTGAGGTGCTTCTGGAACCAGAGCTGGTTCTCCTCAAGTTTCAGAGAGACAGGGAGGCTGTTCCAGTGGGGGGGCCGAGCCGAAGGAGATCTACCACCAACTCGTCACTTGGAGAAGCGACTGACCCTGAGGGAGGTGGAGGAGCAAAGAGCTCGAGTAGGAAGGTATTTATGGAGTGTGAGTTGGAGGTATTGAGGACCCAGGCCACAGAAAGCCGTGTCGACAATGCATAGGGTCTGTAACCTAATCCTCGCAGCCACTGGAAGCCAGATCAGAGATTTCAGTCCTGGAGAGATACGATCCCTGGGCTTGAGGCCAAGGGGAAGTCTCACAGTCCTGTTCTGGATGAGTTGCAGAGGGCAGAGAGTAGAGGCAGGCAGATTTAGATAGAGGCTGTTACAGTAGTCCAGCTTTGAGAGAACTACAGCTCTAGAGACAGTGAACTTCTGGGGGAAGAAGAGGAAAGGAAGAATACCTCCAAGGAGGTGCAGTTGGCAGTTTAACTTCTTGGAGATGTCAGAGATGTGAGGAGAGGAAAAAAGGAGAGTGTGGAGTCGAAGATGACCCAGGGGTTTCTAGCCTCACTGGTGGGAGCAGGAAGAGGGTTAAGGGAGGGCAGCCAGAGAGTGACCAGAAAGGAGGGTGCAGGTGTGCCGTCGAGGAGAATCTGTCTTACTGGCATTAAGGCAGAGATCGTTCGTGACAAATCACTCCTGGATAGCAGACAGACAGACCAAGATGAAAGGAGAAGAGGTGGCAGAGGGGAGCCTGAAAACTAGCAGTGTCATCCACATAGCGCTAAATGTTGGAGCAGAGAGCTGCAATGCGATGGGCGAGAGGTGCCAGGTATTGGTTGAACAGCCAGGGAGAGGTGTTAGACGCCTGGGGAGAGCAGCACTCCTGTGTCCGTAATCATTTTTGTTGGGTATACGAGGGGAGGCCCACCCAGTGGGGCGTGGGGCGGCAACATGCAGGTAAGGTACGCTTTTATTTTTAATGTTATGTGTGTATGTACATATGTTGGTATGTTTGTTTTATGTATGCATGCATGAAGTTTGTTATGTGAATGTGTGGGTGAAGGTGTTGTATGGGAGTGTTTGAGGGGCCAGCCCCACCCCTAAATTTAGCAGCCCCCAATCCACCAAGTTTGGGGGTAGGGGCTGTTGGGGGCGGGGGGAGTGATTGGGGGCATGGCATTCTTTTGTGGTTTGTGCAGTAAAAATACTTTACTGTGCATCAAAGGTAAAGCAAACATAAGTGTTGCGCGGATAGACGGGTCTACATTCAGTGTAGCCATGTAATAACTTACGATGTTTGCCTTACCCTTGATCCACATTTCTCAACGGTAAAGCAAATGTGTTATTACGTTTCTAAACTGGCCTGCATTCAATGTAGGGCAGTCTAGCCACTTAACACATCATGTTTGCTTTACCCTGGAAGTCGAGCAAAATTGTCATTCCAGATTAATAAAGTACATGGGGACTTCCACTTCTACTGCCAGTCTGCATATACTTCCTTAATGTAAGGTGGCATTTTGTACCTGGAATTTAAGGTAAAGCAAATGTGTGAAGTGTTATTACATGTTTAAACTGGTCTACATTAGTAGTGTTAGTGTGCATTTACTTTCTTATTGTGGCGTGGCATTTGTTACTTTTCTCTTGGCATCAGGGGTAAAGCAAACAGTGTTTTACATGTCTAGTGTGGCGTACGTAGGTGGCGCCAGTCCTACAATATATTCTTTGTGTCATGGCATTTGTCTACTTGGCATCAAGGGTAATGGCAAATATAAGTGTGACTGGCCTACGTGCGTATAGCCAGTCTGATAATTTCTTTCTGTGGCATAGCATTTTATATTGCCTGGTAGGCCTATGGTAATACTGGTATATATTGGTGCAGCCTGCATGGACATGTATGGGCACAGCCAGCATGAATATTTATACTGGCATATTTTGTGTGCAAAAGCATCATGAAAATGCATTAGGAAATGGTTCAGTGCACTTTGGGTGAATTCCACCTGTTGCTTTTTTTCAAGTGCTACTTTACATTTAGCACTAGAGTAACATATTTTTGAGAAAATAGGACTGTAGATGGAGTGTTCCATTTAGCATGAGGAAAATAGAAGTACAAGCATGCAAAGGAATGTTGGCCTAAACAGTCTCTATTCAGTGGTGTTTTAAAAATAAATAAATTGGAGAAATCATCGAGTGGATCTGCTGGTGTGGCTGTTTTTATTTCCATTATGTATATTTTTTGTAAAGCGCCAACTTTTAACACTGTCATTTCAAAGTGCCAGTGGTGGGGGCAAACATGGGATGGAAAGGTAAGTGCAATCAAACGATCGTAGTACAGTACACAGTATCGGCCATTCCTATTTGACAACTGATCATTGCAATAATTTGAAACATAAACAACAATAGAAAGGGTAAATTGGGAGAGCCTCGATGGTTCCAAAAGGAAGTAGGATTCCACTAAGCGTGTTCAGTCCTATGGCTGCAATCTGTGGGGACGAGTCCCTGCAAGGATTACGATACAGATGTTCAGTAAGGTATCCAGCCCGGGCTGGAGCTATTCCCCGGCTGCTCTAGTTGGGTGGATATTCTGACTTGAAGACTAATTTTAGGCTTCATCTAAGATCGAGTTTGATTAGGCCATCAGGTCTACCAGCAGGGCATCTTACCTTATGTGGTCTTACTAGTTAATTTCACCAATGGGTACATTGTAAACAAATATCTGGGGAAAAACTGTATCCCTTCAATAGTACATGTTCTATGCCTCCATAGAATGGCATGGGAAGGCGGCCTTGGGCAAGTTATTGAATTGCTGGAAGAGCGTCTTTTCTGACAGAGGAGCAGCCATCAGGAAACCTAAGCGCAGGCACGTATGTTCCAAATGTAATTTGTGGGGGCAGCTTTTTAGAGGGAATGGTTTTCCTTCAGACCACCTGCACTGAAATGTTCACTAATTTTACACTCTGTTCTTCTGACTTCTGAGGAGATTGCAAAACGTGCTTAGATAATGATGCCTATGCCTAGTCCTCTCGGTGGAGGAGACCTGGAAGAGGAGGATGAAGAGTGGTGTCTCTTCCTAACGGAACACGGCCCACATATTCTCGCACAGCAGCAGCACATGATGGCAACCAGCTGAAAAGCATATTAAGCTCAGCGAACGGTGTTAACCGAACCGATGCTGCCAACAGGACATCACAGCGCTCTTGCTCTTCTGCCGCTAGGACCTACTAAACCATCCCACCTCTTTCCCTTCCAGATCCGGCAGAGCGCCTCCGGTGGTGATGGTGTGCGGTATAAATATCCTGTAACATTAACATTGCAGATGGCTATTCTTTTATCTGCCACTAATCTTCCCAGAGACCAATGGGAGACGTCTAGGAGCAGCTTCTATAAAAGTATTGCACCAGGAGTTCCTCAATGCTGGCCTCTTTGGGGGAGATGTATTAATTGGCAAGCAGACTGTTGTATTCAAGCTAACACTCTAGGTTGCTTCCTGGCAGCGAACAATGGTGCAGCTTCCATTTTTTGTAGCAGTAGCGATTTATGCATCTTTATTTATGGGGATCTCGCCCCATAATTATGCGGGCCAAAATTCGAATCCAAAAATGTTGAACATGTTATTGTGCATTTCAGTGCAATTATATGTGGGGGGTGGGTTTGGGTAATAAATCATTTGAGGGGGAGTATGGGGAGGTCTGCGGGGAGGGGGTCTCCCCTGCATACAATTGTGCCAAAATAAAAATGCACATTTTGGTATTCAGGATTTTTTTTTTTCGCGCAGTAGTCACATAGATCCAATTTATGTGGTCCCACAGTGGCATCGATTTTGCTTCAACATAATTTTGGTGGCAAGCAGTGCTTTTACTGTTCATCCAACTCAGACCTCAGTGCGGCTTCTTCAAAATCGTGCTTCGAAGACCTATTTCTCCATGAAGAACACTGAGGGGGTCAGAACCTTACAGAGACGTCTTTATAGGAGGGCAAAAGGAGCACTTGTCCAGGGCCCCCACCTTGGAGGGGGCCCCCACAAGGGTGCCTGATCTAAAGTAAAATGCCATTGTTTACCAGACTTAAATAGCTCACGCCAGGATATTTTATAGCATGCTGCTGAAGTACTAAACCTATTGCCTGTCTGTTTTGACAAGTACATCCTGCCATGATCGATTAATCATGTAATGCTTTCTGTGTTCACTGTGGAATACATAGTTTGTGTGTTCCGTATGGCACAGCTTCTGTGCCATTCTTTCATTCTTGTGGGAATTATGTTGATCATGTGCAATAGTGAAAGTTGAAATCCATATTGATGCATTGAGTGCCACAATGGTTCAGAAGTTAGCACAGTGTGTTAAGCACGCATTGCAGAGATATGCGTTCATATGAAAGATTAGAAGAGCACTCCAGCAAGGCTGGCTGAAGCTTTCCAATGTCTGTAAACCTACCTGCATATGTACTTGGTTTTCTAGCATAAGAGGTGCTATTATCAGCAATGTTCCTGCACCACATAGGGGTTGCTATAAAAACTAACAAGTCATTCATATGGTGAAGGTCTAGAAATTGGTTTGTTCAGATGGGGCGTTCTGAGAGCGGACCAGATGTTGTAGGCCTTGGGTAAGCATATTTTAAGGTCTGCTCGTTTTACACAAAACGTTTTACTTTTTGTATAAAAGTCATAGGTTTTTTTGCAGGTTTATGAATGACCATTTCAATAGCCATTGTTTTTTCAAGCTTAAAAGTACAAAAGACATACCTAGATTAAATCTGTTACATCACATCGATTGGTAAATCATTCCCATTTTGCGTAACACACTTCTGTAATATCTTCGTTTTAAAAATGGTCAGGTCTAGAAATGTGATTTATGTACTTTGCAAGTCAGTGGTAAGAGCTGGAAAAGAAAGTGTTCAAATGCAAAAAATTGCAGAGTTGGCACAAATCCCAGCTTCACCCCTTAAGCAATGTGTGATCATGGGAATCTCACTTAATCTTGTATTGCCGAACCTCTCAGAATTGCCAGTCCCTAAACCTTTAAAAATTGTCAGCCCTTCAGAGTGATTTCCCTCTCTGGGTATGATCTTCATTAAAGCCTCACTCATGGTTTCACTGGCTATAGTGTTGCTTCCACTATAAAAGTGAGCATTGATATACTGCACACCACAGGCACTTGTTCCCTTGATTTCTAATGGCAGCACTATTTGAAAACCATGTCCCACTTCTAATCTCAGTCTGTCTGGATAGAGATACCTTCCTGGTAGCTTCTAATCTGCATTCACTATCCATGTCATGCTATGTGTAGCTTTCTCCTTCCTTACAATTGGTCTACTCTATCCATGCTTGAACACTTTTGCATTCTCTGAGGCAGCTAATGTGAGTTCTCTGCCTATTCTGGGTTACATGTATCTTTTACATACAGTCCTGCATTAATGCTACAGGCTGCATACCTTCCCGGGTGCTATTGATAAAAAGTATCCTTTTTCTATACTAGAAGAGAAGTAACCGCTTCGTAGATTGCTAATGTTGGCCTTCAAATGCTACTTGTTTATCATTCTGATGAGAGCAAGACTGAAGAGGATAAGGGGACTTAAATGGAGTAAACATGCTTATTTATAATGCTGTGAGGTGGCATATCTACCTATGGGTTATGCCCACGGTGGGGGGGATACAGGGGGGTACCACCAGATATTCGTGATCACTTAATTCCTTTGGTTTGGTGGAGGGGGCCCCAAAGATGGCCATGCCCAGGGCCCTAAAAATGCTTAAAATGGCCCTGCCTTTGAAGTGCCTTGCAAGGCCTACAACAGTGCTGTCTGAGGCGCAGGTCTTACCAGTAACCTGCATCAAACCCCCAAGTAGAAGGCTCAACTGGAGGTGGGGGGGGGATTGAGAGTTTACGGGGAGAGTTGGGGGGGGAGTGAGAGTTTACGGGGAGAGTTGTGGAAAGTCTACAACAGCGAGACGGTCACATACTTAAGTGTTTGCAGAGAGAGAAGTATGAACAAAACAGTAGCAGAACAGTGACCCAAGTAGGTTTTGGGAGGGGTACTATCATGGGAAGAAAAACGTGTTTAAGAATTCAGGGGGGTAGATGGGTAAGTGAGTGGGGTTGGGAAAAGAAGGGAAGCAACCCCTTACTCCCCATCCCCAAACCCCACTATGTTTTCTTTAGATTCTGTGTTCTATTTGGTCAAAACAGATTTAGTTGGAAACGGCTGTTTGGCCTTTGGGATTTGCACCGGTTCTGAAGAATCCCTCGCTCTTTATTTGGGCTCCAGCCAAGCAGTGAAAACTGTGATCAGCCTTAAAATGAAGAGATATGCTTTAAAGGCTCTAAAGAACTGTCTGCGATCTGTTAAAATTGGTGTAAAAACTACTGAAACTAAAAAGAATATATATATATTTTTTTTTTTTTAAGTAGTTGGACTCTGTTCCTGGCCGTTGCCACTTGCTTTGACTTCTGTGTATTTGCTGGAGATGCTGACCACCTGACCCCAGTTTGGGACTGAAACAAAAACAGTTTGGGCAGCCGAGAAAGGGCCTGAAGTCCCATCTATGGATGGAAGAAAATATACATAGAACGTTCGTGGTTAAGTGCTTGAGAAGGTGGGCTGCCATCACATAGTAATGTAAGTGACAAGGAAGGTGGCACGGGAGGCAATAACCCTCCTCTCAGCATCTTCGCCTTCTTCACTCGAGTGGTGATGGACTGAACATCTGGTGCTAGACTGAAGACAGTGGGGCCATTCCTCTTGCCAGTCTCCAGCTGTTGCTAGATCCTGCAGATGTGTGTCGGTCATGCTCCTTTGCTGCCCTTTCTCTTAGTGGATCTTTCTTTTGGATCCTCGCCAGTCGGGTGGCCACCTCTGGAGACCGTTTGAGGTGCCTAGTGTTTATACTATCAGTGCAGATCAACCAAAACATTGTTACTTTGAAAAAATATCATTTTAAAAGCTGTACATTTCAGAGTGGCAGTTAGACTATGGTCCCAAACGGAGCTTGTTCCATCTTTCTCTCACTTTGTTCATCTCCCAAAAAGACCTACTCTGGGAATGCTCGCGCATCCCGATGATGCGCCCAGATGCCGAAAACGGCTACACTCTGAAACTGCCATGCATTCTGTACCGGAAGGTCAGATTTAGTCTGTAAAACCCAGGCACTACTGCTATGACAAATTCCAAACAAGTAATTCTAAAAAATATTTTAAAAACTGCACTGCGACAATAGATGTCAGGCTTTTGTCAGCATTTTCTCTGATAAATTTGCATCAATTATGAAGTGCACGATCTATACCTAAAAGTCTCCGTGTTCTGCAGGATTCTCTCCTTCAGCCACTCCTGGCATTTCTTCATTAGTGTTGCATTGTATTTCTTCCGCTGCAGGAAGTGTCTGCTTTTCTTCCCTTCATCTCCCAAATGTGGCCTCGATTTCACCAACGCATTCCTTCGGCAATGGTGCTTTCCTAATCTTTGAAAACTAGACACAAATACTCTGCTAAAGAAGGCCTCTCTGCGCCATGACAACCTGAGCAACTGTGCGTAAGTTCCTTGGCTAGGTAAGAAATGCCTCTGTAATGTAAGTGAGGGCAGGAGCTCCAAGACCAACAATCACCCCAACTCCTTGAGTCTTCGTTCTTAACCCACCTTTGCTTCTCAGTGAAGGTTGGTTCTCCTGGACTGTCCAAGTGTGCAGTCCAACAGTCTTTCTTCCCTGCCTGTTATGTGACATAACTGTACCATATCCCTGCCGCCCCACCCCCAGTGTATGCTCTTGGATTCTTGTTATTTTTGTGTTTCTTCTCTCTTCATTTGGAGCCTCCTAGGATCTGGCACCAACTCTGTTCCCTTTGCACCTGGGCTCACATCTGATTCAGCATTGAATGAATAACGGTTGCTGAGCAAGTGATCTTCAAGATCATTTGTGGAATTTCCAATTCCGCCAGATCGGTTCTCTGGCTACCGGCTAGCCTCCCTCTCATCTGCATGTTTCTGGGCCTGATGAACACCATAACTTCTTTGTGCCAGAGCTTTACCAGGCTTGCCACTGCCTCCACCCAAATATCCTGGCCTTTCTCCACTTGATATATACAAGTGTTCCTGCCAGTATTCTCAGCAGAAACAATTTCAATTTTCATCGTGAATACCCAATAACAATTTTTAGCAAGATTGGCATTACAAAACACCAATATCACAAATCATCTATGGTGCATAAGAAACTCCCCCATTCACTATAAAAAATAAATGTATATGCATAATACAGGTTCAAACAATAAATAGGTGAAGCCTACCCATTTATCAGCCTTGCATAAAAAGCTCATGAAAGTGCAGTCACAATGCAAACCAAAAAAATATATACACAACAATCTCATTAATTTACATTAAGCTCCATTAGTGATCAATGTCAGACAATTAAAGACAACTTGATACAATTGCTGTGGAGCCAACCCTTTGATCCAATAAGAATTCCAGGACCGAAACTAGTGATGTTTATACCACAACTTCATTCATTCATTTACATAAAACTCAATTGGTGGTTAATGCCAGACAGCCTATTGGTAGTAGACCTTTTCCACTGGAGGGCCCACTGGCTACACCTTCTGCCCCTGACGCCCTCTCTTTGGCTTGGCTCCTTTTGCTTGTACAAAAACGGGGTTTCCTGGGCCTCTTCCCCCCCCCCCCCCAACTGGTTTTCTCAACGCCTTCTGACACCTCTAATTCGCTCTTCCTCCTCCAAGCAGATGTTCAACTCACTTCCCCCTCCTGATCTCTCCCTCTTTTGATGCCCCTTCCCGGTTTTCCTCCTTCTCATTCCTTCTCTCGTCTTGCGCTTCCTGCAGTGTGACTTAAGCCTATCCTCTTTCTCCTTTCTGGTCTTCCTTGGTCTCACCAACCAACTCCAAACTCCCAGACTGACTCAGATGCTTGTCACTTCCTTTACACCTGGGCCCATGATCAGCTGATCAACATGAGCGGATGGTTAAGCAGGTGCATTTTTGGGGAGTATGTACTAGGCTCTGAGAATGGTCTTTGTCCATAGTTCATGATCCCATGTGCGCACTTGCCACAATTTCAATGAAATAACTGTTTAATGAGACTGATCAGTCCTGGTCCTCCATCTTGAAATCAGGCATCATGGCTGTCGCCTGATTCCGAGATGGTCCCTTGTAAGCCTAGTGTGTGTCTCCGAGCCCTACTATATAGTCTTTGTGGTAGGAACTACAGCGTCTGTCTCAGGATTGGGAGCTTGTTCGTCTGCTCCATGTGTATTTAGTATGCATGTATTGTGTGGTTACTGTCAGAGAGTCGTGTTTGGGGAGCATGTGTGACACATAACCTGTGACCGGGTTTGATTGCTTTTTGTGGGGGTGGCTTTTGCAATTGTTTCAGAGACACTCTGAGGAGGGGAATTGGCCTTGGGGGGCCACCAGGTACCACCTCTATGTCGACATCAAGTAGCAGGTGGTCTCACCAGGCCCACACTGTACCCCGTTCCCTACCTCGTGGTCACAAGAGACAAACATGATGGTGCTCGCTGACCCAAGAATCAGGGAGCACATGCTCTGTGCAGCTGTTTGGAAGATAGTTTATGTGGGGCAGAGGACGGGGGTACAGATCAGGCTACTGCGGGCCCCATTTGAGGGGGACCAGTTGGGTTTAATGCACTGTGCAGCTGGTAGTTTTGGCCCATATTAACCTTAAGTGCATTTAGAATGCTGGGTGGTTTGACAAACCTTGTTGGTTAATGGCGCTGGTGGGTGGTTGGTAACCATATGTTGTAGCTGTGAGTTAGTTAATTCACAGGTATTTGTAATAGAGGAGCAAGACTCCGGACTCGTCATCCTTGAAGGTTTTAATGTTGTTAAACACATAAAACAAAATACCTGGTAAGCATGCTAGGTACGGGTGAAAAAGGAAGCCAACGCGCTTTGACCGTGGTCTTTATCAAAGCTCTGATGGGTGGTTTAGTGAGGTGACAATTGTGAAGGCATATCGGTGCATCAATCAGAGGTCATGCATGTTATACAGTTTACATACATTGTTCACATGACATGGTTGGGTGGAGGTGTGTGAAGTGTGGTGACAGTGCAAATTTGCAGTGGGAAACAAAACATGTATATAATTTAGGCATGTCCAGTTTGACATTTTTTACATATAGCAAATTGCCATTCGGCATATGCCGTGATGTCAAGGTACCAAGGAGAGAAGAGCACGGTGGGGGAAGGAGGGAAAGCAAGGTGGAAGGGGTTAGAATGTGAAGAGGCTGGGTAGGCTGATTCATGTAGAGGGTAAGGGCTGTAGCTTACCAACGCAAAAATAGGTGATCCTGTGTAGGATTGGAGTGCTTGGTAATGTCACCCAATTCTTGTGGACGGCGGGCTGGTTAGCCAATCTGAGGGTACAAGGGGCAGTGGATGAGCATACTTGGCGAGGGTATCCTGGAAGTACAGTATGGCACGTATGTGAGAGAGTAGAAGTAGGCGGGCCGTGGTGATGGTGAGGCTGGATCCGGCCTGAGTGTCTGTGTCATGGTAGAGTGTGGCTGGAATGTGGCCGTGTGGAACCGCTAAGGGAGGGTTGCGAAGCATAGTGTTGAAACGGTGCCTGGTAGTCGGGTATGGCAGAAGGGGGTAGTTTGGAACCTCATTAGTCTAGGCTGGCCCTTGGGTGATGACAGGGGCCAGCCGGGGGCCAGCGGATGGCTGAGTGGTGAAGGTGAGGACGTGAAGGGGGCACGGGTGTGGTGATCCTGGTTGCCGTGGTCAGGGCAGACTGGGTGGCAGGGGCCCCAGTAAGCGGTTGCTGCGACCCAGTGCGTGCAAGTGAGGTGTTGTGCAGTGAAATAGCGCACATTGGTTATGCAGAAGTGTGCTTAGTGCACTCGTGTGGAGAGCGCTACTTGAAGCCCGGGTGTGCATGGGTGATGCGTCCGTTGCGAATGTGTGATTTTGTTAATTGCGGCGGCCCTGCGTAGGTGAATGAGAGCCCGGGCAGAGGTAGACTGCCGGGCACTAGAATTAGTTGTAAAGGCAGCCCAGGTGGGCAGGGAGCACTAAGTTCATGGTGAAGGGGGAGGAGGAGCGCATGGGTTGGGGCTGGGCCCACAGGGATCCCGATGGGTCCAGGTAGGTGCGTACATAGCAAGGTGTGCTTGGTGGCACTACTAGCAGTCAGAGAGACTGCTAATCAAGGCTGGGACTCTTACCCGAATCCGAGCGCGTGTTTCTCTGTGGTAAGCTGATCCGACGGTGGTAGTCAGGCGAGGCCATGGTTAAGTAAGCCTTGACTTCGCATTGGCAGATACTAGTGGCGTGCTGATTGGTCAAGGTGAGTGGGGAGGGGCTTAGCGCGAGTGGCAGTTGCCGGGTGAGTTACATGTTGTTCTTCATTTGAAAAACATTCACAGTAAATTTCCCGTGCGGCCTGGAGAGAGCACACCCATGTTTGTCGTGTGCCATTGTGAACCTGGTGAGAATTTCATATGCGTCGGAATTTAATGTTATGGGTGGGGGGCCAGATACAAGCCCTGGACCAGCATGGATTACTGTGTATTCGAAGGAACCGGGCTGTATTGGTACGAGTATTCGCAGGGTGGAGTCCATCCTGGCGGTGGATGTGACCCAATGTGATCAAGGGAGAGGGGAGCCCAAGATAAGGGCATGGTGAGGAGATGATGTGCTCCCTAGCATGGTTGGGGTTCCGCAGACCCGAGTGTTCTATGGGTGGATGCGAACCGGGAGAAGGAATGTTTCCCAGTAGTGAACAGGTAAAGGGAGCCTGGGATAAGGGCAACCAAGCAAGGGGGGAGGGGGATACCCAGATAGGCGTGGGCACAGCACACAGGTGGGGGGGAGCAATGGTGTACCTGGTATGTTGCAAAGTGAAGTGTATATTCAGTGATTAACTGTACATGGGAAGGCTGGTGGTTGGGCCTAGCAGGAAAACAAGAGAAATTAAAAAAATCAGAAACCGGAAAGTACCATTAGAGGTTTGTCATAGGAACACATTAAACTTGTGGTCGCTTTTGAGGCCAAGTGTGACACATCTGCATTTACAAATTAGTTTTGCTTCCCATTGTCGTAGGTGTAGTTCCCTGTCTCCGCCCCGGGCATCGGCTTGTACAGTTTCTAGACCCACTAAACTGATGTTCTCTTTGTTATCGTGCTGATGTTGCTCCAGCCAATGGGTTGCTAGTGGGTACCTTGACTCTTGTGAGTGCAGTAGTCCTAGATGCTCACCAATCCTGGTTCTCAACTCTCTTTTGTTACTACCAATGTACTTGCAGTCACAACCCAGATTATGGCATAGATTACGAACTTTGTTTTACAGTTAATATACTGGTTAATTCCATGTTTGGCTTTGTCCTTAGTGTTTTGGCCTTGCTGCCAAGGATATGCCAGTGTTTGTTCAGGATTCTCTGAACTTGATAGCTGTCGCTGCTATACTTTCAAAAGAAACACTGAAGAAAATGACACAATCCGATATATCAAAGTACAGCAGCAACAGCTATCAAGTTCAGAGAATCCTGAACAAACACTGGCATATCCTTGGGATAGATGAAGACATCAGGAGATGGTTACCCACCAAACCACTACTGACATTCAGCAAGCCCAAAAATCTAAGGACATTCCTGAGCCCATCATGCATGGCGCCAATTCCCAGATCCTCTGAGAATTGGCCATCAAGTACCAAGCTGGCAGGCTTTTACAAATGCGGTTCTTGCAATATGTGCAGGCATGCAAGGAATTCCAAAACACTGACTTTCAATGGCACTGACAAACTGGAAAGTGTGGGATTTGCAGGTTTGACTTTGGCAATAATAATTGCATATAGAAACGCCCTGGTGACAGCATTGTGTACTTAACAGATTATAATTATTATGAGGCTGAAGAAAATGAAATGCTTAAAGTAAAATGGAATAGTTGCCATTACCATTTTTTCTTTGGTAGTGTTGTAAGGTATTAAACCATGAGATTGTCAACATGTTTATTTTATATTTTACTTCAACAATTATAACCCCCCGCCCCCACCCCTTGCAGGCCATAGGGGCTGATAATGGCCCGGGGCCCAAGTTACAGGCCTATGCCAAGCAAGGCCCTACTCGCTGGCTCCAGATCCATTACAGAGCCTTGAAGTCCTGAGGGGTGTGATTATTGCTATTGGCATCCTGGGTTTACAAACCAGGCTGCTGATCGCAATGTATTTGTTTAGAAAGAGAAAAAGGACGCAGCAAGTTCACAACCTTTAAAAAAAAAAAAAATACATGGCCGCTGTGGAAATGGTAGGTGGGGATCTATGCAGAGCCCTCGTCCATTTCCATTCTGGCATGGGGCGACATTGCATTACAACAAAACTGACAGGTAAATGGAAGTTATGGAGGCGGAGTGGACAGGATGTGATGAGGAGAGGGGGAGGGAAGATTCCGGGCAGGTGTGAGCAGCATGCGGCTTGCTCCAAACCTGGGCTAAGTTTGTTGGATTCCGCCTGGGTTTGTTGCAACCTGATTGGCTGCCACACCTCTCGGCTGCTAATTTGTTTAATAGAAATTCCTTTCTGAATAAAGTTAATTTGAAGATGAAAAATGTTCCACAAGAGCAAAGCATTTGTGTGTAGCATTGCTGTGGCTGCTGGGTTGTATTTGGAAGGCTGGAGTGCCCTTGAGTATTTTGGAGCCTACAAGATGACTGCTGTTCTGCAGAACTCCCCTTCTCCTGTAGACGCTGATAATGTATCTTTTTGTCAAAGGGATGAGGGGGTTTCCATGTTGATGGACTACCTATTTAGCAATAGTTTTTAGGGGGTAATCTTCCCTTGGACCTCCGACCTCCAATCATTGCCCTGCATTCACCTCTCCCTCTCATGGATGGGTGGCAGGGGTTGTTTCGTCGCTCTGTAGTTCCTTTGGGATATAACGGCTAAAACAGGGAGACGTGGGGACTTTGGGTGGAAGAATTTGTTTTTGGGAAGAGGCTGGAAGTGCTGGTTCCATTTGTGGTAAGGGTTTATCATTTGGCTCTCTCAGTAAACCGAATAGAAAACAACATTTTTACATACTTCTAATCTGACCCCTAAGCACTACAGTGGTTTGTTTCTTTGTTTTAAAGAACTGAGCCCAGAAGGTCAGCTTGAGGCCAGTTTCTTCCTCCTCATAATCTGGGGTCTCGCTGATCTCCTTCCACGTGGGTTAATGTTCATGGATTGGCTCTCCTTACCATTACTTGAGAGTCTGGCCTGCAAAATGAATCCTACAGAGATGGCCCACACACTCTCCCATCCCCCCTCCAACAAGCATTTAATGAGTATACAGTATTTAGATGAGCGCCATTTTGAGAGAGAAATTATGTATCCCTGGCAGTCCCGCAAGTGGGCGCACACAAATGGAGGGATAGGAGCCTTCCCTGGCAAAGATAGGTGAACAGAGAAACCTAAACCAAGGGCGAAAACTGACGGGCAAGAGAACAGAGAAGGACTTTTATAGGGACATGCCCGCTGTATGCATAGCTGCCCACTGACCCTCAAACGCCAACCTCGAGCCGCAAAGCTGTTCGGGGAAACTCAACGTCATCGTGTTAGTGACGCCATTGTAGAGGAAAGGCTTGCCTTGCATCTGAAAGAAACCTCGCTTTACCGAGGTCTGCGTCGGTCAACCAATCAGAGCTTTGACCTCCTGTGACCTTTTAAAGTCTGTAGATTTCGCAGCCCAGGATTAAAAAATGTATAACCTTGATGCCTCATCGCCCAAAAAAAACATTAAGGTGCCTTGCAGTCAGCAAATACATGTATACACACTATTATAATAAGGTAAAATAAAAGTAAAATGTGTGTTTCTAATTCTAGAGCAATTGTCCTCAATGTGGGGGGTGCACAGAGCGTATTCTTTTAGTGAGGTGGGTGGGGCTATGCAAATTATGAAAATATTGGCGTTCGGGCCATGGGAATGGCACAAAGCACAAATGACCCTCGAGCCCACTGTGAATAGTTGGCATCTATGGGTATGTGCAGTGCAGCTGAAGTAAGCCTTGGCATTTCCGGCCGGGGGTGGTGGGAATATGACGTGTAACCAGTACCTCCTTGGAATCCGAAATCGGGTGGGCAGGAGTGTGCAATAGTCTTTTAGGATCCCAAATGTAAGTAGCTCCCTGCACTCTCCTGCTACCCTCGTTCATTGACCCCAATATTGTCATCAACACAGAGGGCAGACACCTGTGCCTAAATGTCACCATTCAAGTAATAATCCAGGGGAAGCACCTCGCTCAAAGTTCATGGATTTACGAAAGAGCATCCCTCCTTATTCTCAAGAGGCCTACGGAAAGGATTGTGGGGGCACAGTGAACCCCCTCCCGCGCTATATCCATCTCCTTTACCTTGAGCTCTACCAAAACAAATACTGAAATTGCCAAACAAATCTCCAATTAGATTCTCTCCCAAAAAGAACATGTCTCTGAATTCGTCCACTTGCCCTGGCTGCCTCTGGAAAACGGGTCACAGATTACAGCCCTGCACCCGATTCATAAGTATATTAACCTGCTTCTCCATACCCCCCTACAGTAATCCCCCCTCCCACAGAGAAGGAACAGGCTTTCAAAAATTCCCCCCAGTTTTGCCCAACTGCAAAAGGAGAGTGCAGAAGTTTCCACTCATGGTAACGTTGGACCACAAGAAACATATGGACCAACTTGGACCGCATTAAGAGTTTGGAGATAAATGAAAAAACAGGAGGTAACATTGTCTTCTGTTTTTTCGTCAGTCCCCCTGATTGAGTTAGGAGGATAGCTCAGGGGCAAAGCGCTCGACTTTAATAACAATACAGGTTCGATACCAACGGAATCCACCATGAAGCACGATCTAAGAACGCAATATTTGTTGTGTATGGGATCTCCAGCATATGCATAGAGGCATTACCTCCAGGGATAAGTCCCATTGTTAAGTACAGGAACTTTAACGAACATTGCCATCCCGAGCGGGGGTCGGGGGGTTACCCGGTCTCGGAACACCTGCGTACTTGGCGCCCCTGGTACATCAGAACATTGGCCAGAGAATCCTCAGTTACCACCATTGGTGAGAGGGGAGGTACTTAATACCTGCTAATACCGCCAAACTCTTAACACCGCCCATGGTTACTCCTTTCTGTGCTGCCCAGTCACCTTGGGTCTCACCTGGTGCCGTCCTCCTGAAATAAAGCTCAGCGTCTATACATGGCATATTTCCTTCAGCACCGCTATATAAATGTTGTCCATCCCTCCATGTTGATCATGCTTACTCATTCAGTGGCCCTCCAGGCGTCTTGGACTCCTACTCCCATGATTCCTTACCAGCTTGGTCAATGGTGAAGGATCACGGGGGTTGGAGTGCAAACCATCTGGAGGACCATATGAGTTTTGTTGTTTACTCTTCAGAGTAGCATCTCCTGACACTCAGCTACACTTAAATGGCCTGCAGCGCAGATCTTGCTCCGCCTTTCATCTGCGGGATTGTCACTAGCAGAAAGGGATTATTTGCCTTAGAAACCTATTCCTCTGCCATGCTGCATCCGTCATGAGTTGTCGCAAGTGCTAGAACTTTAATGCATTGGCACTGTTTTGTTTTTGTGTCTGTGTTTTTTGCAGCAGTAAGGCCTTGTTAATCCTCGTGGATCTTTCTCTTCTGCCCCATTTTAGGACTGGTGGCGTGAGAAGAAGTCTCGCTTCCAACTCCTCCGCACCCTGCTGGCCATGAGGTCCAAGGAGCTGGCCTTCCTCCGGGGAGATCTCTTCCTCCTGGCCAACACCACAGAAACGGTTGCCTACCTGCGCAGCTGGACCTGCTCAGCCTTCCTGGTGGTTCTCAACTTTGGGGCCCAGGCACAGGTGCTGGATGTGCAGCCCCCTGGGTTCATGCCGCAAGCATTCATCGCCCTCGGCTCCCGGTTGGACCGTCGGGGCGACGTGAGACTGCAAGAGGTTGCCCTCGGCCCATTCGAGGCCCTGGTTCTGAAACTGTCCGTAGCCGGGAGGATCTGAGCGCGTGAGCTGTGGCTCCTCCCCTTTCTTCAGAAGGTTGCAAGGGTGCAGTTTGCGGCCTGCCCCGCTCTTCCTGCACTTAAGATGCCCCTTTGCACAGTGCCCAGCACCTTCTGCCTGATGCCACCTACTTCAATGGACTCTCAGAATTTTAGCTGTGATTTAAAATAAATTGTAATAAAGAAATTCTAAAGGTGAAACTATGACCTGCAACTTTTTCTAAAGTGATGCAAGATGTGGGACGAAATAACTCCTCCAGTTCAAACTCGCTGGACAGTGCTGAGGAGCACAGTATGGGGGCAATGCAAGGAGTAATGCTGGAATGCTGCATGTAGGGGAGCTGGAAAGGGCGGTGCAACCGGGCTGATTGGCAGCATCTAGGACTATTGGCTGCAGTGGAGCTGAAGGGGATGGGCAAGATGTGGTGAATGGCGTATGAACCCTGACTGGGCGGAGCTGCAGTCGGTGAAGTGTGTTGTATGAGAAAGATCCAGGCAGTCAATGCTGGCAGAGTGCGGGCTGGGAGCTCTTCTAGGAAATGGGGCGTCGCTTACTTAATAATATCGGGAGGTGGTGGTTAGTGGGTTTGAGTTCCCTCCCTACAAGCTGTGCAGTGTAACCAACTAAAAAGGGGAGTGCAGCGAATTGGTAAGCATCACTTTATTGTGTAATTGCATTAGCAACAATAGCTTTGTGTGGTCGCTGGGGATCTTTTGCTGTATTGCCCTGCATGTGCAGGGTGTAGCTCAGCCTTAACCACATCCCTTCATGTCTGCTGCACACACCTCTCATTTGCATTCTGAAATCACCGCCCCAGCCACCAAACGCCCACAATGCCACCAGTGTGGAATCCGTTTTTTCACTTATTTTAGGAGGAGAAAGCCATGGCTCAGTATTAATTTAGCTATGACTGACACTTCAACCTGCAGAACACACCGTATGAACGGGCAATATTGTGGATATTGCAACATGGCAGCCTGTTAAGACATGTACGAGTGTCGCTCTGTGAAGTGCATACCTAAAAGAATCACTCCAAGGAAATGACAATGTTGTCACAAAAGGAAACGACAGCACAGTGATGTAAAGCGATTTGGCCACGAACACCTACTTTAGACAAGTTGAGAAGCTGAGATTACAGGTTAGTTCTCTTGGTTCTATAAATTGTAATTCAGGGAGTAGACTGTGGGGGGTGTTACGGGTATGGGAGTGCAATAAGAAAAGTGGTTGTAACTGAATTCATTACCTCAATGCTAATAGTCTGGAGGTAATGTACAGGCTATAGCAGCATTTTGCTGGAGGTACTTTCTCCACTTTACCTCCAAACAAAAACTGCAGGAATAACTTCAAGTGGATTTCCCACCTACGGTAATTCCTCGAAGTCCCTGAGGGAGTCCAGTGGGAACTCCATGAATGGGGACGAATGCCACATTACCACCATTCCTAAGCCAAATTTACAGCAGATGTCATTGGCAACAACGATGATGTAAACTAAGCTACCTTTCACGCAGAAGCAGGAACCACCAGAAGGCAAGTTTACATGTAGGGTTATTCTCCAGTTATTAAGTAGAGAAAGCACTGGGACATCCATCCAACCCAGCCCATTAAGTCCAACTGACACCAGTAGAACCAAGCACTCCAAACCTCCACCAACACTCCACATATAATGTCAGTGACATCACCACACCAGCATAACACATAGCTCATAATCAGGCCCCAGCACAGATTATGACACATGGCAATAATTATTTTGGAAATATTACCATACTCGTTATGATCCCGGATAGCTCCTCCCAACTTTAGTTTTATATCGGCGTTCAATGTTTCTGTGTAGTTGTCTTTCGAAAGCTACTTGCAAATGTACCAAACCACATGGTAAATCCACTTGACAATAAAAAGGATGACTCCCGCTGAAAGTGCAAAAGAGCACAACTGGGAATATGTATTTGTGAAATGATTCTAATGTAATCTGGCAAAGATGCTGATTTCAAAATACACCTGTCGGAGAATGCTAGGGGGTGCGGACCGTGATGGCCGCGTGAGACTGCTGCTTCCACACAGCTCTGTCAAAATGAAGTTTGCTGCCCCTCCTCCAGGGCAGTGTTGGCCGTGTGATGAAGCCTGCTGACACACCCACCATTGAGGAGAGGGGGGGGGGGACGGCCCTCATGAAAAGTGGGCCGACTTTCCAGTTGCTGCGGTTCAGAAACGTGTGGTGCAGGTAAAATAAGGCCGGGCACCAAGAAGACGGCCGTCCCTTCGTTTAGAAGGAGAGGGGGGGGGGGGAGAGTCCACGGAATCGGAGCCCCGAAGCGGGGAGGAGAGGGCCCCCCTGCGCCACCTGGCTGGGCCAGAGGTCTCCCCTGGGAGAACGTGACACAGGTCCCAAGGATCTGAGTGGTGGCGCAACAGCGCCAACAGTAGCCGCATCCAACATGGCTGCTGCGGCGGAGCGCAGTGAAGCAACATCGCCAGGACCACAGGACCTTGGAATGATCGAGGTTAGGGGTGAATACCCCAGCCCGCGTGTAGATGCCCTAATTATCCATGGCTCCACGCAGGGCAAGGAGAGCATGGCGGAGCTGCGGCCCACCATCCCCTACCGGCCAGCGCACATTCAGGAGGCCCCGTTGGGCCCTCGCACTGCTCGGGGAGAGGCCCAATCCCACAACAAAGGCTAATAGTGAAGAGGTACCTGAGGCATGCCACGGCTATAGCCTGCCATCCCCCCAGCCCAACGCACAATACAGAGGCTCAGTGGGGCACATGTAAGGCTTTAGCAGCGATGTCATTTCACCAAAATGCCAGGGGTAGCGGAAGTGACATAACATGACCCTTGACCTCTGAGGACATCACAAGAAGTGATGTCATTTCACCCACCCCAAAGTGACATCGCGGGAAGCGATGGAACACAAACGTTTACCCCTTGACAAAACAGGAAGTGGCATCACATAGCATTGTTTCCAAGTACACTATGAAAAATATGGTTACAATATTACTGTAACATGATATACATGTCATACAAGAATGGATCACCATATGTATTGGCAGAAAAAAACATGCTATACCTGCAACTTGCGAAAAGCAAAATACATAGTCCGAAATTGATGCTTATTCTACTCTAAATGCTTTTTGGAGGATTTTGTCTGCATTATGAATTTGAGGTGTTTAAGAACAGACTAAATCAGTGACTCACCCCCTGAAGTGTGCCTGAAAAAAATCTTTAATGAGTCTAGCAATTATTGTATTGAATTCCAGAAAAACAAATGGCTCAAATTGCCACATGGCACTGGCCACAGCCGAGAAGCTTCAATTTGTAAAAAATAAAAATATAAATCACAAAGTATTTTTTTCTTTTTTTTGTTGGGGTATCAAGGGAGACCTCAGGGGTCGCAATTGTGACCCCTGTCGACCCCTAAATGACGTCCCTGGGCTTTAGGGGAGGCCAAGACCCCATCCAAGGACAGAAGGGCTATTAATGAAGAGGGCCCGGGCCCAAGGAAGTGAAAATATCCCCCCTATCACAAAAAGAGACCGAAATATCAATAGAAGGGGTGGGGGGGATAAAAAGTGCAGAGAGAAGAAAATAAAACAAGCTCTGGAAGCGGTAAATGAACCCCCAACAAAGGCCTACAGCAAGATGGTCTCGGAGGAGAACTAGAGCGGACAGGAGAGGCCTGAGCTCCCCCAAACCCCCATCCTGGTCATGGACAACCATGCACTCTGGTCAGAGGCAGGAAGCTGCCCCTAACATACCTGACAGAGAGGCCCAGGTACACCTCTGCCCGATCGAAAGGTTGAGTGGGGGCCTGCGTGATGAGGGCACAGCAGGAGCATGGAGAGGGGGCGCAATAGCAGTGGAACCAGCGTCACTGGATCTCAACGGAGACCATTGAGGAAGGTGTGGAGTTAAGGGGGGGTGGACTGCCCTAGGGGTGCACTTACCACCAAAGACCGGAGGAGATTGAGGAGAGACATCTGCCCTTCAGGTCCAGGGGGAAGTCAGGGGAGACGCTGGAGCAGTACCACCCTGGGCCATGTCACGCGGTCCATGGCCTAGTACCAAGCTGGGGGAAGAATGACACTTGGGGAAACTGGGCTGGGAATGAACAAGGCTGCTTGGGCCCAGAGGCAATTGGATACTCACGTGCACCATAAGCTAGGACAGTACCGAAGGTGTGGCCCGGAGGAGCCCCACAGTAAAGCGCAGGGACCGCAGAGTCAGAGACTGTTCATGGGTTGCTAAGATGGAGGAGGACCGGGGACCGCAGGTGTACAGGGGAGCAGCACAGGCAGGGTTTCATGTGCTTCAGTGGTTTCGTAGGAACCTGCTGAACAACCGGAAGTGGAACCCCTCGACACATGGCAAGATGGCCACCGGAGGAGGAGCGCCCACACCAGCTCTGATCAGAGACTACCTAAAAGACATTTTCCAGGAAATAAAAGCAATTCGAACAGATATCCAAGCATCCATTTGCAACCTAAAGGGCAGAGTAGACAAGCTGGAAGATAAGATGGAGGGAATGGAGAACAATCACCTGCAAGTGGACCTCCTAGACATGAAATACGAAGCACGCCTGGCAGACGTGGAGATGAGAAAAAGAAATCCTAAAGATGGACGATTTGGAAAATAGGAAATGTCGGAATAACCTGCGTGTCCTTGGTGTTGGAGAGCAGTAGGGAGAGACAACTGCAGATCTGGGAAGGAAAGTGCAAGGATTGAGCAAACCGCTTTTTGCCCTGGAAGGAGGTGCAGTTGGAAAGGGCCCACAGTGTCGTAAAGGGAGGGGGCAAAGGCCCGAGATCGATGGTGGTCTATTTCTTGAGGTATAGAGAAAGAATCGAGGTCCTGGAGAAGGCTAAACGCTTGGGGAGTTTCCAATACAAAGGAGATATTATCAGGGTCTTCCAGGATTTGTCAGGACTCATCCTGGCCCGCCGAAGAGACTGTCGCCCATTAACACAGTGATTAACGGACAAAGGTGTTAGAAATCGCTGGTCCTTCCGGTTTGCATTGTCATTTGAAAAAGGGAGAAGCAGACTATCCGGTGACCAGTGGCCAGGAGGCGCAGCAGGTACTCCAGGTCCTCAAAGGAGAGGAATCGACAGAATGCCAGGCAGCGTCCTTGAATGTTTTGGCAGGGGAGTGTGGGCCGCGGGGTCCACAGAGTACTAAGAAGAAAATGTCGGGGGCAGAAAATTTAAAAAGCTCAATACACCCCGCAGAAGGACATGGGCGGTCCCATCTGAGGGGAGAGGGGGGGTTTCAGCATGTACACTGCAGATTTAGTGGCTACATTTTGTTAGGCATAACTTGAGAACAGTGGGGGGGGGGCGTGTGAAGGTATTGGGAACCACTGATGCAGCAGCGGTTACCTCTGGTGGCCCATGACAAGGTTGGCATCATGGATGGAAGTTTGTTTTGAGGGGTGGGGGCAGCGGGTGGGAGGGGTTTTGGGGAAGCGGTTAACTTGACGGTAATGTTGATGTGTTTCAAAATTAGATGAGTGGCACAGTTTGAGAGAGTGTATGCACTTTAATGGCGCAAGCTGAGGGTAGAGGCCGGGCCAAGGTCCTGAAGCTGGGGACGCTTAATGTTAAGGGGCTGAACTCACCCAAGCGCTCCCTGCTTGGATGGGAAATCCGAAACAGGAACTTGGATGTGCTGCTGGTGTAGGAGACGCGGTTGCTTCAGGGGGAAGAGAGACTCATCCCAGGAGCACATATTGGACAGGTCTTTTGGGCCTCCGGGTCATCAAAGAAGGGGGGAGTAGGCATCCTCCTTAACAAGAAAATCTGAATTACCAATCCATCGGTATGGAAGAAAACAGATGGGAGGGCGTTGCTGGTCTCTGGGTCAATAGAGGGGGTGCAGTTGACCATTGCCGCAGTGTATAGCCCAAATACGGGGCAGATGCAATTCCTCTGGGAGACCATGGGAGAGATTCTCGAGAGGGTCACATGGTTGCTCCTATTGGGGTGAAATTTCAACATGTGGGCAGCCCTCACCTTGGATCATAGTGGGGGGCAGGGACATGGGAATGGGGGTCTCGGGCTACAAGAGGGAGGACTTAGGGATACATGTCCGATTAGGGGCTGGTGGATGTATGGAGAGAATGTCAGCCAACAGAAAGGGGCTATAACTTTTTTTTTCTTTTCTTCTTCCCCAGTCCACAGATCCTGGACATCGATAGACTACTGGTTCATGCACCAGTGCGACGTTGTTAGGGGCATCAACAGCGATAATTCACTGATTAGCTGGTCGGATCATGATATTTATTTATTTGGATTTATAAAGCGCCCAGAGGCATTGTGGCGCTGTTACAGAATGTTCAGCTTAATACATTTTAGTAGCATTGCTTACAGGCATGTATATATAGCATTGTAGGATAGGTGTTCAGTGGTTACAGATTGAACAATGTTGTAGGAAGGGCAGGTTATACAGTAATTTGAGTTGAACAACTTGGTTTTCAAGGTTTTTCTGAACGTAGAGAGGGATTCTTCTCTTCTTAGACTGGGGGGTAGCGAGTTCCATGCTTTAGGGGCTTGAACTTCAAAGCTAGTACCACCAGCTTTTGCTCTGTTGAAATCTGGGACTGTAAATTGGTGTGAGTATTTGTTACGTTTTGGTCTGTGGGTTGGCGCTAGGTGTATTCTTTTTAGGTATGCTGGTGTTGTTTGGGCGAGGCATCTCTGTTTGATGGTGAGGGCTTTGAATGTTATGTGCTCTTTGACTGAGAGCCAGTGGGCATATTTTCTTGCCTGGGTGATGTGCTCTCTCTTAGTAATGCTGAGTGCCGCTCTGAGGGCATTGTTTTGTGCTATTTGCAGTCGGTTGATGTTGTTTGTAGATGTGCCAAGGAGTAGGATATTGCAGTAGTCTAATTTCGCGCCTATTGTGGCTCTAGCAATGTTGAGGCGGTTCTTTGGTGATAGATGGGGTTTTACTGCATTTATGATTTTAGAGGTGAGAGCAGCTGCTGATGATCTAGCGCTGACTTGCCTGTCCATGGATAAGGTTGAATCTAGGTAGACGCCTAGGGTTTTCACAGAAGCAGAGGTTGTAATGATTGTGTCTTCAATGTTGAAGGAGCTGTATGATTTGTCAAGTGTTTTTAGGGCTTCTTTGGGGCCTACCAATAGTATTTCAGTTGTTTCCCCATTTAGACATAGGCCATTTGCCGCCATCCAGACCTGGATGCAGGCGTATAGGTCTTGAGGTCTTGCTCATAGTTGCCTGTTAGGGGAATGAGAATTTGTGTGTCGTCGGCATAGTTGGTAAAGGATAGGTCGAATTCTCTTAAGTCGCTGAATAGGGGGAGGGTGATTGTTAACAATATGGTGATTGTTAACATGGCATTGTCGGGACTAAGACCCCCGGGAATCGCTATGCTGGTCTAACAATATCGTATTGAGGGACAATGCTTTTTCGAAAGAAATGCAAGAGGCAATTGAGGAGTTCTTCCATTTGAATGACACAGGGGAGGTGGAGTTAGGTGTGACATGGGACGCGGCTAAGGCCACTTGGCGGGGCCTCATCATCTGAGGCGGGGCAGCCAAGAAGAGCATCCAGACCCTGCAGGCGGGGGAACTGAGGAGGGAAATTTGCAAGTTGGAGTCAGTAAAGGGGAAGGGGAGAGGGAGGACGATCTGGGGTTAGCGAGGGAGAAGCGTCCGCAGTTGAGAGACCTAGAGGGTGGTGACGGGCCTGCAATTCCTGAAACAAAAGTACTACGAGAAGGGGGACAAAGCCGACAGCTTACGTGCGGCCAGACTCCAGGGTCAACGAGCAGAGAGATGGGTCGAAGGGGTGGAGGATTCGAAGCGACGGCTGCACTTCCTTGGGGGGGAGAAATTGCTCAGGAATTTGCTGGATTTTACGAGCAACTTTATGGGAAGGAAACTGAGTTTAGGGTGGAGGAATTGGATAGATATCTGGGGGAGGTGTCTCTGCCATGTCTTCAACGCAATGAAAGATGCGTCGCCCGGGAGGAAATGTTGAAGGCGATTGCTGGACTCAAACTTTTATTTATTTCTAAATTGATAACGTTGATAACAGTGATACCAAAGGAGGGCAGGGACCCCAGGAGTTGCAGGTCCTACCGCCCCATTTCTTTACTCTATGTAGATGCGAAAATTTACACTAGAGTCTTAGCCACACGGATGGAGAGTATAATGCCTAAGTTGGTCGGCATGGACCAAGTGGGGTTAATTCAGGTAAGGCAAGGGGCCGACACTGTATGTAAGACACTGCACTTGATGGAGGCTTCGGCAGGGAGGGAAGGGCACCCGGTGTTGGTAGCCCTTGATGCTGAGAAGTCTTTCGACTGGGTAAACTGGAGCTTTCTGGATGGGGTGTTATGGAAATTTGGGTCTGGGGAATCACATCTTGAGGGGGATAAAGGCATTATACGCAGCTCCAGTGGCACGCGTGATGGTGAATGGGCAACCATCAAGGACCTTTAAGCTACAGAGGGTGATGAGATAGGGTTGCCCACTCTCGCCCCTCCTATTTGCACTAACGATGGAGGTGTTGGCCGTGCAGCTAAGGCAGGCTCCACGGGTTGAGGGGATCAAAGTGGGTAGCAGAGTTCAAACTAGGGCTTTGTGCAGATGATGTGCTGCTGCACTTGGTGAACCCAGTAGAATCCGTTCCGGTCACCCTGATGATAATAGAAAATTACGAGTGATTGTCTGGTTTCAAGGTGAATAAAGAAAAGTCAGTGATCTTCCCCTTTGCAGTGGAAAACTTTAGAGATGTGGAAGCTCTCAGGACTCTGGGATTGCAGGTGCAGCCCGACAATATTAAATACCTGGGCGTCACGATGGTTAGGCCAGGGGTAGACCTGGGTGAAGCTAACTACCCCCTGTTTTATAAACCTTTCTCTGGAATGGAGACATGGAGCAAAGGGCAGTTGTCATGAATGGGAAGGTTCAATACCGCAAAAATGAAACTCCTCCCATGGGTCTTATACATGTTTCAAATGTTGCCAAGCCGATCTCCCGAGGCCTATCTGAAGGAGACAAAATAACGGATTGTGAGGTTTCTCTGGCGAAATCAGAAACCCAGGGTGGGCTTATGACACTTTGATCCTACCAAAAGACTGCGGAGGGGTGGGACCCCCGGGCCTGATGTTACATTATAGAGCTGTAAAAATCGGAGCGATGGTTCCAGACCTAAGGGTGGATCATGGGAAAGAATTGGTCTATTTGGAAAACCAACATTTGCTCCCAGCAACGGTGGGGGGAATGGCTTTGGGTCCCTTAGGGGAGACTTCCACAGAGAATTCGGGAACACCCATTCCTGGGGGGTCTATTGTGAGGCACAAAGTATGGGATGCAGAACAGGTGGGATCACCACATGGCCCTCACCAATGAGTCACAGTTGGGCCTACCGTACGAGATCCAATACCAGCGGTTGAGAGGTACCAGGCATGGTTTGAGGGAGGGCTTGTGCGGGTGGGTCAACTGCGGAGGGGAGAGAAATTCATTAATATTCAAGAGCTGGAGGAGGCCCTTGGTATTGGCACACTGTGATCTATCTTAGATTGAAGGGTATTTTCACTGCCGAGAAATGGAGGGAGTCTGTCCAGAGGGACTTGACACCAGTAGAAAGGGTCCTAGATGGGCACACCAAAATTAAAGGACTCATTTCACGTTTTTATGGGGCCCTGTTGGAATCAAGGGGGTGTGCAGTTGGGGGATTTCGCCGAAAGTGGGAGAGAGACCTGGGTAGGGAGTTAGACAACCCCTGGGGACGGAGGTGTCGGAGAGCATTTAAGACATCCATATGCTGCCAATATAAGCTCCACGGGGTGAAATTACTGCATCGCTAGCAATACGACCAGGTGCACCTTTCTAGGATGTTCCCCACAGCGAATCCACAATGTTGGCATGGTTGCAGTGAGGTAGCAGACTACTGGCATATGTGGTGGGGTTGTCCCAGAGTGCAGATGTACTGCTGAACAGAAGTCCTGGGCTGGATTAGGGATGCGGGGGTCAGGGGTGCGTGTCTGACCCGATGTTGGTGCTTTTTGGTCTTGTGAGACAGGGGGACAGATGGCACACTCTTCCTCAACTGGAGCATTTTCTCCTCCTGGCAGCCAGGACAGTCCGCGCTAGATATTGGAAGAGGGTGACACTGCCTACGATGAAAGAATGGGCTGGGAATGCAAGAGATTTGTATCTGATGGAAAAGATCACAGTGGCAATCCATGGGGGGGGAGAAACCATAGACCTGGAGTGGCAGCAATTCCGCGATACCTTTGGATGATGTATTACGTGACAGGGGGAATGCTTAATATGACTCAGCCCGGCCGGGGTAAATGTTCTTTGTGAGACATACACTTTCTAGAAAGAAATACCGTAATTATTGTACTTGGAAACACTTGGGCACTAGTTTAACTGTGTTAATGTTTGAAAACCGGACACACTGAAATCATTACTAACCTCTTTGCTTTTCCCTGATGTTGGGGGGGAGGGGGTGAAGGAGGGGAGGGGGAACATGTGGTCATAAGGGTGAATTTCAATGTATAAAATGTTGTGGGACTTTTCCCCAAAGTTGTTTGCAATATTAAATGTTTGACTGTGCCAAAACCCAATAAAATTCAATTTACAAAAAAATACACCTGTCTGTCTCCACATGACAAATCAAGGAAGGGAAACCAGTGTGCCCATTGGTGCCCATATTACTCAAAAGATTGGTGCAACAGTATGCGCTTTCAGGCTAAACATGTGCCAGGAGTACTTCACAGTGCAGCTGATGCTTTGTCCTGTTTTAAACTACAGGAGTTCCAGCGATAGCTACCAGGGACGGATCTAGCCATGTCTTCATTTCCTGAGACACTATGGGAACTTGGTGCCCGGAATTAGCAACTTTCATAGAGGTCTTGGCAAAGAGGGTTTACCAAAGAGCATTTGGGGAATTCAGGGAATTCTATGTGGGACAGGTTTTGGAAGACATTTTTCATAGAAATGCGATGAGGAACTCCTGGGTCAGCTGTGCAGAGGGGATAACGATGGGGATGGCCAAAACAAAGATGGCGGCTATTGTTTTTTTTTTGTTGCAGGATTACAAGGAAGGTCCACTCCTTCCGCCGATTGTTGCCATCGAAAAGGTATTCTCAGGCTGGAGAAGGACAGTGGCACCAGGAGGGGATCGTAGGAGGCCATTAGACGCGGATCAATAACTGTAATGGTACGGGCATGAGGGGAGAAATGCAGGGATGATTGGGAGATTGCTCTGTTCAGGGCAGTCTTTGTCACTGCATTTTTTGGTGCCTTGAGCATCGGGGAGGTGGTGTTGGCAGCCACAACCGATCTGGGGGGAGGACTGACCAGGGAAGACTTGTCATTTGAAGGGTGTGGACTGGCCCGCATATGGTTGAGGTCAAAAACAGACTAGGAGGGAAAGGGGGCCAGGGTGACGATGTTGGGTTATGCCATAGCAGACATCTGCCTGGTGAGGAGGCTACGGGCATACCTGCGATTCAGAGGGGATCGGGCAGGCCCGCTGTTTGTACACAGCGAGGGGTAGTGCCTGTCCAGGTGCCAGTTCAGGAAGACTTTTCAGAAAACACTGGAAAAAGCTGGCCCAGGAGTGCGGGGGGTATTTTCCCTGCATTCTTTCAGGATTGGGGTAGCCACCACAGCAGCAGATTACGGGTACGGCGAAGGACAGATCAAGGCAATGGGTTGTTGAAAATCGTATGCTTATAAGGGCTACATCAAGCCACACCTATTGTGTTATTACAACAAGGAATTGGGGGAGGCAAAGAACAGCAAGGTTGAAGATTTAGAAAACGCATCCCGAGTAGGGTATGGTGGAGAGGGGTCAGGGCCTCCCCAACATGTGATGCCCCGGCGGGACGCAGAGCCATGGTCTGCCTGGACCACTTGCCAGTAGGGAGTGCTTCATATGTGTGCAGATTGTTTATTTTGGAGAATTGTCACATTTGTGGAGTGCATTTATGTTTGCTGTGTTAGTACAAAATGTGGCCGGTTTGGCATCCAAAAAGATTTGTTTTGTGTGTTTACTCTCCATGGGGGATTGCCCCCACTACTGAGCCCACAAAGGCAAAAACCTGCCTAACGGGGTTGCCTAGTTGGTCAGGTGGGGGTGCGGGGGGGGGGGAGCCAGAGTGGAGGGGTCAGGTAGCTGCCGGTTGTAACTTGCCCCCCAGCAAGGGGCCGGTTTCCGTGGGCACTGCAGGGTTGCGGGACAGGGCAGTGCCAATCTCGGGCTTATATAAGGCCCTTGGGGGACGAGGAGAGTACAGTTCTCTGGATGTCCGCCTCCATGCCTGCACCACATGCCTCGGGATCCTGGACCATGTGAAAGTTCTCTACCCACCCACCCTTCTTTTAGGAGGAGGGAAGAGGGGTGCAGGTGGGGAGGACCATGGTGACACTGAGATCCCTTTCTGGGGCACTCCTGAGCCGGAATGTGGCACACTGTCCGGAGGCTCACTGGCGAGGGAGGGGGCGGCGAAACAGTGGGGCAGCTGGGCCTGGTTAGAAATGTTGCTGCCTCCCGAGTAGGGCAGGGTGGGGAGAGGTTCGGGACTCGCCACCATACGACGTCTCGGCGGGCAGAGAGCCATGGTCCGCCTGGACCACTTGCCAACAGGTAGTGTTGTAAATGTGTTGATTATTGCCACTGTTTCTATTGGATAATCGTCACCTTTTGGAGTGCAATGCAGGTGTTAGTAAAAATAAATCTGGCCGGTTTAGCATCCAAAAAGATACTCGTCATGTGTTTACTCTCCACGGGGGACTGCCCCCATCCCCCACTGCAATTTTCAGTTTTCCTTCCGTTTTGCTTATGTTTAGGAAATCGTAACACAAAAAAACAATTGTTCTCTACAGTTTTCAAGTCCCAAATAAATAGCAGGCTGTATAGACAAGCCGTCCAATCCAAAGCACTGCACTCAAGGTGGTCCTCCTGGAAACGCTGTCGCCAGGGTGAATGCTGCGCAGATATTAAACACATGATTTTTTGCGATGCAACACATCCTTATGAACAGGTTTTTTTTGCTCTTGCAGTGAAAATAACTAGAAAAACGAACACCAAAGTGCATCCAGCGTGTTTACAAAATTACAGTTAGATGGACTATATCCCACTCCTCAACCCCAGCGCATATAACTTGGATACATTCACTTCGATTAAGTCCACTATCCCCAGGCTTACTTGGTAATAAAATACAAATATGACGTCTGTTCATTATGAAGAACGTATACCAAGCCGGTCCTTTCTTCTGTCTTTAGTTCATTTTTGAACTCGGGGTTTCGTTGCTTCTCCCAAATGTGGTAACTGTCAAGGAAAGTGTGTGTATATTTGTGTGTGCTGTGATTGTGCCACACCTAGCAAACATGGCCTTTCTCCCACGGCAACAGTACTCCGGCGACGTCACGGGCGAGGTGATCCGAGAGCTCGCACTCGGCGGCCTCCTGCATCCGTTCCACACCAGACCGTTTTCAGGAACGTACTTTGGCCCTACTGCGCAATCGCACAATATAGAAATCTATTGTTTTGGGGTTTTTTGGTCGGGAAAAGGGGGCCCATTTGTGCCTCACGACAGCGGCCTAACGTTGGTCCACTTGTGAGAATAAACAGATACAGAGAAAGCCTTGAGTATGGCGGCTTACTAATACTATTCCATGGAAATGCCCCAGTAGCGCTTGGAAATGTCTGCAAACATATCCAGTGATTTAGAAAGGCATTTTGATGTCAGACACAGGTTTTAAACATGCAATACCTTATGCTGCCGCCTGACAGTCATTACAGTGTAACAGAAACCCACTAATTTTGACTAAGTTTATTCAACATTTTATTGGGGGATACTCCTAATCCCCTCATGGAAGGGTTGGGCTCCCGCCCTGTGCTCGCGTGGTCAGCCAAACATGGGCCACTTTGAAAATACTTCCAGGGCCACTTTTCCCATTCATTTCTCTGTTTTGCAGCCCGTACCTGACAATGGAGCTCTAAATGGGAGATCACAGGTAAGAAGCCAGGCACAGAATCTATTCATGATGGTTCCGAACTAAACCTGCGCCTTCAGACCTGACTTTGCCCTCTAATTCCGAATACTGATCAAGATTGAATACCCCATGACCCCTCCATGAAACTACGCCCCCCTGACACAGGCGCTTGGAATGGAAGGTCCATAGCCAATGGAATTGGAGTGCTGTGCCGGCCATTGTAGTGAATGGGATGCGTAGGAGTAGGGTTTCTGTGGAAACTAGAGTGACTGGTGTAGGAGTGCAAGAGGTCGGGGAGCTGCAAGAAATGGTGTACAATCACTGGCTGCTGGGGAACAGTTGCGGGAAATGCATGGCTGGCTGTGTGGGAGCTGTAGAATCGGTGCAAAGCCTTTTTGCGCAGGGCGTGGGGGGGGAGTTCTGTAGGGAAATGGAAAAGAGTGCTGGTTGTGGGGAGCCATGATAAAATGCTATATCACGCATCATTTGTGGATCACTGCATCTTTTACACAACCTCATGGTGCAGGCTGCTTTTTACATGCATTGGCAGAGAGTTGCCTGTTCAGTGTTGGCTTTCCTAGAGTGCGATCCCAGTAGGTGCGTTGAGGCTTGTGACTTAACTCTCAAAGCTCAACCCATGTGTTGTTTTTGCAGGTGTGAGTGTGGGTGCCCTATGTCTGTCGGTTATGTGATGAATCCTGCGGAGTCCTCACAAAGACCCTACCTAAAGTCTCCTCCCAAGTGGCCAGGAAAAAGCAGACGCTACCTGATCCTGACCCTGGGGGTGGTATTAGCCGGGAGGATCACCTGGGAGGAGAAAGGCCCCAGGGGAACGGCAGGACTCTGTTGGGTGAGACGCAATATTTCTCTTCCTCTAGGGAGGTAAATACCTGTGATACCAAAAAATGTAATGGCTTGCTGTCGGAGCTGTTTCCCAAATGCGGGTGAACATAACCATAGCCACTTATATATTAGGAGGAATACAACCCATTTTTAAATCGTAGACCTATATAGAGGTGAAAGCTCCCATGACTTCCAGAGGAATAGTAAAGTTGAGTCTTTAAATGGCTCCAAGTTAAATCTAGAAAATCCCCATTCCGCTGTAAAATCAAGTTCATCATTGAATCCTCATGCTAAACCTCTGGGGAATATAATTAAGGAATTAAATGAAAGTGATCTTTATATCCCTGTTGGAGAAACGGATGTTCATGTTTTGGACTCAGTCCCACAATTCCCAAAGTACTGGGATGAAGAAGAGGGCTGCAGAGGCCCAAAACTGAAAAGTGCAGCATATTATTGGCAATGTCCCACACCTGAGAAAGACTGGGAGGCATAAAAGGCTCCCTCAGGTGCAGGTCACGAGAGAGCGCAGTAGTAGAAGGTGGAGTAGTTATATTACCTCCACGTGGCAGAGAAGCTGAGCAGAGATGCTGGGACCGCTGGAGTGCATCGAGTGGATGTCGGTCCTGAGGTTTTTGCGGTTCCAGACTGTGAATGTGTTGGAAGCTTTGGAATTGGCAGCTTTCCCCCTGAGGACTGTATCTGCAGAGGTCGTGCAGCGGAAACAAGTGAACAATAAATAAATAAAGCACAGCGTTTGAAAGCTTTCCCCGAATTTCATTCAGGCTCCGATGGCAGGCGAGCACCAGTGAACCGTGGGAGCAGGAAGAGCTCCTCTATTGACTGGCACGGGTCACTGGAAGCGTGGAAGCATAGAATTCCAGGGCGCAAAGGAAAGCACAGGACCTGGAGGAAGCGAGGTGAACGGACACAAAAGCCAGTCCTTGTCAGTATTGTGACGCCGGAGCGCCCCATAACCGCTTGCTTGTCAAGACTTGGTGCCTAAACATAAGAACCAATACGAGCAGAGTGAAAGCGAACTGACCAGAAGGGGCAAATGAGAATTTCAATGTTTGTAAAACCTATTGCCCATCTATAAAGAAGCTCAGAAGAGCAATTGGCTTAAACCCACATTGCCAAAGTGATATAAGTGGGAGAAAGAATTATTGTCAGCATTTGGTCAAGGCAGAAGTGTCATGATGCCTATCCCCGGGGACCCAGAGCAAGTCCAGCAACCCTGGAAGCAGGCATCAAGTTATACTAAGCAAGCCCAACAACCCTGCTAGGGGCTATTTGGGTGCAGTCCTGGCGCCTATGGCGCCAGGCTCATATGGAGTCAGTCCTGGCGCCAGGCTCATAGATTAAAACGTACCTGATGCAGACCATGCTGCAAGAGCTCCAACCCAAAGGAGGCTTGGAAGGGACTACTTTACCTAGGGACTATTATTTTACTCGGGTGGGGCTGGGGAGGAATACTTACCTGGGACTACTTTGGGACTATTTAAACCACGCCCGTAGAGCAGCACACGCTTCGCGTTATTCTGCATCCAGCAGCGTAACGCTCACCGTGCCTGCAAGTCTGCATCCAGTCTCCTGCCACGTCCGCCTCGAGTCCGGAGCTCCTAGAAAAAGGGAGAAAGAAGGAGAAAAGGTTACAAAAAGAGCAATACCTTTGATCCTTACCTGAATTTCCGATCCATCGCGCCTTCGAGCTTGAAGAAAGAAGTTATTTTATGCGCGTCGCCTCGCCTGCAGCAACGCTGCGCTGAACTCGCCGGCCTTCGCAGCATCTTCACATTCCACCGCATACTTCTGCATGCTCCCGCCGCACTCCGGCACCTAAGGGGAAGACGAGAACAGCAGGGTGAGCCAAGGGAATACACAGAGGCAATATTAGTTACCCCCCATAGACTTACCTGATTTTACCACCCGGGGTACTATTCCTCTTCACGGGTCGGCGCAGCTTCCACCGCATCCTAGCCGAACCCCGGCCCCTAAGGGGAAACAAAAGGACAGCAAGGTGAAACAAAGGGACAAACAAGGGGAAACCTCCTCACCAAAATAGACTTACCTGATTTTACCGCCGGAGACATTATTCCCCGAGACTTCATACTTTCTCTCAGCGCCTGAATAAGGGAGAAAGCAACAGGTTACATATTGACATTATTTTATCGAACTGTCTTGGATAATACAAATCCTTACCTGAATATTACCGGTTGCCACTAGGAACTCTTCGCTAGGGTCAAGCTGCAACCTGCAAGGAATCGGACAAGAGTGAAAGTCAGACATTTGAACTCTTACGAACTACATACTTTCGGCGTCTTGCCGGGAATCTCAGAGTCAATATTGTTCTGGAACTCACCAATTCCTTCGAGCCAGTGACGCAACTGGTTATCTACGCGCCCCTGCACTCTATGCAGGATGGAGAGCCCATCTTTCCAAACCATCAGGTCAGACTATAAGAGGGGACATCAAAGGTGATCAGTGGGGAGAACAGCAGGAGTGGGTGGGGTTAACGCTCAACTCCACGGGTGGTTAATTCCCTTTCTCCATTTGCAGAAGAATATTCCTACGGGCCAAGCAAACGAAGCTAGGTGGGCCAGTCCAGTCTGCCATCTCGGCACTATGCATCACATTGGTGGAGACCGCAGCTGTCCAGTTCAGATCGACGACCCTGTGGGAGCCAGGTGAGCGTAACAGAAGTGGGGAAACAAGAGTGGCAGCAAGGCTGCCCTTCTGATAAAAGGCATTCAGAAGAAGTGGGGTTGACCTCCAGTGTGGTTCTTGTTTTCCCTGAAGACATTTTTGTGCTTGATGTTGTGAAGCAAGAGGCATTGCTAACTTGTTGGAAGTTGACCTTTACCACGGAAGTACTTGAAGTTCGTTGTTTATTTTGGCCTGGCCGGGGTGTACACCAGGTCAGAAGATTTTGTAGTAGTTTTCTCTATTCTGACAGGCAGAAGAGTGCACCAGAGCAGATGACATTGTGGTAGTAGGCCTGGCAGGTGAGTGGACCAGGTGGAAGTCACTGAAGTACTGTGGTGGTGTTGAAAATCTAGAAGAAGTAGCAGAACTGCAATAGTGTTTTTTTTGCGTGAGCTGTGTATTAACTATTGTAGGCTTTGGAAGATGTTTTGACATGGGTTCTCTAAAACAGAAAACTGCGAACAGGCCTTGCATTAAAATTCCTGAGCTTGCAATAACAGTAAATGCCTATGTATGGATTCAGCTGTCCACTTGAACTTACAGAACAAGTTTACTGTGTTGTATAGCCGAGGAACAGCTCTGAGAGAGTAAGTTGATGCCCTGGCCAGTTCAGATTTAGCCAGGGTCAAAGACCTTTGTAAGACTACACTAACTGTACAAATGTATAAATGCTCTCCTTATGAATGAGCGAGAGGCACAGACAGATCATGAGGGCATGTGGTTCACATGGCAGATTGTACGACCATGTGAAGATAGCTGCAGCTATAATTAAAACCTGTGTCTCTGATAAGACATAATGGTGTTTCATTTAGCCTTAGTTATTTTCTGAACACAGGCGGGACTAGAAATAAGTATTTTCCCACAGGTGAATTATTGCAGAATCATCCTGACATTACTGAAGCACGTATTTAATTGCTACAGAATCATATACAATTGCTGAAACACGTTTTTTAAGAACTGTTGCAGAAATATCCTCCCAAAGACACATTCTGTTTGATCCTTATGAGCTATGGCAGTATTCTGGGTTAAAGAGAAGACGTTACTCTAAGATCTTTGTCACAAGTGGAAGGAGGAAAAACACTGTTGAACCAAACAGAACTGTGTTGAAACAAACCAAACTCAATTGAAACTTTTTTACAAGACACGATTTCCTTATCTTTTTGGAACTATTGAACAAAATCCTGCTTGGATCTGGGGAAGGGGAATTCGCCCAGATTATAAGAGGTGAACATCTGATTGTGAATCTGTTATTTATTTGGTGTTTATTTTAGGCAGGGAAATCCTCATCATGATGGGGAAAGTGAGGCGTTTATCCAACCTTTTGAGTTAATAAAATGGCATCTTTTGAAAAATCTTCACAAAGTTTTCCGCCTCACATTTCCGACCCCTTGCAGTTAACTAGCACACGGTTGTCTGCTAGTTGTAGCATCACCTATGGAAGTTGATCCATAGGGTGGGTTAGTGCTTGTAACTTTCCCACAGCACACATGTGGGTGTAGACCATTGATGCCATGTACATTATGTAAGTGTGGGCTGTATGATTTATGGTTCATCGTGTGCCATTTAGAAAGATGTCCGCTATTGGTTGAGTGTATTAAGTGTTTGAATTCTGTGGTATGCATAAAAGATGGCATATTGTGTGCAATATCTTGTGTGTGATATGAAATCACATTAGTTGCCCATAGTTTAGTGATGGAGAGGCTCTGGGCAGCAGGGAAACCTACCACCTCAAGTCTGAGAGATTGGATTTTCCCAGAGCTCCTGTTTTATGTCACATTGGGTAGATTCTGTGATTCGCCTCAAATCTTCAGCAAGTAGTAAATGCCTCCCATCCCACTCCTATATTAACTTGCTCCCTAATAATGCACCACCCACCTCCCAGACTCATCTGTTTGTCACCCGAATTAACGTGGGTTATATCTGCCCGGCCATTCCAACAAAATGAGTGTTCAGGTTTGATTTGTAGTGGTATGGACCTAAACTTTGTAGATTCCTCTTTGTTCACTTTACTTTTTGTTAATTGACCTCAAATGTTGATTAAAAAAGGATTTTTTTTAAATATATAATTAGTGTTTTTTTCAGGGGATTATGTCTAAAACATAGTATAGAAGTTGTACATTGATTCTGAGCATGTTTAATGTACATATTCTATATGTGTATTTTGTATAGAAGCTAAACATTGATTCTGAGCATGTTATAACAGTGGTAAGAGCTTATTGTAAGACTGGTGTAAGGCGTATGAACATGTACCTTTTGTATAGAAGCTGCACATTGATTGTGAGTGTTTGTCATAATAGTGTAACCGCATGTGGCATCAGTTTATGTATTGTAAGAGTGTGTCATAAGAGCATGTGTGGCAGTGTTGTGTGTGGCAAAGGATTGGGTGATGTAAGACTGTGGTGTAAGGTGTATGAGTGTTTGGTGTGCAAGTGTCTGGCATGTGAGTATATAACACTTAATTAGTGTATGAACATTTCATAAAATGTACCCCTCATATGTGCCTCCTATAATCATGAAAACTTACATTGAAGTCAGTTTTGATATTGGGGCGAGTTCAATATTTACAAGAGGTGTATGAGTGTTACAGTTCATACATGTACGTAATTTACATCTCCTGAAAAGTGACATCATAGTCAGTGCTGACTTTCATGTGAGTTTTCAGATGTATATTGTTGTACATGTACAAAATGTACATCTCCCAGACGTACATGTAGAGTTAATAAGTACAATGTACATTATTCTGCTCACGCATTGCACACCTCCAATATGTATGAAAGCTCACAAGAAAGTCAGATGACTTTCAATACTTACAAGAGTGCGTATATTTTTTATAGTCCTGACTTTGATGTGAGCTTACAAATGCATAGTAGCATACATGTGCAGAATTTACATTTTCTGCATGTACTGTTTGTATAAAAGATATATATATATATATATATATATATATATATATATATATGCATATATATATATGCATCTTAAATCAATAATATCTCAAATTTGGCCGAGTTGGTTTTCGAAATTTCCTTTAGTGCACCAATTCCTGATGAGATCTAGGAACATTGACCTAGAAACCCCACACAGGTAGTGCATATTTGAACCAGGTGTATAACCAATTTGATTGGAATCTGCAACAAATTATCAAAAAAATGACCACAAACCTCTGACAAACCACCCTGAGTGATGTGTGTAATTCAGTTTTATGAGAATCTAAATCTTTAAAAAAAATATACAAAAAGATTATTCTACAAACATGCAGTGGATGCATCACTCAACAAAACAAACCCAAATAAATGGCCAAACATACAGTGGTTGTAATTAGATTTAGTTCATATGAGTATGCACCTTTGCAGGCTTTTCGTAAGTGTTGGAGTTTGATTTGAATGTATTTTCTAAAATATTATTTCAGAACACCCTTAAAGATGAGACTTTACAGACATGATAGATAAGCGTTCACATTGTTTAACTTGTGGTTCATTTGTATGGACGTCATTTAACATTACTATCCTATTTGCGGCAACTGCGGGAGACTGCTTTTAAGCGGTTTTTGCCCGTGGTCTTCCCGGTCTGTTCAAGCAAGGCAGCATGGAACTGTCCACCAAACGGTGAGTGCTTTTTCAATGCTTAAGGGAGTTTGTTATATCCTTTAACGTCAGTCTACAAAGTTGCTTAACTGGTTCTGCACATCTGGTAACAATTGGTTGTCTTGTTTGAGTGAAATGTTATATTAATGAGCAATTTAGGGGAGAAAGCAACTTTTTTGTTTTGAACTTATTGAGCCATTAAGGCCTTTGTGCACATTGAGAGTTATCCTGAGAATATACTTTTATTTTTTGTAATTTGGGATCTAATTCAGGTACATATCTACTGTGAGATATATTAGGGACACAAACATGTGGTTCTAAAAGTGTGATTTGGATGTTGATTTGCCATATTGGAGGTCAATTTTCTCCTTTTACTGTGTGGCTACATTTTTCAAGTGTATTCTTTGAGCTAAATGAACCCCCTCTGATATTTTCATTTTATATGTGTGTTGTGTGCATCACAACACTGTATATTGCTCCGTAGGAAGATCTCAATTACCGTAAAGGGATTGAATCATGTAGGACATGGTTGTCTACTTTGTTAGTGGTCATACTCACTTCAAGAGGAGAGTGAGACTTTTGAACAGACCAGAAAATTATATTTGACCATGTATTAGGGTTTCTTTTGTCAAGTGATGCTACCATTGGATGTTTGAAGAATGATCTTGCTATATTTCTTTTACATTTGCAAAACATTTGACTAAACTCGTCAGTCAGTGTGTTTTGTCAAGGTTTGTGGTCATTTTGGTGATAATTTGCTGCATATTCCAATCAAATTGGTTCTACACTTTGCTTCAAATACCCTCAGACTGTGTGGGGTTTCTATTTCATAAAACCTGTTGCCTTTCCTGACCTCCTCTGTATAATTAGGGCACTCTCTAGGTTGTGGAGATCTAGGAACATGGCAAAAATCAAAGCAGACAAGTTAGAGGAATTTGGACCAAAAAAAAAGAAATTCTAAGGGTAAATGGCACATTAAAGCTGTTCAAAACCACGATTAAAGTAACCTTACTTTTTAAATATGAAGCAGACCATGACAAATTCCTAAATGTTTCATGCAGAGCCAGATTGTTTAGGAATTGTCCATGCAAGCCTTCAAAACTTATTTGCAAGATATTTTTTTCTGAAACTTCATAGACCATTTGTCTTAACCTTAACTATGCTATGCACTAACATGATGGCATTCGTACAGATACCTGGCCCAAATGGATTGTTCTTCAATTCAGATGACAGGTTTTGTCATGCCTTTTAAAACCCACTATACCTTTGCTGGTGTTTGCTAAAAATGCTTCAACCCAAAGGCTCCCAAGACTATACTGCAATGATTCCTAATATCAGGTATCAAGTTGTTGGCAGCCTTGAAAAATCTCTTGGGTTGATTAAGCTATGTATAAAGTAGCACTGTCCTGTAAGACAAAGAACATGTTCTGGAGCAAAAGGCTTGCATTTGGGCTCATTTGCATCCCCAAAGTGCCTTGCTGATTTCACTCTGAACTTCCAGCGATGAATATTGAGTTGGCATATGTGTGATTTGGCTTCTATATATTGCTGTGATGTGGTGTGCAATGTTTGTGATGTGTGAAGCAATTTGAGGGTATGTAATATGTGCAGCGAGTTGGATTGTGAAGTGTGTTTGATGAATGGTAACCATTTGAACTGTGTGGTAACTGGTTTGATTTTTGGTGTGCTTGCAATGGGTTTCCCCTTAGGCAGTCGTCGTTGGGTTGCCCATCCTAATGATTGTTTCCAACCCTTTGAAATGCAGGTTTGTGAAGGTGGTGTCTAAGATCTGTGTGTCGGCTACAAATTGTGCACACTTTATTGGCAAGTGTTTGGTCAGATGGAAGTTCAGAGTACATTTATAAACCTTATGTTTGAGTTGGCATGTGTGTTCTCAGATTGCTATATTAGTGCAGTCAATAGTGGAATACTATCATTCAGTTTGCTCGATTTGTAGCCTATTACAACAGCAACTCACCTGTCTGACGTATGTTGGAGAATTCTGCTTGCAAGCAGACTTTGTATGTGCGCAGAGAAAGCCAAGCTAAATGCAGAACAGACCCCTCTGGTAATACCCAGAAGTGGCATTGTATAAAAACAGAAAAAAACTCTGCAGTTCTGTCATGAATAGAGTGCATACTTTCATATAGTTACATGGCCAAAAGAGTTTGTTCCAGGATGGTGCCCCTTTTGACTGCATTCTTTGAGGCCTCAAACTCCAACATGGCGCTCTGTGGCTTATGCAGAGCGTGATCGCGTTAGCTCAACAGATATCAGCTGTGTCCGGAACCGGCTCGGAGAGTCTCAACGGTAAGGTACACTTAGCTCAGCGCTCCGGTCCTGATCCTTGCCTACCTTGCTTCCTTTCATCCCTTGTGCTCCGCGTTGCTCTTTTTGAAGGCAAGGCATCTGAGCAGTACATTTAAACTTGAAAATGGACCACAGCTGAGGTGATGAAGCAGGAAAGGAGCAGCAGAGGCATAAGCCTTCAGGGGCGACACTGAAGTGGTTGGAGCTGCAGCAGAAGTTCAGCGCCAGCAAATGCCGGTCAGTGAAGAGAAGGCGTGCGGTTTTGCAGAGCACACGCAGCAGGAAGCAGAGTCGAGGTCAGCAGCAGGGAGAGAAGACCAACTGTGTGGGAGATGTGCTCCGGACCTGCTGCAAGTTCCCTGGGGGTGCATGAGGATGCGGAGACCCAGCGGGGCCGGTGGGGCCCAAGAGAGATGCTGTGCAGGTGGTGGCAGATACGGAAGAGCTGTCAAATCACTGATCCACCGAGGTTCTGCCGCAGCAGCAGCAAGGAGCAATACAGAGATGCCAAACAGTGCCAGTGAGTTTGCCTTCAATAGAAGGGAACCCCTGGTGCTCCGAGTGGAATTTGTACATAATTCAGACTATTTTGAATACCAACCAAGTAGAATAAGATTAATGTAACGTCAGCTTGGGGAAACATGTAACCCACATTGCCACCAGCGAAGAAACTATAACAAAGAGATAAAAGGGCAACAAGAGCGCAATTCTCCTTTCCTGAGATACCAGTTTGAGTAAGTCTGTAACCCATATTGCCACTATTGCTACTGTAATAGGAGTTTGTTTTCTGGCAGGCGAGTATACCAGGAAAGAAACAGCTGATCTGAAGAGAGATGGTTGTGGTTAAAAAGGAGTTGTAGAAATACATTGTTAACTTTTATCATGTTTGACAAGCTGCTGCATCATCAAAGGCAGTTACTGTGTTATCCTGGCAAAGGTATTCCATTGGAAGAATAATTGTGATCTACTGAATTTGCTTTGCATCTTAAGAAAAACATTGTGTGGAGGAAAACAATGGCTTTGGGATTTGGAACAAGTGTTTGTGAAAGAGACCTTTGCTTTACCAAGTGGAAGGACATAGTGGATGCTGATGTGGCTGGTAGAGAGGAAGGTCTTGTTCCGGCACTTGTTCACCCTCACTGGTCCATGGGGATGGCTAGGGGTCAGTGCTTCCCTCTGCATTGGTTAATAAGTCGTCACCTCACTGGCAGAGGACTTGGGAAATATCAACTCTCCCAACAGACATCCAATGAAATCTTCTTGAAAGAGTCCATAATAAGATTGAAAGAAGTGGTGTGAGACCCCTTCTTTTAAAGGTAAATGTCCACAGGTGATTGGACTAAAACGTGTTTGCTTTAGGGTCAAGTCCCTGCTCTTAAAATAAGTGGACTTTGCCCATCTGACATTACACCACAAGTGATTTGTACTAAAGGAAGTGGAAGAGAGATGGAGGCAGGGAGAAACAAAATGGTGGTATCGTCCTTCATCTTTACAGCGCTCCCCCTGTCTACACTAACCATGCCTATGCTGGGTGCATGTCTTAAATACAGCCCCTGCGCTGCAGAGACTGGGCTGTCACTGCAGCTGTACAATGGCCACATGTGACCTCTGAACCTGCTCTGTGCCACTGGTAGGTCAGGCACTGCAAATCAGAATAATGATGCAGCCGGACACTGATGCACACATTGGCATGAAGCTTATTAAAAGGGAGTCTGATCATATTTCCCTTTCACAGATGAAATGTACCCGCATCATGTTATTAAATAAAATTTAAAAAGCCAGGTCTTCTACACCCTTCCCAAGCGACAATCCATCACACGCAGGTGATTTGCTGAATTGGTCAGAGTTCATGCAGCCAATCGGAGGCCACATCTCCTGAAGGGAGCTTGTCCCTCTATATGAGGACTTGCTCACTTCTTGTTCTTTGTCCTATGTTATTACTTCTCTCACAGCCTAGCAAAACCACCCAGAGGCATTTGTAGCGTTTTGGAGAGTTTTAGAGGATTGGTTTGTTTCTTAGTGGTAGTTTCCGTTGGATCTTGTGATTTGTTTTGTTCTTTACTCCCTTGTGTTGTTCAGTGTGTGTGTTAGTCTTTTGTCGGTTGCCTGTTAAAAATACATTTTAAAACATTTACGTTTTCTTGTGCCATTGCCTTTTGTGTCCATTTATAGAATATAAAAAACAAACTTTCCACAGTAGTTTCCCCAAAAACACACGGTCCCCTCTGTGCGCTTGTTGTGTATTATTTTATTGGATTGTTGTAATTCTGCATTGTGCCGGTAGTGTAGGTTGTAGTTGTGGGTAGTAGCTGTAGGTTTGTCTTGTGTGTTCCCTTAGGGTTGTGTCGATGCTTCTCGGGGTACTCCGGTTCACACGAGTCTCCTAGCTGTTTCAATGGTGCACTGGCTGCCACTTGAGGAAGATGGCTGGGGAGAGGGAAGAGGATCCCTCCTTGATTGATAAAGGAGGAGGAACCGTGTGCTCTTTATGCGTGCAGATTTGCAGGCCTGGAACCAAGAGGACTTCCAGATCGGAGTCTGTGGGGTAGGTGGTGGCATTGGGAGAATCCTCAGGAGAGGAAGAGGTTGCTTGGCCATTGGAGGAGGCCTTGATAGAGAGGACTACAGAGATGGGGGGGGGGGGGCTTCATGCAGATACTTCCCCTGGCCTCAGAAAGCACCCTCTATGACATGACTGGATTGAGTCCTGATGTGGGGGAAGGACGGGGGGGGCATAGAGAAGGACATAGTTGGCACCCAGGAGAGTGCAGCTGCATACAAGTGTCATGATTAAAGTTGGGGGCTCAGCACCATGCAGTGGTGCTGCAGCAGCTCGTGGACCCAACTGAGTGGGGAGGGAGATGAGGGGCAGCCGCAGGAAGAAGGGGTTACAGAGGAGCCTCTTGCTGCCATGGAAGGGGAGGGGGGGTCGAGAAGGGCATCCGGGGACATTGACCTCAAGAAACCCCCCTCCACACATCCCACGAGGTCCTGGATGTGGGCATATTTTGTCCTGCCACCAGGGAAGACCATCCGGGGAGAAGAGCCACATGGTGGTCTGTGGGTAGAGGGTCAAGTGGGGGTGCAAGGCTAGCAGCAAGTGGGTCCATGCCCTAGAGACCACAGCAATGAGGAACCACATGAGCTTGGTAGACCCTCCTCTGGTGCCAGCGCTTGTGGTGTGAGGCTAGTGATGATGCAACCATGACCGCTTCTTCCTCCCGCAGTTGTGAGGACAACGAGGAGGGTCCAAACACATCCCCGTGGGGGCAGTGCAGCAAAGATATGTCAGGCACACCATGGCCGAAATGTGGCACACATCCAGCCAGCCCAATCTCCAGTGACATTCCCCTTTTGTCAGTGTTACCCCCCACACATGCTTATGGGTTGTGTGACACCACTGAAGGCATTAATCTTTTGACAGGACCCCCTGGATGAGATCATGAGGGATGCGGCACCTACTACCTTTTATTGGGGGTTGTCCATGAATGCTATTGAGCTTGACCGTGCAGTGGTGACAGGAAATTTGAGGTGGCATTTGAAACTTATCTGCCAGTCTGTTCAAAAGGGGGGTGTTCCGGTGGACAGGAATAAAGGCGCCTTGGGGCAAGGACTGGCCTCATAGGGGGGCTTCCTGACCCACAAAGGTGGCAGCCGTCTGTGGGAGAGCTTTACTGGACAGTGTGCCCTGTGAAAATACTCAACCTTAAAGGTTGTCTGTACCCTGTAAAAATGCCTAAGCACCTTAGTGGGCACCTGCACCATGTGAAAAATGTGGAGAACCAAAGAGAACAGATGCACCCTGTGCAAATGCCTGAGATCCGTAAAGGGTGGCTGTACACTGCAGAATATGAAAGCCTTTGTCAAGTTAACATTATTTGCAGTATAATCACTACTGCAGCCATCCATTACCCACCCACATGCACAACAAAATTCCATGCTCTGCCTTTCAACCATCTACTCTTCTGAGCTGGCTATTAGTTGATTGCCCACAGTGTTCAGCAAAGAAATACTCTTTCATTTTTGTAAATGTCAATTCTTCTGCATGCAGCACTGTAAGGCTTCCTTTGCAATTAGACACAATAGCCTGGGCCAGAGTAAACCTTCTCCTGCAGGGGAGGGCAGGTTGGCAAGTGCTGCTGGTCATAGACAGTGTTTGCAACACCAATACTGTACCTGGTCATCATCCATTCAAAGCAGTATAGTGTTTGGTAGATGGCCTCAAGCATCTGTGGCTGATGACCCACTGTCTAGAGGATCCTTCTGTATTCATGTTTCCAGTGTCATTGAGGAGGATATACCACAGATTCTCCTACTAGTAGTAGACTGTTCTACACTGCTCACATATCTTTCAACAGGTCGTGATGATTGTTATTTGTGAGCTTGACATGCCCGGCCGGATAAGTTGGCGAGATTTGGCCTGGTTTGTGTTCTTGATGCTGCCTCCATTCTGGCACCAGCTGATGTTTCAAGTGCTGCAGTAAAGCATCCTTGCACATTTGCAGAGTGTTTAGTCCTTTTGAGGCTTGTTGTGAGTCCTCATCCCCTGAGACATGCAATTGAACAGTGCCCACTTTTACTTTGAAACGTGGGTCCAAACAGGAAGTCAGCAGGCACACAATGTTACTTCCAACTACCTGTGGATCCACCACAGAAGGTTGAACGTATGTCCCACACTAGCTGTGCTGCAACATAATCTGGCCAACACAGGAAGTGGCCATGCCTTGTCAGGTGATGGAGCTCATGCAGGTAGAACATAAGGAGAACCTTACTTTGCGATACCTTGTGATGTCTAACTTGCTGTGGGGCCTCCTTAAAAGGTTTTAGCGCAGCGCAGATATTGCACAGTAACGGCCACGGACATGGTATTAAAAGTGAAAGACAGTAAAGCTGAGGTGTGCCAGGCAATGGAAGCGCTTGAGCTAAATAATCACGTGAAAACCACTTTGTAATCAACTGAGACTAGCTGCTGCATTCAAATGGAACTAGTAGGCACCTCATACCTGCTCCACATTGAAAAAAGGCACAGTAATTGTTCCACCATATAAATGCGCTGCTAGCTAACCCAAATTGCACATATCCTTAATAGTGTAAAATGTCATCATTGATACAAGTCTTCAAAAGTGCTACTCCAGAGAAGTTTCAAATATGTATTTCAAAATTTAATTTAGTCCATGTTCAAAAGTCGGAGTTGTGTGCCAACATGTGTTTCGACCTCCACAGGTGGTCGTCAAGGCAAACCTCTGCTCTAAATAAGTTAAATCAAAATATGTAGATGCATAATATTACAACACAATGCATATTGAAACCCAACACATGGACAAGGTGATAGATTACAGGGAAAAATATACAAAATAACAATCAAAAGAAAAAGAATAAAATAAAATGAAGACAACAGAAAAGTGTGGTATACATTACCAAACCAAATTGTGTACAATAAACAGGAACATTTCATCAGCAGCACATATGAAGAAAGGATAACAAAGGAAAACTTATGCACAATGGGAATTAGAACAGTAATATGAGATGAAATATTTATGACATCTGAAAAGGTCTATGTAGTTTAACTCAAATCCAAACAAACTCGCGTGGTCACCAACAGGGGCCCAATGTCCCCAAACGTAATGTCCACCACCGCATCCGCTGACCAAATAGTTATGCACCATATGTGGATTGTGAATGATAACACGATTGAAAGTAGTCCCATGAACCAAGTTGGGGTACCAATTCCCTGCAGTGGTACATGCAGTATCTTAGTGATTCAAACAAAGTCAATTACCCTAAATGTATTCTCTCAGTAAGATATCCGCTCTCCATTGAATTTAGATATGGCAACAGTTGTAATTCCAACGTCCTGTGTGACAGACAATAAGGAATAGGTCTCGCAGGGAGTGTTTGTCCCTGGAGGGACACCGTTGCTCTGGCCGAGTGAGGCCATGCGGCCTGCCCCAAAAGCCGTATCCCACTCCCGTAGGACCAAAGCCCACGGAGACCAAGGGTGAAGGATTTCTACTCTCGCAGGGAGTTCGATGAGCGCTGGGTGGTCTATAAGCGCTGGTGTTTTCCCTACCATAACTACCCCCCACTAGCGGTCTGAAGGGCGCACTGTAGAGCATTGGATTGGACTGGAAGGTTTGGCTACATAGCCCAAAGCTGCGGTGAGAGCAAGCAAAAGATTGATAATGTAGTGGGGGTTGAGGGGTCTATTATGGTTGGCTAGGGTGTGAGCCGGGAAGTTCCCTGAAGCCCTGGCCCATGCTGGAGGATTGTTGGAAGATTGGTAATGGAGGCGGCACCAACTTCCCATTTCATCCCCTTTTTCCTCTGTAAGTCTGCTCTCTTTTCCAACCTGCAAAGCCTGAGGCCCAAAACTAAACGTAAGATCCTGGGCGTGCGAAGAAAAGTGGGGGATTGTCCGGTGACCCTCGGTAGGGACTGTGCTTTTGTCACTGACCATGGCAGGGTCCCTCCTCCAGTTGTTGCTGACACTATCTTTGCATCTGGGGCAGTCACCAGTGGGTCAACCTGTGAGAAACCTAGAAGCACACTTAGATCCATGGAGGAGGCTCACCCACAAACAAATGAGTCTCCCCAGCCTCTAGGTATCAACCTTTTTCCCTATGGGGGCTACAATTGCCCCAATTGGTTGCCATGAGTGGGTCTTCTAGCACCCTGGCCGACTCGCCCTCCTTGACCCTCGGGGAAAGGTCCCCAATGATTAATCAAGGAGAACCGGTATCCAACAAAAGCCTGTTCACCACTGCAGGGAGTCCTCTATGCATGGTTGCTGGACTCCCGATATATCTGTCAACGGAACTGAGAAACTGACCCCAGGCTTAGCCAAAGCCATCTGGGAATGTGACCCACTGTCTTCCACTTTGGCTCCTATTGTGTCCACTTGCTTGCCACTCCCTAATTCCCCAGTGAATACCCGCTCGGATTCAAGTCTACGGTCTACCCTGGGCTTCACTGCACCTCATCTTCTGTCTACTCTTGCACTCCCTGCCCCGGACTTAATGGACATGGACACTGAAGAAATATCCGAGGAAAAACCCTCTCCTAGTTCCACCTGCAGCACCTGGAGTGAGTCTGTCGGCTATCCATTGATGGGGCCAGCTCCGTCCTCCGTTTAACTACCTTTAGGGCACACAAGCCCACCATCCAAGGTAACCCCTTCCCCTCAAATCCATCGAACACGGAGGCCCATACTGCCCGGGGTTGTTCCTGTCAATGAGTACTATCTGAACTGGCAGTCATAAAAAAGCTGTTACAAATCTTGATTTGAGGCCCAGGGGAGAGGAGTGTATCAGAGGGGAAGGTTCTTTAGGGGAGTGTCCAGGCACTGACATTTCTGTTGAGGGCCCCACTCCTCGTGCTCCCACTCAAACATTTCTTTTGTTGAATCTAATGCTCCCACACTGATGAGTCAACCCCAGGTCGAGCATCCGCTGCACTACAATGTACCTGGAGAGTCCCTTGTGGCCCCCTACTTTGTGTATCACACCCCGCATATCGGGATGTCAGTGCACCAAGCATACTGAGGACCAAGTGCCCTAGAAAGAGGGCAACAAGTGCATGTCATCATTACGCTGGGGGGTGTTCGTCCAAGCGTCACGTCGACGGGGAGACAATGTCTGCCGACTGCCATATTTCTTCATGGGGTACTCAAATTGCCCCTAGGCAGGAGAGAACCGAGGGACGCTAAATGTCTCCACTCTTTTGGGGGTTTTACTTTTGTGACCGGGGAAGCTATGGGGGGATGTCAGACTGACCAGCGACAAACCTGCTTATTCTGTTAAATAGTTTTTTAGGCACCAGCGAACGGCTAGGAACATACTGGAAATATTTGAGTGCCATGGTCGGGCCTCTAAAAGCAGGATTGTAATCGGCCCGTTCCCTGACCCTGCTGGTTCCCTTCAAAACATCCCTACCAATAAGGTTTTATCTGGTGTGAACCTCATTCCCCTGGGCCCTAGGCCATCTGGGAATTAATGCAGCTCTGGGCCTGTGGAAACGAGTACTGAAAACTGTTATGTTGTATAGTAAGGGTCCTGTCTTCATTTTTTTCTTTTTTTTATATTATTTAGTACTTTTGTTATTAGAGGGCTTCCAGCAATCCTTCTCATCTTCCTGTTCATTATTGTTTTATATAAAATAATACAATGGTAAGCTTAGGAATGGTTCTTTTTTGTAGGATGTACTTTGATGGTCTAATGACCGAATAAAGTTATCTGACTGACACAGTTCATTTTCGACATCATAAGCACAGCTGAAATATGAGAGCAGACCATCTGGGCCACAATGACCATATATCTTTTGTCAGACTGACAATGTTTGGGTACTTGGCTTCTGGAGGAATTCTGTTAAGCGACGTTGTTACTGTGACTTGAGTGGCCCATGCTGGCTCAGATTGGGTCTACATTATAAGGGGGGCGGGGTGTGGGGAGGGCTTCACTTTGATTTGGTGTAAGTGCAAATATTTCATTGTCTCCTTTTCTTCCTGTGGCCCTCTGCCTCCCGGTTCATGTGCCTGGGTGTCCGTCTGCAGGAAGTGTATTTGCTGCTCTCAGATGGGGTGGCTGTTTGCTTGGGGTCTCACTGAGGTTGCCTGTCTTGGGTGCAGGTGGCATATGGCATGCCCTCAGAAGTACACAAACTGCTTGCTTAGGGATATGTTGGTTTATGATAGGGGGCCTAGGATTCTAGCCTCCATCCTGTACAAGGGGGAGGTTGGGGGGGGGGGGAGTTGTGGAGGGGATGGTTAGGTCTCCACGAGTTGGGTAACAATCAGTGATCTTCCTCTGCAAAAGCCATAGCGCTCGTTATGCGTGTAAATCATTCCACCCTGTAGAAGGCGTGAGTTGTAGCGTCTTCCACAGAGTCCTAGGTTTGGTAACCATCCCCGAGCTTCTTTTTGTAAGTGTAAACTACCATGGGAACTAAGGAGCAGAAAACTGCAAGGGGCAGGGATGGCCTTGCGAACACCTAGGCAGATGTTTCACTGGATGTAAAATTCTGTGGGTAAAACAAATCACATTTTGTATGCCATGGGGTCTGACCACAGTGTGTAGCACCTATGAGCAAGAATCGCAGTAAATGTCCCTTTGAACCCCCCATTTCCCCCATAGGTGTGACCAGTGAGCGAGCTAGATGTTAAGTAGCAGTGAGCAAACACCTGGGAGCAATGGCTACAGTGACCTAGAACCAACTCAGTCACAAAGGGATATTTCCCCACTATCTAGAGAACATTTCATAGGAGTACCTGTGAAGTGGTAATAAGTGGTAGTGTGTTTTTAGCGTGATGTATCTTATCTGGCTGGAAAGGAATCTGTTTTCGGGGGATGAGGCAAGATGGAGGATGGTGACATGGCAAACTGGTCCCATTCGGGAGGCCTAGAGAAGCAGTGGGCATGACCCTCTCCTCTAATGATCTGTGGAAGCTGCCGGGGGTGGATTCGGGAGGCTACAGGAAGGCAAGGAAGGATCAGGAGCTGAGGGGAAAGAGAGGCCAGGTCACTCCCATGGGATTCGTGTGACACTTTCTTCCACAATTTCCAGAAACTCACATGATCATCTTCAAGGGCGTCTTCCATCACCGGAGGCTTCTCAGTGTCTTTCCTCAGCTGACATCACCTTCTTACTAGCCAAGCTTTGACAAAGAAACATGGTTTAGAAGCTTTAACTAGAGCTACATGGAGGAGTTCTCTGCTAGGCGGAGTGATTAAGTGGTTTTAGATCAAAATGCCTCACTTTGCACGTTGCATTCTTCAAATGCTGCTCAATTGGTATTTTGTATGTGGCTTTCAACTTTCTTGCTCCACATACTGCAGCCCTGTTGCCCCTGCCTGCTACTCATGTTCTCACCCTCCTAACTTTCAATCACCTTGCCCCCACCTCGTTCATGTATCCATATGGGGCCCCCTCTACCCATCATATGATGATACTTCCCACTTCCTGGCTTCCTTCCTGCATGCTGTGCTGACTAACCAGGGCTGCCTGCACTCACCTGACTAGTGAACATGTTGATGCACAGTGTCGGGTGGCTTTTTTCGTGCAGCTTGTGTGTGGGGCACAGAGTGGGTGCACGTATGACAGACCTAAGTTATTAATGCTGGAGCCCCTTTCACAGTCTGCATTGCTTTCTGGGAAGGTTTTCCTGCAAACAACCCATTTCCTAAATGCCACCTACCACCGTAATTTGGAAAGTATCTAAGGGCCTGCATGGTGTCTTTGACTGGGAGCTGAAATATTGACCAACTGGTTTGAACTTCATTTTTATCATATGTACCGATCTGCAGATATTTCGCCTGCATTCAGCATGCAGAAAGCATCTTTAAGCAATATTCCCAGACACTCCTAAAATTACCTTTCCTTGAGTGACAGAGACATGGGAATGTTCTTGAATTGCCCAATATCAGAGGCGTTGCTAGGAAGGAGCTTAGGGGGCTATAGCCCCGGGTCTTTTGGTTGTAGCCCCGGAAATAATCTCAGGGTCTACAACCAAAAGGCTAGCTAGCCCCGAGTCCCAACAATCCTGACATTAGTGTAGCCCCGGATCTTTTCCAGACCTAGCAACACCCCTGCCCACCATCAACTGCTCTCTAAGCAGCTAAAGCAAACTCTTCCGAGGGGTCCTTTGTTGCAGAACATCAATGTGCTTGACCTAAGAAATGCCTCAGCATTAGTAATTGTGATCGCCTGCTCCTGTAGAGCCTATGATATACCCTTGCGTTATTGGAAGACTTCACACATCAGCACTAAATCTTCTATGAAAGAATAGCTGGTGACCTTTATGCATTTGCTTCAAGCTGTTAAGTCAGAACTGTGGTCGCTGTGACAGGCCTAATAACTTTGGGAGAGTGAGGCTATGTGGTAGTTCCAACCACTACAGTGGCTGAGTAAAGGTGGCTTAGGTAGAATCGTCCAGAGAAAATCAGTGCCAGATACCACAGGGGAAAGGAGTCTTCTTCATATCGGCCATCTTGGGTGGAGGACGCAAATGTAAGAGACAACCCCAGTGCTTGGTAAATATTCAAAGGAAGGAACCCCCAGTTTTAATTGAGAGAGGGACCCAGTTAACATTAGGGCGCAATCTCATTTATGCTTTGAAATGATATATTGATGACCCCCCCGCCCTCCATGAATTCCCAAATCCATACCTTCGGTGGCACAAATCCAATTACTATTGAAGTAACATTTGTGGCAAAGGTGAGACATGGGCTGAACTGTGTCACAAAACGGAAGATGGCACGGTGGCATGCGGAACCCTAGCATTGATACAGTGCTTTTGAATAAAAGATACAAGGTTCATTCTTTTGAGTTCTAGATTTGAAAATATTTACAAAAGAATTCATACGAACGCCTGGGCGATATATTCAACCGCTGCTATGACTGCACAGGAGTAGACACAATTGCAGGTTCATTCCATTCATTTGCACTCTAACAAAAATTCCAACTCGGCGAGTGATGGAACAGGTTTTTCCTTGAAAAGGACCAAAAGTGATCAAAACACGTGCCAGCAAAGGCTGTACTAGCCAAAGCAGACAAACCTGATTAAAAAAGGGACTGTACATTTAATTTGATCATATCTATAATGGACTCTTGTGACAGTGCATTTTCATGGAAAATGGCTAAAATTACAAAAGGGGATCGGTACTCATCAAGAATAGGACTCCGACAAATAAACAGTCTTCATTTTGAACCCAAACTGTGGCAAGCCATGGATGTAAAAGGATCCAGGGTAATTGCGAGATGAAATGCAGAGGCAATGACTACAAACTAAAGTTTCTTCAAAGAAAATTCCCCAATCTGACCAGGATGATCAGAGTACGATCAAGGTCTCGAAAGGCACCACAAAGCGACCCTGAAGATATTCCCAGTAATCTTGATCAACAAGTGGATTCCCCACCGGGAACTCTTTATCAGCTCACCACTCTTGTCGAAATTGTGAGGCTCAAGAGAAGGAATCATAAGACCGCGAACAATAGCCAGCGTGGGTTGCAGCAGATCTCAACCGTGCCCGGACGCCTCCTTCACTGACAGCCAAGCCGTGGAGAGATTCAAGGCCCAATGGTACCGGCCTTGACTCTACCAGGAGGAAAACAAAGCAGTTCATCACAACCGGTGAGTCGAGGGGAGAGCCAATAAAGAAACCGAACTGTGTTCAACGAAAGTAGAAAGTGGCTAATTGAACTTTGGATAAACAAAGAACTGTTGATAAAAGAAAAGGGAAAAGCCAGCATAGCCGAATCAAACACCAAGTGGGTGCTCACTCGAGAAACGCTAGGAGATTACCCCGCTATTGAGCTACAGTTACCGGAAGGCGTGGGAGAAAGGCGACAAGAGGGGTCAAAGTGGTCATACACGGGTCTTGTAAAATCTTCTGTACAATTTTCTTTTTTTTGTTATATTTGTTTTAACAACTTTTCAAATTCAACATGTATATACATTTACTTAGAAAATGTTCAATCTTACAAAGGCTAAAAGATGATACATTCATACAATTCCCATATCAACACATAATTAATAACAATGCATGCCATACCAATAATCACACCAGTTCATTCTATTTACAAAGTTTCACCTCCTTGGGCTAGCTTGACTAAGCTTGGCCTCTTACAACCAAACAATTACTCAATAGCCTTATAGATTAATACATTACCCATTGTATGCCTCTAGGCCAGGGAGAACAATTTGGAAAAACTGCACTATGGTCTGAATTCTTGAGCGAGTACTAGAGAACAGCGCCTGCCATCTTTCGTCACTCCATTGCTCTCTGTACTACCACGGCCTTTGCGAAACATCTAGATCATATGTTACAGAGTGCTACGCATTCCACAAGCAGATGTTGTAGAGTCTCTCTTTGTTCTGGCACAGTACAATATCTGCAATAATTATTTTCTTTTGACAATTTTTTCCTTTTGTAAAGGACCTCTCTTGTGTACCATAAATTTAATCGGAATCTTAAATACCCCATTCTCACTTTAGGAGAATGACTTTTCAGCAGATCTTCTGACATCAGCCCATATTTTTTAACACCAAATAAGAACATATCAATATCATTATATTGGGAGCACCGTGACCTGTTCAGAGCCCAATCAGTCAAATATATTTTTACTTTTGCTCTAACTGGATTTGATAGCAATGTCTCCACCATGGTATTGGCATAGGCTAATTCATTAAAACATGCTTTCTCCATTTAGTCGCGAAAGGGTTTAGAGATTTCAGCAGATACTGGGCAATCACTTTCAATATATTGTTACTTTGCCGTTCCAAGAGGCACTTAAGGAGCAAGGCACACTGTTTCCAAGTTACCTGAGCACATATGGAAGTCAATCCTAATTTGTATCGCAAAATTGCGATCTGAACAGAGTTGGGTAGATTTAGGATCGGTTTCCAGTAACTTGCTTCCAGTCGATCCCAGTAACACTTTTCTTTTGGCAGAGAACCATCGATGCCATATAACACAATCGGAAGTACCTTCATTTTGTAAAATAAAATGTGTTTCATAGAAAACTTCCCATACTTCCTAATCGACAATCGTGATTGTGATATAAGCCGTTGCATTTTTTTCATCCTAGCTTCATCTTCAGATAATTTGCATATTGTATTGCTGATTAGCACCCCTAAGTATTTGTATTGGGAAGTAGTCTGTACACTTTCTTTCTCGATTTTCCAGGAAAAGGTATTACTCCGTGTAGACTGCTGTTTTCCACATCCTAGAATATGGGTCATCGCAATATTAATTTCTAGGTTATTTGCTTGTACATAAAGGCCCAAATTTATTAGCATGTTTTGAAGACCCTGTGGCGTTTGAGACAATAGCACAAGGTCATCAGCATAAAGCAGATAAGGATTTTTTTGTTCTCCTAGCTTAGGCGGGTCTCCAGTACAGTTGTTAAATTTGAGCCCTAGATCCAGGATAAAGAAATTGAATAGAAAGGCTGCTAAAGGACACCCTTGTTTTAAACCTCTGTGTTTTAATTAGAGGAGATAACTTGCCATCAAGGGAAATCCTGACTCTCACTGACGTGTTTGAATGAAGAAGAATTATCAGTGAGAGGAGGGTGTCTGGGCAATCATGTTTCTTCAATTTTATGTATAACAAGTTTCTATCTACTGAATCGAACGCAGCTCGAAAATCTATAAACCCTAAATATAGCAGTTGATTCCAGTTTACTTGTTGGGCTTGAATCATGTTTATCGAAATAATGTTCGGGATAGTACCTAGCCCGGAGGTGAATCCCGCTTGAAAAGGATCAATCAGCCCTTTTTTCTTCACCCAAGCCTGTAGCTGTTTAAGAATAATTTTGGAAAATAGCTTCCCAGGGATGTCTAAAAGGGAGATGGGTCTATAGCTGGAAGGTGACGCTCTCTCTCCCTTTGTATATATTGGGACTATAATTGCTTGAGTCCAGGACTCCGGTAAGGACTGCGTGAAATTCACCATAGAGAAAATCTTAAACAGAATCGAAGTCCAATTAACCAGATTTTTTCTTTAACTGGAAATTGGACAACCCATCAGGCCCGCTAGCTTTAGAGTTGCTTGCAGATCTCATAAGGTCTAGAATTTCCGACCATTCAGATTCCAGGAGGAAGGTTTGGAGTAACTTCTGTTAGTATATCTCCCTTCACAGGTGCATACAGCGTGTTAGAATGTTCAAACCAAAGTTGTAACGGGACAGCCGTTGATTGCCTGACTATCTGTGGGGATGAAATAGACTTATTTATCATATCCCACATTCTCGCAATGTTCTTGCTAGCTAGCGTTTTTAGCATATTAGAACCGCCGTCCTGGTACATAAAAGCTTAATGAGACGTCAACCAATTTCTGTAGTGCGTTTTTAAGGGTGTTTGTTATTTGTTGACGTTTAGGGAGAGATTAATTTCTTATGTCTGAGATCAGCCCTAAGTTGCGCTTTACGGACCTTGATTTCTGGGTAAAAATGATGTAAATGTACACGCTTGGGGTTTGCTTTAAACCTGTGTTGTTGTATAGTATGCTGTACAATCAAAAGTCTTTGACCGACGGATAATTGTGAAGAGAAGGGAAATGAATCCTGCATGGTAAAAAAACATTAAGACTTGTGACTGTAAGTGTCTAAAGCTCTATGAAGAGTGTGTTCACAGGAGTGAAGCCCACGGGGGGGAGGTCCACGGTGAACTGTTTTGCAAAAGTTGACGAGTGAATCCGAAGGTGAGAGGCTGACAATTGAAAAGGGGTCCGAACCCGAAAGACCGAGATCCAGGGATGGAAAATCACCACCCAAAGTTTGTTGAGAAAGGAACTGTTTAATTGAGTTGGCGAATACAAAGGTGAGGGGTCTGTGGCTGGGAGAGGGGCACCCGGCAGTGAAGCTGTCGACCAAAGCCATACGCGGAACAGGACTTTGTTGGAACTATCAGGCCCTCGAAGGCAGGAGACCTTTTATTGAAAATAGACTTAACCATCGAAGAACCTGATAGCTGGAACAGAACTGCAGAGCCGTCATGAGGGTGGTGCGGGGGGCAAACTGCCCCGGGCCTCGTACTTGTGGGGGGCCTCATGGCCCCCTCTCCTAAGCAGAAGGCAGCATAGTCCACCCGTGTCCTTTATTCACATGGGGGACTGTGCTGCCCCTGCAATGATTTTGCTGTTTGTTGCAAAGCCGCTTGGCTCTGCCACAAACAGCAAAATAATGGGAGACAGCAGGGTTCACAAGTGAGCTCTGCTGTCTCCTGTTATTCAGCTGACAACGTAGACAAGCTGAATGATAAGAGAGGACTCCTCTCTTGTCAATCAGTGTGTTTACGTTGCTCAGCGTGACCATGCTGACTGATGGAAGAGGAGTTCTCTCCTGTCAGGCAGCATGTCTACGTGTCGGCTGCGTGGATGCTTTTGAAAGGTGCATGGAGGTAAGGTAAGTGTTTTTTTATTTTAAATTAAATGTGTATATATGTGTATTTAAATTAGTATGTGTATGAATGCATGCATGCATGTTGGTGTTTGTGTGTGTCAATGCTGTGTTTGGGTTTTATGTATGCATGCATGTAAAGAGTTGTGTAACTGGTGGATGAATGTATGGGTGAAAGTGTTTTATGTGAGTGTGTTCAGCCCCACCCCTAAATGTAGCCTCCCTGGGGGTCACCTCTTTATGGGGTGGGTTCATGGCATCAGAGGTGCACCTAGGCTAAAATGTCAGGGGGGGACTAACACTTCAAATGTTGGGAGAGGCGCTAACTTCAGAGGCTGCGAGGGGTGGGTGCAAACTTACTTGTGTGGGAGCATCTAACATCTTTCCACATTGGAATTAGACTATCCTGGTGAAGCTTTAATGTTATAAGCAGCTAACTCTAACCCCCCTTTCTGAAACGTCACACTTAAGTACGTCTGTGAGAATGAGATGTCTCATGTCACCACTTCCCTTCTAATCACTCCTCTGGCATGCAATTGCTAACGCCACATCACAATTTCAATGACCTAAAAATGTATGCTTATGAATGCAGGTGCTAACAGTGAAATGTTTTATGTTAGTAATTACAGGGCCTTTGTTAACAGCGAAGCCCAGGCCCTGTTTAATGTCTTGGGGGGGGTCATTACGAGGTAGGAGGTAACCATGCCGCTATCAGCGGCATGGCTACCCCCTTACCGGGTACCGGGTCCGGGTTCCTTGACTGAGGAATTACTGGGCCATTCCGACCTTGGCGGGCCCGGTAATTTCTCATTTAAGGAACCCGGACCTTGTACATCCCCATCCCCATTCCCATTCGAGCCTCCATAGGGCTCCATTCGAATGGGGAGCATGCTAACCACTGGCGCGTTAATAACAGGCCTGTTGTTAGCATGCTGGACTGCTCGCGGTACCCGCTAAGAGACTCGTAATGAGGCGGTAGGGGGTTAACGGGGCTGTCAGCTCTACCGGCCCGTTAACCCTCTACTGCCAGGGTCATAATGACCCCCTGAGTCTTGTTCCTGCTGGCCACGCTCTGTTGGTCAGCCCGGCAAGGGCTGGGTGACAGCTTTGAAAGCGGATAGTGAGTGTCGGTCTCCCCACTGAGGGATGGCATCTGGCCCTTTCAGCTTTTACAGTTGAAAAGGCCCCCCAAGTAGTTTCCCCCATATTGGCAGTCTTATGACACAGAAACCTACTGATAATCTGCAGCTTTTAACCACCTTGCTGCATTATTTTGACTTCATTATTGATTTAAACACTCGACAACTACCTTGGACTATTTTTCCAATCAGTAAAACGAGGGTTGCCCCCAAACATCAAAAAGAAATGGGCTCCCATCAGCCCTGACAAATCTTCAGCCAGCCCTGCTCCCACTTCCCTCTGAATTCCCTGAGCCCAGCTAGGAAGCCAAATAGCTATTGCACCTTCCCTTTGCCCACTAGTCGTTCGTTTCACCCCAATTCAGAGGCTGTTTACTTTCATAATACTATGCTGATCTCTGGAGAGATGGGTTATCTAAAAGCTGAGACCAGAAGTTAAGACTTTGGTTTTATCAAAGTGTGTCTGTTGATATCGCATGGATAGGTTTTTGTGTTCTGCATGTTTGAAACTGATGCCGCTCCTTAACGATCTGCTCAATGGTGTTGCGCCACTGCACATTATTCTTTTTGTTTGGGTTATTCGGTGTGCAACCAATAAGCCAAAACTATTGCTTTAGCGAACAGACAGCGGTGGAAATAGACTTTTTTTATGGGGCATCCCTCCTACCGCAGTGAAAGAGGGTCCAGCGACGGGAGGATTAGGAGGGTGTAGGGCAGGTATTTTAGTCACCCGATGAACATTTGCCTCTTCCCCTCAGAGGATTTATCATCAGCAAATTTCAAAATCTGCACCCCTTTGAAACCTAAAAAAAAGCACATCAATTTTTCCCGTACAGTGCAACATTGACAAGTGATTTCACAGGGCTCCCGCTCAGACCCTCAAGTGGTCTTATGGGGAAGTGTCTCACTTTGGAACCTAGCAATCATAGTTCGAATCCCTGCCCAACATAGTTTAAAGCACGAACACAACACAGCATTCTAAAATAAACACATAGTGCACATAGATTTCCCAGATTATGGAGCTGTATCTGAGATCAGGTGAGTAATTTTTTGCGAAATCCTGGATCTGGTAAGATCCGTCGGAATGACAGGATTGAGTACAGATAGGCAGAAATGGCATATGAGGAGGGACACAAAGCTTGTAGATGTTTAGTTATTTGCCCACACGTTGACTTCTCATGGCCATGCTAATCCCTATGGAAATTCTCATCCAGTTCCCGCCCCCCCCCACCCAAAACACCTCCTCATTGGAACTCTGAGCTAGACAAGCCTTGCCATCAAAGTTTCCCCTCAATGTGATTGAAAGTTTTTTCTCAAAGGAGTCTTCTGAGAGTTAATGACTTCATTGCAGTTATAAACACAGAACTGGTGTAATACAATTGTCTTGATCAGGTCTGCCTTCGGCCACTCGATTTAGAAGCACCCTGCATGTCTTTAGCTGAAGTCCTGTTAAAAACAAGCATTGGCAATGCCAACAGTTTTGGCTTGTGTATAAGTATTAGACATTTTCCAGGCACTGCTATTAGCTGCTCAGGTACTCAAACCATTTTGCACCTGGCACCATCAACGGCCAGCTAATACCAATACAAAGTGCCTTTCCCATGCCTACATGAAAGCCCAAACTGTTAGCATTGCCAATGCTCCTTTTGCTTTACCCTTGATGCACAGGACTATACATCAAGGTTAAAGCAAACATACTGTAATGCTCACCTGGTATCCACGGGGACGTCACTCAGCCTGTTCTGACCTCTTACGACCTTGAACCCTTCCCTGGAGTCTACTCGACTGGAGACTGGCCCTGAAACACAGGATTGGTAGAGTTTAACTCCCTATTGTCTCTGTGTGCTTGAACCCCTTCTTCCCCGGGGTCCAACCCTTCCCTTTGATCCACAGCTCACCTTGTTTTCTTGGAAAGTGTGCTCTCCGTCCTGCTTTCAGCGCAGGGGCGCCTTGATTGATGTGGGATCATTGCTGCCTAGTTACTTCACTGGCAAGAGTCTGACAGGTAAGTATAATGAGTCTTTTGAACAGTTCTCTAACTTCGTTCCTTTCCTTCCTTAGATGATGGCCGGCGTATGGGGATGGCGACGTGCTGCTGAGATGAGTAGCGCTGAAGGTCAGTGAGAGCGCGATGCAAACCTTTTGTATTTGTATTGAACTGAGTTCTTTTTCTGTGTCTTTTAGGTGCCGCAACGTTTTCAGCGTGGATGCCGGTTATGAAGAAGAAATGCGGTGAGTAAGCGTGGTATGCGGCGCCTCTAGATGTTTCCACGCTAACCTGGAGTGTCTTTTCCCTCTTGCAGATGGATGAGAAGTTCCGGAGACAGTTCCCCCGAGCGGCTGGGATTCAGGTAAGCGTTTGAAGCTCGTACAGTCTTTAAAAAATAAGCAAAGATTTGCTGAATGCTTGCTAATGCCTTTTTTCTGTTCTTTTCCCTTTTCCTTAGGAAGAGGCGTGCCAGGATGGGAATGACACCGCCGAAGATGTCCGCAGAACAGAAGAAGCGATGAATGATGGGCAGAAGCGCCGCAAGGTAAGGCTGTTCCTAACAGTGTTCTTCTTCTTGCAGGAGCTGAGCGCAGAAGAAAGATGCAGGCCTACTGGAGACCGATCCAAACACGGAGAGTGTCACACTGCAGGTGCAGAAAACACAAAGCAAGTTTCTCAGCCTGGGCGTGGCTTAAATAGTCTGAGTATCCCAGGTGTCTCTGGGCTGAACCACACCCAAAAGACTAGACTGCACATGCAGTTCTGGGAACCGAAATATGTGGGGGCATCCATCTTGTCCCCATCAAAGCACTACAAGTCCAATCCCCAATGTTATCCTATGGGAGTGAGTGTGTCTGGTGCCACAAGTGCCAAGTCTGACTCCAAGTGGGTCTTTGGAGAGATGGAGAGGCCCTTGCGGGCCATGTAGGTGATCATGGCCTGGCTCCAGCCTGACATCTTGGAGTACTGGGGACATAAGGGGCAGGAATCGTGACACATACTAATTGGCTAAATTGGCCCACATTGAATTTAGGCCAATATAGACAGTAATAACACTAATGGTGCACAGTCAGCCTGGACATACCTTCTGTGGCATGTCATTTTTACTGGCTGGGAGTTTCTGTGGCATGGCATTTCTACTGGCTGGGAGTCCGTACATGGTAATCATGGCACATATTGATGCAGCCTGGATGGACATACTGTCACGTCTCCCAGTGTGCTCACTACTAGGCAACCCACGATCAGCTCGCACTTACCTGGCACATCTCTCACTGCACATCGGGGCACAGGAACACGGCCTTCCGCTCCACACTGGAGAAGGATGACTGGTTTTCCAGGTGTTTTCCAACCTTCATTGTCCTGGCAACTCCCGTGGAAACTCTCGTATGCCTTGCAGCACCGCCGAGGAACACTGCTCTTCACGCGTGAGGTGAACTGCTGCCAATCACGTTCATCCTCTGCTATCACGTGATTTTCCCACGCTTCTGCGTTTTTGCATCATGTGACTACAACTAACAGTCAAAAGCGCCGGAAACCACGGTGGCAGCGCTTCTTGGCTGCTTCTCGTAAGGACTGTTTGGCGTTATTGTTCATCAAGGATTCATCGGCTCTACGACCACGGACTGTTTTTGGATACTCTACTTCTTCCTGGCTTCATCTGTTACCTTTGCCCTAGAACTCTTCTTGCTTGCTTCTAAAGATATTCGACCCTGCACCTACTTCACGGACTGCTTAAACGGACTGCCCCTTTGCTTGGACCTTGTGCTTTGAACTGGTTTTCAACCCCATCACGTGTTTTGTGGACTCTTCTTGTGCCAACTTGCCCAGGTGTGGAGCTACTACCCAAGCCTCCCTGAAACCCAGCCCACTGTCCCTGCTGGATGCCCATAGTGCATTACGACCTGGCCCACAGCTCGTCTAGGTAAGCCTTGCTACAATCCGTTCCTTATTGCTGTGTCCATATTGCATTAGTTTGATAACCGTCTATTACCTTACAGTGGTCAAAGGGGTTCTTCCGGCGTTTCCTGGTTCCAGTTGACGGCTCACTACACCTGTGGCCTCAAAGATTGCACAGACAGTATTTGGTCATTCTGTCTGTGTGGTACTTGGGGACGGAGGTATTCAATAATCGGCACGACCATCAAGATCAGAACAGACCGAGAAGCCTTTTTGGTCACCCTGATTATGGATCCCTCCACCGGGGACCCCGTGACCGCTTTAATGCAGGCAGTTGCGCCCCTTAGGACCGACATGGTCACCGCAACAATGGCAATCCACCACCGTCTTGATACCTTGCAAAGCACACGTCACCCTTTACTGGCTGACGCCGAGATTGGAGACACTCCTCAAGCCCAGTCCCCTCCCGCTCCGCCCACAACTCCCACTCCTGTACTACTTCCTACTTCCTTTCCCCTTGCTGCCCCAGAACGATTCCAAGGTGATCCAAGAAAATACTGCACATTCTTGAACCAGTGTAAACTACATTTTCTATGTCGACCCCAGGCTTTTCCTGATTCCGTCACCAAGGCAGCCTTCCTTCTTTCCCATTTATCTGGCGTGGCAGCTACCTGGGTGAACCCGTTACTGGAAAATAACCATCCAGCATTATATGATTTCGATCTTCTAGTAACGGAAATGGCTAAGGTATTCGATACCAGGTATAAAGCACAATCTCAGGATTTGGAACTACTAGAGCTCACACAAGGCAGACAAACATTTATTGAATATATAACACGTTTTAACCAACTTGCTGCAGAGACCTCATGGCCGGAGGAAAAGAAAGCCATCGTGTACTACAAAGGGCTATGTAATACTATGAAAGACACCCTCTCAGTGGTTCCGGCCCTTCCCTCTGTTTTTTCCGAACTGGTAGACCTAACCCTGCAAGTAGATGCACGCCACTCTGAGCGTAAGGCAGAGGTCGGTTTTTCCAATCAAACATCCTCGGCTTGGTCGGCCCCTGAACCCATGCAAGTCGGTGGGATTCGGAGTCCCATTACTCAGGCTGAACGGGAACGTAGAAGAACGGATAATTCTTGTTTTTACTGTGGCATCAATGGACATTATGTAAAAGAATGCCCCCGTCGCCCAAGAAATAAGAATCAGGGTTTTCAGAAGGCTCGCCCCTATGAGCGGGGGTATGGGCGAGCACCTCCATGTCCCCCACTGAACCCGTTTTTGGTCCCATCAGACCTATCGTGGTCCAAGCCTCATTGAAACCTACTAGGGAGCTTACACACCAGGTACACATAGTGATCGATTCTGGGGCCACTGGCTGCTTCATCGATATAGCATTGGCCCATAAACTCAATTTACCCATGATTAAGAAGGAACACCCAGAACCAGTGCAAGCAGTTGATGGTACCTCCCTTGCTTCCGGTCCCATCATGCATCAAACTGCTCCTATGGAAGTGGTAATCCAGGACACCCATAAGGAAACTATGTCATTCGATCTTATCACCACCCCACAATTCGGTGTCATTCTGGGCATTCCCTGGTTGAGACAACACAACCCGCTGATCAATTGGGGTACCGGTCAAGTCACCTTTGAATCTGATATTTGCCAACACTTCTGCCCGATAGAATCTCAGAACCTCTCCTCCCCTGCCAGTATTCTTGGGGAAATGGCTTCTTCCCACCTAGAGGAGACAATGCAAAGTGTACCCTCAACACATACTGTAGGGGCTGTAATGGCTGGTATACCCACCGTTTATCATGAATTCCTGACTGTGTTTGACAAGGCCACGGCAGAAGGTTTACCACCACACAGACCCTATCATTGCCCCATTGATCTAGTCCCTGATGCAGTGATCCCAAGGGGCAGGATATATTCCCTATCTCAGTCAGAGGAACAGGCCCTAAAGGAGTACATCCAACAAGCCTTACGATTAGGCCACATACGACCCTCCTGCTCTCCGGCTGCTAGTCCCATCTTTTTCGTACCGAAAAAAGGGGACCTACGTCCTTGTGTGGATTACAGGAAGCTGAATGCCATTACCATAAAGAACAGGTATCCCATTCCATTGATCTCCCCACTACTAGACAAGCTGACACGTGCAACCATTTTTACTAAACTGGATCTCCGAGGTGCTTACAACCTGGTCTGTATGCGTCAGGGAGACAAGTGGAAAACAGCGTTCTGCTCCAAACATGGCTTGTTTGAATATACTGTGATGCCTTTCGGCTTATGTAACGCCCCAGCTACGTTCCAACGATTTGTCAACGAGGTGTTCAGTGATATTCTTGACATATACGTAGTGGCTTACTTGGACGACATCTGGTGTTTTCCTCCTCCTTGGAGGAACATATCGTCCATGTTAAAGAAGTATTAACACGCCTCAAGAATCACGCCTTATTCGCTAAACCCAAAAAATGTGAGTTCCACACTAAAGAGGTGGATTTTTTGGGTTTTCACATAACACCTGGTGGCCTATCCATGAACCACTCGAAAGTCCGCGCTATCATAGAGTGGCCTGCCCCGACCAACCTTAAACAGTTACAATCTTTTCTTGGGTTTGCCAATTTTTATCGGCGCTTTATCGCTGGGTTTTCCTCCATTGTATCACCGCTGACCGCCTTGACCAGCCCTCTTGCCCCGTTCTGTTGGACACCGGAGCATCAAAAGGCCTTTGAGGCCCTGAAGTCCAGGTTCAACACCCTGACCCGGATCTTCCATTTGTCCTGGAGGCCGACGCTTCCTCCTTTGCATTAGGTGCAGTGCTCTCTCAACCTTGTTCAGCCACGGGGCAACTGCATCCCATAGCCTACCACTCAAGGAAGTTCACGTCTTCCGAATATCACTACACGGTTACTGAAAAAGAATTGCTGGCCATTAAGGATGCTTTGCAAACATGGCGACATCACCTTATAGGGGCAAAACATCAGACCGTGGTGTACACTGATCACAAGAACCTCCAAGACCTGGCCTCCCTCAAATGTGTAAATAGCAGACAGGTACGCTGGCATCTCTTCTTCGCTGCATATGATTTTGTAGTGAAACATAGGCCGGGGACTACCCACGGCAAGGCGGATGTGCTTTCTCGTTCTCCTGGGGGGGGGAATCCATGTCTTTGTATCCTGAAACACTATTATGGAAGGGTCACTTAGTCTGTTTATGCACACCATCCCTATCCATCATTAGGCAGTGGGTTTCGCAACATCCAAATGAGTTGGCAGATTGGGACTTGGTACTTCAGGAAGGGTTACTTCCTTTTCCATTTATTCACGGGAAACACTTTCTCCCCACAAGTGATGTACGCAATCAGGCGCTTGCTTGGTCCCACAATGCCGCCATCAATGGTCACCCTGGACAACTACGTACCCTGGAGCTACTAAAGCTCTGGTGCTGGTGGCCATCGATGCGGCGCAATGTGGAAGGCTACATGAACTCCTGCTCCATATGTGCTCAGTGCAAGACACGCCGTGGTCGACCACTAGGTCTACTCCAACCTTAGCCTCTACCCCCAGACCCTGGCACACTGTTTCTATGGATATAGTCACGGATCTACCTCGCAGACAGGGCTATGACACAATCTGGGTAGTCGTTGACTCGTACACCAAGATGGCCCATTTTATTCCTTGTACAGGGATACCCTATGCCCCTACCTTGGCCCGATTATTCTTCAAATCAGTGTTTTGTCTTTTTGGTTTGCCACAGGTCCTGGTTTCGGATCGTGGCTCACAATTCACCTCACGTTTTTGGCAAGCCCTCACTAAGCTCCTTGGTATTGACGCCCGCTACTCCTCTGCTTACCACCCGGAGAGCGATGGGCAGACGGAGAGGGTGAACCAGACCCTAGAACAATACTTAGGCTGCCTGACTCTTCAGTTCCAAGATACCTGGCTGAACCTTCTCCACCTCGCTGAGTTCGCATACAATAACTCTCAGCATTCCTCCACAGGCTTTTCTCCTTTCTATGCTTTATACGGCCAGCATCCCCAAACCCTTCCTTTCCCTGATTTCGACTCCTCTGCTGCCCCTGCTGCTACGGCCTGCGCCTGCGATCTTGTTTCGGTTCATGACCAGACCCTTATCCATTTATGCGAGGCCCAAGTGTCTATGAAGGCGAAGGCAGACCGGAAACGGGTGGCAGCCCCTGACTACCATGTGGGTGACCGTGTTTGGTTGTTGACCCGCCATTTGCACATCCTTGGTTGCCGGAAGTTGATGCCTTGATTTGTTGGCCCGTACAGGGTTCTCAAGCTCCTAAACCCTGTGGCCCTACGTCTTTTGATCCCATCAACATGGCGTATACACCCGATATTCCATGTCTCCCTGCTCAAGCCTTGCATTTCCCCCACACATATCATCTCTCCTCCTGCCCCTGTCTCGGTCTCCTCTCCAGATGTCTTTGAGGTCGGTGTCATTTTGGGCTCTCGTCTTAGACGGGGTCGGCTTCAATACCTCGTGGACTGGTTGGGTTACGGTCCTGAGGAGCGCTCTTGGGTTTTTACCCGGGATGTTAATGCCCCTAGACTGGTGGCTCGTTTCCATCGGGACCATCCTTCCTGCCCACGGGGTTGTGGGCCGTTGCGGGAGGGCTCTGTCACGTCTCCCAGTGTGCTCACTACTGGGCAACCCACTAGGCAACCCACGATCAGCCCGCACTTACCTGGCACACATCTCGCTGCACATCGGGGCACAGGAACACGGCCTTCCGCTCGACACTGGAGAAGGATGACTGGTTTTCCAGGTGTTTTCTGACCTTCATTGTCCTGGCAACTCCCGTGGAAACTCTCGTATGCCTTCCAGCACCGCCGAGGAACACAGCGATTCACGCGTCACATGAGGTGAACTGCTGCCAATCACGTTCATCCTCTGCCATCACGTGATTTTCCCACGCTTCCGCGTTTTTGCATCATGTGACAACAACAAACAGTCAAAAGCGCTGGAAACCACGGTGGCAGTGCTTCTCGTAAGGACTGTTTGGCGTTATTGTTTTCATCAAGGATTCATCGGCTCTACGACCACGGACTGTTTTTGGATACTCTACTTCTTCCTGGCTTCATCGGTTACCTTTGCCCTGGAACTCTTCTTGCTTGCTTCTAAAGATATTCGACCCTGCACCAACTTCACGGATTGCTTAAACGGACTGCCCCTTTGCTTGGACATTGTGCTTTGAACTGGTTTTCGACCCCATTACGTGTTTTGTGGACTCTTGTGCCAACTTGCCCAGGTGTGGAATTACTACCCAAGCCTCTCTGAAACCCGGCCCACTGTCCTTGCTGGTTGCCCCTAGTGCATTACGACCTGGCCCACAGCTCGTCTAGGTAAGCCTTGCTACAATCAGTTCCTTATTGCTGTGTCCATATTGCATTAATTTGATAACCGTCTATTGCCTTACAGTGGTCAAAGGGGTTCTTCCGGCGTTTCCTGGTTCCAGTTGACGGCTCACTACACCTGTGGCCTCAAAGATTGCAGGCAGTATTTGGTCATTCTGTCTGTGTGGTACTTGGGGACGGAGGTATTCAATAATCGGCACGACCATCAAGATCAGAACACATACATGAGAACAAGAAGCTTGAATATATTTTTATACTAGCATATATTGGGTGGAAAGGTGGCATGAAATGTATTGGAAAATGGTTTTTGTGCACGGTTTGTGATTTGCAATTATTGGGATTTTCCATGTGCTTCCATAGAAAACTAATTGCAAACTGTATGGATGTCTACCCAATTTTGCAAAGAAAGTGCTGTAAAATGCATAATTTTCACCCAATGTTTCAAACATGTTCTTGGGAGTGAGAACCCCCATCAAGCAACCCTTGTTTGGTTTAGTCTCCCTTACTGTGTTCTGTTGATCCTGCATAATTGGCACAAACATTTAAGCCTCAAGTTCAGAAATGTACGAGCCTCCACTGTACATCATTTGTCACTGTGTATCATGTGTGTTTTAATGTGAACATAGGGGCAGGTGGCTCCTTAATGATATGATATGGCATTTATAACGCGCCTGTACACAAGTGTTTCCAGGCGCGACAAGGCAAGGCGGGGAAAGAAGAAAGGAGGACAAAACACTGATCTTACTAGGCCTTGTGTCATTCAGATTGTGCACGAGCAGGGAAGGGGGGAGGGGAGAGGGGAGAAGTGCAGAGGGTGTGGTAGGATGGAGAAGTGCAGGAAGATAGGAGAAACAAGACTGCAGCCAACAGGTGGCAAGTGAAGTGCGGGTACCCATAAGTGCAGCCAATGGGTGGAGAATAAGTGCAAGAGAGGGGACTGTAGGGTTACAGATACAGACCACAATTGCAGAGGAGCTAAGAGGCAGTGCGGGATTGTAACTGGACAGGCAGGGACCTGGGCACGAAATAAGAGGGTAAGCAGTGCATGGATCAGGCAGGTGACCTGCAAGGGAGAAGAGAGAAGGCCGAAGCAAAGGGAAAGGTCTTGAGTTGCTTCTGGAACCGGAGATGTGTCTGCTAAAGCTTCAGAGAGGCAAGGAGGCTGTTTCCAGAGGGAGGCCCCAGCCGAAGAAAGAGATCTGCCCCCAAATCTTTGCTTGGAAAAGTGACTGACCCGCAGAGAGTTGGAGGTGGCAGAGCAGAGAGCTCATGTCATCCTATATATATTCATGCATATAATACAAAAGTTAGTCTGCCATAAACCTTTCTTCAGTAGAGAAATCTAACTTTACTGTATTTGATTTGCAGTTGTAGTAATAAACCATATTTTAGTTGTTGTTTTTTTGTTTAATCAAATAAGATTTTTACAATTTCAAACATGCTTGTCAATTCGTAACATCTGTTTCCGTGGCAAATTTCTCACTGTCTGTGTACACTTCATGGTATCGTGGTTTCGTTGTCAAATGTCTAGACTGATTTGATGTTCACTAACACACTTTGCTGTTAAGTAGATGTTGCTCAATATATTCCAGCATTTTAGCTGCTGCAATTTTCCACGTGGTTTTGTCACCTCCAATGAGTCTACACCACCATGTGTTTTCTTCATTTGCAATATATAAGCCGGCCATATGGGACAGATACTTCTGTCTGCTGGCAGCTGTTGCTGGACATGTCATGAGAAGATGTCTTATTGTCTCTTTGACAGGGTGTGTTGTGTTGCCGCAGAATCGGCAGCCATTTGTTGGCACTTGGCCCCTGATGTATAATATCTCGTTGGTTTTCATTAAGTTCAGTCGTGCTCGCAAAATTAAGTTTCTCGCCTGTCTGTTTGGAAATTGATTTATAAACCTCTGTAACTGATTTCTTTTCATTGTGTTGCATGGTAAGTGAGAAGTAAGTTGTAAACTGACTGTGATGTCTATCGTCTTTGCCCAATCTGCATCTTTGATTTTCCTTAGAACTTTGCATGGATTTTGAATCAGTTCTTGTTTGTCAGATGCTATATGATGTAGTACTTTTTGGTTTTCTGCTTGCCATACTGTCAACAGATCACTGTTTTTGCAGTCCATTTCGCATTTGATCATGTTGAAGATCCTGTTACTGGTGTCCATTCTGACTTTTCTAAAAAGCATCATGGTGTTGCACACCACTGTACGTTGTAGTGATTGGAGACTGAGTTCCCGCCGGATGGCTGCTCCTGATGTAGATTGAGGTAATCTCAGTACCTTTCGCCAAAACTGGGCCTCCAGTTTTGCCCATATTTGCTTTGCAATTGTGGGCATTGCTTCCATCCCGTAAGTGACTGTAGGCACAACCTTCATTTTGTAGAGGTTTAGTGTTGGCACAAGTGAGCATTTTCCGAATCTTCCGTCGATTTTTTTTTTTGCTTGTGCCGCTAATTTGTTTATCTTTTCAAACAGTTCCTTTTGCATTGTGCTTTCCAGACGTGAGCTGTCCAGGAATACTCTGAGATATTTGAATGAGTTGATAGCCTCAATTTCAATTTGGCCTAGTTGCCATCTGAAGTTGCTGGCTTTTTTGTCGCGATTTTGGAAGATCATTACTTTTGTTTTGTTCATGTTGATTTCCAGATCATTACTCGTCGCGTATTGCTGTAGGGCAGTTAGTTTGCGTTGTAGCCCTATTTCTGTTTGGTCGAAGATGGTGAGATCGTCTGCATACAGCAGGTGACCAATTTCTGTGGCTCCAATTTTTGGCAGAAAGACTCTTATTGTTTTTTGGATGTCACCGATGTAGGCGATGAATAGCGCAGAGGCCAGTGGACAGCCCTGCTTCACTCCGCGTGTGCTTTTGACTTCGCCTGACAAGTCTCCTTCCTGACTGAGACGCACTCTCATTGTAGTATTGGAGTGCAGAGTTTGTATGGGTGCTAAAATGCCTTCTGGGCAGTCCCACTCTTTCAGTTTTCTCCATAAGAGTGGTCTCTCAATTCGATCGAAGGCTTGAGTGAAGTCAATGAAGACTACAAATAGGCGCTGTTTATGTTGTACAGCTTTGCTTTTTAGTATATTACACGCCAGAATGTTGCATGTGGTTCCTGCATTTTTTTTAAGCCAGTTTGATAGTCTTCATTGCATTTCGCAGATGCGGCCCACACTTGGAATCTTTTCATTAATAGCGTTGCGTATACCTTGCCTACGACGTCCAATAAAGCAATGGGACGGAAATTTGTGGGATCCATTAAGTTCCCTTTTTTGTATATTGGAACAATTATGGCTTTGGTCCATGATTTGGGTATCGACTTTAGTTCTGTGCAGCGATGAAATATGGCACCAATGAAGCTAGCCCATTCATTTGGGTGTGTCTTCAGTTCGGCGTTGGTAATGCCGTCTGGGCCAGGCGCCCTGGAATTTTTCAATTTCTTTATTGTGTCCAGAATGTCTTCCTTATTGTCTACATTGACCCAGTTTACTGCTTCAGGTTGTTGCTCGGTGCTGATTTCAGTTGTTTCTGCTTCAGGTTTTGCTCGCTGCTAATTTCAGTTGTTTCTGCTTTCAAGACGGTTTCAAAGTGTTTCTCCCACACATGTTGACTTACGTTGTTTAGAATTTGTTTCTCTAAGGTTTGGTCTATATCTCTTAGAAGCGTCCAGAAATTCCTGCTGTTGTTCGTGATTGGTGATTTGTTCTGCGTCCACTTGATAAAGTTTATGCCTGTGGCCTCTTACCCATGTTTTGTATTTTGACTTGATGCAAATAATTGCTGCTGGTGCTTCGGTTGTGAAACTTTTGCGACCCATGCGCAGCGTTTTCCTGTACTCGCGTCTTTTTTCGATGAGTTCTTTGTTATATGCGTGTTTTGTATCCTTTTTTGTTGTTTGACCATTTCTTTTGTTTAGACGTGTGTGCGGGATTAGCAAGGGTTGGTAATCCATGGTATAAAATGTTGTCGCCGGTGAAACTTCTTCATATTTTGCTGTTATTGTGATAATGTCCTTTGCACTTATTTTTATTCGCGTTCCTTGGGCGTTGGGCTCAACTCTCAAGTTTTGAGTGATGTTATTCGTTTCTACAAGCCATGATGTTTCCAGCAGATTATGATCACTCATTGCAGTGAGACGCACCTTAAACTCTTGGATGTTATATAGTAATGACTGAGAAACGAAGATGTGATCAATCGTGGATGCTGATGGGAGACGCTCACATGTTGGTATTCTGTTTGCAGCCGGAAGGGCATCGTCTAAGTTGTGCAGTCCACGCACGGTACAAAACTTGAGCCAATCTTTGCCCCGTTGTTCTGTGGCTTTCTGTGCTATGGTCATACCTGCTTTTTTTGTTGTTTTGCAAATTGCGTTTAAGTCTCCACACACGAATATTGTTGTTGCTTGATGCTCAGTCATGGCTATCTCAATTGCGTCCTCGCACATTGCAATACATTTTTTTGTACTTATTGTTGCCGGATTCCAATATGTGTTGATTAAGATGACTTTTTTGTTTCCCACTTTTTGTTTGCTTTCGTCTTGTCAGATGAGTAGTACAGCCAAAATTGATTGATTGGCGGTTAGTGTTTTGCCAATTGATTCTCCACATCCGTTTCGGCATGCCGTCATCAGTCCCGATGTTGGACGTCCTTTGCATCCTCTGTTCGCTGGTGCTAAGATGATCTGATAGCCTTCCATCGTTGGCGTTTGTTGCAGCCATGTCTCTTGGACATATGGTGTCAAATTCTCCAAGATTGGGTTCCCCTGATGTGGTCAGATGTATATGCCCTTGTGTGTTCCATAAGCATAGCTTTATTGTTTTGGCCCGCTCATCAGGCTGGTTGCTTGTCGCCGTTTTGGCTTGCCAGGATTGCTATTTGTTACGTTGCAATGACAGTGCCTTTGGTAGCCAAGACCATGGCCCGTTTTAGTGTTTTGTGACACTTCTTTTTTCTGTGTGATCGTGCTGTTGTCTACTCTTTGCGTCACTGTTCTTATTATCGACTTCTCAATTGGGTGACTCATTTGTTCATTTGCCGTTCGGTTTTTCTCTCCTATTCTGTCATATTTTGGAATCTGCACTCAAACTCAAGGACAGATTTCTCGAGTCTCCTGTCTGCGTAGGTGCTGCCGCTGGCCCAGTGCAAAATATTGTAAGGGGGCCTCACCAAATGTTTTGCCCTGGGCCTCACCACATCTTGTGACAGCCCTGCAGAAATGTCTTGTCTGCTTTTGCTGGAAAAGCTCGAGTGTGTGCTGTGCTCAGGAGACCCATCTTGTCCCATGCTAAAAACGTGGGGGAGACCCCTGGCAATCACATCCTTACTTATTATTAGTGAACACTCCCTTCTTTATTGAAATCCCTATTCCACACTCTTTCTGTTGTAAGGATTTGGCAATATGTTTTTGTTAGTATAGGCCTTTTTACTTTGATAAGACGCCACAAGGGCTGCCTTATTTTTCATTTGATGGTCAACGCTTGCTCCCATCTTAGGTTTAGGTTAGGCATTTTCCTAAACTGCATATTCTTTAAATAAACACCCTTGAATCGTGATCACTTGTGTCTGTCTTTACTGTTGCCACCATGAGTTATTGGCACCGCTCTCCTTGGGGCCCCTCCCTCACCCTCCTGTGAGACAATAAACCTTGGTTTTATCTTTGACTTCTCTCCGCACATCACTGACCTTGCAAAGAAAGCCCACTTTCAGCTACACCTCCTTAGAGGCATTCTCCCTTTCCTCACCTTCCCCCAGAAACACGTCTCAAGAGCTCTGGTCCGCTCCAGGCTGGATTACTGCAACAGCCTTAATCTGCATAACTCCTACCTTCAACTAATCCAGAATACGACTACAAGACTTATCATTGGCCTCATGCCCAGGGACTGCATCTCTCCAGCCCTTAAATCTCTCTACTGGCTCCCGGTTGCTGCAAGGATCAAGTTCAAGACCTACATTATCTACCAGGCTTTCTGGGGCCTGCAACCCTGCTACATCCAACCCTCCCTAAATAACTGCCTGCTAAAGCACTTCGGTCTTCTAGCTCCAACTCTCTGCAGATCAGATGCCTTTCCAGAGAGCGGGGGTAGATCTCTCTCCTCCGCAGGTGCCTTCCTCTGGAATGGCCTCCCTGACCCTCTCAGACTTGAGCTGGATCCCCTTAAGTTCCAGAAGCTTCTCAAGACCCTCCTTTTCTCTTCCCCCCCTCATGTCTCCCTCTGCCTCCTTTGACTGGCTACCATGTTCCTTCAGATTCTTCTAGGGTACCATGCCCTCATCGACCAGTCTACCCCTGCACGTAGTCTCTCCTGACACCCCCTCCACCACCATCCTGCACTTGGCCTTTCGGGCTCCCTCCCCTACACTAGCCTGACTGGGCCTTCCCCCCTTTTGAGGCCTTCCAGCCATGTCCCTCACACTTAGCATGTGGACCTTCCACTGCACTCTCTGCATTCCCGTGGCACTTGTCTACCTGGCCTCACCTTGGCACACGCTTAACCCATGGGCCCTCCATGTTGACTGGCACTTCCCTGCCTTTCCTCTCCCCCACACTTAATTTTACTGCAATGGAACGATCTGAATGTCACAAGTCCTAATGGAACCGTTTGTGCTTTTCTTCTTCCCTGTCCATCCCCCCTTGCCTTGTGGTGCCTTGAAACACCTTTTGCTGAATAGGTGTATTATACATAACCAATAAATAAAATAAAATTGCGTGGGTTGCCCTGAAGATCTTGGTTAAAAGCACTGTTGCTGAGATGCTCCCATCTGGACACAAATGTCTTTATTCCCTTGATACAGACCACCTGGAAACAGATCCACAAACAAGAACTGGGGTACTTCCGAACTATACCTAACACAGCAGTAATTTCCTTCCCTCTCCACTAATTGCTCACATTCTTCCGTGCCAGTGTGCCCGAGACCATGAAAATGGCAGCAGGCCATGGAATAAAAAAAAAAAAAGTCGCAAAGCATAACCTCATTGGTGTGAGAAGTGTCTGCTAATTAAACCTGTTGAAAACATATTTATGGTCTTCAATGTCTGATGTGTTATAGGCTCTAATTTAACATTAAATTGAGGGCAAAATCATCACAAAATTGATTAGGCAACAGTATGCAGCAGCAAAATGGAGATGACTTTGCTTTAGACAATGAACGTATAATTGAAATATGAAAGTGAATTATGTTTTGCAATGATGTCTACTTTAGTGTGTACTTATCAGTTTTAAGTATTTTAATTACAAGTTCATACAACTAGCTTTTGTTTATATTGCAGTGATATTATAATATTGGGGAGGAGTGCAGTGCTGGGTTCTGTATGTAAATCTACACTGAAGAAATGTATACACAGAAAGAAAAGGCGTTGGCTTCAAAACCAACATGTGAGCTGCGGGCTGCGCACAGCATCTGAAAAACACACATGCAAGGAAAAGTCACCATTAGGACAGAGGATAACCCAAACAAGAGTGTCTTCTCTTTAAGAGATGGCATGACACCGCCTATTTGTTTATTTTAAAGTAAATTGTGTTTCAAAGCCCCCAGAAAAGTGGGTAAAAATAGAGGACACTGAATCTGACAATTCAGGAAAAAGATGAAGAAGTGTTAAGAAACCACTTAACACAAAAGCCAATTTGATAAAAACAGATATTGTAAAACAAGAAGGTCCAGAAACCGTAGTGATACCCTCCCTGTTAAAGGATTCAGAAGATTGTCCTCTGAAAAGAGAAGACCAAAAAGATTTGGTGCAAAGTGGGCATTAAAATTACTCCATATTTTATCTCCAAATGCATATTTATTCTGACAGTTTACCAAGCCAACATTGTGCTGACCCAAGGTCAAGTGCAAAATATTAATGATATCAAGAAAATTCATGCCGAGCTGTCCAATAACTCACACTTTCTCTATAAACTAAAGTCTTAAGAAGGTAGATTCTATGTTCTTGTCCAAATACATGGTCAGTGTGATCTTTCAGCTGTGGAAGACACATGGTCACAGGCGACCTTGATTTCAAGGCAAACGTTTGATAAAGTCAACCTAGGAAAGGGGGGCATGAGAGTCCTAAAATTCCTCTCAACTCCCTTTTATTGGAGAACTCCAAAATTATGACGGAAAGGATATTTCGGTCAATGGGATTGTGGTTCTTGAAATCAAAATTGGGCTACACCGTCTGAACCATCTGGGGGATCATCATGGCACAAGCACCCTGTTTACTGGGGAATTATTTATTTTGGAGGCTGGCATTGATGGATTGGTTGCATTAACCAGGTTATCTGGGCCTAAACAAACTGTCCCATCAAGCTGAAGAGAAGAAACTAATTATGCCAGCCTGAATGGTACTTGTCACTGGATTGAAGCACATCCCAATCAAATTGATTTTCATTTTCAGAATAATCAGGTTCTGAGATCACCATCATCTGACTAGGAGAACAGAGTAGTGAAGAAATCTTATCCCAAGTGCTAAAAATGGATCTTCCTCCCAACATCAAATGTTTCGCCATGTTGGAAGGAGATACTTTTAAAATCTCTATTCAGGAGGATCCCAAAGAAATCCAAAGTTCTCTGGAAAACAGTACAGAAACATATAATTGTAATTGGACCATCATCCAGGGAAAATGCAAACACACATTCCTCCCCATTCAGATAAACGGAGGGAAAGATCCTGTGCTTGCCAGAGTGTGTCTAAACAATGGAAAAATCTTCATAAATGAAGGAGTGTTTCATCAACTTCAAAAAGATCAAGCCGTTCCTTCTTTTAATTTGACAAATAGATGGGTAGATGGTCTGGAAATGCAAGATTCAAATCATGTACTACCTAGCAGATGCATGTTATACATTTCAATTGGTGATAAAAATATTGACCATAATTTTTCGATCATTAGATGTCCCTTCTGAATTTTATCTGGTTAGTGATATTCTCCATTGATTTGCAATTAATTTGGATTTTATTCCTGATAAGGTTTGGTCAATACTGGGGGGTAACGCAATGGGCGTTGACAATGTTGAGAACGCATTTTGGTCAGTGCAGCTGTTGCCTTATGCTATTTAAGTCCAAGGGAGAGTAGCAGTAACTATTCCAGAACAGGTGCAGCAACTTACAGTACTAATCAAAATAAAAAGAGGACAAACCCTGAAAAATCAGGAAGCAGTCATGAACTTGAATCATACCCTCCAACAAGGATTGTCCATATATCCAACACTACTACTCGATCTAAAAGACGACACCATTCAAATATTGGTGGATAACAGCGATCCTCAAAGTGTTATTTTGACTGAAGACACCTCTATTGGAATGGTGGTCGATTACAAATGCTACTCTATTGATTTAGAAAATGAAATTCTAGGTCAAATTCCTGAAGGTTGATATTACGAGATAGACAGTATCCAACCAGAAAAGATCAACACCCGCCAGGGGGACATTTCTTGGTGTATTTTTCCTGCCCTTACGGGGTTATAAGATGTTGCCTGTGACATTTTGGAAGAGTAGTATTTAGAGCTGATAATGATCTCAAATCCATGTGGAAACCCCTGTCCAGGTAAACACCAATCAAAGAGTTCTCTCCACCCAACTGACAACTACTTCTGGACCATCAAATTCAGAGGTATTTACAGGTTTCCGGCAGATGGCAGAAGAACAGATTAGTCTGGCATTTGCTGTGAGACCGATGAACAGCGAGAACTGAGAATGGTGTTCAGGATTTCCAGGTTTTCTTATCAGTTGATGCATATGATTGTGGGCCTGCAACTAGTCATTCAACAACATTACCCATGGACCCTTCAATTGTTCCCATGTTTGTAAAACAATACCGGTTCACTCTAGTGTCCATGGAATCACTCACAGAAATTATCAGAATTCTGGAATCCAGTGGCATAATTCGTCCTATCCACCGTACCTTTGACAACTCAGTACTGGGGCTCTTAAAACCTGATGGTGACTTTGTGCTGACCTGAGGGAGTTCAATAAATGGGTCCACATACCAAGGTGGCCTCTTTCTTATATTTCCCAAGGATTGGCACAGATCCAAGGTCACAAGTGTAGTCGACCCTTGACTTGACAAATGGTTATTGGACAGCACCCGTGAATAGGAAAGATCAGTTTAAACTTGCCTTTACCTTCGGGGGGCAACAATATACTTGGACCGGTACATCCATCAGATTCATCAATTCAGGAAATTAGTTAAACATTTTCCTTCACAATGCCATGCCTGATCAGAGCAAAAGAGGAAAGTTGCCCCATATAGATGATCTGTTGATCAGAAGCTCAACTGTGGAAGAACATTTGGCAGTAATCGGATCTGTTCTTGACCAATTGCAAATAGCTAGTGTGAAATTATATCTCCATAAAGCGCAATGGTGCAAAACCAGATTTAACTTTCTGGGACATGAAATCACAGCGGAGGGCCTCAATCCCCCAAGAAAGAAAGTTGATGCATTATTTAAATTTAAAAAAAACACAATGCTGAATGAGTTGTAAAACCTCCTTGGACTGTCTAAATATAGTTACAAATGCATACAGAATTATGCAGAGATCACTCAACCTTTGATCCAATTATTGAACGCCTGGATAAAGTTGGAGTGGAGTGATGCACAATCCGAGGCAGCGGAGCAATTAAAAAGAAGCCTGTCATAAGCTCCTTGTGTGGGTTGTCCCATAAAAAATAAAGAGTTCTTCTTAGAGACTGCTTTCTCAGGTACTTGCTTGACAGAGGTTATGTTGTGTTACCAGCACTTATTAAGCACTCGGTAGCCCGAAGACGACATGGCGCTGGAGAAGAGAGAGGAGAAGGAAGCCAGATGTAGGGAGTTTACTCAAATAGATACCTTTTCAGCAATTTCCTAAATGACAGATGGTTTGAAGAACTCTTCAGGGACAGCAGAAGATTGTTCCAAAGCTGAGAGAAGACGACTGAAAACGCTCTGCCTCTGATGCCCGATCGGAGTAAAGGCAGGACAACAAGTAACCCTGCAGTGGCTGATCGAAACTGCCTAGCAGGAAAATAGCAGGTAAACTTGCTTTGAAGATATTCGGCTTCGGCAGGGCGCAATGTACCAAGCACAAGGATTGAAACACAATGTGCTCGGAGACCGACAACCAATGTAAGGACCTCAGCACCGCCGAAATGTGGCCACCCTAGCAGCCATATTCTGTAGACTCTGAAATCGCTGAACTAAAGCACGAGGCTGAGCCAAGTATAATGAGTTACAGTAATCTAGGCGGCTGAGTACCGAATGCTGCAACCACAGGGGGGCGAAGGTGAAGGGAAATCAAAGTAAGTACCTTCTTAAGGATTTTTAGGTGGAAATGGGCCAACACCCAAATTCTTCACCCTAACTGATGGGAGTGGAATAGAACCGAGAGAAGAGGGCCAGAAGGAAGACACCCAAAGTGACGGATCGGGACGGGAACCCACCACCAACACTTCTCCATTCAACTTCAGCCAATTGTGGTTCATCCATACACCACGGCAATCGGGCACCGATGTACACACGACAACACCTCAGCCTGATCATGATCCAACCGGACCAGGATCTGGGTGTCGGCGTAAGAATGGCACCTGATGCCAAAGGAGCGGATGAGACACACAAGAGGCCAGATGTAAATATTGAAGAGAATGGGAGACAAGGGAGAGCCCAGCGGGACACCACAACACAAAGAAAAAAGACCAGAAAGAAACGGATGAAGTGAGAGGGTCTCAGTTCTATCAGTCCGGAATGAAGAGAGGCAGGCAAGAAACTGACCTGATATTCCCACTTAAGGCCAGGTGGGCTAGCAGGATTGGGTGGTCAACGGTGTCAAAAGCTGCCGCGAGGTCTAATAAGATCAAGGCACCTACCTCTTCTGCATCCACCAGCCTGGACATGTCCTGAACTGAGACCAGGACGCTCTCAGTACCCCAACCTGGTCTAAAGCAAAATTGAGGGGTCAAAGAGGCCCATAAATTCCATGAATAAATAAAAAGTAAAGGAGAGACCAGTGCTTCAAGAAGTTTTATTAGGAATGGCGGAAGTGAGATAGGACGATAGTTAGGAGTTTGTGAAGGATCAAGCAAGGGTTTCTTAAGAAGGGGAACCACGGTGGCCGACTTAAGCTCAGATGGGATAGTGCCAGACTGGCAAGAGGCATTCATTGCCTGCGTTAACTCATACAGCTACTCGGGGGTGATTACCTTCATCACCTCCAAGGAATAACATCAGAGGGAGCCCCAGATTTAATATGCTGGATGGCAGAAGATACGTCAGTCTCGTAGAAGAGAGGGAAAGAGCACCATCCATCAGAAACTGCTGAACTCAAAGTAGCTGGACTTAACATAGCAGGGGGAGATTCAGTCATAGTCGATGCAATATTGGCACATATGGTGTTATACCAAAACATGACAAGGTCAACAATCTCCTACATGAGCAAAACATACTCCTATAGAAGAGAAATTCAATGATTGCGAAAAATGCTCTTGTGGCAACAGTTTGGGCATTGAAATACTACTGCCCATTTATCCAGGGCGAGCACATCCTAGTAGAGACCACCGAACAACCATCACAATATCTACAAAGTGATAGAATGCAGGCTGTGAATAACTCTAATTCAAGAAGGACTTCTTGGATTCTGTAAATGCAGGGCTTTCCTGTGAAGGTCAAAATCAGACAAACCCTTTACCTCAAGGATTGACAGATTTGCATGATTGTGCTGAATAACATTGCCTCGAGGATGAAAGTCTAATTGTCAATAATAATATGGAGGCATACCTGATGTCCCCACATAAGATAAGAAAGCATTTGTACGGGAATATCCACAGTTTATGTGGATGGGTGTTCCTATCATATTACAAAGGACAGGGAGAAGGAATTGGTTATTGCCATTGAATTTAATTGATATTTTATTTGTATCGCGCTCGTACACAAGCATTGGGAATGTTTGGATAAATGATCTTCCCGAACCGAACCCTCTGATGGTTACAAAATAGGTCCCCGAAGTAGTCCGGGCACAGAGCGGATGTCAATTTATCAAGCTGGCCTCGCTGCTGTAAACTACCAACTCAAAGAACTGGTGATAATCACTGATTCTGTTAATGTGCAACCTGGGTTTGTGGAACACCTGATTCATTGGAAATCAGAAGCATGATTTGTGAACATAATACACCATTAAACCATAGTAGATTGAGCCAGACTATTGATGATCTGGTGACGTGTAATGAAATGCCCATCTATTGGAAAACAATACGGGGTCCTGATAAAACTGGAAATTAATTGACTGACCAATTGGATTTCCAGGCTATCTTCTCAGTTGATTCCTATGATTATGGGCATACAACCATTCATTCAACAACAACCCATTCTTCCTGAGAAAAAAAATTCATTTTGGATTGAGTGCCTTCTTGCCCTAAATTGTAAGGCAGAGACAGCGGCCTCTTCGATGATCAACCACATCTTTTCTCGTTTCGGTCTTCGACAAAGGATTGAGTCTGTTAGAGGTAGTCATTTTACCAGTGAGGTGATGACTAAGATGTGGAAAATGTTAAGAGTTAGAAGAAAGCTACACCTTGCCTAATGCTGGCATCGAGCAGGGGTGTGGAGAGATACAACAAAACAATTGTGAGTATCTTCAAGAAGTTTGTGGTCAATTCTGGGCCAAGTTGGGCCATCTGATTGCCGCTTGTCCTGATCGCCATTCGATCTGTACCTTTTTCTGCCACCAAGGTGTCTCAATTTGAATTAATGACTGGACGAAAAATTGTATTACCTCAACATCGCTTTACCGAACGCAGAAGCAGACATTAAAAAATGCCTCAACTACTGATGAATACATTGAGAATTTGAGGAAGCATCTATAGCATGCTTTTGTATATGCCCAATGCAATCTGGAGAAGGTTGCTGAAGGGATGAGCACATACCTCCAAACAATAAAATGGGAGTATGAGGTATGTGACTGGGTTTATCTCTATAAATTTCTAAGAAACCAAGCCAAGGAGAAGTTGTTACCTTCATGGTGAGGTGATTTTGTGATCATTGTTAAAATCCCTCCTGTCACCTATAAGATCTGAGTCCCAAATGGAGATCTGATTGATGAATGGAAATTGAGGGTGGTGGAAAGACTCATCCAAAGTCGATTAATTACAAACATAAAAACATCCAGATCAACTCCCTTGCCCCCCTGCCCCTTTTGTTGCTGCAAGGAGTAAGAACAAGGAGGGGAGGGGCTGTGGGGAAGTCTACACTGAAGAGACGAATACACAGAAATAAAAAGTGCCAGTTTAAAAACAAACATTTGAGCTGTGATCTGAACACAGACTAATGCAAGGAAAAGTTGCAATGTGTGCAGCTCCTCTAAAATAAAAATATAACTGACAAGGCCTGCGAAAAATATTTCCAAGTGCCAGTAAATATCCTACAGCTCTTATTAAAATGGAGAACTGCTCAATCCAAGGTGAAAAGCACAGCATCTTAAAGTGACAGGAAGCAAATGTGGGCATGCATTTTCTGCTAGTGTTTGTGTCCATTTTCCTTTACAGAAATAAAGATTCAGGATTATGAAACCTACAGATGTTGAAAATGTGGACCTTTGATAGGAGTTTGATAAGCCAATACAATGTATAAACTGCTGTCTTTTGTGAAAATGTAAAATCAAGGGGAACAGAGAATGCAACTTTAAATGTTACAATTGTGAATGAAACCAACCTGGATGAAGTTGGAATTGAACTGACAAATTCTTTTCCTTTCAACTCACAGCGCTCCAGCAGCAACAAGATGGGAAAAGAGATGCTATGCCTTCTCAAGAAAATGAAACCCCTTTAGAAGCTGAGCAATAAGGATAATGGCTGGCACTAGAACTAGGTCCCAGGAAGGCAGACCCTCCAATTATGTCCAAGTGTTGACTTTACAGCATGTATCTGTATATGTGCTTGGGCTTAAGATCTTAAAAGTACAACCAATCTAGCTTGGCCAGTAGGTTTTTCTAATCCAATCTGATATTTCAGTCAAACAGGCCTTTCCATAAGGAAGGAATGCGTCACCTGGGAAGACAGAATGTCTTATCTAAGACCAGCTGGCCCTGACACCACTCCAAGGGGGTGGGCTGAAGTCATAAATGGCCCCAGCAACTTAAACTACAAAATAATTGACCATGCTGACAGACCTCTGAATCATAAATACTCCAGCTCTGAATTAACAGCACGTACACCAGATGTTTTTGTTACCAGGCAGAAAAGCCGAACACTGCCATGTAATATTGTATAAAGAAAGAAATGCATTAGGGAAAATACATTGGAATCCTATTTCTGGTGTTAACTTTGAAACAAAAAGTTGTAGAGAGCTAGTTTATAAAAAAAAAAAAAAAAAAAAAAAAAAAAAATGGTCAGCTTAAATATATTGACCGAAATTGTTCTGATGTTATTTTCATTGTTATTACTAGGCAAATTTGTATTTTGTTGTGCAGCAAATGGCCCGCACCAATGATTCATATATCCTAGCATTCATATTGGTGCGCCCGTTACTTTGAGATGGAAACATAATGGGGCTGATACATGGAATTTGAGCGTCAAAAAACTGGGATTTGTGCGCCATTCTGCCTGCAAATCCCTGTTTAACAAATGAGGATTTCCAGGCAGAATGGCGCACAAATCCCTGTTTTTTGGCGCACAAATTCCATGAATCAGCCCCAATGTGTGCTTAAAGTACAAGTGAGATAAATGAAAAAATATGTAAGTAATCAATTATAAGTTGTATCAAGACGAAAATTGCATAATTTTATTCGGCTAGAGAGAAAATACTAGTGAACCAATTAGTAAAATGGTCACATGTGAAATATACAATGTCAAAAAGTACAATGCTTAATGCAAGAAATATCTAAGCTGACCTCTCATCAAATGGGAGGGAAACTGAGTTTAGAACGTACTCCCATCATACTGCCACCATCATTAATATGAACAATGGTCAAGCAGGAGTAGGTATAATGTGATGTCACTATTGGAACACTGTCAAATCACATACATTGGCCAATTAGATTAGAGAAATGTACACACCTTAAAGGGGAGTTGTTTCTGTTTTCATAAAAAGTCAAACCCATGGACTCCGGGACACAAACTCACTTGCCGACTGGTGGAGAAGGAGGAGAGAAAGGAGGATTGATAACTACAAAAGGTAGCTGGGATAGATTTCTCTCCTTTTGGACCCTTTTTGGATTATCAACAGAGCAATGGAAGTGAGGCCTACCAGGAGATAAAGTCCAAGGCCTCTTTCAGTGAAAGAGACAGCAGGCAGGCTGTGGAGGAAAGCTGATTCCATATTGTTGACTGATGCCCACCTGTTCCTAGAGGGGGAGAATTGGACCAACACTTAAGAGGGTGCCCGCCCATCTGTGAGATGGCCAAATTAAATTCGTATGCGAGTATGATGTAAAGGAGAAGTCATCCTGAGTGGAGCAATGATATAAATGGAACTAGATTAAACCCTGGGCCCTGTTATTTGACAGCACTGAGTGGTGGGAATATAGAAATTGATTGTACATCTTAACAAGTTGGGGAACATTTCAAAAGTGTATGTGTTTTTAAAATTATACATATTTATATAACGTATTTATTGTTTACTTGTTAGTCGTGTATACAGTAAGAATATGCTGTTTCAAAGCACCCACGGGCGGGAACAAGGGAATGAGATACATTACAAACATAATATTTAATAAGAGCAGCAGAGGGAAAGGGAAGAAAGGACAAACTTACTATGCCTTGTGAGTATTCAGAACGTGCAAGTGCAGCAAGAAAGAGGGCAGAGGGGGTAAGTGCTGGGGAATCAGAGCTCATCGGTGAGCCCTAGATGAAGTGCTTGGTTGTTGAGTGGTACAAGGCTTGGAGCCATGTTTGGTGTAAGTGCAGAGGGTAAGCCAAGGCAAGAGCTGAGGGTAACCAGGAGCTTGGCTGATTGGGTGTGGGAGGTCAGGGGCCCTCAGGGTGCATAAGGGTCCCAGACACCAATCACAGCAACTGTGAAATTAGCAGAGGAGAGAGGAAAGGAAGGAGGAGATAGAGGTCTTGAGGAGCTTCCGGAATTTGAGAACGTCTTGTTCAAGACGCAGAGGCAGGGGGGAGGCTAGGAGGGAGCCAGCCATGAAAAGTGATCGACCACCCGCCCTCTGTTTAGAAAAAACGTTTTACACATAAAGAGTTGGTGCCAGAGGAACGTAGTGGTCTGGAGGGAGAGTATTTACTAAGAAAAAGTTGAAGATAGAGTGGTCCACGGGCCCTGAGAGCATTGTAGATGCTCCAGAGGGATTTGAATTTAATCCGTGCAGCAACTGGGAGCCAGTGGAGACTTTTTAGGGTGGGTGAGATGCGGTCCCTGAGCTTAAGGCCAAGGATACTTCTTGCTTCCCTATTCTGGACTAGTTGGAGGGGTCAGAGAGTGATATGATATTTTATTCATATCGCGCCCATACACAAGTGTTTCTGGGGGCGCGAGTGGAGGAAGAAGAAATTATTAGAAGTATTAGAGCAGTCAAATGGACATCTCACTGTGGGCATAGGTAAGAAAAGAATAACATTGAAGTAGTTCCTGTGCATACCAACATGCAGAATACCATTGTTAATACTGAGTAGCCAAAGACAAAAGGGAGAGGATGATTATTCGCTTCCCATTTTCCCACTTGTTAAGTTGTTCAATGAAAGTGAGAAAGGAACACTTTAACACATTAATGAAATGGAAACACCACTGAAGGGAATTTAGCCAACATACATGTTGAGCATATATTTTACATTCTACAAGGAATTTACACGCAGGAAGGTCTAGTAGCTTGTTGCAACTGAGGTTTCTAAAGTCCTGCTGTAACTCTGACACGTGTATTGAATAAGAGGGGTTATCTATTTCAAATAAAGGGGAAGTAGAGTGAAGTAGGTATGAAAACTGAGGTGAATACTATCTTCATCTTTTTTCATAATTGACATTGGAAGTTCGTGAATGTTTAACTAGTTTATCTTTAAACGGATTCAATTATTTCTCTTTTGTCACTAAATACTACTTCTTTGCCACCCTTTGTGTTTTTTGTCCCAAAAGGGGAGGGAGTCTGTAGAGAATACATTCTGTTAAATTGGGGGTCCCGGATTCATAAAAAGAAATTAGTCAAAGTGGTTTGGGATGGGTGGAAAGTTCCTCTGAATTGGAGGTCGCCCGATTGAAACATCCTACATTCCCAGAATAGGAATGCATTCTATTGTTTTGCCCTCTGCACTTTGTTGTTGTATATTGTCCAGAAACTGCGCTGATGACACTCCTCCCCGAATCCTGCCCCTCTGTTTCTATGTGTTGGCAGTATTATGAAGCACAACCAAATAAATAACTGGTTAATGCATTCTCTGCTATGAAACTTTCAGGCAGTTCTTGAATCAAGACTTCAGAACATATTTGCTTGCAATAACATACAATTTAAATGGATTGAATGCTTATAATTGAAAACATAAAATGGCTGCCAAGTAAATATTCATGGCAGAGATCGTCTTCCTTTTCAATAGCACTTTTGGGAATGGAATGTGGCAGGAAGGGCACTGACCAGCGGCCAGAGAAGTAGCATGACAACAAACCATGTTTGATGCTGCTAGGGGACGGACCTATAGGTTTGCTGCCTGCCTTTGATACAGTCCCAGTTTATATGAAAAGTAGAAAAAGAAAGTAGATGTTCCTAGTACATATTTTTATTTGGCATTTCAAATTTATGATGTAAAGCAGTGGACCTGTGTAGCACAATATGCCATTTTGGTGGCTTCTTTTCTATTGACCTTAAGCATCGCATTAAGAGAAAATGTACATTCTAAAAACTAAGATGTCTGCTAAAGAACATGACATGACACAGAAAGCTCAATATTTGGTCAGTTCGTGAAAACATATGTAATGAAAGGAACATGCTTTGAATTGCAGATAACTGCACAGGGATGTCTCATAAGCAATATTGGGGCTGCAAGTAAGCAAAGCTGTGAAATTCACCGCCAAGAGGGGAGCCCTTTTGTGATTGGGGGGGCGAGACTGGGGCAGATGCACCGTTTGCTCTATGGTTAATCCAGTCCTGGCTGTGAGTTAGCTGGGTCCACCCCGTTTTAAAGTTGATGGGGAAAACCATGGTTATCTCTGGTATTGCCATGGATGAAATAGTTTGCTCGTGATTTTGTCCATGATTTACCATTGACGACCATAAATGGTAAATGGCTCCAGAACAGTCCACAGACGACGATCGTCTGTTGGTGTACATGGTATCATGGACATACGAGGCTGTTGTCATCCTACATATATTGGATAACCACATACAAACCAGGAATAACCATGGTCATCTGAGGTCCCTGGGACCATGCACAAACATGGTTGTCCTCGATCCTGAAAAGTTTGCATACCCAAAATCATGAACATTTAAATATCGTGGCATTCGTGTTTAACCATTGGTCATTGAAACTGTTGCTTGTCAAGAACGTGTGGTTTCAAATGAAAAGCATGCCTAACCATGGATGACCATGATTAATAAAAGTCACTCAAGAAGGCCAGAATTCCAGGAAGCATCTTTGGTAGAAGCATGGTGCTTTCTTTTCAACAAACCACCAATGGTTAAGCAAAGTAGACACCATGCAAAAACATGGCAAGTATACATTGTATGACACATTTGCTTTTCGTGTTGAAGCACACATCTTTTAAGGACCCTAGCAATATTAGGATCCCTTTCTGAATCACATAGTCAAAACATTTTAACAGTGTTGTGTGGAGCTAAACCTCTATATGTGCCCTGCGAACTATTGTAGACATGCATGTATTTATGGTGGCATGAAAAAGGTAACTGCAAGGCGTTGTGGGTATATAAATCTGCCCCGCCCTATGGAGCAGAAGAAGCAGATTTCCTTACTGGTAGCCGAGGTAGCTGCTCCGCCCACTGCTTAAGATATATGCAACCTGCTCACATTGCACAGCAATTGTGCTAATAAAATGATTTAGATGAATGTCTTAGAGGCTGCGGGTAAAGGGTAGTGATTGGGGTTGGTCTGAAATTAATTCGAATTTTAGCTGGGTGGGGTTTAAGAGTTGGCGTTTCTTTAGGGGGTTGCTGAAAAACAGTAACTAGTATTTTATTGTTACTAGAAATACAAATGATACTTGTTTATTTTAATATTTATTTAACAGTTTTTTGAAAACACTGCCTAATACCGTACTTGAGTGCCGATCCGGGATTCAGACATCTGTTGCTCTGCGTGGTCATGCTTCCAAGACCAGTGCGTTGCCCCTGTGTTATCCTCCTTTCACAACTTCTAAACATTAACTTGCCTTGATGAGCAAAATCAAATATGCATTACCAAGGATCATGCAGAAAGGTCAAATTACAGTGAACAAATCAAGGCTAACCACATAAGACCATGAACAGCTCTGGTTGCCTGCCCTTGTGCGAGAATGAGCTGCGCATGGAGGCATAAGAGAACTCACTGCATAAGCACCTCAAAGTGCTCGCTTTGATAACAGTAAAAAAGGTAGAGGTGCCCATCCCAAATCTGACTCCTCCATTCATTGATGATTTGTATAATCCTAATGGCAATTAGAGGGACCAACAGGGAACCGTGAGGCAGTGGGAGGAGGTGATTGACACACAGGTGGCATGATTGTTAGTAGAGACTTTTATTAAACAAATAAGAGTTGGAGAAATACCTTTCTGAGCCTAATACTAAGAGGGGTTTCCCTGCCACGAAATAATAGTGTAAGGAGTTTGCCAGGATTGTCAAAATTAGCAAGTTCATCATCATGTCCAGAAAAAATATTTCCAGCCCTCACTCTTAGAACTTAAACTAATGTGAAAAGGGGATTTGCTTTAGTCTCATCGCACAGAATTTTCACCACCTGCCGACTGTTGTCAGATTGTATGGTCTGCGGGGGCTGCCGTGTGCATTTTGGTTTGTTAAATGGGTTTATAAGACAATGCATACTGAACTTAAGGACGCCTTGGCTCTCAGGGGTATTATAGTACTTTCCGATGTAAATTGTAATATCTGTCTTATACATGTTTTGTGGTTAGAGACAAACCTTATGCATAGCAGCGTCCGGGGGCATGCACTAACTGCTGCCCTAAAGGCGTCTCAGAATATTGCAAATCAGACTAGATTAGGCCATGTTACTATCTCACACCAGGCAAAGGAAAGCGTTTACCGCAATATCGCATACGCCCCCTCAATGGAAGTTTAACAATGATCAAGCAGGCATAAAAGTACATCATGGAGCGGGGGCCATTGAGGAAACCTATTTACAAATTATAAGCTGGAACATCACAGGTGTGAAAAGCAAACTGGTCGATGACGACTGCATTCAGTGACTCGGTTCTCATGATATAGTCTGCCTGCAGGAATACTGGCTGCAAGATACACTATGTCTGGAAAATCATTTCCATCATTTGTATGTTTTTAAGGTAAAAGCAGCGCAGTCTGTGAAAGGAAGGTGAAACAGAGGTACTATGGTAAAAATGCAACATTCGGGTCGAGTAGTAGGATGGTCTTTTGACAATCCTGTCTCATTAGTGGTTATGATCCCAGGTCTACCTCCTTCTCAAGTTAAACATTTATACATTTCTATGGCCCTCCCAGAACAAAGCAATTAAGTGCCTATGGGGAGGATTCTTTGTTTCCCTAAGTAGTGGTAAAAAAAAGCGAGGACGGTGACAATATTAATAGGAGATTTGAATGCAAAGTTGGTTCAAAACAAGAATATACCCCCGGATAAACAATTTGTTGAAGAGGTATGTGGGATCCCCAAAGGAAGCATTAGGGACAGGACATCGGCGATCGGTGGGTTGGCAAATGGACCAATTTATGAATAAATAAGTATATATCGAGCTGAATGGAAGTTGCACAGTGGATATTTCCCCCAAAACCAACTTTCAAAGCAGGGCTAAGGAGTTCTCTAACAGATTACTGTCTGATTGATTGCCTTTCAATTGCACGGGTAAAGGGATTTGAGGTCTGACATCGCCCTGAGAGCCAACATAACCCGTTGTTATTGACTTGGTTATTAAACAACACCAATCTTATAGAACCTAGAAGGCTGGACTCCCTGTTTCAGTTTAGCCCAATGCATAAATTAGAGAAAGTTGAGATTCTGTCTTTATTTGATGATACAGAATCTTAAAACTTACGGGATAACTTGTTGAGGGAGTAACAACCCACTAAAGTGCTAAATTAGTTAGTGCTTTGCAGTCACATATCCAAATAATTGCCCCCTGTGTATTAGGTAAGAGATTCCCTGTGTCAAATAACAGTAGACAAAATGCACCATGGTTTGACACAGAATTCAGAGGAGGGAAAGGGGAACTTCACTGTGCCTCTTTGGAGAGTTACCTTCGTACCGGAAAAATCCTCCACATTAAAAAAAAAGCCTACCACTAGTTAGTGACACAAAAGAAAAGTCATTTTATGATAAAACAGTGGGATTACCTGGACAGGACTGTCTGTAAAAATAACTCAAAGTTTTGGCAGATGGTGAAACAGGGTTTCGAGGGAGTAAGCATAGGCCATGTAGAACAAATCACAGGTGAGATCCTTCATGACACAGTAGCCCAATCGCAAGTATCTGTCGTCAATTGAAGGGAACCCCATAGCATGTTAAGTTTAACACAGAGAGAAATAGAATTACAAATAAGAATGCTTAAGAACAGCAAGATGGCAGGACCCAATGGATTGAGGCCTGAGGTATTTACTGCGTTGATGGAATGGTGGTCTCTAACCCTGTACTGGGTTTTAAGTCCATTGCTGAGAGCTCATCCCTCCTGGAATCCTGGAATGAAAGTTTAATTGTGCCTTTGATCAAAAAAAGGTAATGCCCTCAACCCACATTGCTACCACCCACTCTCACTTTTAGATGTCGCAGAGCGGTTGAGGGAATGGGTATCTGATAACTGTGCCCTTCCGGACACGCAAGCAGGTTTTCGAAGGAGCTTCACCACGATCGATCAATGTATCATATTAAACACGATTGTGGAGAAGTACACTAGGAGGAGGGGGATTAACTTGTACGTGGCCTTTTTAGATCTTAAGAAGTCCTTTGATTCTAATAATCATACCTTGCTGTGGGGAAAACGTAGGAGAATAGGCGTCTCCTCTGGACTTCTGCACTTAATAACCCTCCTCTACGAAAACACATCGTCTAGGGTGAGATGCGCAGCATACCATAAGTACTCGGAAAGCTTTACGATAAGTGCTAGAGTAAAACAGAGATGCCCATTAGCCCCATTACTTTTTTTTGCTATTCCTTAGCGATTTTGACCAACATAAGGAACCCCAAGGCTTAATAGTGGCAGCTCCAAATGACAGAAAGTTTAGTAGCATACTATATGCTGATGAGACAGTGCTTTTGGATCTGGCACAAAGGGGTCTCAAAAGGAGCTTGGAATATTCCAAGAAATACTTTGTGGACATGGTCTCAAGCTGAATACCCTTAAAACCAAGGTAGAAAGAAATCCCCATTCACCTGGGCATTAGATAATGAAACAATAGAAATGGTGGAGGAATGTAAATATTTGATCTTGATATTCTCGAGATGGGGAGGATGGAGCAGCCACATATATGTGGTAGTCAAACAGGCGATGGTAAGCTTAAGAGGTCTTATATGCTTTTACTACAAGTTCAGCGGCAAACTCCTTGATAAGTGCATTCACGTCCACTGGTCAAAAATTAATGCAGCAATTCTTTATGGTGCAGTGATCTGGGGGCAGCCCCATGCGGAAGCATGGATACATTGCTGAACTCTGGAATGCATAGGATCACAGGTGTCCCGCATAGAGCCCCAGGAGATGTATTAAGGTATGAGCTGGGTATGGTTAGTATTGCCCTGCAAGCCCAGCAGAGGTTGCTGGGATTTTATCTTAACGTGCAATTCGGCACTCCAGTGAACCCGAATATTGGGATAGCGGTGATAGAGTGATAAAATAAGTATCTGTTGAAGAGATGGGGGTTGAATGATGTAATGGTGCTGGGAGAACTGGCGGGTAGACAGCGCAGCACTATTCTAAATAATAAAGCGGGAGAACTTGAAGTAAAGGCTCTTCGAATGAGTTGCGTAAATTTAACCTCCCTAAAATGTTATTGCCCCGGGGGGGCAACTCATGATGGTAACACGCCAGCAATTTCAAAATAAAAATGACAGAATGCCGAATTAACTTCCTACGCGCCACGATAAACGTGCTACCATTCAGTTCAAGGACGCCATGGCTTGAAGTGGAAGCAATCTATGCCTGTGGACTGAGGCGTAAGGAGAATTTAGCACACGTGCTGCTGGACTGCAAATTCTCAATACAGCTCAGAAGGCAATGGATCAGACCACATTTGAAAGCAAACTGCTTGCGAACACGTGGGGATTTTTTTGGCTTATGTTATGCAGTGCAACAACATTATTTATTTATTTTTTTAAAATATAATTTAGCACTCTTTATAAAGGCAGCCCTGGAAGTAATCAATAGATTTAAGTTTTAGAGATTTTTTTTTAACTATGCTGTTCTGCTTTTCATGGTTGTAAATTGTCAAAAGTGTAACGTTTTTAATATGATATATGTTAGTGTGTTTTTAATGGATTTTATATCTGAACAAATTTATTTACTTAACTTAGTCTCAAAGTTCTGTTCCACTCGCTAAAACAAAGTTCCTAAATGATGCACCAAATAAACTCCAAAAAGGAAGGACAACCTTACCTACCTTGTCGTGCCCTCTGAATGTTCAGTGATGGTATTCTCTCTTTTAGTGGTCAAGGATAACCTTACTCCCAGGTTGTTGTGCCCTCCGAATGTTCAATGAGGGTCTTTTCCTCTGTCGTTCTCCTTGGTTTCAGAGCCCACCTGGTACACTATACTGCCAGGTATGAAGAGTGATTTGCTCTCGCTTCATATGCGAGTGAGTCTTTAGGCTTTGCCTTCTGTGTATTTTCCAATTGCGTTTTCTTGCTGGATTACTACTGCTATGCTGGTCACAGCCAACCTGGTGTATTCTCCTGCCAGGTAATGTGGGTATGAAAATTGCTTTGGATCGTTTTTCATGTGGGTCCAAGTCCCAGACTGGCTTTGGCTTTAATTGTGATCTTCTTGGTTTGCTTCTTCTATTATCACTACTTCGTGTTTGGTCACAGCCAACCTGGTGTACTCTCCTGCCAGGTACTGTGACTATGAAGATTCATATGGAGGCTGTGACTCAATATACGGGTGCCGGTCCCAGACTCTCTTTTGTAATATTTGCTAACTGTCCCGGTATCTCCGAGTCTATGGAGAGCTTACCATTACTTGTTAGTCGTTTGCGGACTTTGAGCTTCCACGGCTCCCCTTTGCTGCTTCCACTGCTTCCCACGGACGCGTGCGCACTCCTGGCCTCTGAGCTGCATGTTTCTGCTTCCCCACATGCTCCAGGCTTCTGGACTGGATGGGAGCTCAGGCTTTTGCCTCTCACAGAAGTCTTTCTGCAACAAATCTTCTAGGAGACATTACCAGCGTGTAAGCATCATGTTCTTGGTGTTCTTGGCATCCCTTCTCATCTATAGCTGTACCCATTCAAATCTCCTGCTTCCTCCTGGAAGAGCTTCTCCCTTTTGGTAGTTCTTCTTCCCTTTTTATTAGACAAACAGCATTAGCCGTTCTATGGCCCTTTTGCTGCTTCCACTGCTTCCGGCAGCTCCGTGCTGACTCCCGGGCCTCTGAGCTGCATGTTTCTGCTTCCCCACATGTTCCAGGCTTCCTGACTGAATGGGAGCTCAGGCTTCTGCCTCTCACGGAAGTCTGTCTGCAACAGATCTTCTAGGAGACACAGTTACCAGCGTGTAAGCATTATGTTCTCGGTGCTCTGTGCGTCCCTTCTCATCTACAGCTGTCCGCATTCAAATCTCCTGCTTCCTCCTGGGAGAGCCTCTCCCTTGTGGTAGTCCTTCTTCCCATTTTATTAGACGAACAGCATTAGCCGTTCTATGGCCCCTTGGTTCTGTGGCACCTGCCATGTGGACCCATGCCTCTTCCTCGTGCCAGTAGTGAGGTCTTCATTCCTCACTAGGTTGTTTTACCTCTTCCTCATACTAGTAGTCAGGCCCTCACTCCTCACTGTGTTGCTGTTGCTCTTCAACGCCCCAGTATTTCATGGGGAAGTTACCTTGTCTACTCTGCAGACATGCATGGAAGTGTGTGGGGTTATGTCTTGTGCAGGGTAACAGGGTGAGGGAGGTTGGGGTGTAGGGGAATAATACTGCATATCCCCCAAGGTGTCCTCTCTTGTCACATAGGGGGTTTCCTTCCCCATGAGATCCACCTACTGAGTACCAGGCCCTGGGGAACTATCGGGTAGTGGGCACACCTGCCTGACCTAATGGGAAGGAGCTTCCCCCATAGAAGCAGTGACAACATCCTGGGATTTGTCACAGAACCCACATACCGCACCAAGCACCCACAAAGTAAGAGCTCATCATAGTCAGATGTAAGGAACTCATGGTGGCAACAGAAAAGACAGACACAAGTGATCACAGTTCAAGGGTGTTTATTGAAATTTATATTGGATAAGGTAAATACCTAATCTATACCTAAATCTAAGACGGGAGCAAGCTACGACCATCAATTAATAATAAGGCAGTTCTAGTGGTGTCTTGTCAAATAAAAAGGGCCTTTACAAAAAAAAAAAGATTGCCAATCCTTACAGCTAAATTACAAAATAAGAGTGTGGGATAATGTTCACCAGAAAAGTTCCCAAAATGAAAAGTCAGGATGGTATGGCTGGGTCTCCCTTCCCCACGTTTCAAGAACGGGACAAGGCGAGATTTCTGAGCACAGCACATCCCTGGGCCTCGTCAGCACGAGGTGCACAGTTCCAGTTCAACGATATCAAAAACCTTCAGAGGCTCTCTTTCCTGACAAAGTCTCTTGCCTTAGAAGGCCTGCTGATTCACAACAACAAACAAAAGTTCTTGCAGTGATATTGCACTTTGGGTGATTGCTCCCCCCCCCAGGATATCCCTCTGCTGGGCTTTGATCCTCCTTACAACTCTAGCCTCCCTCCGTCGGGTGCTCTATGGCCTTACAAGTGCAGCTTGCAATTTTCTATAGTCTCAATGTCCCTTTGCACAACTTCTCACTCTGGACAAACCTTGGCCGGGTTCATTCTTGTCGACACAATGTTCACGGGTGTTTTAGTCTCCACCTTGCAGTTTGGGCCTCCCTCTGTTGCCTCTTGCAGGCCACGGAAAGGAGGACGCGCACACGGGGATAGTGGATGCCTCTTTATTCCTTAATTCTACATTGCATACTGGCGCTTCTCGTGCCTTACCCAGAAACCCCCTTTTCCCAACCTTCGCGCCGTAACATGGCTCCACCCCCACAACGGTGGGGGCAGCACTCCTTAACCCCTGAGTGCTTGGCAACATCGCCCCCGAACAATATATTCAAACATCGAAATCAACATTCTTCAACAAGTCTCATAGGTTTCCTTACAACTCTCCATGGCCTCTCATCTTGGTCACCTGCCTCTTGCAGTTCCGTGGTTCTCACTTCTCCGCTTGTCCCTCCTGGGTCTCCTCCCGGAGGGATCCACAGGTCATCCCGCGGCTCTCGCGGTTCTGGAGAGGTCGATCGCTGAAACGGCTCTGTTCCCTCTCGTCTGGTGTAATGTCTGAATTGTTGACAGTTCCTGGTGACAGCTCTGCTTTGATCCTCGGCCGTCACCATCGTGCCTTTCACTGCGGTTACTCTCATGGGGCTTGGAGCAAACCGCGGATCTGTCTTTCTGGGCGTTGGTTGCTGGACGAGTACTTCGTCCCCAATGTGGAAGTCTTGTATCACCGCATGGCGGCGAGCATCTGTCTCTCGTCTTGCTTTCTCCTTGGCTTCCGCGTCCCTTCGGAGCACGTCCATGTCAGGCAGCTCCTCATCAGATGGGTTGCACGGTATGCGGGTTCGCACTTTGTAGCGAAACATTAGCTCGGCAGGTGTCTTGTTGGTGGCTTCGTGAGGAGTGTTTCTGTAGTCCCGTAGGAGTCGGCACAGTGCCTGGTGTGGATCGACTGCTTCTACTCTGGCTCTTTGTCTTGTTTTCTTGATCAACGCCATGAAACGTTCAGCCATCCCATTCGCTTGTGGGTGGCGAGGGGTTATCTTCGTATGTTCAAACCCTAGGTGTTCTGCTAGTGTTCCAAATTCATATCCACTGAACGGGGGCCCGTTGTCGGATTTGACTATTTTGGGGATCCACCACTCGCTGAACACTTCCTCTATTGCCGCTGCTACTTGAGGGAATGCGGTGGTGGTGACTGTTTTGACGATCGGGAAACGTGAGTGTTCGTCTATTAGGAGCAGGAGGTAGTCACCCTCCTCCGTAGGCCCATAGAAATCCATGGCTACACGCTCCCACGGCCGTTCGGGTATCTGTGTGTTTTGGAGCGGGGGTGGATGTTCCGCAGGAGCCGTGCACTGGCAGGCATGGCAGTTCTTCACCCATTCTTCTCGGGAACCAGACATGGCACCTCAGCTGTCTTTTGGTGTTCTCCGCTCCTCTATGTCCCTCATGGGCCGTGCTGACTACTTCGTTCCTGAGCGTGGCGGGGATGACGATTCTGCACCCTCTGAGGAGGATGTCGTTGTCCTTGACGGCCAGTTCGCTATGTACCCTGGCCAGCCTTTCAATTTCCTGTTTGCACACCCCTGGGTGTGCCAGCATTGCTCTGTGGTGATCCCTCCATTTGTTGGCCAATGTGAGGCTGATGGCGAGTGCCATGGTGGGGTCAGCCGCTGAAGCGGCGGCAACTCTCTCCAGGGACAGCGCCGGTGGTAGCGAGTTGGACGCTATGTACTGTACATAGGCGATGTCTCCTTCGCAGGTTAGTGGGGCCCCGACTGGGTGTCGTGACAGATAGTCAGCGGGGTTAAGGTCACCCCCGGGTCGATGCACGATGTAGTAGTCATATTCTTGTAAACGGATTCCCCACCGCTCGATTCTAGGGGGCATCTTGGTGTGCGGGTTGCCAAAGAGCGATAGCAAGGCCTGGTGGTCCGTAATTAAAGTAAACTTTTTCCCAATGATGAAGTCATGGAAATGTTCGCACGCCCAGACGGCGGCTAAACTCTCTTTTTCCGCCAGGGAGTAGGCCAGTTCCGGGGTGGACAGGGCTCTGCTCGCATAGGCGACCACGTGTCTCGGGTGGACGTCCGCCCCGCTGGTTTGGGCTAGGATGGCACCAAGGCCCACTGGGCTTGCGTCCACCACGATTTCAGTGTGCCATGAAGGATTGAAATATGCCAGGCGGTGCGCTTCCATCAGGGCACGCTTGATGTTGGAAAATGCCTGGTGACATGCAGGGGTCCACTCGAACACCGTTTCTTTCTGGAGGAGCTTCCGTAGAGGGTCGGTAAGGGACGCATAGTGCGGTATGTACCTCATACAGTAGCCAGCCATGCCGAGAAACGAGCGAACGTCTGCAACCTGTCGCGGTTCATCCAGGTTGGTGATAGTGTCAACCTTGTCGGGATCCGGCATCATTCCTTCGCTGGAAAAGATGTGTCCAAAAAATTTCAGCTTTGTCTTGCTGAAACGGCACTTGGCAATATTGAGAGTGAGGCCTGCTTCCTGGAGTGCTGCACATGCGGCGAGTAGGGCTTTGTCGTGAGACTCTTTAGATGATCCAAAAACGAGGATGTCGTCACTAGTTCAGTGTGCCCTTGATGGGTCTGATCACCTGCCGGATGGCCTCCTGAAAGATTTCCGCGGCTGATGAGATACCGAAGTTCAAACGCTGATACCTGTAGAGACCGTCGTGGGTCGCGAACGTCGTGATGGGCCTGGATTCCGGATGCAGCTCCAGCTGATGGTATCCTTGGTTGAGGTCGAGTTTGGAGAACATCCGAGCGTTGTTCAGTTGCACGATCATGTCCTCAATGCACGGGCCCGGATGCCTCTCACGCTGAATGGCAGTGTTTGCCACCCTCATGTCCACGCACAAACGGATCTTTCCTCCCTCTTTGGGTACAACCACGAGTGGGGAAACCCATGGTGTCGGACCTGTGGCTGGTTCAATGATGCCATCAGACAGCAGTTGTTGGAGTGCGTCTGATACTGTCGCTTGCAGGTGAAAACCTACTCTCCGGGGATGTTGCGGTACTGGCCTCACAGATGTGTCGATGTGGAGCCGGATGGGAGGGGCCTTGAGTTTGCCCAGCCCCATGCAGAGGTTGGGGAAGTCCCTTGTGATGTCAAGCTGTGTGACCAGGTTCTGCGGCTGGTAGCATGCGATGGTGCCAACTGTGTCTCTCGTGTTTGTGCTCTCGGAGGTCGCTGTGATGGAGTCACCCGGCCTCACGTGTATTTCAATCAACCCCAGGCGGGATGCCGTGTGATAGCTGAGTAGGCATCAGCTTCTGGCAAGTGACCGGATAATGTGTACTGTTGTGCCGACTTTCCGGCCGTTTAGGAGAAGGCGTTGTGTGAAGCATCCTACCGTCGGTAGGGGGGTGGTGGCTCCCCACTGAAATATCCTTGAGCGAGACTGTTCGAGTGCCGGTGGGTTCGGTAATACGTCATAGTCCTGCTCGCCCATAATGTTGACAGTAGCGCCTGAGTCAATCATAAATTGAAATTGTCTGTTTCCCATTTTGATGGGGATTTTTGGGGCTTCTCTGGCCTCTTCAGTGTCGAGTATGAGATTGACAAACTCGTCTTGGTCATATAGGTCATATGGCATGTCATATGCGGCTCCCTGCTCCTCCTGGTAGAGAGTCTCAGGCCCGTATTCCTCTGGTGGATGATCATATTCGTCCGTGAAATATTTGGTCCCATCAGCCTGCTCTGGCTGTAGTGGGTACCCCAGCGTTTGGTATTCGTCGATGGCCCTGACGTATCGCCTCTGTCCCTGGCCTTGTTGGTAATATCTGGATTGAATGTATCGTGGAGGTGGCGGACGGAAAAATGGCCTGACAGGCGTTTGGGGCCTCGCAGGGGGAAATGGTATGCCTTCCCGGCACACCGAGTGAAAATGTCCTCCTCTTCCGCAGTTCGTGCACCGTTGTGATAAAGCTGGGCATGAGCCTGCATACGGAAAAGACATCCCACAACGATAGCACTGTCTCTGTTGGCGGGGAGTTTGGATCGTTTGAGTTCTGTACGACTGTGGCCCTCTGTCACCTGGCCGAGATGGTTGTATGGTTGCGACCAATTCCGTTGTGTCTTGCTTGGGGTTGCTCGGATTGCCCATGGATGTAGCTTGTGCATCAACCCTCTCATGTATGCGAGCGAGCTCACTTCCTGGATGGTGAGGGGTTTCTTCAGGAGCTGTTTTTTGAGAGCAGGGGATAGGCAGCCTTCAATAACCCTCAATCTTATGGCTTCCTCCAACGAGAATGTGTCAAATTGGCAATTTGCGCCTTTTACTCTTAGGCGGGTTATGAATTCGTCAACTGTCTCCTGAGGCATCTGGGGGCACTTGTTGAAGAGGTAGCGTTCGTAGTCACGATTAACTTCTATGATGAGGAGTCTATCTAGGGCATTTATCAAGTCCTTGAAAGTGTTCTGTTCAGCTGCAGGGATGGTCTTGACCACAGTCTTTATCTCACCCCCTACCAGATTGAGGAAGATGTCCCTAATATTGGGGGAATTACCATCACCAGACCCCCTGACGTAATGCTGGAAATCTTCCATCCAATCAGTCCATCTGGGCCCCTTCGTGGCTTGTGGAGTCATGGTGAAAGGCGGTGGTAGTCGCAGCTGAATCGGCTGTACGATATGCGCTGGAGTAGGTGATCCAGGGTTGGACCCTGAAGCGGAGGCCGGCGTGCTCATGATGCCAGAAGATGTGTACGGCCCTTGTGTATGTTTTGGTTAGGCTAGCGGAGCGTGACCCACCTGGGAGGTCGGGTGCCACAGATGGGCATGTAGTGTCACCGACGTTGTAGAGGGGGATGGCACACAGCACTGCTTCAACACTGCCAAGTGGTCTTATTGGGCTTCTCGAGGGCGTGGGCAGGCTCGCCGGCACGCGACGTAGGGGGGGGGGCCGCAGCGGATGGCTAAGGCTCCACTGCGCAGTTCCTGGAGCGCTCGTCGCAACGTGGGAGTCAGGCGGACTGCCGGGATCCAACGTCGTGACTCTTGATGTGGTGCAGGATGGATGGAGAGAGAGAGAGAGAGAGAGACTGCAGCGTTTTCGGAAACGGCCAGCAGCTGCCGCCCGTGTAGGAGGTGGAGAGGCAGGAGGAGGAGGCCCAGTCTCACCCAGAGCGAGAATTGGCGGATTGCCAGCAGGGACGGCTTCGAACGCACTTGCAGCGCAGAGGTGGCGGAAAGCCACGGAGGAACGGCAGACTGCCGAAAAGGAGGACTCCGTGGGTGCACAGGAATGACCTTGTCGCCAGTGTTGCCTCTTGCAGGCCACGGAAAGGAGGACGCGCACACGGGGATAGTGGATGCCTCTTTATTCCTTAACTCTACATTGCATACTGGCGCTTCTCGCGCCTTACCCAGAAACCCCCTTTTCCCAACCTTCGCGCCGTAACATGGCTCCGCCCCCACAACGGTGGGGGCAGCACTCCTTAACCCGAGTGCTTGGCAACACCCTCCATCGGATTCACTACGGCCTTTCTTTAACACAGTTCATGTATTTTTAACACAGTTCAGTCGAGCTCCACGAGCAGAGGATAAAAAGTGAAAAGTGATTAAAAGTGATTTTATCTGGTAGTTCCCCCAACCTCCCAAAAGTAAGTAAACAGTACCTGTGTAGTCTTCCTGGAAAACTGGAAGACTGGTAGAAATTCTCAACTCCTCTCAATCCTTTGACTCTATTTCAAAGTTATTAGGATTTAGAGTTCAAGAGTTTGAGAATAAGGTCTGTAAACTTCCTCTCAGTAGCTATACCATCCCTTTGAAGTGGGTCTTTGCTCTAAAAATACAAATGCTGCACTTCTTCCTGCTAATGGGAGTCTCTGTCTTCTGAACTGTGAGTTTTACTCTCTTGTTTTAACAACTGATTCAAGACTCACCTATTAGCTTTATGCTCCTGTTAAACTTGTTAAAGAAAGGTTTCTTTGCTGTCAGAAGCAATTAGTCAATGAAATGACTGTCTCCTGAAACACTCTATGAAGGGTTTATAGGGATCTTGACCTTCTGAGGCACTGGTAATTCAGTATACTCCACTCTTGACTTGGTATCTCAAACCTTGAATGTTTGTTTCCGCCACTTTTATTACTTGTGAAGTGGGAAAGAAAGATCAAAACACTGCTCTTCATGCATGCTTCCAATGACCAGAAAAACTACAATTCAAACGGTCACTGCGCGTGCACGAAGCGTATATTTACAATCCCAAAAACAGAGACGCTAGCTCCCTGACATGCGAGCCTGCCCTCGGAAATCAACTGCAAACACTACGCAGTTATCTCCGCAGCACGAACGTCCTCTGGGAACTGGGAAATGCTCTCCAAACTGGCAATCAATTAGTTTGGTGCGCGCACTTGAGCAGCAGCTCAAATCCCTCAAGAGATTTATGGTCCATGCGCTAATCCCATGAACCACCCAAGTTTCATCCTTAGTGAGTAGTTCTAAAAGATCAGCGTTCATGCCTTTAGCTTCAAACCAGGGCAAACGCGTAACGCTGCAAACATAGGTTTAAGTTGTTACATTAAGTCTCAATTCAACAATATCCTGAATGGGATTGAATAAACAAAACTTGCCTTACTAGCTAAATACCTGACTAATTTATATTCTAACTATCAAGATACACTTCTGTCAGCCGATTCTTGCTCCTTTCTTCAGAAGTTAACAGAGTCATAAAATCAGTCTTTTTTTCAAGGAAATAGAGCGCTGTGCCCCACCAATTCCGCTGCTTGTCTTGTCCCACGTGGATCCTCACCAGAACCTGCTCACAAACCAACCAAGGTTACTTACAGGAACTTAATTTGGGCCTAAATCAAAGGAGTACATGCGATTGGAGCTTCCTGGGTAAAGGAGGACAATGAAAGGCAGTTTATAATTCTCTAACAGCCTCCAAGCCCATTCAGACTCCAATCCTCTTGCAGCTTGTTCCCAACCAATCAGAACCCAGACTCCTGACCACCATGATGGATTGGGGACTCTTCCTGAGAATCAATGGAAGTTAAGGTAAATGAAAACAGAACTGTGTCAGTAAATACAAAAGAGTCAGTATTAGTGTCATTGTTTAACAAATAAGTGAAAATACCAAAGAGAAACAGCCCCAGTAAGCCAACGAGACCGGACACAGGTGTCTCATACCTACCATGGGCTAAAGGAAACTGGTCAAATCCCATTCTGCATCCATCCCTCGAGGCGTCATTGAATCAAAGCAGTCTATCCAAAAGGCTTCTCTCTGTACTAGCATAGTATTGACATCATTGCCCGTCTCGGTGGAATGATCTGTTCTAAAATCACAAATCTCATCTGTGCTGCATTATGTCTTTTGTCAGTGAAATGAATACTCACAGGTGATCTAAGGTTTCGGAGTCTTACTTTGGACTTTTGCTCTCCTGGTCATTCCAACGTAGAACAAGCCACATGGGCACTTAATTCCATAGATAATATTTGTTGAGGGTTTATTTCAGGCGGAAGCTTGTTGCCAACAGTAAACTGTTTCTATCAGTGCTTTTTGAGGAGATAGTTGTTTGTAGTGTATTGTCTTGAATTCTCACCTCCACGTCTAGAAAAGGGACCTTTACCATATTGTGTGTTCTGGTGAATTTGATGCAAGGGTTTATGTCGTTCACATACTTGAAGAAATCTGAAAACTCCTCAGGGGATCCCTTCCAGATTCCAAAATCAATATACTGAACATATGGCTTAAGATGTTGCATCCACTGTTCTGATTCTAGTACATGTGTTTCCAGATAGAGCATATATGTATTTGCATACAATGGGGCCATTGCTGCCCCTGAGATGTGGAGAAAGAAGCATTTTTCAAACATAAAGAAATTGTTCATTAGAACAATCTTAAGTAGTGACAGTACGAACACCTTATCTACTTGACATGAATTCAAGCCACACCTCATGGGTAATGTTCATATATAAACTTGTTAAATCCATTGTAAATACCATGCCTCTACCCGGTTTGAAATCAATGTCCTTCGGTTTATTGGGGAAACGGCCTGTGTATCTGATAAGTGCTACACTAGTAATGATTGAAGGTTGAATTATTTTGTCTAGGTATTGGGCTAATGGCCCCTAAAGGCTGTAAGTTACCACAATAATTGGGCATCCTTGGTGGTTCAACAGACTTCTTTATGTATTATTGGTAATATATACGGTGCCATAATTAGAGGCCGTAGTTTGTTTCTAAATGCTTTTGTATGAGTGATAAAACCGTTACTTTCTGCTTCATCAAGCACCTCTACAATCAGCAGATGTACTTCTTCAGAAGGGTAATTTGGTAACTCGAGATATGTTTCACTGTCACTCAATTGGTTTTTTATTCACCTTATGTAGTTAGTTCTATTTATTGCCTCTAAGGCCCCACCTTTATCAGTTGGTTTGAATATTATTTCCTTGTTGGTCAAAATGTTGTTCAAAACCTGCCGCTCACAGTTGGTAATGTTTCCCTCATTTTTTGTTCCTCTTGAAACATATTGTTGACGAATCCCCGATGGTCTTTTTTTTCCAAAAACCTGTAGAGTGGGATTGTATACAGGTGGATTAAAGTTACATGTTGGGCACATTTCTAAGAACACAGGTGGTCTGGCACCTCACTGTCCTCTAGGGAGTTGAAAATTACCTTCAATTTCATTTTGCGGAACACTTTTTAAAGATCGATCTTTTCTTTAAAAACACTGCTCGAATATGGGGGCACAAACGACAGACATTTCTGTAATACAGATTCTTCAAACTTTGAGGATCGATAAGAGGAAAGGTTCCCCACTAGACTTTCTGAGTTGGTATCGTCTTTCTAGGGTGGGGTGTTTCTTCTTTCATCTTCTAACCCTCTTGGATCTTAAAAACACACTTGTTTCAAAGAAGTTTTCGGTAATTCACTTATACCTTCTTCTGCCTTAAATGATAATTCAGTGGTCGTTGGTTACGGTGTCACCTCAGATTACCCACTCGAGACATCGGATAAAGTATTGTCAGACCCACCCTCTCGTCTAGAATGTGTACATCTGGTGCAAAACATTTCTCTGCTCCTATAATATTCCTGCCAACTGTACACTATGCCTAGTTTATAATCCAGTGTAACCGGCTGGCATTTTCAGACTTTTTTAGTTTCTAACTCAGTTTTGTAGTTTTCAAGCTTCCGATTCATATCTTCCAAAGTTGTGGTCAATTGCTCTTTGCTCAGAAAGCCTAACCATTTTCTTAATGGTATCAATTTCCTCAGTGATGCTATTAAGACTGTGTGATAATTTCTCAATCATTAAAAGTATTAAATCAAGCGAACACTTATTCAGTATTTGTCTCCAACGCTTGACAAAGGTAGGTTTTCTTTACACAATATGGGCTCCAATGATGCTCGCACCCCTCAGGCATTCTTTGAGCCTGGTAATATTGGGCCAGTGTTGAAGCATGAAGATTCAGATTGATTTCTCTACGTTCATTTCTCTAAAGCTGTCTTGTGAGTTCTTCTGGTTTATCCGATGTTCTAAGTTCTTCTCCAGTGATTTTGATCAGTTCTAGAATCTTACGGTCTTCATCCTGAGTAAAATCTAATGTTTCTGCTAAATTGGTGTTCAAAGAGTCCATTTTCAAGAAAGGCATAGTATGTCAATCAAAATAATTTTAAGTAAAGATTACAATTTCAAAATTAACAATAACGGCAGGCGAAATCAATAGAGCAGTGCAAGACTACCATTAGGGAAGGCCCCGGGGGAGGATGGTTTCTCGGCGGGCTTTTACAAGGCTTTTGTGACCCTCCTCTCCCAATTCTTGGTGGAACTGTTTAATGATATCTTGGAGACAGGGTAAACTCCAGAATCCTTCTCCCGTGCGCTGATGACCGTGATACTTAAGGAGGGCAGGGACCCCCGGTTTGTGGATCTTATCGCCCCATCTCCCTCTTGAATATCGATGCCAAAATGTATACACGAGTTCTGTCGGCAAGACTTGAGCGATACATGCCCCAACTGATCCATTCTGACCAGGTGGGCTTTAAAAAGGGACGGCAGGAGGCAGGCACATTGCAGAAAACACTGCACCTGATTTATGAAGCGCGTGGGATGGGAGGGATCCAGCGCTTCTTTTGGTCAATACTGAGAAGGCTTTGACCGGGTTGAATGGGGCTTTCTCAATGAAGTGTTCGGTAAGGCCGGCCTTGGCATTCGGATCAGATGGGGTATCATGGCAATCTATACATACCCCCAGGCGTGTGTGGCAGTTAATGGTGGTTACTCATGCTGGTTCGCCCTGAGCAGGGGTACGAAACAGGGTTGCCAACTTTCCCCAATCCTATTTGCACTCTCCCTGGAACCACTAGCTCAAAGAATTAGAGGGGATCCCTGTGTAGAAGGATTTATGGTGGGGGGTGTGGAGTATAAGGTTGCATTGTACATTGACAATACGCTTCTGCATATTAGGAACCCTCTAACCTCTATACTCAGGGTAAATGGGTTGATTGAGCGGTACGGCGACCTTTCGGATTTCAGGATTAGTAGGAGTAAATCAGTCCTTTTCACTCTGGACAGGGACGGAGAGATAAATAGGTTAGGCCCATTGGGATTACTGGTCAATCTTAACATATGGAGATATCTGGGGATTAACCTTACGAGGGATGTGGGAAGCCTATATTAGGCCAACTTCCCCACACTCCTGTCCGGATTTCGGGCTGATTTGGAAAGATGGGGGAAACTGACTGTATCGTGGCTTGGACGCCTCAATGCCCTTAAGATGTTTTACTTACCAAGGTTCCTATACGCGTTCCAAATGCTTCTGATCCGGGACCCCGAAGTTTTTTTCACAGGAGATAAAGGGGGCTTTGGTGAAATTTTTATGGCAGCGGAAAAAACCCCAATTATTTTTTGAGGTTCTTATTTTACCAAAAGCTAAACGGGTTTGGGGCTCCCGAATATTAAACTACTATGTAGCGGCACACCTAAGGGTCCTCATACCCCATCTCAGAATGCAGAGGGAGTTCCAGTGGGTTGGTCTGGATAACCTCCACCTGTACCCCGCCAGGGCGGGGTAATGGCTGTTGGTGCCAAGAGGTAAGCTCCCCCGCAAAATTCAAATGGGGCACTATATGGGAAGTATGCAGACAGGGCGCAGAAATGCAGGGAGTCACAACATGGCCCTCTCCCCTGAGTCATTTGTGGGTGCCCAGAGTACGGGACACAATCTCGATCCCCAAAAGATTTCAAGTGTGGTTTGAGACATGCCTTGAGAGAGTTGGCCAGTTGTGGAAGGATGGCAACTATATTACTATAACAGATCTGGAGGGGGAGCTGGGCATAGGCACTCATTCGGTCTTCCCATACCTTACGTTGAAGGGGGTGATTACGGGGTGAAATAGAGGGACGGCATACAGAGGTTCCTTACTCCCTTCGAGAAAAGACCAAGAAGAAGGGTCTGATTTCGGTTATGTATAGGGAGTTGGTAACTGCAGGGAACGGGTCCACGAAAGTTTGAGACGGAGATGGGAGAGTGACTTGGGGAGGGAAATAGACCCTGATATCTGATTGAGGCAGTGTAACGGGGCCTTGCAGACATTGATCTAGAGCCAATACCAACTGCATGCCATTAAGCTCCGCCATAGGTCGCAATATGATCCCGTGAGGCTCCCTAAGATGTTCCAGGATGTGAGCCCCATGTGCTGTCGCCAATGCGTGGAGAGAGCAGATTATTGGTACATGTGGTGGGGGTGCCCTCGAATACAGGGGTTTTGGGATGAAATGCTGTGCTGGATTAAAGAGTTGGAGGGGGTTCACTGTGCCAAAATGCCCGTCCTGATCTTGTTTGGGATGAGGAAGTTGATGGAGAATTGTGTAAGTTGCAGGGATTGGCAGCGCAGCTCGGGCCTGCCTAGTAATGAAATGGAAATGTGCTTGGTCCCCATCTAAGAGGGACTGGATCAATATGGCAATAAATATATCCTCCATGGAAAGGATAATGGTGGGTCTACATGGGAAGGACGTGCAGCATGAGAACATTTGGGGGGAATTTATGAACAAATACTTGAGCAATTGAAACAATGGAATGTTGGGGGCAAAGATTGATTGCAGGTACGGGGTACTATGTTGATCTGGAGGAAACGGGAAGAGCTTCCCTCCCTAAGGGGCTGCCACCATCCGATTTATATACCCCGAATGATTGAAACCTGCAGAGGCATCCAAGGGCATTGGTGATACACAAGTTTTTAATACCCTATAGCTTGAGACATCCGAAAGTCTAATGTTGAGATTACTTATGATATGATTGGTTATTTATAACACTCTTAATACCCAGAGGTTTCTAAGCGTGGACCCGGGGATCGAATCTGTGGTGCTCCGTGTCGTCTTGCTTCCACAGCGAGCACGTTGCCCCTGAGCTATCCTCCCTTGGATTTACAAAAGACACCATTATCAGGCCGGGGTTTGGGTTGGGGGAGATAAGATAGTTGATCTGCTGCCTTGCTTGCAAGATGTGATGTTTCAAAAACTTGAAGAAAAAATAAATCCGGGTCGATAACTCCAGCCAGGACATCAATGCCAAACTTCCACGCAAGTCCTGATTTGTGTGTCAACCCGATGTATGTTCGGGGAGGTGGAATAAGAACAAGATCAGTAGGGATAAGACGTCTTTCCTTTGGTGGCATGCTTTCTATACATCTACAACAAAAATCAAACCCAACAGACCCCTTAGTGGCCACTTTGGGGTTGGAGGCTCTATCACTTAACTTCTCATACTTCAGGGTATCCCAACTTGTTTCAGTTGAGTTGCATCTCACTCCTGATACCGTGTGTGAGGCAGGCATGGTATCAAGAGAGAGACGGACTCAAAAATGCTAGTTCCAAAACTTTATTTACTAACGTTACAGGGTTGGTGTAATGCCTAACTGGCCCTAACACTAAAGGGGTGGTTCTCTTAACTGATGGTTCTAAGGGCCGTCGAAGTCTTAAAGTCCAAAGTAAAAATCTGTATGTGTCCAAACTTATGCTTGCCCTCACTCTTTGACAAAATGTTTTAGGAAGTCTATTAAAAGAAAAAGATAATGGTTCAATGGAAAATAGGAAATGAAGGGTGGTTTCAGGTGGTCATCTCACCAGGTATAGGTTGGTCAGTTTCCCAAAAATTAGTTCAATCAAAACAGGGCTGTTCATAAAACCTACGCCACAAAGCCCTTGCAATACTCTCCAATGCCTTTAATATCTGGGTCCCTTAAGGTTCCCTTCCCCAAGTGTCAACGTGTTCAAGTTCCAAACACCTACAAATTAATATAACAAAGTTCCTTTTGAAGCTCCTCAGGGTTCCCTTCCCCAAGCTTCAATCCCCTTTCAGTTTTCAACACAATTTCAGTTTTGTCAGGATGCACTTAGCTTTCTTCGTTAGCCCTCTCAGGGTTCCCTTCCCAACGCATAGGCCCCTTTTCAGTTTCAAATACAAGTTCAACAAGTTAGGCTGTACCTTTCCTTTTTAAACACAGTTCTCTCATACACAATGCACTTGTGGGACACAATCAGATATTTTCAAAACCGCCTGGTTCTTTCCTCCTCCTAATCGTAACCACTCCAATCTGTAATGCCACTCTTTTTTCCTTGCTCTTACTTCTTAAGCATTTCACCTTCAGATGCTTCCTGCACCCGTTCTTATTCTCATTTGTGTCTTTTGCTTTCTTTCTTGTGCACACTTGCACCTTCCTTACTTTCTTGTACACACTTGTACCCTTCTTGCTTTTTCGTCCACAGGGTGCAGTGACTCTCGCTTGCTTTTACCTTTTCTGTACCCTGGCACTTTCCTTTTCCTTCCCATTCCGCTTGCACGCTTCTCTTGTCCTTTATGTGCTCACTTGCACCCTCCTTTTCATAGCGGGTTTCTTGCACCCTTTTTCCACACCTTTCTGTCCTCCCAGTGTTCATTTGCACCTTTACTTTTCTCCTCGGTCTCTCAGCACTTCATTATACACTTTCTGCTTTTCACTTTAACTTTTGTGTCGGTCGCACTTTTTTCAATTGCTTTCAGCTTCAAAACCTTTTTACCTTCTGTCGCTTGCTTTTTGCTCCAAGCCGCTTTATATTCTGTGCCTTTCTTATGCTCCACAACAGTCACACGCACACTTCTGAACTTCTTTCTCACTGCTTTCAAGAAACTCACTGGGCAGCATCGCATTGACCGGCAGTCCCTTCAGGATACACTTTGTTGTGGTCAGGGTCTCACCACCTGCCCCTCATACGCCCTTGGAGCCAGCACAGGTCCCAAGGGAACTAGCACTTTCCTGAATGCCGGCAGCAGGATGTAGGCAGCCTCACTCCGGCTCCTTGGAGACACACCCCCCTCACCACGCTGCAGCACCTGACAGACACCGGGCCAGCATATCGGCACACTGTTCTCCTCCAGCCCTCAGCTCTTGTCAGTCTCTGTTCCTTGGCTCCTCTGGTCCAGACAGCATCCCCAGCTCACCCACTCTCTTGAAAAAGACCACATCTTTTATAGTTGTGAAAACAGTCAAGTTGAGTCAGGTGTTAGTAATAATTAGCAAATGCCTGAGTCTGCCTGACTCCATCAGTGTGAGATTGAAAGTATCCCATGAAGGCTGAGGGAGAGTGGGTTGGGGTATTACTGGGACTGGGGGAATGCCATATCTCACCCTTGGGGATCCTCCTCCAGTCCCTTGTGACCCTTCACTCAGGTGATCCTCCCTCGCTTGTCCACCCCCCAAAAGCGATACTCCTTCCCTGGCCATCTGAATGGAAGATCCAGAGGGAGTATGTGGAGAATACTGTCAGGTTTCTTGCAATAGCTATATAAAAACAAAGACTATGATGGATGGCCCAAAGATGAAAAACAAAATGATACAATATGTATTAGACAGTCCCAATAAAGGAGATGCCACAACAGTAGATCAGACATTGTTGCAATGCCCAAACAGAGGGAAAGAGAGGGCCAGGGTGACAGGGTCCTGGGAAAGAGCCCTGAAGAGAGGGTCCCGAGAATGCCCCTCCTCACCCCCAGATTCATGACAGGACGAAGAGCCAGAAAAGCTTGCAGCCACCCATCTTATTTCGGACTAATCCTGAGTGCACCAATGATTGACAAATACACAGAAAGGTATACTCCGAGCCAGCCATACAGACCAAATCCAGTACATGTCTTCACAGGTATAGTGGAAGAAACTGAAATCGTTGACCGAAATACCTTGATTGACAGTCTCGATTAAGCACCAGGAAGCCACAATGCTGATGTCATTAGTGACACCATGACATAGCAGCATTAGTCATGAAGCACACTCACAGTCCTGCACCACATTAAACAGACACACACTCGCATACACGAAGAACCTGCTTACACAGTTCTATAGCTAGAGGACAAATACAACTACATACTGTCAAAGCTTTTATTATTTTCTCTCACTATCCAAATGCAGTAATGCAAGGCAAACAATAGATCCTGAGCAAGCTTGCAGATGCTTAATGTGACTAACTCTATGGGACTACAGGAGTATATATGGAACCTGGTAGGATTAAGTGTGACTAACCTATAGGTTATGTGGCATAACAGGAGCATGTAGAAATCATATTATGAAGTGTAAGGAAAATTACAGAAGGCCTCAAAGCCACAGAGCCTGAGACGAGCAGAGCTGATTCAGGCTGCACGGATCGCAAAGCAGGCTCACAGCCAAGGTCAGAGATACACAGTCTCATTCCAATCTTCAGACAACAAGGGGACCAGCTGAAGAGAAACTGAATAAAGCCTCATAAATGCAAGTTCGAGTGCTCAATTTTGTGGTCCTAAGCATGTGATACAGCTGAACAAGAAAATGGGAATTCACCCGTGGTGGGAAAGCAGAGCCGGTCCCAGCAAATAAAGATGAAGAAAGCAACAAGTGTTGTAAACGTTGGAAGGCACTCTCATAGGAAAAGGTGGTACAATACAAGTTACAATACAGACACATAGTCGTTCACATCCCCTTGAAGAGGTGCATAGAGGTCTGAGAACCGAATCGAGTCCCAGGCCTGGGGAGATCAGCTCTAACCAATCACAACACAGAAACCCGGGGGTGGACGGCAAGGGGCGAGAACCAATGGTAAGCCCATTACTCTGCAACAATGTAATAGATAGTTTCTTGGGGACGGGACAGGCCAGCCACCTTACAAGCAAGAGCCAGTAGAATAACCTCTATAAGGTACCTCCATAGGTAATAGTACTCTCAATACCAACCCTCTGTGGTGATAGGTTTTTCGGGCAATGGCCCAGGTTATGACGCATTACTTGTACAAAAATGGAATACACACCATGGAGAACTGTATGAACTGGATGTCCTCCCGCTTTCTCTCTCTTAACACTGACAAGACCAAAGTCCTATTCTTTCCCTCCAACTCTCTTCCACCTCCCACTCCTCCCCCATTCATTCACTTTCCTCCCTCTAATCTCCCTATCTCTCTCCAAGCTCATTATTTAGGCATTCTCTTTGACTACTCTCTCTCCTTCTCCCAACATATTTCCCTCACTTCTCGCACCTGTCGCTACCACCTCTTCAATATTCACAAAATCCATCCCTCCCTCACGTTCCATGCTACCAGACTCTTAATCTCCTCCCTCATCTTTTCCCGCCTCTTCTACTGATCTTCCCTACTCTTTGGACTACCTACATTTCATCTTGCCCCCCTTAAATCCATCTACCACTCTGCTGTTTGTACCCTATGTCTCCTTACCTCCCGTGACTCCATCTCTACTTCTCTATCTTATCTTGGCTGGATACCATTTCACTCTCAACTTAAATTTCACTTTCTATGCCTTGTCTTCAAATCCCTCCATGGTCTCACTCCCCCTTATCTCTCCTCCCTTTTCTCTTTCTACTCTCCCACCCGTTCCCTTCGATCCGCTGACCATTTCCTTCTCACTGTACCTCCTTCCTCCTGTGCCTCCTCCCGTTTCCGCTCCTTCCAACTCCTAGCGCCTCTGCACTGGAACTCCCTTCCTCTCGCAATCCTCTCCACCCCTACCTTCGACTCTTTTCGCACTTCACTTAAATCTCTCCTCCTCCATTCTCCTCCTTGAAAGCCCTCCCCCTCTGCATCCCCTCCCTCCTTATTCTTTCCCCTTGACTTTCTCTCTCCCCTCTCCCACCTCCCCTCTCTCTCCCTTCCCTCCTCCAACTCATCACCACCCCTCCCCTCCCCCCTACCCAGTCCCACTCCTATATTCCCCCTTTCCCCTTCAGTTAATTGCTCTGTGTGAATCTTCCGCTTAGGTACGCTGTGTTCCTCCATGATACCTGTCACATGGCATAGTTTGTTATCTACTAATTAGATAATTTTTCGCTTAGCACTCCCCTAAACAATTTCTCCTTTTTCCATGTCCACAGCACTCCATGACCTACTTTCATACAGTCCCCCATCCTGATGAAGGCCATGTTAGATATGAGGCTCATTTAGCTGACATAGACGGCTGAAACAGCTGGTGTAGATGCACCCTTTTTTCTAAAGAATCACAGTGTATTGTCACTATTTTCTGAAGGAACTTTGTATTTGTTGTCAATGTCTTTGTAAAATGTTCAATAGTTCTATGTATATACTGTCCATCAAGTCATGGCAGTGAAGGTTTCATTTTCTGCTCCAGTACACAAGAGAATTGATTAATCATTGTTCATGCTGTTGTTCATGTGTATTTCATCCTGTATGATTATGAAAAATGATGTGTCATTTTGAGTAGTGTATTTTGTATAACTATATAACAAAAACAAGCAATTACCCTACCTGGGTACTACATATTGAGTGTTGTGGATACTTTTTGGTCTATGGCCATAGGACAAAGCGGCAGTGCAAAAGGGAATTCCTCTTGACCTATTCAATTGTATCCTTGTTCCATTATTTGTGGTTAGGACACATTCAGTTTGGAGGTAAAATGATCTGGTGAACAACCTAGAATATTGACTTGAGGGCACGGGTGACAGAAGTTATGTAAATAGTGGATTTCCTATGTGTTTTAGCTCGGGTCATAGATGATGTTATCCCCAAAAGGTTCAGCAAGGGAGCTGACCTAGATTTTGAAAGGTGATTCGACTGATTAAGTCTCGAGGAGGCATATTAGTTGCGAAGTGATGTAGCAGGTACTGATTGAAGACAAGAAGAATAGTGGTATACTCTGCTGGGCGGTAGGAAGACAGCTGTGGGGTTTGTGTTGGGATTGTGTGTATTTTTGGGGCAACAGGGTTATAACATTGTGCGGGCTGTGATTGATTTCTTAGCTCTACCATGTATAGTGTGGGATAAATTAACCCACTCAGCTGTGCTTTACTAAATCACTTTGCTGCAGTGGTGCAAGAAACCGCAAAATGGCCGGGCTGACTCCTGTGCACACCAGGATCTCTAAACTGCATTTTTACAACAACCAGAAAATGGCTGCACCACCCTGCCACACACATTTCAGGTGGGTTGGAACAGAGTACTCACTGCAGGAATGTGCCAGTGTGCTCTGCAACGTTTAACATGGAGTGAAGTGAAAGAGGCAGCATTACTTTGCTAAAAACTCAAAATGCCTCTTTAAAATGACACCTCTTTCAACCTTTAAAAGTGCTGCTTGGTGCTAAACTCATCCAGTCCTTACGAACCACTTTGATTAAAAAGGCCCTGCAATGCCCAGGATCATCCATTGTGTCTCAGAGGAACCGGGCCTCATTTGAATGACAGCTCCTGTCAAAAGTATCTTTGAAAAATCAACCAGGGGCCTTGTTTTCATTTTACACGGGAAACGTGTCTATTTTCTTTTCAAAATTATCTAAATCAGCTGTTCAGAGAAAGACTCTAAATAGATGCTTGTGTAAATGTATCCATGCTGCAAAACAACTCCAGCACTCAAGAAAAGAACTATAGCTGCATAAAGTGTGTATTTGCTGGAGATGAAAACCAAATTTAAAGAAGTAAAATTGTTGTGTGAATGCCTGTTTACTTAGCAATGTAAAAGGATTTGTTGCTGGTAAAAGTACACCTATAAACTGTTTTGATTCCACAGGTTTAAGTCAAGATGTAAAACTCATAGGCTAAGTTGGCAAGCTAAAAATAAAAAAAACGTGCTCTGCCAGTTGCTAGCCTTGAGAAAGGTTGACACATCATAAACATCTGGCACAGGAAAGCGCTAATTGCCAACTTGAAAGACTTTGAATGCTCCAGGACAAAGAAAATTTACAAGCTCATTAGACATTCATTGTTGCTCCAGGCTGGGACATTAGCAGGCTGAGACTCTCACCTGTCAAGTGTAAGGGGCAATAAAACCTTCAATCAAGAGAGAGGTGCCTCATCCTGCTCATCCTGCTTCAAAATAAGTGACAATTGACAGCATTTCGGGAAAAAAGAAAAAAAAAACTGATCAAGTGACACTGGGCTTCCTTTTGGTTGTAAAGGTTATTTTGTAACTGCACTTTAAAGATGTTTAACTTTGTAGCAAGAATTAGGAAAAATATGAAAAGTTTGTAGTTCTAAATCTAATTTTATGTTCTTTCTTTGAAAACTTGGAACTCATTACTGCAAGGAACCAAAGTTATAAAAAATGGGGAAAGTATTTGTCAGGAGTAGGGTCTGGGGCAAGCCCAGGAGACAGTATATGAGAAAATGAGGAAGAAACTACGATTCCCAGCATGCTTAAGGGGCAAGTTGTAGTCTATGCACTGCGCGCCATTGAACAGCTGAGCCATTAAAAGAGTATTTAGCCGTTGACCGCCCGGCCACAGGTGCCGATAATTAAGGTTATGCAGCTCGGGCGGTCATGATGGCGTTTGAGGAGCATTGGACAAGCTGATGGCGAGCGGGGAAGAAGCGTTCACAGAGGCGAACGGAACAAAAGGCAACACGACAGGGAGAGCGAGCGTTGCCGGTTCGCACTCGCGGACCCTTGCAGTCTGACTCTAGTGTTCACGTGAATCCCGCAGCAGCCTCCTGCAAGTTGTTTTCTACGCGGGCCGCGGCGGTGATTTCATTCCTATCGCTGCCTGCATACTATGCGCGGCAGTAGCACGCTGAGGCTACGGCGCTTCATGGCGACAGTTCATGATGTTCGAGTGTTCTTGCGAGGCACCCGGACGCTAAGATAAGTACCTGCTAGTATTCATGTGAATCTTGAGAACACTATATGGTGTGCTACGTTTGAGAGACTTATGAGTTAATGTAAACCAGTGCAAGTTACACGGGTTACACTGGGCGTATGAGGCAATACTCTCAGTGCAGAGAAGATTCTCTATCAATGGGAAGGGGCAAGGTGGTCCAGTCCTATTATGACAGGAATGTCACGATTTATGTGCTTTGCTTCTGTTTGCTTATGTTATATGACAGCCCACGGGGCCATGTGTCATGTTGAATTCATGTAGGGACTATTCCCTGGTGTGTACCATACAGTTGGTGTTGCTTTATGTCTGCTATATGTGATAGCTCCATGGTCAAAGTCATGGGTATGGTGCAGGGTAATTAAGAACCCAAGTTCCTACTTTAGTACATTCAGGCAGTAGACAGGTATACAGGGGTTTCAGTATTTAATATTCTGTGTTATATATATATATATATATGCATGTTCTCTATTCCCTACCTTCCCTTTGTAATTCCACACCCTTGCCCTAACTCCGTCTTCCCCCCATTGGCTGCCACGTGGTTATCTGTGTTTTTACATTCAGACACCCGTGCCAACCACGGTGGGAGGGTGGATCTATTCGGCTTCTGTGGTTCAGGAGAGGGGGTTGAAACCCTTTCATCCCTTCTTAGACTTGACAGTATTGATGTTGCGAACATAACATTTTGTACATACATCCCTGGGGTAAATGTTCATCTCTGTACAAAATTGGGGAATTTTAGGCTAAACCCTTCATGTTTAGAATTACCAAAATGTGTCCGAAAGGCGAAACCAGGTCCCACAGACTTGGGGTTTGGATGGAAATATGACGCACAAAATACGTAACCTGTGTATCTGATTTTCTTAGAGGTTGCAACTGCATAAATGTGTGTTGTGGCAAAATTAGATTTTGGTTCCAATAGCAAGGGGAGGTTTCTGGACACTGCAAAAATCACCACATAAACATGACATCCTTTTGCTGTGATCCAATCAGCGAAGAGCTAGGAGGAGACTTCGTCCTTGCCCAATCCTGTTATTAGAGGCAGGAGTAGTAAGCCTACCCTGTTCACATACTTAAGTGATGTCATCTGGCATGATAAATAAGGGCCCTTGAGAGCACACAGGACACACACTGATTGCTAACGTTCTTCCTGAATTCCTGTGTGGCGTCAGGTTCCTGAGATCTTCATCCTGTTTGATCCTGATTCCAGATTTTCATTACAAAGCCAAGGCCTATGCATTGCTGACCCTATTTTCAGCTAAGCCTCAAATTCGAAGAAAAATCCCAAAAACCCAAGGGAAGCATCCTGATCCAACCTGGCTTGCTGCTACTAGATGCATGCCTGCTGCAAACTTAGTATCCAGTAACTAGAAGTGTCAGTCCAGTGCAGTCCGGTGACCACAACGGCCCAGCTGATCCTGTCCCGCCAGATTTGCCCAGCTGTCCTGTGTTAGGCCAGATCTGTGCGGCGACCAGAACCCTTGCAAGTCCAAAATCCTAAATTAAAGTGGACTGTAAGTATTAATAGGAATCATAGAAAACCATAGCATATCTTGCCTTGCCTTGTCCTATCCGAATCTCTAAACCATCCTATCCTTACCTTAATAACTTGTAACATTGTCAGAATCCTTATTACAATCGTGTCCTTGATTTATCTTACTAAGCACCATTTATTTAGTCATTTTTATCTTGTGTAAATCCTAAACTATCAATCGTATTTCGAATGATCCGACTGGTTCTGCCAAGGCGGCCGCTGGGGATCTGGGGTTGAAGTCATGAATCAACTCTAGAGCGTACTGTGTGCCTCTTTGGTATTCTAGCCGGAATGCTCTAGTATAGAATAAAACTATTATTTTCCAAACAGATTCTTTTCTGTTTTCACTAATTGATTTTCTAAAAACGCCTCTCATTCTACATTGCATATCTCCCTCAGTTTAATAGCAAGAGGCCTAATTTCAATTATTTCTTATGCCTAAGACCTATAGCTACACCCCAACCCAAAAACTGCACTCAAATCAGTGAATTGATAGATTTTTATTGAAAACCATTTGGTTCATTTTAGGCGGGAATCAACATTTTTTTTTTTTAGCAGGGAAGGGTGGATTCGAATTTTGTTTATTGTTCCTCATTCCTGATTACCTGCTGCTACCTTATATCTCTTTAGAATTGATTATTTGTGGGTTGATGAATATTGCAGGGGGAAATTCTAACTTGAGTGCTATCTTTCCAAAAATTCAAAGTGTTCCTATTTCTCTGGTGTTTTCTATTTTGTGTTGCGAAAGAATGAATTTAAGTGCATTACATACCTTTTCATTTGTTATAGTCACCACATTGATGATTGCTGCCACATATAGTAAAAAGTATATGTTTGATTTGAATTTTAAATAAATAAATCAATATTACCTTTACCAACCCGCCTGATTCCTGGTCCATCGTGACCGGGGTATTTGAAAAGGGGTGTGATATGAACCTACATATATAACAAAATAAGCATTTTGGTTGTGTGCTGCATACTAGGTTGAGACCAGGGTGTATTGCCTGATTGAAATCCTTAACAGATTTGGGGGCTTGTCCGGGATTGAGTTTGGTTGCCACCAGTGACAGTTTAGCACAGCAGACTAACCTACAGAGTAGTAATACTTTGTGTGGTTGGAATACTGTGCTACACTGTACAAGCGCCTCCCAAAACAAATACTCCAAAACCAGGCCTGTCTCTAAAAGTAAAACTAAATCAACCCCGAAATAATTAATGAAGAAAGAACATCTCCAAAATGGCTGTTCCTGTAGAAATCAGTATGGCTAGGGAGCACCTACGCACAAGCTTTTTGTCAGAGGTGAGTGGCCAGAACAGGATGAACATGTCTAGCTACAGGAAATCACACAACAGGTCACTGCCATGAACATGGATACATGGCAGGACAATGGCCTGTTACACCAAGCTCTTAGTGAATTATACATGGCCCCAAAAGCTAAAGAGGAGCAAAGCAAAATTACCAGAATTGTGGCCTACCTATACCTCCACCTAGGAGTGATACGGGAAAAGCATGCTGAAAACACAGCTCTGGCACAGAATCAATTTTAAATATTAGGTAAATCCAGAATGATCTAGACTCAGCAGAACAAAGGCTACTGAAGAGCCAAGAATTAGAGGCAGAATCTAGAGATTAAGTCACAAACTTAAATGAGGAGAGCAAGACACCCAAGTACAGCCATTGAAAGAGGAGTGTATGGAAAAGGTTTCTTCAGCTGTTTCTGAACCGGTTCTGGTAGTCTCTGGCATAATATGTGGTAAAATACTGCTACTGTCTTGTCCCACGGTTCTTGTGTTTCAAGGTGCCAAAGCTCTTGGATCACCTGAGCATAGTGTGAAGGGTCTTCATCTGGCCCCATCCTGTGGGACATAATTGTACCACTGTCTGACATGTTGGGGTATTGTGTCTTTAAGGCTTGCTATATGGCAGCTCTGCAATTTGCAAATAGCAAACCATTGTGCAGCGTGTCCTGGGTGGTCACTCCGGGGAACCCCCCCCTCTTCCATACGTCATCAGAAGCTTCTCTGAGGATTGCCAGTAATAGTCCTTTTACGTCCCGTATTGCTAGTCTCTGTCTCACTGTCATCCTTTCCAACTCATATATCCATTTCCCGGACCCGGGGTTAATGAAGGTAACCTACAGCTCACGTTTTCCTTGTCAATATACTTCCATGGTATATATATTGTAGTCGCCCCCCCTCCTTTTCCAGTAGGGGAATTTGCATGAACCCTACCTCCCCACTTGCTCCCAACCCTGCGGAGGAACCTTGCATAGGGGTGGCGATAGGTGACAAACATTTCTTTTCTTGTAGAAACAGGGGCGTATATGTCCTGCATTCAAGAGGGAACACTTAGGTTGTCAGGTGATGCAATGAATACTCAAGGATTCTCTGGGGCTCAGGAAATGATTCCTTTTCAAGACAATGGGCCTCATTACAGGTTGGGCGGTCTGGAAATAACAGTGGCGGTAAACCCGCCACCACTGTTAATTCCGGACCGCCCGATCTTGAGTCCTGCAGGCGGGAGGTGGCGTTCCTGCCAGGTCTGACCTGGCGGGTTTACCACCGCCTGCCTGCAGGCGGACGTGGAAACACTGGCACTCGAGATGGTGCCGGTGTTTCCATGGTCCCCATTCCCATTGAGTCCAATAGGACTCAATGGGAATGGGGATTTACACCATTCCGCCTCCAGAATTCCTGGGTCACCGGGGTTGTAATGTCCCGGTAATTCTGGGAATCACGGAGGCGGAATGGTAATATGAGTCTGGCGGTAACCAGGCGGTTTTACTGCCTCAGTTACCGCCGGACTCGTAATGAGGCCCAATATCTCCCTTTCTATAGTAGAACATGATCTTTCTTTGCCTTTACTTTAATCTCAACAGACACTTCTAAATATACTGGGACGTGACATTATGAGGCGATAAAACATGACAATTTCATTCACAGGCAAAGGGATAGTTTGCTCTACACCAGGGATACACTTTCTCAACGCAAGAGAGATAATTCAAGCCTATTGTGGATGGAAGGTACAGAGGGGGGTGCCAGTAGATGAGGAGCTGTTCTAGTACAGGACTGATATTGCAATTGCATGGCTCCCAGGGAATCAGGGGAAGATGTGGTGCATTCCAAATTAGTATTTGTTCATACCAGAGATACCATTGGATGAGGCAGAGGGTACAATACCAATACAAAACGAGGCAGTGATTGTGAGGGACGAGTGGATAGCGATACATGGGATGGACAACACAGGACAGCCATGGTGAGCAGTGATTGCCGTAGCTGAAGGGTACAGGCTAACCACAGTGACTGGCAAAGAGCTATTCAGAGACGAACGATCAGAGCACAAGATGGTGTTCGAGATGAGTGTGACATATTGGTTGAAGATACACTACATCCAGATTTATTCTTCTTGGTGACTTTAACCATTGGTTGGGAGTAGATACTGACCATTTGGCCGTGGAATTTAAACAGTCACTAGATAATTTAGGCTATTCCCAACTAATGACAACTCCCACACATGAATCGGGCCATACTTTGTTTGTTTGTTTGTTTTATTCATTTCTAATGCACACCAAACCCATGGGTAACAGGGCGCAGCAATACGATAATGCAAAGCTTACAAAGTTACAAATTATACAAGTTACATTAAAGGTACATGGAACACAATGTATCAGAATAAATCACACAAGATAATACTGATAGTATGACATAATTCAACTAAGGGTATAAGGGTGGGGTGGGCAAAGGGCAGATATGGCATAGGAGATAAGGTGACTAGGGGTCCTTGGAGATGATATGTTGGATGGCCTTCCTTCTAAAGTGAAGGTAGGGTTGGACTGCTCTCAGATTATATGGTAGTGAGTTCCAAAGTTTAGCAGCCTTCACTGGAAAACTGTTGCCACCAATCGTGGTTAATTTATACCTTGGTACTATTAGGTAGTTGGCGTTACCAGCTCTAGTTGGTCTAATAGATGTTCTTTTATGTAGTTTATTCATAAGGTAACTGGGGGCCGCATTATTTAAAGCTTTATAGGTCATTGAGATAATTTTTAACTGTATTTTGTTATCGTGGATAGCCATTTATGTTGGCGTCTAATGGCGGATATATGTACTCTTTTGTTTATGTACGCGCTGCACTCAAGGCGTTATTTTGTAGTGTTTGTAGTCTCTGGATGGTAATTTTGTTAGCGCCGCTGTAGAGGGCATTGCAGTAGTCAATTCTAGAGAGTATTAAGGCTCTAGCCAAGATTATGCAGCCGTCATTGGAAAGGAATGGCTTGTCAGCTCTTATCAGCTTACAAGTGTAGGCAGTGGTGGAGGCTAGAGATTTTATTTGTTTGTCGAATGACAGAGTGGAATCAAGGTAGAAGCCAAGGGTTTTTACTTCCTTGGAAACCTTGATAATATGTACATCAATATTGAATGAGGCGTATTCCTGGCCTAGTTTGCTGATGTTTATATATGTGCCCACAATTATTGACTCTGTCTTATCATCATTCAAGCACAGGCCATGGGTGGCCATCCAAGCTTGAATGATAAGATATACCCTATTCACCAAATCCGAGTCCGTATTATGATCCCCTGAAAGTGGGAGGAAAATCTGTGTATCATCTGCATAGTTAGCGTAGGTGAAACCCAAAAGGTCCAGATCTTCGAACAGGGTTTGGTGAAGATGTTGTATAGAGTTGGCGAGACACATGAACCCTGGGGGACACCACACAAGATAGGAGTAGGGTCTGCAGCTGCTGATGGGGAGAATACTCTCATGGTTCTCTCACTTAGGAATGATTCTAATGGCCTCATGAGAGAAATGAGCTGCAGAGTCCAGGTGTCTACAGAAGACCATGTGGTCCACAAGGTCGAATGCAGCTGAGAGATCAAGTAGGAGCAGGAGTGCTCTCCTCCCTTTATCTCTCAGCTCATCAATTTGGGTTTTCAAACCAATTAAGGCAGTTTCCGTTCCATGCAGTGGACGGAAGCCAGATTGTCTGGCTCCTAGAAGTTTGTGCAGTTCAAGATATTTTTGAATCTGAATGTAGGCGGCTTTGTCCAGTATTTTAAGGAGGAATGGTACCGTGGTAATAGGGCGGTAATTCGTCGGGATGAGAGGGTCTAGTGTCTGCTTTTTAAGGAGTGGGAGCACCCAGGAGTGTTTTTGGTTGGCTGGGATGGTACCTGATGCAAAGGAAGTGTTAATCAATTTGGAGATGAATGGTGATAGGTCTCTGGCAGCGTCTTTTATTAGCTGTGCGGGGCAAATATCACCTTTGCAGTTAGACGGTTTGAGCGAGAGAATGATTTTTCTACTTCTAAAGGAGAAGTTTTGAAAAAATGAAATTTGTTGTTATGTGCTGCAAGTAAGTCACTAGGCAACGGGATATTGGGCATGTGCTGTAAATTCAGCATGGCTTTTTTTTGCTGTATTTTATTTTGGAGCGTGTTTATTTCATTAGCTAGCGCATGTTGGATATCTGCACACCAGAGCTTATCCTTGGTAACTATATCAGGTGTGGCTATTGGTGACTCTAGTTCTTTCAGTATGGAAAAAAGTTCCTTCATGCTGGAGTTAGAATTGGCAATTCGTTCATCATAAGAGTTCCGATTTGCTAAGCAGACTTCATTTTTACAGTGCGAGGAGATAGAAGTTAATTTTGCTTTATTTTCGTTAGATTGGCATAGTCTCCAAGTAGTTTCACTTTTTCTTTTTAGAAGGCGTAGGTCTTTCAGTTGGGCTGTGAACCATTTATTTAAGTGGGCTTTGGGTTTACTTGTTCTAAGTTTAAGAGGGGTGATTTTATCCAATGTGGTGAGCATGATATTATTATATTCGTGGACTAGAATGCTAGGGGCTAGGTTGTCTGGCAGTGCATTTAGAGTGGGTAGGATGGCAGGGATAACTTTGTCCACTGTAAGTCTTTTTTTATTTCTAGTTAAGCATGGTGGCGCTAACAACGGGGCCATAGGAGATGGTCTGGATGTAGATAGGTTGAAGGACACAAGTGAGTGTCTATCCAGGGTTGAGGAAAGATGGAAGAGATGGTAACTGTGCAGTTATAATCTGCTATCCAGTCCAATGTTCTCCCCTTCAAATGGGTGGGTTTGGTAACTTTTTGAGACAGACCTAAGGCGTTAATGGTATTGGCTATGTCTATAGCTTGTTTATCCAACGGATCATTAAAGCCTATGTTGAAATCCACTAGTAAGAGAAGTTGAGAGGTCAGTTTGAGGTTGTTAGTGATTATGCTGTGCAAGTCCTCCTCAAAGGTACCGAGGGGACATGGAGATATGTCTATAAAATGAATGGTGAGTGATTGTGTATTGTCTATCTGGAATTTAGCAGAAAGGATTTCACAGTATTGCAGAATTTGAGTAGGGGCTATTCTGAGAGAGAGGCTCAATTTGGAAAAATTGGCAATTCCGCCACCTCGAGAGCCATCTCGGTCTTGTCTGGTTATAGTATAGCCTTCTGGGATGGCTAGTCTGAGTGATGGGCCTGCTGCATTGTGTAACCAAGTCTCGGTTATCGCTAGGAAATCCAGATTACCTTCTATAATTAGATCCGCTATGTCAAGGGCATGGGCGACAAGCGATCTCACATTGAGAAGTGCTCCTTTGAGAGGTAGAGCCTCAGCTACAACTTTGACCTGGATAGGAGTGGAGGTCGTTGTATCCGTAGGCTGGGGCTTATGTCTTTTGTTTTGTGTGGCATTTATATTACAGGTAGAAGGCGGAGGTGGCAAGTTAGCGTGGTTCTGTTTCATACTTTACTGGTAGTTTGTTTTCAAATTTGTTGGTGGTAAGGCTCTTCTCGGTGGCTCATACAATTTAGTGAGTCTTGCGCAGAGTTTAGAGTTTCTATCGGATAAGGTGCATGGGAGAGAGGTGTAGATTTCTATCCCTGAGGTAACATGGTGTTTAGATTGGAGGGTGGTGGGATTATTCAGAATTATCTTTGGCAGGGTGAGTGAAATGGGGCCTGGCACTGAAGAAGGGGTCTCAGTATGTCATTCTAGACTCAAGGTAGCAGAAGGTATAGTGGCAGCCTTTATGCAATAGTAGATCATTAGATTCAGCATCTTTCCAACTGGTCACGATGTGGGACAGGTGGGTGCATAGGACCAAGTCTATACTAGGAGCAGTATGTGTGCAAAGCAATTAGTGCCTGGGTCCAGTCAGAACTAGACAATAATTATGCAGTGCAGGTAGGGCAAAAGGACCAGGCCACGGCTAGAAACAAAGACTGTACAGTACAGATGGGATGCATAGGGTACATAGGTCAGAGCTCAATCAATGGCTATGAAGTATAGTTTGAGACAGAAGGGACCAGGTCAGAGCTACATCAATGGCTCTAGGGTCAACTTTGCATAGAATAACTAGCATCAATTTTACATAAGGTGCCTAGAATCCATTAGTATAGATTAGCTAACATCAATTTTGCTAATTTACCTTAGCATAGAATAGCTAACATCAATTTTACATAAGGTGCCTGGAATCCATTAGTATAGACTAGCTAACATCAATTTTGCATAGAATAGGCTAACATCAATTTTACATAAGGCGCCTAGAATCCACTAAGTATAGAGTAGCTAGCATCAATTGCAGGGGTTTCTAGAATCGATTTTACCAAGGATATTAACATATACCAATGATAGCTTGCCTATAGAGGCATAAGTCAGCACTATAAACTTGTTACAATGCAGGAGCATATGGCCTATAAGGGCCAAAAGGATAGTTGGTAACATGTGTTTGAGTCATGCAATATGTATACTCATGATAGTACGCAACAGACTTTCAATACAGTGGATATATAGCAATGTTCAGAGAATAGTACAGTTGGTTTATAGACTAGCTACAAAGCCAGTACGTGTCCAGTGTAGTAAAGCACACAGGCGAGTACTGCTTGGGAGACTAGGCTTAAGTGGTGCTCTTTGTTCAAGCTTTGTAGTATACTCCCAAAGGTGGAGCGGCAACAAAGTCATCAGGATACGGGGAGGCAAGGGTGGTAACCAGAGAAAGGTCAGGAGTGAGATGCAAGATATAAGCGCAAAACGATTGCATCGCCGGGTGCTGGTGCTGTCTCTCAGTGATCGGCTGTTTGACTTTGGATTGGCTTGGTAGTCTTAATGTTAACTGTAGCAATATCGACACCAATCCTTGTCCTTGGTCTGGTCACATTTTTGTGCAGTTTACATTGCATATGCCTTTTCCTATGAAGCTTCCAATCAAGCAAACTAAGTTTTGGCTGTGGAATCTCAAAAGGATCATGGCCTATAATATTGAACCATTGTTATATGACAAACTTTTAAACCTTCAAGCAGAAATGTCCCCTCAGGATATGGCTGTAATCTTGATAAACAATTTGGCCTGCATATCAGATAAACTAGCGCCACTTAAATTAAAAATGATAAAAGATGTCGAGCACAAAAGCAAGGCTTGGTTTTCTGCGGATCTCAGAACAAAAAACGCAAAGGTCAGCAAAGCCTTTTTTACGTGGAAAAAGGAACGTAACACAATCCTATTAGCTAGGTATCAAAATACAGTACGAGAGTACAAAAAGTCTATTTTGGAAGCAAAAAGAGATTTTCATAATGATCGTATTAACACTGCAAAGTCAAATACAAGGGAAGTCTTTAAGATATTAAAGAAACAGGAGACTACTCCTGTACCCTCGGACTCCCTAGTAAAAAATGATGAGGAATGGTGTCAACTCATACAAGAAGGCCTACATAATAAGCTCATAAAATCAGGATAACAATGCTAGAAAAAAAGATGCTAACTACTTCTTCTAGCAAGGAACTGAATAAAGGGTTTAGTTATGACCCATCAATTCCTCAGTTTAATTTTCATCCTATAACGGAGAGTGAACTAATAAAAATCATAGAGCAAATGAAACCCTCACAGTGCGTCTTATTGAAGCAGTGTGTACTTTTGTAAACTTTTCCTTGTAGGAAGGCAGTGTACCAGATGAGCTAAAATCTATGATGGTCACTTCCATTCTTAAAAAACAGGGACTGGCAACGGACAACCCACTTAATTTCCGACCCATTTCCAGCACGCCCTTTCTACTTAAAATTTTGGATAGAGTGGCTTACAGTCAGTTAGCAGAGCATCTGGATCTTTACCTCATTCTCCATTCTAACCAGTCAGGATTTAGGAAAAAATAGGGGACAGAAACTTCTCTCCTGGAGCTGAAAACTAAACTTCTGGGAGAAATGGATAGAAGTGTTCAGTCCCTGATCATCTCATTAGATCAATCAGTGGCATTTGATTTAATTGGACACTCCATCCTTGTACCCAGACTACGGGAGGTTGCAAACCTCTCTGACTCGGCAGCTATGTGGATTGTCTCATTTTTGGAGCATAGAACTAGTAGAGTCTGCTCAGCTTCCGCAGAAGCCACTCCAATCTCAATTTTGTATGGGGTTTCACAAGGGGCAAGTATATTGTCTTGTCTTTATAATTTGTTCATGGCCCCTTTCTTCTTCATGTTAGAGGACGAGGGGGTCGTGTTTTCAAATTATGCAGACGACACCCAATGTGTCATCTCATTAACTGGACATCATGAGAATGATGAGCTGGAGGTTAATAGAATCTTCTCACTGATTGAAAGGTGGATGCTGGACAACTTCCTAGCTCTGAATCATAGTAAGACAGAGCTGTTGATTATAGGTAGCCCAAAGGCCCTAAATAACCTAAATCAAGCCTACAGTGCCTTTAAATTGGGAGATGACATTATCTCTCCTTTACCCAAAACAAAACTGCTAGGAGTGACGCTGGACCCGACACTGAGTATGAAGGCATATGTCTCAACAGTGGTGGCAGGGTTAGTATATTACGTCAAATTGTTGGCTCGTTTGAGGCCCATGATTTCCTAAGAAAGTGAAGAGACAATTGCTAGGGTAATAATCAGTGTGAAGTTGGATTATTGCTGCAGCCTTCTGCTGGGCATCAGTCAACGAGAAATGCATAGGCTGCAGGTTGCTCAGAATTGGGCGGTGAGAGTAGTACTCAGACCTCCTAGGCATAGCCTTGTAACTGAGGCCAGGCGTTCTCTTCATTGGCTTCCCATTGAATCCCGGATCAATTTCAGAGTGCTAGTCATTGTTTTTAAATTCAGGCTACAAATAATGCTGGCATATCTACAAAGCCACATAAAAGAAAAGTGCAATCGAAGAACTATCAGATCAGGAAATCAAAATTTGATAATATGGCCGAGATGCAAGACCTCAAAGGCGGAACCTGGAGCGTTCAATGTGAAGGCCCCTTCCCTCTGGAACAAATTGCCTGCAAGACTGAAGAGTCACAATTCTCTCCAAGCCTTCAAGAAAGAATTGAAGACCCTCCTATTCACCTGAGACTACTATGCCATTGACGCTACCACCTGCATCCCTTTTATTTTGCTGGGAATCCAGCAAATACTCTTTTGTTGGTCCGTTGATTTCTAGCTTGATTTCTCCTCTGCCTGTTTTGTGTTGTCTCTCTCTTTCAGTCTGCGCCTTTATGCCTGTGGGCCAATTGTGCACATAACAAATGTAATGTAAGTACCACAGAGGATGCCAACTGGTGATGCCAGAAAGGGCAGAGACAATCCACAAGACAGCAAAACCAACGACAGTGAGAGAGATGCAGCAATTTTTGGGGTTGTGTAATTACTGCAGAGCATGGGTTTTTCATTACAGCACTTATACCAGGTCTTTACTGGGTGCTCTGAAGGAAGCACAAAAGGGACACAAGACAAGACAATGGACAACAGAAATGACTGAGGCATTTGATGAGCTGAAAGAAGCAATATGCACAGCTCCAGTGTTAGGGATCCCAGATTACAAAAAGTAATTCTTCTTATTCTCACACACTGATGGGGTGGTGATGAAAGCAGTACTGACACAGAAGACAAGTTTAGGGTACAAGCCAAAAGCATACTACAGTGGGAAGCTTGATCCAGTAATGAGAGGACGCTATCCTTGCGAACATGCTTTGGCTGCTGCCGCATTTGCAGTGGACAAATCGGCAGGTACTAACATCGGGTGCAGCACCACTCTTTACGTGGCGCATGCCCTCTTTGCGATACTGAAGAAACCTAAGACCACACTGACACCACAGAGAGCATCAGGGTACGAGGTGTTACTATCAAATCTATCACTCAAGGTGATGAAGTGCAGAGTGGTTACCACAACAATCTTTCTCAGAGACATTTTACAATAAGTTGACTACGCACATGACTGCACAGAAAACATAAAGGAATTCAGTGACACCCGTAAGGTACATGAGGATGCACTTGAGGGGAGAGACATGCTTTACATTGACGGTTCTTCAATTGATCAGAAGAATGGGGCCAGACACACAGGAACTACAGTGGTGACGTTAAGAGAAGATGGAACAAGTGAGGTAGTGGTCAGTGCTCGATTGCCGTTACATTATTCAGCACATGCAGCAGAACTAGTGGTCTTAATATTGGCATTGGAACAAAGCAGAGGAAAGGAGGTGACAGTATACTCGGACTCTGCGTAGGTGACATCAACAGTACACTCAGGACTGTCACGATGGATGAGGAAGGGCTTCAGAAGGGCAAACGGATCACCAGTGCTGCATGCACTTTTGTTGGGCAGATTCATTGAAGTTATTCAGTACCCCGCGCAGATAGCCATAGTAAACTGCCAAGCGCACACACACGAGGGGAAGACCCTATCTCAAGGGGAAAGGAAGCAGCAGACTCAAAGTGTGCCACATATTTTTGAGAGCTCCTAGAAATGGAGGCCTTGTCACATGCCCGTGACTATGCAAGGATGATGGTACTAATCGAAGGGTACAATGTATTACCAGAAACACAGATAATGGAGTTGCAGGGAGCTGCACCCAGGGAAGTGAAAGCCCTGTGGACTAGAAGGGGATATACAGTGTCTCCAACAGATGCCCTATGGTGGCAGAATAACACATGGGAAGTGGTTCTGCCACTAGCATTATTGTACACTGCACTGACACAATTGCACACATATGGAAAGAGGTCGTTTCTGCCTATATTGGAGAAACAAGGTTTTGTCCTAACTTGGTGGAACATGTGGCTGAATTTGTGAGTAACTGCTTCATATGCTTTACTGCAGGACATACATTGAGAGTTATGAAGGGAGACATACCTGATCCAGCCGGTCCATTTCAACATCTCCATGTCGACTATGTTGACATGATTCAAGTTTTCTAAGAATACCGCTACACGATAGTGGTTTGAGGCAGGGCCCCGTTCCCATCCTGATGCCCTCAGAGCAGCAAAATTCTTAGACTGGGAAGTATTCCCACAATGGGGCGTGTGTGTTGTCCTGCGGTCTGACAACGGCCCCCACTTCGCAATGAGATGTTCAAGCACATTACAATGTTGCTGGGAATTCAACACACATTTTCCTGTGCGTACCACCCGCAAGAAAACGGCATGTGTGAACTCCTCAATGGCCTCTTGTATCAGAGCATAGCCAAAATCAAAAAGAGAACAAATGCAAATTGGCTCCATTGTTTGCCATTAGGACTCTGCATTGCGCAACAAGCACGAGTCCGACCACCATTTAACACCACATGAGGCGGTTACAGGATGGGGCATGCAACTCCCACTAGCTCCTCCGACTAGGGTGTTAAAAGATGCTGTGTTAGGCCAGGAAATGTTTGATTACATTACTTTGTTGATTGCTAGTGCCTTTTTTCTCTCTCGCCAGGTACTACAACACCACCAGGGAGGCCCTGAAGAGAGCGAAAAAAGCAGTGTCAATGAACCAAAGGACTCTCTGACAGAACTTCTTGTTCGTCCTGTGGACACCGTCCTTTTAAAAAACTTCATCAGGAGGTGGGACGTACCCAGATTTACCAGAGCCTATATTGGTGACAGAGTGGCAGACAGAGCGGTGAAGCTAGAAGGAAAGACAGTGTGGGGCCACCACTCGAACATCAAGCCCTACAAAGCTGAGGCCTCACCTCGCATCGAGATAAACAGGGTCAATGATCATCAGCGAGAGGAGCAGCAAGACAAATCTGAACTTACACTGCCAAGTGGAGGACACCCAATGGTTACTCGCTCAAGGGCAGCAGAATTAGGGCAAGGACTTCCTGAACATCTAGAGTGAGGATACACTGTCTGTTTGTTATTTTATTCTCTACATGCATTCATCATGAAATCCGACTGTGATATTTGTTGATTGTTCATGTTGCCCAATGATTTCCACCCTGATATCTTTTCAGGCCAAATTGCCCATTTTATTAGAAGGCCCAGCATATTCCAAGCACGTTTGCCTAGAGTATATTTTCCAATTTTCATAGCATATTTGGCCTAAGCTAACCCACAACTTGAATGAGGAAACCGTTCAGTTCTTGCAATACTAAGAGACCCTGGAATTAGAAATGTGTGGGAGCAGCTATTTGCTTTTGCAATAAATGACTACATCCTTTACGGTGCTTAAAAAAAAAGAATTTGACACTAACACAATAATGCTCACTTTTGCGCATTTCAGGCGGGCAACTGATATCTGAAAGCTGCACAAGTATCCAGCAGCACATGTAAAGATGGGTGAAATAATAAAAAATGTAATCATTTTGTCGTGTTTCTTATTTCCAAGTGGAGTGTCTGTATCCCTGTTCTAGAGAATATTGCTTGTTTCTAGTGATACCGCTGTATCCTCTACTAACATTACCCCAACCCCAGCAGGTGAAACGACCATGTCGGGTGGACAGGAGAGCACTGAAAGCACAGAAAGGAGAGGTGAGCGCAGTGTTGACACAGACATGAGGGGGTGGATCGCTATCTCACTGACACTGCTCGAGTGTCTAATTACATGTGTAGAACATGACCAAAGTAGGTAAGGAATCCACCAGGGAGAGCTATTAAGTCTGCTCATTAATCCCCCTACACCATGAGTGGCGGGCCTCAGAAAGGCGACACAATAAAATTGAAGAAGCCCTGCTCAAGGAGGGGTGGGTGAAGGAAATAGACGGAGAATCAGGATAATGGGAAAGACCACAGATGCTTGTGTATGGCCAAGTATACACAGAAGAAGGATGGAGTATTCGGAAGCAGAGCACACACACTAGTACACTAGTACAATCAACAGTGAATACAGTACAAGGAGACAATGATAAGTGCCTGAAGGAATGGGGTGTGAGTGCAAAGCTGATCTCTTGGGTAGAAAATGAAGCTAGACCAATGCCCATAGTACCTCTGAAGAAACCAGCATTGTGTTTTCAAGAATGAAGGAGAAGTGAAAGTTGGAGATATGACAGAATGTCGGTAGACTGAAAAACACCCAGCAATAAAGATAGGCACCGCAGTACAGATGGACCACTATTGGACATGTGGAACCAAAGCATACGAAAAACTGCCACCTAATTGGGGAGGTGTTTTCTCATTGGTACCTATCAATATGCCATCACTGGTAGTGCCCCACAAGAACATAAAGCTTGATGACTTCCCAGAGCAAAGGGAACAAAGAAAAAGTCAGAGAAAGTGAGTAGAGTGAAAAGATACTATTTCTCAGATGCATCAGAGACAGCTCTAGTCGATGTGCCACCGGAATGTAGGTTATTCATCAGAGCTGAATTGTTTTTCGCGTCCATAGTTCCAGCAGTACAGACATATTCCAACGCTTAATGGGTGCAGATTACCAGGTGGGAGCTGATGCAGACAATAAACTCTATAGTGAATGGATTCAGTGCAATAAAAGAAGAGCTCTGAGCAGTCAGGTTGATGTTGCTCCAGAATAGATATGTTCTGGATCTTCTAACAGCAATGGAAGGAGGAGTTTGCACAATAAATTGGGAGTTTGTGTTCCATGTTCATGCCTGCCAATGACAGAGGGAATGGCACTCTGACAGAATCAGTGGCCCAACTGTCAAAGATGCATGCCAAAATGGAGGAGGCAGGCAAGGGGACTGGAAAATATAAAAGCTGGATAGCATACCTCTGGTCATGGATACCTTCATGGCTAGCAGATGGACTGAAAGTATTACTAGGGGTACTAACATTGGTACTAGTTGCATTATGTGTGATCAAGATCTGTATCGCTCACTGCCGCAAGATGACAGAGCAAACGCTAGAAATGAAAGGGATGATGGATGTGAACATAGGAGGAGCAAAGGACAAAATAGTGGAAGAAAGAGACAAGGTGAGAAAGAGAATAACGGAATGTCCACTATTCCCACATGAGACGACGAATTTGGATAATGCATTTGACAGTAAGATTTATCAAGGAAAATGGATATGGTGCAGCCCAGAAAGAGTCTGTAGTTCTATGTCCTGGACTTTTGACAATCATGTGAATTATTATGGACACCTCATAAGGATAACAAAAATTTGGCAACCAAGCATGAAGGGTGTAAAATATGAGGATTTGGTCGACAAGTTGACCAGAGGGGGGACTGAAGAGAGGGTCCAGAGAATGCCCCTCTTCAACCCCAGATTCATAATAGGACAAAGAGACAGAAACATTTGCAGCCACCCATCTTATTTCGGATGAATCCCGAGTGCACCATTAATTGACAAATACACAGAAAGGTATCCTCTCAACCAGCCATAAAGACCAAATCCAGTACATGTCTTCACAGGAATAAGGAAAGAAATGGAGATCATCGACGGAAATATGATGGACAGTCCTGATTAAGCAATAAGAAGTCACGATGCTGACATCATTAGTGACACCACGGCGTAGCAGCGTTGGACATGAAGCACACTCACAGTCCTGCACCGCATTCCGCGGACACATACTCCCATACACAAAGAACCAGCATACAATGTTCTATAGCTAGAGGACAGATACACATACATACTGTCAAAGCTTTTATTATTTTTTCTCACTAGCCAAATGCAGTAAGGCAGAAACGCAAGGCAAACAAGAGATCCTGAGCAAGCTTGCAGATGCTTAACCCAAATAACTCTATGGGACTACAGGGGTATATATGGAACCTGAGGTTAACTAGCATAACATGAGCATGTAGAAATCATAATATGAAGCCACAGAGCATGAGATCAGCAGAGCTGATTCAGCCTGAGATGGGCAGGCTGTACGAAGCGCAAAGCAGGCTCACAGCCAAGATCAGAGATACATGGTCACATTGCAATCTTCAGACGACAAGGGGACCAGCTGCAGAGAAACTAAATACATCCTCATAAATGCAAGCCCAAGAGCTCAATTATGTGGTCCCTAAGACACATCCTTTCTACCCTGAAACCAACTGTATTCAAATCTAACCACCTGTTTTTGAAGTCATTTAAGTTGCTAAAAATCCAGTGTCCTCTGATACATGGGTGACAAGGTTATCCCAGGCTGGAAGAGTGGCAAAACAGTTTTGGGGTAACTACTGGAATCAAAAGAGTGTGCATAAAGCTGGAGAAGGGAGCTGGGTGCTTGAAAGATGATTGGGGTTATAATCTGTGAGGCTGAGACTGTGGAAACTGAGAGAGGAGCAGTCTGGAAGCAAGGCAGATTATTTTTGGTAGCAGAAACACAGGCAGAAGAGGCAACAAGGCTGCCCCTTCCTTGTGGCATAGGAAGGAAGATTACCATGCCTACCTGTGGAGGTTGAAGAGTCTTGTCTTAAATTGCCTAACAATCATTAAGTCTGAAGTTGCATTGTGCTATAGTTTGTTGAAGCAGTAGAACACTGTGAAGCAAAGGAGTGTACTTTCACAGTGACAGTAGCAGAACGGTAGTTGACGAGAAGGGAACAACACCCTAAGAAGAATAATCCTGACAAAATTATATGGAAGTCCCTGCAGAAGCAACAGATATTTGGACAGTAGTTGAAGCAGGAGCAGTACAGTTGTCATTTGAGCTATACCTATTTCTTCCTGGAAAAAGGATATCCAGGATTACCATTGGTGCTGTTTCTTTATTGGAATAGAAAGGGGAACTTTTCAACAAGAGGAAAAAGAACTGTTGCCAGTGGATTTTCATTTGGGCGAACTTGTGTTTCTTTCGGAACTTTTCAAGAACTGATTTAAGACTTTGTTTTTTGCTTGGTGAGAGTGCCTTTGAGACAATCCTATGAAAAGGATTTACCTGGGACAGGTGAAGGTTATCCAAGTCATTGGTTGTTTGTCTATTATTTACTTATGTTATTATTTTGCTTTGTATGTTTTGTTGTTTAGTGTGAGGGCCAGTTTTGTGTATGATATGAGAATTTCCCTTCGAACCTAGACTGGGTGGGGAACTCCCTGTTAGAGTAGATTTAGTTAGGTTTTCTTTGCACTTGTTGGTGTTAATAAAATGTCACCTGTTGAGAAAATCACGAGCAGTTGTCTGCCTCACATTACTGACCCCTCACAATAGGTACTGCCGAATGGATGGTCCACTATTGGCCCTGTGGATCTATAGCATATATGAAGCTGGTCCCAAATTGAGGAAGGCTATGTTCAATAGTGCTGATAACGATACCTACCCTGGTAGTGCCCCAAAGTGATATACACATCACAGAGTTTCATAAGATGGATACACATTTGTGAAACAAAAGGTCCCTCGCCCTCAAATAAGCAAAAAGGGGTAACTATATCTCAGACAAAATGGAAAAGGCATATGACATACCACATGAGCATAATTTGTTCGGTAGAACAGAAATGTTTCTTGCATCCCTCTTTACTGCTGGTTTTCAAGCCAAGTGGCTGCAAATAACCCACTGGGAGCTGTTGCAAACAATTAATTCAACAGTGAAAAGCTTGAATGCCATAAAGGAAGAGCTGAGAGCAATAAGCCTCCTGAGTCTTCAGAACAGGTATGTCCTTGACTTATTAACAGCCATGAAGGGTAGCGTATGCACACAAATAGGAAAGTTCTGCTGTACATACCTACATGCCCACGATGAGGAGAATAGGACCCTCACAGAGGCCATAAGATTGTTAACAGACCTACACACTAAAATGGTAGAGGAGGTGGAAGAAGTAGAGGGTGACGGCTGACTCTTTTTTCTGTTACCATGGATACCCACCTGGCTGGCCAATGCATTGAAAATGCTCATAGCCATACTGGTGTTAGTGTTCTCTGGATTCTACATTTTGAGAATAGCCATAAGACAATGTAAGAAGGTTGCTAAAAAGGTGGTAGGGATGAAAATAGTGATGAAGCTGGACCCTAAGATCAACGACTACACACAAACCAATAATGATCTACCTTATATGGACATAAGACATAGTCCTATCATCCCTTCAGGCTAAAAATTGTGTTATGCCCGAGACCCTTGTAATTACATGGGATGGTGGGTATTCTGCAAACCAGATGGGGAGTTCTGCTATATGACCTGGAGTGTGGATGAGGATATAAAGAATTCAGGTGACCTGAGGTGGGGTGACCAAAATATGGACCCCCAAGATACTATGCTGGGGGATTGCTCTGCAGGAGATGCGGACGAAGGCTCAACCAGAGGAAGGAATGTTGCTAGGCAGATAAATGCGTCATTCATGGCATTGGCCCCTCCTCTGCCTCCATAAAGCAGAAACGAGAGGAATACTTCATTTATGGTGTCTACCCCTTCCCAACCAAAATACCACAAGCATGAGAGATGCTACTCACTAAGACAAACCTACTGATCTTATACAGGGACCATCAAAGAAGAGATGAATCTGCAAGATCTAGGAGAAATTAACATGTTGTAACCGAAGATAACAAGAGCATGCAACCTCACTGCAAAACTGACATGTAGATGCATTAGACACGAAGCAAATATGCACTCACCCTGAAGAAATACAGACATTAGAATATTACCTGCATCAATAGACACTAGAAATATATCATAATCAATGCACTCGCTGAAACGTAAGGCAAAATATATCCACGCCAAGCTTGCTTAAACGTAGAAATGCAATGGTAACGAGTGGCCTTTTTGGATAAAATGGACGGCGCAGCCACTTTAGAGTGAATTGGTAGCATCTAAGAAGCCTTGAAGCTGCAGGCAGATTTGGTTTGCAGAATTAGCTGAAAACACAGACCCATGCAGGCCAAACAGTAGCTGCACAGCCCCTGTAAAGGTTACTTTGAAAAGGGAGGTTTGAATGGCTGCAAACAGAACAAAAACAACCCAAGCATCAGACATATTCACCTGAGATTAGGTAAAAGAATAAACAGACTTTCAAGCCAAGTGCCTAGTAATTAAAAGCCTAAATATTGCATGAGGAGCAGCTCGGCCAAGTTTCTAGAGGCCAAAGAGAGTAACAGCACCTGGATCAATATGAGCTAAAATCCTAATGAAAGACAAGCAGAATAATTCATAACGTGGTCACCTCACATGTGACTCTTAATTAGAGAACATTGTGCGTTCATTAGTGCCAGACACAGATATGCACCTGCATCAACTCTTCAAAAGTTCTCAGAGGAGAGGCGCCAGGCAAGACCACATTCAAAGCTAGAAATAAGAGATTGTGTCTTATTCAATTAAAGGAGCAGCTCCTTGATGTCACTCCCACTACTACCATTTTTGCTCATGTGCTGATGACCTGCCAAATGTCCAAGATTGGTAAAACCAATGGCAGCCAATCACAGCTCTCGAAATGATGCTGTTTGTAACTGTTGCAGTAGCTAATTATGAGTTGTTATGATAATGTCTTTTTACCTTTATCAATTTAGGAGTGGTCCGAGGTGGGGCCATCAGATATACATAGCCAATGGAGAAAATAACACCTATGCACACCATGTGTACACAACTCCCCTTACCAATCCCAAATCCCTGTAGGCTTTTTAACCAAAATTGCGATGTGACATCAATCATGACATATTTTGAGTCTAAAACATGATGTTTCCCATTAGAGACGTTGGAAGGGGTTTTTAAGAATGTTGTGCTCATTGTTGTCCTTGCTTTATATGGATTATTAATAAATCAGAACTTTGCCATTTACTCTGACTTTTTCCGCCATTGGGATCGGGACTTCCCGACCGGCCTGTTCCTCTAGCACTGGGGTTTTCCTATGTAACTTTACAAGAGATGTATATTTAACTGGGAAGATTCAGAGCAGAGGAGAAGGAGGGTGCTGTGTGCAGGGGAAGCCCCCCTGACATCATCACTGCTTGGGGTGGTGGAGCCAAGGCCAGTTGTCGAGCTTGTGGCATTCAACGAGCAGCAGAATGCCAGTGCAAGACGCCAGAGTGCCAGCATGTGCAACTGCAAAGAGAGCGTTAAGAGGAGAAAGAGAAAACCTAGGAACCTGGTGCTGATGTGCCGACACTTGCAGCATGGTGGGCAGGATGCATGAACAATGATGCCAAGTCTACCATTACTGGAAGCAGGAATAGCTTCCGATTGCCAGTGCCTGTGCAGGGCAGTAACCCAACGAGGAACTGAGAACGGAGAGTCGACAAGCGGAAGGAGCCTTGCAACCTTCACCTGCATACAAAAAGGTACGTGGGGAACCAGGAAAAGTGGGAGGCCGCTGGGGCATCATTATACTCGAGATGAAACTTATCCCAGTGCTAAGGATGAGAAATTGAATATAAGACTTTGTAATCAGAATTGTAAACGCATGAGAAAGTAAGTAAGAAATAATCCAGTTGGAGAAGGAAACTCATCCCAATTCTGAGGATGCAATATCATTAAAAAGAACAGTTAACAAAAGAGAAGAAAAACATATAAAAGACAGATTTAACCAACCCAGGTGGGGAGCCACCAGAAACTGGAAACAAATCCCCTGGGAAGAAGAGAAGATATCCTATACCACTGGCTTTCAAACCTTTGTATGCCAAGCCCCCCATGGAAATAAGGTTTTGAAGTCGAGCCCCCCTCCCATTATTGGGGTCACTGGAGAGGTCCTGTGTAGAGGGGAGACATGACAAAGCTCACTGAATACATCATAGGGATAGCTTGGAGCAGGGAGCTTGCCAAGAGACCAACAACTCACATTCTTGGACCAGTTCAGTCTCCCAGGAGAGTAAATGCGATATGATTTTTCAAACAGTGGTCTCACTGAAGCCATTATCCGTCATTTAGTTCGTTGGTGGATAGAAAATAGTCATAGAAGAGTAGCACTTTCCAAATGAGGAAGAGTGTGTGTGTTGCTTATGTGACAGTAGGTTTGGGCCAGAGACTGTGTGTGAAACCTCATGTCCCAGGTTGTTTCATTATGGAACTATGGAGTGGGGGTTAGCATTGGCCAGTCTGAACCAGAGTGCATCAAAAACCTAGTTACTAAGCATGTTATTTACAATGTAATGTGCACATCATCACACCATTATATTGGCAATTTACTTTTAATTCATTGCCACTCCCTCATTGTCTATGTCTCCCCTTTGCCTCTCCTTCTTCCTTCTCCAGTCATTCTATCCGTTACTCTCGCACCCCTTTTCTTTTTCCCCCTTCATTCTCTTACACCTGTTCTACCACCGTCATTTGCTCTTTCACTTGTTTACTCATGGTCCCTCTTACACTCTCACCTTTCTCATCGTCTCACATTCTGCCATTTCATTCTCCTTGTTACATGTAAACATTTGTGTCTCTGTTTTCCCTCTCAGTGTGCCTTCACGCTTCCTCCCATTCTTTCCTTGGCCTCCTGTTGGTTCTCCACTCCATCCATCTTCTTTTCTGTCTCTTGTCTCTCTCCAATTTTGGCTCATTTTTAATTTGCCCCTCCCTTGCATTCCATCTCTTGTCTTTCTATAACTCTCTTTCTGTCACTTGGCTCGCTACCACTTTTGATCTGTATCTTCTCCATGTCTCCCTCATGTTATCTTTGTTCTTCCTCTACATCCAAAAAAGTTCAGGTGGAAGGTTTTGAATAAATCTGAACCACTGGCACTGCTCTGGGCAACCATCCACACTAGTGTTTTTTAGCCCATCTGCGCCATTGCAAAAGGCGTCCAGCCATATGCAAATCAGTCAGGTACTGCCCCAATGGGAGCAGCCCAGTCCAAAGTGCTAGGCCATGTCCCCTCGGCATGGAAACACAAGCAACCCCAGACATGTTACGGCAGAAGGGATGTGAACTAGCAGCTCGGGTGGACTGCCCCTTTTGGGGTGGAACCAAGCCTCTTGGAGAGAAAGACTCTCCAAGAGATATGCATCAGAAAACATTAATGGACTTCAATTCCCACAACCACCTAAGTCATCACTTTATATCAGTAGACTTCAATTGCCAGAACTACCTAAGTACTGAGTCGAGTAGGAAGAAGGAATCGATGCAGAGCAGCAGGAGCATCAAGTTCAATTAGCATGCTAGTTGTTGAGGCAAAACACCTGTGCGCTGGACCTTTAAAAATGGTAACTGAACTATGAGAAAGACCCCAGGAGAAGACGTGGCATCTCCATTGAAGGCAGACATAAGCTGCAGGCACAAGCCATCTTTTACACTGCATGCAACCCCACTAAAGTGTAGATCTTGTGCATGCCAACATGTCCCATGCCATTCCAGAGATGCTCAGCCAGTTTTTGTAAAACTGCATTACCCAGAATGGAATGAAAAGCACAGGACTGGCGCATCCTCTCTTAAATGAAATTGGACATATTGTTGTAAATGCTAGTTACCCACTCGGTTTGCTCTCATTTCATCGATCTTGTGGGGGCAGGGGGATAGGTAGGTACCATATGGGTTTAACCGCCTGACATTCAGGTAGAGCACCACCAGGCGCATTAACACACTGGCCCTCATTACGACCCTTGCGGAAAGTGACTGACCGGACCGCCACAGCGTAAATAGCGTTTCCGCCATTGCACGATGGAGCAAAGTGCGGCCCATTCCGACCCATCGGGCACGAGCACCACGCCATGGCGGAAGTGCAAAGTCCGCGATGGCGGAAATGACCCCAAAACGGCCCACACCGCCGCCGTACGGCGCCCTAGGTGCAATACCGCCACCCATCATAGCGGACACCGCAGTGAGCGCCAACCGGAAAGTACGGCAACCGTAAATATACGGAAACGGAAGTAAAAACATGGGCCCGGAACGGGAAACAACACCCCGTACACCTATAAAACCACAAAATACACACAACCACTAAAAACACCACCGTGAGACACATCCCAACCCGTCAACTACCCTAGTGAAACCAAGAAAAATGGGAAAAGTAGCGAAGAAAGCGTGCGACCGCAAGCGGCAGGTCCACTTCTCCCGTGAGGAACTCACCGTACTCACAGAGACCCTCCAGGAGAATGCTGCCGCCGTCTTCTCCACGCAAATGACCAGGACGGCACTTGCGAACAAGAAGGCCATATGGGCCCTGGTGGCACAGCGGGTAAGTGCGGTGGGGACCGCACCCCGCAACCCACAGCAATGCAGGAAGCGGTGGGACGACCTGCGGATACGCGTCCGTAGCATACTTTCTGCCAACCGCAACATTGCCACAGCCACCGGGGGAGGGTCGGAATCACCCATCAAGTTGACCCCCTGGGAAGAAATCTGTGCCTCCACCATTGGAATGGAGAGCATAGAGGGAGTCGGAGGGATGGAGAAAGGAGTGCAGACATCCGGAGAATCAGGTAGGTGGCCCAAATAAAACCATGCAAAATCCACAATGTCCAATCATGCGACTCACATGTGTCCACATAGCGCAACAGCAACACATGGCCAGGAGAACGTCCACACACATTGGCCTGATAGCGCACTTTAAAACACACAATAAATACATAAATAAGTAAAAACCCCAAAAACACCCACTACACGTGCAGCAGGCACACCCTAACTGCAGGCTGCCAAACAACTGCACCCTCACTCCACACACAAATGAAAGCACCTCCAAGGCCCCGACCCAAATCACCCTCAGGTACCACCCCAATGCATGTGATACATTGCCATTCCAATTCCCACAGACCCATTAATAACGCTCGCCCTCCTTTACTCCACCACAGGGTCCGATCCAAACGACGAGCTCCAGGACACCCCTACCAGCACACCTGCAAAGAGGGCCAAGACCGACGGCCAAAGACCCTCCACCTCAGCTGCACGCATCAAGACACGGCAGCAGCACATATCAAGTGGCAGCACACAGGAGGGAACATCAACAGGCACCCCAGCAGCCAGCATGCCCACAACAGCACCACCACAGGTCCCCCCAATGGATGCCACAGAAGGTACTGCCTCTGGTGGCAGCAGCACCATAGGTGACACCCCATTAATGGCAGCATGCTCCGACACAGAAGACGGGGATGTCGAAGTCAGATCCATCCATGACCTGTCCCAATCCCCCTGTCTGTTCCATCCCGTACACCATGAGGATACCACGCAGGGGCACCCACAAGACGACAACTGGCCATCCCCCACAAGCCCTGTGGCAGGGCAACATGAGGCGAACAGCCCCTCTGTGACACCACCGCAAATGGCCATGGCCCAGCAGAGGCAACAGTCCCTCGACCAGTTAATCGTGCAACAGCAGCAACTGGCCACGCTCCTCAAGGACCATGCCGATGGATGTGGGGGCACTAAGGCAGACATAGAAACATCAACTGAGACACTTAGGGCACAAATGGAGAGTAGCACCGAGAGCCTGAGAGTCCAAATGGAGAGTAGCACCGAGAGCCTGAGGGGGGAACTGCATGCGACGTCCAAAGACGTATGTGCCGAACTTGCCGCAGTGCGCCGTGTGCTCACTGAGCTCTCACAAACCCTTAGGGACATGCATGGACGTGAGCAGGCAGAGACATCATCCGTTGCAAGTTCCGTCCAGGGCAGCCCCCAACGTAGATCTGGGAGGAACCTGCGCTCCACAGGCAGGGGTGCCCCTGATACCCGCAGAGGGGGCTTGCAATAGCGACTGCCCACTGACAATGAGCATCTTTGGACACTGGTGTTCGGGGGGGAGGTGGGAGGGTGGAGGGGGTGTGTTGGGCTCACTTGGGTGGCGGGTCGATAGGGTGTTCCACATGATATCACATATGCCATAAACAATGCACGATCAAACAATGAGATGTGTGGACAATGATCTTTGTGTACTAGGCCATCATAGGCGTACAGTCCATATTGTGCATGTACCAGACACACACAGTGCCACGAGTCCCGTGTCCATGTATCAGCCACCAGGCGTGAGTGCTAGAAGCATGCATCTATGAGATGCTGACGAATTTCACGGCCCTCCTGTGCCTCGCAGACTCCTTGAGGTGCTGCCACATCCCCACCCTCATCATGACCATCTTCAGGTGCTTGCAGTTCTGCGTCAGGGGGCATGGGCACATTTCTACGTACGCACATGTTGTGGAGCATGACACATGCCATCACCATCTTTGCAACCTTCTCATGGCGGTACAGGAGTGCCCCGCCAGACCTGCTGAGGCACCGGAAACGAGTCTTCAGTAGGCCGAATGCCTGTTCAATGACTACACGGGTACGTGAGTGGGCATGGTTGTAGTCCTCCTCATGCTGGTCCCGTGGGTTCCGGACTGGTGTGAGGAGCCATCTCTTCAGTGGATATCCGGCATCACCTGTATGTGGACGATAAACGAATTATGTGGAATGCCATTGCTACGTACGCACCCCCCCCCCCTTCCTGCCAGGTCATTGCCGCATCACATACCCCACATCATCATGCATGAAATGAGACTCACCGAGTAGCCAGGATCTGTTCCCTGCGTGTCGCTCCATGTAGCGTGGTATTGTAGAGTTCCTCAAGACCATAGAATCATGGGTTGATCCAGGGAATCGGGCACAACAATGTGTAATGATCCTGTTGGAGTCACACACCATTTGTACATTCAGTGAATGAAATTGTTTTCGGTTGCGGTACTGGGCCTCCATGGCATGTGGGACGACCAATTCCACATGGGTGCAGTCGATGGCACCAATGCAACCCGGTATGCCGGCAAGTGCATGGAATCCCACTTTTGTGTTGGTAATTTCCTGCTCCGAGCGTGGTAGAGAGATGTAGTCGTCTGCGTGCTGAAGGAGGGCATTGAGCACTTGCAATAGTGTCCGTGAGAACAGTGGCTGAGAAATGCCATGCAACTGTCCGACTGTGTGCTGGTAGGTGCCTGTGGCCAGGAAGTGGAGTACAGACACCACCTTCAGTAGGGGTGGGATGGCGGTTGGGCTATCTATCATGCTGACAAGGTCAGCCTGTGTCATGTCCACAATGGCGGCTATGGTGTCCCGGTCCAAACGGTAGAGGGTGTGGATCTGCTCATCAGTGAGGTCGAACGGATGTGCTCGGAGGCGTGGGATTGCGGGCTGCCTGCGTGGTGGTAGTGGCTGTGCTGGCAGCCCTTGCTGGCCCTGCCTTGCCCTCCTCCTCCTCCTGCGTCTCCTCCGTGCGGCCGGTTGTAGTTGGTGTTTGTCTTCTTCTTGGAGTTGGAGTACTTGCAGTGCTATCAGGTCCCCCAGGGCCAACATCGCGAGTCCTGCCGGTAGCATTTCGGAGTGGTTGTGGGAGGAGACTGGGCGTGCAATTTATGTGTTTTCAGGCTGTATGGCCTCCACCTGTGGTGATTCATTCCACCTGTGCAAGCTGCTCTCCCCTTTGGGCGAGCACGTCCCGCACACAACGCTGCAATTCGAGGAATGGCATCTTGCTATTACAATCATGTATTAGTACCCGATGGCCGTGTAACATTGGTTGATATGTTCATTCGGCTATGGTCCCATTGTTTCACATGCATTCTTTGCAGTCGTGAACAGACTTGTGAAGGGTCAGTGGAACGTAGTACTCGAGTAACGGTGGACCCTCATGCATCACTGTACCGAGGTTCACCGACGGGCGGGGCCTCCCATTTGTGAGTGAAGGCAGTTGCCATTTTCACACACAGCCGCACTAGATGGATTAATTTGTGATTTCAAGCGGCCACAGATGCCTTTTCGACGTGATGTTGCAAATGAGGAATTCGAAGGGCGGCGCTTTCGGTCTTCAGCTAGCGGCGAGGAGATGCCCACAGGTCTGACTGCAAATATAACGTTCTATTGTTCAGTGTCCTTGGGACAGGGGCCATGGCGAGGATGCAATGATTGATATGAATAGTTTGGGATGCGCAATAGCGAAGTGGATGATGAGGCCGGACGTTCCCAAATACATGTTACTTCACAACACTGGAATTACGGGCTGGGGCACAGTGGATTTTGCAGGCTGCATAACGCACAGACTCAATGGAATTCTCACATGTTATGTGAGTATGGAAACAGGCGTTATCATTACGGGATGAGGGAATGATGAATGGATGCATGGGCAGATGATTTGATACAGTGTTTGCCATGTACAGGGCTTCTTGGAATCTGTCCGCCTCCCCTGTGCTATGTGATGCAGGGCTGCCATAGTGGGACCATCGTCTATCTGGTCTTGTTGAGCCCTCCCTGTCTCGACGCGCCTTCAGACACTTGTGTCCATGCACGTTACCAATCCCATCTGATGGATTCTGTTTTCACAGACGCATGCACAGGTACACTCGTTTGTGATGGTGTTTTCACCTCGATATGGATAGTTATGAGTCGCAAGTGGTTTTGGGGTGGTGATGATCCTTTGGAGTGGGCTAGCATGCATATGGCTGTGGATCTAGTGTGATCATTGAAGTGAGTTGTTCGAATGTAGTTCTGATGGCCATTCATTTCTTTTTCTTTTCTTTTGGTTGACAGGTATCTCCTCCCCTTTTGCCACTGCCATCTGTATGCCACTCCTGCAGATGGGTTTTACTCCCGACACCTGCTGCTTCGTGTTAATCAGTGGAGCAGCATTACGATCTTATGGGACGATCGCCAATGGGCCACATGCCCTTACGCAGTACTAGTGGCTCGGAGCAACATTTCGGCCTTTCAGCTGGACTAGTGCCTCCCTATTGGGACGGCCCTGCGGTTCTAGGCGCTTCCATGTTGCCTTTTCGTACGAGAATGTAGCCCCTGTGTACCATGAAGGAACAGGGCGTCACACAAGAAGTAGCTGGTCATTTATTGCGGATGCAGCCCACAATGGTGAAATGTGTTTTGGAGTTCATGGCCTAATGGCTGTATGGGCTTGGTGAATTTGTTGTGCATTAAATTTCTATTCTGATATGGGCCGTGTAGCGTTCTTCTTTGCAAGTGATGTGGCATATTCCTATTTGGGGAGCGATGTATTGTGAGGAGATCTGCATTGGGTTCCAGCTTCGGAGTATAGTTGCGTGGTACTGTGCTGGGCGCGTTTGCCTACGAAGCCCAGTGAGGTCAGGGGTGAGGGCTGCCAATATGACTGTTTGGATGATGTCATGCTCAGGGGCGGGGGATTAGGTTTTGTGTAACAGATGCCGGTCAGCCAGGTGGATTGGTGGAATGATGTGATTATCGGAATATTGCTGGTCACAGGTGCCTGTGTTTGCGTGCGTTTCTTGGTGGGAGACTGGGGTCATGTCCATTGGTATAGCTTCTGTATTCGTGCCATCTGTGCCCTGCAGCTCCCATTGGCCCCTCTTGTGATTCTTTTGTTCGTTGGCATGCATGGGTGACTTGTACATTTCACTGGTTGCATTGTGACTTCGTTGCACCTACGGGGAGTTGTACTATGTGGCCAGGGAGAGGTGTACAGGCACTCAGTGGGGCCGTTTACGGTTGATTCGCGATGCCGTACTTCTCACCATGGCGGAATGGTACTTTCCGCCGTGCTTGATGGCGTTAAGTACATGTCCGCTAGGGTCGGAATTCGCGTACCCTTGCGCCATGGTGCTAATTACGGTTTGGCATGGCGCGCGCGCGCGTACTTGGTGCAGTTAGCGTTGGCGTTCACTACGGTGTCGCTAATGGCATCGTACTTTACGGTGACGGGTCATAGTCACACCGAGCGCTATTCGATGGCGGTATTGCATTTCCGCCATCGTTTTTCGATTTCCGCCAGGGTCGTAATGAGGGCCACTGAGCTGTTACAGACTTCATTATTCAAAGGCTTGCAATGGAAAGGGCCTCCCAAGCCCCTCTGTCCACTGTGGGTGTTGGCTGCAGCATGTTTTACAGCAGATCATTATAACCTTATGATTTATTAATGGGTCACATCTTTCACGGGTAGTTTCCTGCTGGCGCTCGCTTGTCCTTCCATTGCTCTGATCTCTGGATTGGTTTAAAGTTGGTGTTGTTTAGCAGTACCTCCCCTCTTTGTCCTAGGGAGTGCAGCCAAAGGGGCTCTTGGTACAACTTGTGGTGGGAGTGTCCGGATATTCAGATCTATTGGTCGGAGCTCTTGAGCTGGATTAAAGATATAGTGGGTTTTACGATTCCCCTGTGTTCCATGGACCTCCTGTTTGGGTTCCCCTCCCCGTCCTCTGAGTTGAGCTTCTACCCTAAGGTGGTTCAGGCTATGCTGAGAGCGGGGAGATTGGCCCTGGCACAGAATTGGAGGAGCAGAGAAGCACCGACTAAAGCAGATTGGCTGACTAAACTCTGTGTCATTTTCACTTATGAGAAGCTAACAGCCCTAGTACACGATTCTATGGGCACTTTCCTGCAGGACTGGACAGTGGCGCTCCTGCACGAGGACTGTGGTTCAAGGAGACTTTGAAACTTCCGCCCAAGGGGCATTCGAGGGTGCTCACCCCTGGTATGGCAGCCCAAATCTCTAGTGATGTTTGGCCAGTAGCAAGCCCAAGGTGTCAGCCTATTTGTTTTATAAAGATCAATGGTTCCTGTTTTTCGGTTTTCTGTCTCAAGGCCCATATGAGCCTGGTTAATCATGAGCAGGGAGAGAGTGAGGGGGGTTGTTTCTAGTTTTTTTTGTGTTAAGGAATCACTGTTGTTGATGCTTGCCTGTTGTGGAAAATGTTCAATAAAAACTAAGTGGAAAAAAAAAGTTTGTGTCTTCTAAAGTGATGGAGATGAAGTCTTGCAGTAATTTTCGTTGAGACAGTATTGGTGTCCCTCGTTTTGCACAGGTGTGCTGCCGGCAATAGACCAGGTTATCTGATTACAGCAATGGCATAGGTGTCTATCAAGTAGAGGTCAGAGCTTTTGATGGGGGGCTGACATTGCACAGTTTTACACATGGTGCAAGCAAGCTTGTGCCTCCCACAACGCAGCTATCATGCAGGTTGCGCAGATATTACAAGGTCGGGTCTCGGCAACCGATATATCCCTCAGGTTACAAAGATGTCCACCTTATACCACACAATTCTGTCCCCCTGATTGAAACAACTAGTTCACACAGCAGAGCTATTTCTGCCTACCAAGAGATGGTGACATTTGACAACAGAGGCATTCATGACCCTGTGCACCCCCCAACAGCAAAGCTCAATCTCACATAACACAGATGCTACAGTGCTCCATCTCAGACTGCAGAGATAGCTATCCCTCAGATTATACACCTCAAAGGCTAATGTTTCAGGTGGTGGAGATATCCCTCCTTCAGATTATACATATGCTACATCTTTGTACACCTCCCACAGCAGAGATATCTCTGGTTTCAAGGTGATTACAGATGTTTACCTCGGTGAAGGCACCATGAAGCAAGACACAGACAACATATTCAAAGTTTAAAACAAACTGATTTATTAAAGTAAAACTGAGGATGGTAGAAGGCCTAACTTGCCATATAATAAGGTGGGATTTCCCTACCTGAACGAAACTAAGGTAAGTCTGAGTCCAAGAGTTCAATTTAAGAATCTGTCTGTGTCAGAAACCTATCCTTGCCCTCACAACTAAAGCTAAACAATGTGTAGGGATGTAAACAATCGAAGAGCTAGTTATCGACATAAAGTTCTGAACCTCTTCCAGCTCTTAGCTTCTTCTTCAGCTCCCCTACCGCAAGTTCAAAAAGGTTCCCCGAATGTCTCAAGATTACCTTTCTTAAATTCAAGGAAATACCGTTCCACACAATCCTCAGGGTTCCCTTCCCAAAGGTCAAAGCAGCAAAGTTAAAAACAAAAGAGGTCTTGAGACTTTGTCCCAAGACAATATTAGCAGTTCCTCAAGTCTCAGGGTCCCTTCCCCGAGACGTTAATTCAACCAGTTGTCCTTGGCCTGTTTCAAAAATGTTTTGGGTTTCACAGTGTAGGGCTCACTAGTGTAGGTATAGGGGCAATTGTCAGACCACAAGTTCCACCCATCACAGGTCACATAACCAGGATCCCTAGGTTCTTCAGCCCACACAGTTTCTTCATAAAAATAAATGTTTTATTTTCAATTGTCAAAAACAGGGAGCACAACGAACATCAACAAATTCGCTCAATCCTCTTACTCAAAGCAGTTCATAGAAAACATAGTTTATATATCAAAAACTCATCATCGTTGACGTTGAACTATGTCACTACCAATGTCATCCTACGTCACAAACTACAAAACCTAATACCAACTATGATAGACTTTGAGTGAATATCTAAGTATATGATCCATACTAGTATGGGATAGTAAGTGAATGTGATAGGTTTTTCAACATCAGGTAGGGCAACTAAGCCCTCCCTTCAAAATAGCCACTACGAACGTCACTAAATACACAAGGTCCCATTGGCTGCACAAACTATAGGACTCTTAATTATGTGGTCCCCTGCAATTGGTTGGCACTCTAACCTTCGTCAGTACTTTTCCACATAAGTCTAGCAGCACGCAGATTGGACCTCCAGGTGCTGGTGAGCTGGTCTTAGTCCCAGCTTCCCACCAATTAGCATATCAATCGATCATCACCTCAATGGTCAGTGTAGTCAATTAGGCTTTGAAGCTCGGCCTTGAGTTTGTTTTGTACTGTGGAGAATCAGGGGAGTGAAGGCATGCTCTGCCCTCATGCCTAGGTATTAGCATCTTGCTCGTCCAACTTCATCCTTCCTCTGACTATAGACCATGATTTCAAGCTTTTACGGTCTTAGAAATACTATTTTTTAATAGACCCCTGACATCTTCTGTGTTTTGTTCATGCCTTCTGACCAGGAGCTGTTCTTTCACATGATTCTGTATCCAATGTTAGCTCATTCCAACTTGATAAGACTTTGGCTTCTTAGCTTGACTTCATGGATCATCCAGCCTCGTTTGTTCGAGATTCACTTTTAATTCATGTGTTTTTCTTACTGCGCCACACTGTAAATGAGGTCTTCCTTCTTTAGTCCAACTCTGCTATAATACGTAGTGGAAACATCCATTCTTTACTCCTTATGCAATTATGTATACATTGGCGCATGCCGCAATATATTCACTATAAAGCCAGCTCAAGAATACTTTGTCTGCTTGCGTTCCTTTTGCATCTGTACATGTGTAATCTGACTTGATATCTTCATCCATTTTATGGCATAAGCTTCTTCACCTTGATCTCAAGATGTCACTTATCCTTGATACTTTCTTGATGCTTTACAGAATATCTGCATTCTCTAATCTCTGCATCTCTTCTAGTCATGTCAGCTCAGGTCTGTATGACATCACCATTCACCTTGACAATTCACTTGCTCTGCTTCTTCTGGGATTTCATTCAAACAGCCATCATATTTTCTTGTATACAGATACGGTTTTCTCAATGGGAACCTTGACTCTAGGATTCCTTTTGGCCTTTGTCGTTTTAACTGTTCTACATATGTAACATGCTCATCTTTGTTACATGTCATGAGGCTGCTCTCCCCATTTGGACAGCAATAGATCCATCTTCCCACATACTTCTTATGATTCTTTGGATACAGGAACTTTGTTCCTTCAGGTGCATGGATACTGGCTTTCACAAAGTCTCTAATTTCTTCATCTATCAAATGTTTGGTTTTCCATCCTGGTTCAACGTCGATCATGAGTTTCATCCCTATGTCTTTTTTGGCTGTTTTATTGAATTGGGAGATTGTTATCTTGATCACACAGAATCCAAGCAATATCATTAATATCAGGGCTCCATGGAACTTGAAAATGTCTGCAATCCATTGTGGAACCCAAGAGAAGAGCGATCCAAACCAGTTGTCTTCAATAATATCTTCTACTTCGTCGATCATCTGGCCATGGAGTTTTGTCAGCATTCCTATGGCCTCTGTGAAGGTTCCATTCTCGTCATCATGAGAGGGTATGAATGTGCAACATGATTCTCAGATTATTGTACAAACACCTCCATCCATAGCGGTGATCATGTCCAAGACATATCTATTCTGAAGAGTCATCAGTCGTATAGCTCTCAACTCTTCTCTGATAGCATTGAATCCCTTAATGGTAGTGTTAATTGTCTATAGCAATTCCCATCTGGTGATCTGTAGCCATTTGGTATTTGCTCCATCATGGACACTCGGCATGAAGATCAATGAAAACACTGATGCTGTCTGGCTAAATAGTCTGTGCTCATAGGGAATAGCATCAAAAGCTTCTATAGATTTTTTTGAGAAATAATTCTCTCTCTTCATTCTTTTTATCAGCTCCACAGATCTCTTCTTTCTTAGGTGAGCATCTGCTTTTGAGAAAGTATCAAGGTGTAAGTCACTTTTCGGAATCACCAATGCTGGAACATGAACATTCACTAATGAGCATGGACCTCTCCAATCCTTGGGTAGCTTCATGTATGCCCTGGATCCACAAGCCCAATAGTAATCCATGATTACTGCTGTTCCATGTATCATTCTTGGTACATCAAAGATTCAACCACAGTTCTGATTCTCTCCAACTTTTCTTGTGCCATTATTTCGGAAGCACAGCTTTACACTCTCCAAGGGCACTATCTGCAAGGGTCCTCCCCTGTCTTTGACCCATGTCAGTAGCTTAGCAAGTCTTAGCCATAGTATCTTTTATCCATTCTGCACAATGTAAATGGCAGGTTTATAACAACCAAAGACCACCCAGGCTCTGAACATCACCACTCCTTCTTCCCATCCGCCTGGTGATAACACTGATCCCCAGATCTTTATTTGGCCTCTGTTCTTCCATCTGCAAATTTCTTCTGCAGGGTTTCATGGACTCTCCAGCCTTTTGTTTACTTCCCATCTGATTCTATCTCCTTTCACTCCAGGCTTCTCATATCTGATCACATGATTCTTCGCATGGGCTCTGTTTCTTATCTTTGTATCTTGCACATAGTCATCTTCATCTGGATCTGTCCATTCAGTTGCCCATTTGAGATAAGCATCTCGGCCCATGAACTAACCTCTGTTTCTGCAAAGCGCTATGTGTGAAAGACAATGAGCTGTCTGGACGTCTATTTCAATGGCTATGAAGATCTTAGACTTCCCCATACTATAAGGCAGGAGTGCACATACAAAGCATTACTCCTTTGAGAATCTTCTTCCTATTTCCCTCATATGTTGATACCATATGTTGTTTCCCAAATGTGCTGTACTATCCAGTTAATCATTTAGCTCAAAGTCATCCACTCTGGTATCTCTTTTAGATCTTGTTCTTTTCTTGTGATCTGCTATGATTAGCTCATACAATATGTTAGCATAACTCTTTCTACCTGGACCAATCCCAGGAACCCTCGTCAGTGAACTAGATGGGTTTTCATGCATTAAATTAGTAGGTTCATCTTTCAACACCCATTTCCTTTGTCTCCCTGATAAAACCTGTCTCTGGTGCCCAGAAATAATCTCTAACACATGTCTTGCATGTGACTGATCATCAGTAACGTTTGATTCAGGTTTAGGTGATTCCTCATCATTCCTTGGAACAGGGATGACCACATAGGGTCTTGTTTGCCTAGTAGTTGCCACGTTTATACCCTCCTTCTGTTTAGGAAGATTCTCATAAGTGTTTGCTCCTTGCATATCTATGTAATAGGATGTTTGCACAGTGAGTGAAACTAATATTATTATGAACAGAATGCAAGCATAAATAACGCAGAGATATGTCAGTGTACAGCATCGTTATTTTGCACAACGTGGACGTCTCTATGAATCTGGCATGATGATATTGCTACTAATACTGTGCATTTTATTGCCTAAGTTAGGCAAAAATAAACTTTAATGTGGCACCATGAGGCACTTCTTCTGAAACTGCTGACTTCACTCGACACCCTTCCTTGGTCAACCGACTGCTTACTGGATGATTAACACAAATTCCCTCAAATCGGCCTCTCAATAGATGACATGATGATTTTCTTTCAGCATGAAACAAGGTTTTTTTTTTTTTAAAGCCAGTTATTCCTCGATCTGTCCCTCAAAGAAAAAGCCTCATTCAGATCTTAGATTTCTCACAGAATAAGCATTTACTTGAAGTATAATGTCTCTCAGAAACGCATTCAATGCTGCATTATTTCTTGTATCCCTTAGGAATGTGCGCACATCTGTGTGTCTTTCAACAAGTTGTGGACACTCTTCAACCAGGTAATAGAAGACCAAACTGACCAGTCTGTGTGCATTGTCAGCTGACAGGGGCATTTTTACTTTCCCCACTGAATTCAGGAAGCAGCAAACTTGATCAATAATTGCTGGGAGCAATCTCCTTATGATTGGACCATTCTTAGGATCTTGCAGGAAAATTTGAATGCTAATAATTCTTCCCACGATTGCAGGATATGTGCGTAATACAAACAGAAAAACTTCAAATATGATCTGTGCAATGTTGTCATTGGGCACCACCATGAGCAGACCCAAACAGGAACTCAGTGAGGAAGGAATCGGGGTATTGTACCCTCTTCCAATTATCAAAAACAAAATCAAGATCTGGCATATTTTCTTCTTATCAGTCCAATGTCACAAACTCCTGTGGCTCTAGAACAGATATCTTCCCTTAACTGTCCTCTGAATGACTGAATAGAGTGTTTGAAATAAGCCACAGTCCAATTAACTCTTTATCTTTACACAGCTTCCGCGTCCTTCTTCCTCGTCTTAGACCTTGTCTGCACTTGCTGAGATTCTTCCCTGATGCTTGCTTCCGAAGGGTGCAGGGGTGTTGGGGTCTCTCCAGCATAAATGTTTATATCTCCTAGAAAGGTCCAAGCGTGTCTGCCATGCACTCTGACTGCAAACGGCGTGATGTCTTCTACGATGAAAGGACCGTTGAAGTGGGGCTCATCCCACTTTTTTCTCGTATGATTGCGAATTAGGATTGTATCTCCGGGAAACACTTTAGGAACACATAGTTCTTGAAGTCCATTTGTTGAAGCATCTCCTTCTGTGTTCCTTGCTGCCGCCACACCCTATGCACCGTAGCTGACCTGAAATGACAGAGATACTTGAGGTCATACATGTAAGGTAATCATGCAACTCCATTCCCAATAATTCTGACGTTGGCTGGGCATCACTTCTAAATCTGGATGGAGGTGTGAGGGGTGTCCTCATTCACCTCCCGGTCACTATTTTGTGGGGGGTAAGATGGTGCGCCAAACGTGGTTGGTTCCGCAATGCATATAATACCAATGGTAGGCAATGCAACCACCCTCTCTTCAAGGTAAGCTTCAATTTGGCTATTCTTTCTTTAAGCAAGCCATTGAGCTTCTCACAGATCCTATTTCCTTGGGGATGATAAGCCAAAGAAAACTTGTGCTTTATACCAAGCAACAAGCTGATCTGCTCAAAAGTTTGATTCACAAAATGAGGATCATCATCTGATCTTAATACGTCACATATTCCCTATCTAGGAAATACTTCTTGCACTAGGAATTTTGCCGCACAGCTAGAGTCTGGATGTGTACATGGACCAGCTTCAATCCATCGTGAAAAGGGGCAGACTACTACAATCATGTATCTATACCCATTACATACTTGCAGCATATTGACATAGTCAATATGCAAATGCTGAAAGGGGCCATTAGGTCTCGGGATAACTCCCCTAACTGTGCGCAGTGTGTGCCCAGCGGTGAATTTTTGACACACTATGCAATTTACTACAGAGAATGCAAAGTGTTCTAACAAATTTGGTAAAAACCAATCTTTGCAATAGTTACAGCGAGGTTTTCTCTAGTTGTGTGTGCAGGGTAGTGTAGCTGTTCCAGCGCCACCCTTAATAAGGCTACAGGCATTACCAGTGCTGTCTTGTCATCATAATGCTTTAGAGGGGTTTAAAGAACACTCTCTTCGCGTCCACAGATCCTTCTCATCTTGAGGTCCTTTTCTCTGAACCTCTATCAATTGTGTCTTTGAAAGATTACTATAGGGGTCGGACACACTCATCATCACCACCATTTGTTCATTTACATTAGGCGTATCAAAAGACATAATATCTTCTAAACATGCCGCGTGTTTGGCTTCATCATCTGCCTTCTGATTTCCACGTGAGTTAAAGTCTGCCTTTTTAGTGTGTGCTGTGCATTTAACGACTGCGATGGCTACTGGGAGTTGTTGTGCCTTGATAAACCTGTCCAATAAAGTGGCATGCTGCACTGGAGTGCCATCCGCTCTGATGTAACCCCTACTTTTCCAACATGCTAATCCTGCGTGCACTGTTGACGTCACATAGGCAGAGTCACTGTACACTGGTCTGCATGATTCTCGAGCGCGGCTATCAGCGCCACTAACCCTGCAGCCTGTGCTGAATAGTGAGACAGGATTCGTGCACTTATCATTGTTTGAAACTCCCCATTAGCTGTGTGTTTTACCACAGTGGTACCTGTATCTCTGCCCATCATTTTGATCGATCCTTGAAGAAACGTCAATAAAAACAATTTCTCCCCCTGCTAAAGCATTTTCCTTTATCCTAGGGATTTCATCAAAGAAATCTTCATAGTTCAAACAGTCATGTGCATGCTCATCCTCTGCCAATGGTTCAGCTACAAACATGGCAGGATTCACTATTCTGAATCAGACTATTTTAATCGCTGGATTTGATATGGCTACCTCATAGGCAGAAGCCCTTTGAGAAGTCAGTGGGGGTCATTACGACCATGGCTGTAGAGGGTTAACGGGGCCGGAAGAGCTGCCGGCCCCGTTAACCCCCTACCACCACATTATGAGGTTTGCTCGCGGGACCAGGTAAGGGTGCCTGGTAAAACCAGGCATCCTTAGTGGGTCCCACGAGCAGACCAGGATGCAAACAACGGGCCCATTATTAAGGAGCACGTTGTTTGCATCCTACCCATTCCCATTGAGCCCTATGGTGGCTCGAATGGGAATGTGGATGTACAGGGTCTGGGTTCCTGGAATGGGGAAATACAGGGCCCTCCAAGGTTGGAATGGCCCAGTATTTCCCCATTCCAGGAACCCGGACCCGGTACCCGGAATGGGGGTAGCCATGCCGCAAATAGCGGCATGGCTACCTCCAGGGTCGTAATGACCCCCCAGTGTCCCTTTTGGTTTCTCCAAAATGACAAATAATGCATGTTCAATAAACAACATCATAGAGCATCCCATCACTATACTTGCAGCCTTTTCAATGGCAAACGCGGTGGCTGCCAAAGATTGTTCGCACAGAAAATGACCCCTCATTACTGGGTCCAGAATCCCACTGTAATATGTAAGGGGTTTGTACCCCAATGTGGTTCTTTGTGTAAGGACTGCTGTCATAACGGTACCATCCGTATGTGAGAAGAAAAAAAAATCCTCAGCATAATAAGGAATACCTAAAACTGGAGCTGTACAAGTTGCCTTCTTTAATTCATCAAACCCTTTTTCCATCTCCTCAGTCCAAACAATTTTCTCTTGTGTAGCCTGTACTTTCTTTAGAGCTTGTAACAAAGGCCTTGTATATGAACTGTAATCAAAGACCCATGCTCTGACATAGTTACACAGTCCCAGAAATCTTTGCATGTGCTTTATCGTGTGTGGCTTTGTGGTTTTCAAAATGGCCTCAGCTCTATCGGGAGTAACCTTTTTTCTTTCATGCGAAATCAGCTGACCTATATACAACACTTCTTGTTGACAATATTGTAACTTCTCTTTGTCAACTTTATATCCATTATCAACAAGTGTAATCATTAACTGAATAGAATCGCATCTACACCCTTCATCTGAAGTGCTGCAAACTAAAATGTCATCTATGTATTGCAACAACACTTTCCAGATCAATATTGCTCAAATCCATCTGGAGAACTCTATTGAAAATAGATGGAGACTCACAATACCCTTCAGGTAATCTTGTGCTTTTTAACTTAGTTTGTCTGAACATAAATGACGTCAGATCCTGCGAGTATTTATGCAAGGGGATTGAGAAAAACACATTCTTTAAATCAATCACAGTGAAATATTGTACTTCAAGAGGTATATTGCATAAGATTGTAGCAGGATTAGGAACTAGAGGGAACTCAGCCTCTACTATCTGGTTAATCAGGCAAAAATCTTGAATTAGCCTCCATGACCCCCCCTTAGATTTTTGATAGGGTACACTGACGTATTAAACGGTGACTCTGACATCACCAAAGATGCCCTGATCCATCATGGCAGAAATCGTCTTAAAAATAACTTCATCTGCCTCTCGAGACGTAAGACATTGTTGTGCCCAAAGTAAAATCTATCCTGGCTGTAATTTAATCTTCACATCCCCAACCCCCTTCAGTAGGCCTACGTCATAAAGGCCAGTAGTCCATAAAGAAGCTAGCACTTTTGCCAAGTCTTCCTCAAAACATTCAGGACGCTTTTGAACTATCATCATTTTTTGTGGAACTTCTCGTCTGATGGCTTGTACCCAATAAGTAATACTCATTTCATATCACTTCATCATCTGATGTATGATCTCCAAACATATCCTCATCAGTGACATTAGTCAATCTATAACCCTCCCCAATGGCAATTACTGTACACCATCGTCTGCCATCGTGATCATTCCCATCAAGCAAAGCCATTTCTCCTCGCACTATGGCTGCTTGTAGTTCGAAAGGAAAGATTCACCCTTCCTCTTCATCCATAGGTATCCTTGGCCTGAATAAAAACTCATCAGGTATTCTCATACTTCTGCCTTCCAAGCAAGGCAGCCATGTCAACAAGATGCGTACCTGTTATGTACAAAGGGAGGCTTTCACATAACCAGTAGTTTAAAGGTAAAGAACCTTTTATTTGCAAGTTGATGACATAAGACGACCCCCAGCAGGAGGAGTACAATCTTCCCACTAAGGCCCTGCTTCTTCACTGGCTCTCCTTGGAACCCTGCTACATAAGATGCAGTTCTATGTTCTATAGTATCTAAGTGACAATAGACATAGTGAAGGAAATATTATACACTCATGGTTTAACAGGTAAACATTGGAAACACTACACATCCTAACACCTCTCCTCCTTAAACATAACAAGTAACTGTGTGGGTGAGGACCCACTAAAATTGAAACCTGTAAAACACATATTGAACAACTGAAATTGAAACCTGTAAAATAAATATTATACACTCGTGGTTTAACAGGTAAAACATTGGATGCACTGCAAGTCCTGGCACAAATCAAGAGCATAGATATATGACATCTAGTGGTTGATTAGGTAGAGTCACAAGAAAGTCCCTGTCTCCAACTAACTGAAGACAAATTAACATTGAAACGGAAAAGCCACCCTTTCCTTATTCCAAATAGCTCCTCCTTTGACCAACACTGACGAACCCAAGTCTTTCACAACTTGCTTGGGTTCAGAAAACAACGAGGCTCCTTTACGAACTTTGGTGGGGAGCTTGACTTTAATCCAATCACCCTCTTTGACCTTGAGTTCCCTACAACAATTCTTCTGATCATACCTCTCCTTGGATCTAACTCCAGCTTCAAAAATTCTCCTTTTTACACTCTCTAGATCCACATCCACCATTTTTGATTTGCCCATCCAACCTGGACATAAATGAGTATTTGGTTTTCTTCCTCTCAAGATCTCAAATGGACTCACGCCTGTGACACTATGGGTAGTTAGCCTATACTGGAACGTGCGTTCCATCACTGTTCTCACCCAATCTCCTCCAGTAGCCACCGCTATCCTAATAGCCTCCATCAGAGTCCTATTAAATCGTTCCACACACCCATTACTCTGGGGATGATATAAAGAAATATTCACCTGCTCAATCCCATGATTCTCTAAGAATTCTTTAAACTCTCTGGAAACAAGTTGGGTCCCATTGTCAGACAAACACTTTCTTGGAAACCCTTCTCTCCAAAACAGTTGTTCCAAAAATCTGATTATACTACTACTGGATATGTCCTTGAGTACACATACCTCCGGCCATTTTGATAATAAATCCATGACTACTAATAGGTAGCTATCTCTGCCACCACCAATATTAAATGGACCGAGGAGATCCAACGCAATTTCGTCCCAAGGGACACGCGGGGACTCCCTCACTACCATGGGAACCTTTTGCACTTTCAAGCCTTTGTTTCCCTCAATACATTCCACACACTCTTTGACTTGTTCCTCTATGTCCTTGTCGATACCAGGCCACCAAAATTCAGACCTCACAAGTCCCTTCGTCCTGGCCAGACCTAAATGCCCAACATGGGCCAACTCCAAGACAGACTTCCTCATACCGACTGGCACAACCATCTGGTGACCCTTGTATAAATAACCATCCTGAATCCATAGCTCCTCCCTCACTTTGGCAAAACCATTCATCTCGCCCCTGTGGCTCTTAATTTTACCTTCTGCAACCAGAGTAAGTACTCCTTGATATACAACATCCTCTGTGCAAGACACATCCCACTCACTTTTCTTTAATGTTTCATGCACCTGGAATATTTCTGCACTCTCCTCTGAACTTGTAAAGTCACTATCGTCAGAAATTTCCCTCTGGACAGATCTAGACAAGGCGTCTGCAACCACATTAACCTCCCCCTTTACGTGGAGCATGGTATACTGTAACCCTTGCAATGCCGTGACCCATTTCATAATGCGTCTTGACACTCCCTCCAAACCACCTTTCGTAAAAATTCCAACCAAGGGTTTATGGTCAGTGCAAATGGTGAAACTCCTCCCCCACAAGAATCTTTTAAATTTCTCGACACCCCAAACGCATGCTAGAGCCTCCTTCTCAATAACTGAATATCTAGATTCTGGGCCCTTCAAAGACCTGGACGCAAAAGCCACAGTCTGTAAACCTGTCTGATCCTCCTGCATCAGAACAGCCCCAACACCATAATCACTGGCATCAACAAAAAGCAATGTGGGTTTACTTTCCTCAAATATTTTCAAAATGGGAGCATTGACAATAGCCTCTTTTATCATCAAAAATTCTTTCTTGCACCGGTCACACCATTTAAAAACGACTCCCTTGCGAGTGAGAAATCTCATATTCCTCGACATTTCTGCTAACCCCTTGACAAATTTGCCATAAAACTCCACCAGTCCCAAAAATGATAGTATGTCCCCTTTAGACTTAGGCTCCTCCATTCTTTTTATGGCCTCAATAGCCTCCTCCTTGGGTCTAACCCCTTCCCCAGTGATCTCATGACCCAGGTACACCACTTTGTTGGCTTTAAAAGTACATTTTTCCAAGGCAACGGTGAGGCCTGCCTCCTTCAAAATATCCAAAACTCTTTTCAAACGAACATCATGCTCCTTCTCATCGCTCCCACATACAAGAACATCATCCTGATAACACATCACCCCTTTTTCACCCCCAAGTAATTTATGCATAATACTCTGAAACACACTTGCGGCTGAGACCAAACCAAATGGCATGCGAACACACCTGAACAATCCAATCGGGGTGATGAAGGCGGTGAGATCCCTGGAATTAGGGTGCAATTCAACCTGATGGTAGGCCGATTTAAGATCTAGTATGGAGAACACTTTTGACCCAGCTACTCCCACCATCAAATCATCTATTCGGGGAAGAGGAAACCTGTCTGCCACAACCATGCTGTTTAGATGTCTAAGATCTATACAGAGCCTCAAAGACCCATTGCCTTTTCTGACTACAACTATAGGACTGACCCATTCAGATGCTTCTATCTTTTCAATGACACCATCTCTTTCCATTCTCTTGAGTTCTTCCTCTACATCTCCTCTAAGAGCAAGAGGAATAGTTCGCAGTTTTGCAATCTTAGGGACAGCTCCTTTCTTTAGGCAAATTACATGTACAAAGCCCTTAAGACACCCCAATTTCCCAGATAACGTGGTTTGTATCTCTGTGGGCTCTCCTCCCGCAACAGACATTACCTGCTCGGGATGACTTGCCTCAAGCCTTATCTTCAATTCAGCTTGATCACTCCATGACAACAATTCACCCCCTCTGTTGGTAACATACACACAACCTTTGGCCTTCCTGTCCTTAAACTGTAATTCAGCATCAAAGCAACCTATAATATCTATGGGAACATCTCCATAAGCATTTGCTTTAACAGTATTTTCCCACAGAGTACAACTATCGAATTTGTTCCTCCACACTTCCACACTTATCAAGGTGTAGTCAGCACCACTATCCATTAGCATGCGTACGGGTACACCTCGAATTACAACCTCAGCATAAGGTTTCTGCATTTTCACTCTGCCATTGACAGCATTCACTGTAAATACCACTTCTCTGCCATCCTCACAATATGACTCATCTTCATAACTTTCACTTATTTCATGCACTTGATTTGACCCAGCATTAAAATTTCTACAACATCGGGCCATGTGCCCTCTCACACCACACTCATTGCATATGATATGAATAGCAAAGCAATCCTTATCCGAGGCTATATGCGACAAGCTTCCACATCTAAAGCATCTTCTCCCTGGAAAACCTCTGGATTGTCCTGAATCCCTAACCATCTTGAAAGAATTCATGTCTTTGGGAATCCCTCTGCTATCTTTTGCAGGAACCCATTGACGCCATCCTCTGCCAGTTGCCGGTCTGTTCTCTTCGCTCCTTTTAGCATTCTGCGAGGCGCGTCTTGGATTCCACGTACTCTGCCTCTGAACAACCTTTGACACCTTCAGCACTGAACCCTGACTCTCATCCAACTTGGGTTTACCATTGTTCACAGTATCCGATTGAAGAACTTCAATGCACTTATCTGTGTGTTCCACCATTTTCGCTATCTCAATTGCTCGATCCAAAGTGGGGTTCCTCTCTTTCCATAGTTCTTTCCTAATACTGTCATTGGAACATTTAATCATTAGCTGGTCTCTCAAGTGCTCATCCTGACAGTGAGTGAATTTGCATTTCACTGCTAAGCCCCTTAAAGCCGTGACAAAATCCTTGATACTTTCCCCATTCTTCTGCTCTCTCGTGGCAAATTTATATCTTTCCAATATAATGTTCTCCTCCACTCTAAAATGCCTGTCCAGTTTGGCTAATGTCCTTTCATATGGACCAGCATCCAAAATGTCAGAAGGCTCCGGCAATCTCTTTAAGACCTCTTGGCCTGCAGTTCCCAAACAGTGAAATAGCAATGCCTCCTTGCGCTCATTGGAGTAGTTGGCACCAAACACTGCTAAGGCATATTTGCTGAATCCTTCCTTCCAGTCTTCCCATCTAACCCTGGGTTCACCTGGCACTGCCAGAAAAAACACAGGAGCAGGCACATTTGCCATGTCTCAAAGTTGCAGAATAGAATAACAAGCTTGCAATTCTGGTTTAACCAATAGAGCTCCCACCCAAACAGGTAGGTGACACTAATTAAAATATAGCTGCTTGGTTATGTACTCACCCTGGAGCGCCTCACCAGGGTCATCGGCGGCGACTCCTTTCTCAACCTTGCTCAGTGTGGGGCCAGGGTGTCCAATGGCCGCTCGGAAAACACACAACCCAAAATCCAATTATAAAAGTGCCAAAGCCGTGTCTTTGCCAGCCCGGTCTCCACAAGTTCAACAAAATTGCAGGGGTCCAATTCCAGCTCCCACAGACCACGGAGCCTCCAGGGGTTTTCCTCTGGCGCTAGTAATGTCCCTCCGGTGGATGCCACACACTGGATGTCAGGCCGTCAATAATCCACTGAAAAAGGCCCTCCCTCAGGCAAGTCAGGCTGGCTCCGCTCCACAGCCAGCACACTAGATCTGTAGAAAAGGCGCTGGGGGTCGTCCTCCGGGTCCCAATCCCATCCTCGTCGCCAAATGTTATGTACAAAGGGAGGCTTTCACATAACCAGTAGTTTAAAGGTAAAGAACCTTTTATTTGCAAGTTGATGACATAAGACGACCCCCAGCAGGAGGAGTACAATCTTCCCACTAAGGCCCTGCTTCTTCACTGGCTCTCCTTGGAACCCTGCTACATAAGATGCAGTTCTATGTTCTATAGTATCTAAGTGACAATAGACATAGTGAAGGAAATATTATACACTCATGGTTTAACAGGTAAACATTGGAAACACTGCACATCCTAACAGTACCCCATAATGAAAAACTTCAGGTTTTAACGGGATAGCTCTCACGGTCACTTGCTCTGCAAATGCCATAATTAATTCACTCACGTTTAAATAATGCATTCCTGGCATTGAACACACCATTCCTTCATCAGTAAACCAAATTGTCATGTTCAACTTAGTTATTAAATCTCGACCTAATATATTAACAGGTGTCTGCCTTGAATACAGCAGTGGCAATGACATGTCACATTCTCCTATAGAGACTGGTAAGTATTCAGTAAAAGGAACTCTACTCGTAGCTCCTGTGAAACCTTGAGTATTCATGGAATTGCCAGACATTGCAACCGAAGAAATCAAGTGGAGGCATACATTTCCCTCTTTTATTCATGAGCCTGTTGCACCAGTGTCCACTAAAAATGAAAAATGTTTGCCTCCTATACTGACGTCTACACTCTGTTCCTCGTGAGGATTTGGCATCGCGGATAGTATTGAATACATCAAGTCTCCCAGTGAGCTGTCCTATTGTGGATACAGCCTCATTCCTGTACTTGTAAAAGGAGTCCCTCCCTCTACAATAACACCTCCTATCCTAGGAGTCATTAACTGTCCTGCACTTGTGCTTTTCTGTATCTGCATAGACGAATCCTGTGACTGCCCTTGCAGCGGATTTACTGCTGCTTTCTGTGTTTGCAAATCTTGCTGCATTCTCAGCACTTGTGCTTGTTGCACTGTGTGATTCTGAGCAAACCCATCTCCACTCTGCTGTGAAAATGCAGGTGGGTTTAAAGTCCCCATCCCAAAAATTGACCATTCTGCACAACCCTTGACATCTGCACATACGAGCCAAATGCCCTGTCATCCCACATGCCCAACATATAAGAGGCGGAAATCTCCTGTTCTGCCCATCCTGCATATATTGATTGTCGTTCTGCATATTTTGAAACCTTCCCTGGATGCTCTGAAAGTTTCCCTGATTATTCTGCCAATTCCCTTGATTATATTGAAAATGTCTGCCTCGAAATCCTAGTCTTCCTCGTGGAGCAAATCTATTATTGCCCTGATCAAACTGCCATTGTTTATTCGCCTGCAGCATGTTTGTTACTTGCTCAAAATTTGACCCGTCTCCACTAGTTAACATTGCCCCCTCAATAGCGTACTTAGATAATTTCTTTTGCACTAACTGTGCCTCTTCGCCTTTCCTGACATCATTCTTTTTGCAATTCTTTTCTTGCAAGAGAATAATGTGTAATGGTCAGCTGAATTTCCGACCACGGTTTTGCCTCCATACCCACTAACTTCTTGAGCTGTTTTTGTACCGGGCCTGGCAGCCCTTGGCATAGTATATGATTGAACACAGGTATAGATTTTCCCCAAGCTTTGCGTGTCTCCAAGCTCCACTGCTCTTGAAAATTCTGAATGTAAGCAAGAAGATCTTCCTCTTCCTGCATCTTTTTTGCCATTATAGCTCCCCTATCAGACGTGTCTGGATACAACACTCTAAGCACTTTCCTGAATGCTGCTCTGCAGTTATTGAACGGCGCTCTGTCATGAGCAGTGTTAACCATAGTAACACCAGTATACCCTGCCCTGGACCAAACGTCATCAACTCTCTCTCCAAGGATGGCAATCAGGAGACTCTTAATGTCCCCTATAGTCGATGTATTTCCTTCAGTCATCTTTTCTAATTCATGTGTCCATTTCGCAGCGCCAGAAGTTAAACTCAGAAGTTTACATCTTAAATGATCCTTGTCCATCTGGGGCCAAGGTATATACTGTGGTCTAGCTCCCCCTTTCTCTAGCAAGGGAAACTGTGAAACCCTAAATGCACTCGCATCTCCCATTGTCTGTCTATTCATGGCAGGGACAATATTTCCGCACCACCTTCTCCCTGGCAGTGAACTTAATCTACTCACATATGGTGGCGATTCCCCCCTCTCACCATGAAGTTGCCCTTTAGGTCAGTACAACTGTGTCAATGGTTCTGCTGCCCTAGGTACAGGTGCATTTAAATCTGACTATCTTACATCCTTATCCATTGAAAAACATCCCTTAGGACCAAATGTGTCACACCTCTCTTCTCCACGGAAGGTGTCTCTGTCTTCGTCTGACATTTCCTGTGCCCAACTCATATATCTTCTCTCCTCGTCATCTCTATGTAGAGTCAGTCTATCTAAAGACATCTCCTTGGGGGGCCTCGTGCTGCATGAGGCTCCCTCCGTGTCATACAACTGTGTACTCTCAAGCCGATAATTTTTTCCCTTTTCTTTCAATTCCTTTTGGGCTCCCATGTCATGATAAACTTTGTCAATTGGTTCCCCAATGCTTCTAAAGTCAAACACGTCCTCTAGATTTACTCTAGATGGGCCTGGTAATAACTCATATACCAGAAAGAACTCTCTATGTACTCCCATGCTACTTCTGGATCGCGATCCCTTACCTCCATCTCCAGGCGATTGAGATTGCATGCTCTTTGACTTCTTTTTCATTCTATGTCATCATCAAGCTCTCCACGCTTTCTTGCTTCCTCCCTTATCCTGTCTTCCTTTTTTTCTTCATATCCCTCCTTTCATTTGCCCTCCATATCTCCTTGTCGCTTCGTCTTTGAATTCTGTTATCCCTTAACTTCTGTTCTTCATCTTCTATTCTTTTACTTTCTAACCTCTCCCGCTCATCAATTGCCCTTTGTCTGTTATCTCGTTTTCTCTGCTCCTTTGCTCTTTCCTGCTTCTTTAAATGTTCATCTTGATATAACTGTTCTCGTCTTTGTCTATCTTTCCTTTTGTCTCTTCTTCTTTCGATTGTTCTTCCCTTTCCCTATCTGTTTTTATCCTGCCCACCTTGGTCTCCTCTTTGTCTTACATCCTTGATGCCTTTACCATAGAGTTTGAGCAAAATCTGACCACCCATCCATTCGTTCTGTAGAAGTGCTAACTCATCAGCCTTATCTCTTTCTCCCTTCCATTTCTTTATTTCTCTTCCTATATCTAAAGATGTGCTTGCTCGATCACTTGATCGTAGGAATTACATCTTTTTCGATATTTTTCTCCGAGCCCTCGTCACTGCTTTGCGTAGGTGACTCATATGCCGGATTACTATACCCTGTTGCTGCCTTATGCTCCCTTAATGGGTTTAACCCATTGTGTTTCTTGTTTTCGCCATCCTTTTCCAGCGGGGAGGGGGAGCAGAAGGCTCCTCACCCCCCTCTTTGCATGTATTGAGGATCCAATCTATAGGAGGTGGCTCTTCTCTTTCCTCCTGGTGCATTTTCCAAAGTTCTAAACTCGCTAGTCGCTTGTCTAGCTTTTTCCTGTATATGCTGCATGCAAATATGTCATCATATGCTACAGGCTTCCTTCGATAGTGACCCTCCTTGCGGCCACGGCATAAAAATGTTATGTGCAGTTCCCGTAACCCATTCCGCACTATACTGTCTAAGCTTAGGTGCATGTTTGGGCAACTGCTTGCAGAGGTGCACAAGTGGAGTAACATCCTCCATTTTCGTCTGGTCACTCTTGACTATCAATGCTCATTTGCTTTTGTCACAGGTTTTTAGAAAAACAAGAAGTTTCCAGACAAATAATATAATATGAGCGTGCAATAATCTCAGGCTCCAATTCCTTTAAATCACGTTTTTTAAGTTAATCTTGTTAAAAAAAAAAACATCAACTTAATTCAAACAATCACTTAAATTCTCCAACCTCGCATTTCTCCTTTTTTTTCACCAATCACGTTTAACTATGATGTCATCTCCAATACATAAATACATTAAAAAAACAGACAGACACACTCGACCAGTCACATATATCTCTTATCTCTCATGATCTTTTCTCTAAGACTCGTCTTGCCCTCTAAATCAATACTCCATACAGAGTTTAAATCAACCACTTTAAGTCCATCTTTAACCAAACACGTCGTCTAAGCTTCCACTATGGGATTTTAGGTTAAGATTTCTTCTGATACATTCTTTAAAACGCAGGCACAGGGCGTATTCTCTTATTGTGGCACTCCCCTCATGATACCTCCCAATTGCTTGATCTAACACAAGTCAATTTCTATTCACTATTCAACACTCTTATTCTCGGGTTATGTTTATCCCACCTCCCTCTGTTACACTTCTTTCCCTTATCACTTCTCGTCACTTATAACCCATACATCATTTTGCAAACTCTCAGTTTTTACTCACCATTCGCACGTTCGTCTGCCGCCTCTACAACTTCCCGTTCGTTCAGCTTCTCGTAGACCATGGGAGGGGTTTCCATCTGAAACAGGAGGTACCCGTCAAGCCCTACATGCAAGATTTTAACAATTTAAACAAAACCACTATCTACGGGGAGCTTCACATTCTGTTAGCCGAATGGCAGAGGTTGTGCGATATTGCTGGGACTCCAAAGTTTACTTATGTCGATGGATTTTGAACCATCCTCCCTGCTACCAAGTGAACTGAATAACCTCAGCACTTCAAGATAAGTAGCTAATACCCTGGAGATGGATGGGTATGCATGGGTTACTCAAACATCAATAATAAAAATGACTCAGTTAGTTGGTAAAAGGATAACTGTTTATTTTCAACTGTCTAAAACAGGGAGCACAACGAACATCAACGAATTCACTCAATCCTCTTACTCAAAGCAGTTCATAAAAAATGTAATTTATATATCAAAAACTTGTCACGATTGACGTTGACCTACGTCACTACCAACGTCATCCTACGTGGCAAACTACAAAACCTACTACCAAAAATGATAGTTTCTGAGTGAATATCTAAATATATGATCCATACTAGTATGGGATAGTAAGTGGAAGTGATTTTTGTAACATCAGGTGGGGCAACTAAGCCCTCCCTTCAAAGTGGCCACTATGAACATCACTAAATACACAATGTCCCATTGGCTACAAACTATAGGACTCTTAATTACGTGGTTCCCTACAATTGGTTGGCACTCTAACCTTCATCAATACTTTTCCAACTACGTCTAGCAGCATGCAGATTGGGCCTCTAGGTGCTGATGAGCTTGTCTTAGTCCCAGCTTCTATTATCACCTCAATGGTCAGAGTAGTCAATTAGTTTGTTTTTTTTGCCTTTCTTTTGGTATGGAATAATAGGTCCCATAGGTCTTCTTGGGTCAAGACCTGTTGGTCCGTGAATAAAGGCTTGAAGTGAACACAACGGACTGAAAGCAATTTATCGCATTCTGAGCATAAGTGCTTAAGTTGAGTTTCTGCCTGTTGTCTACAAACCCAACAAGGCAGAGCAATGTCAACATTGCTGCGTCTGTTCAACACGTCGTTTGTCAACCACAGGTTTAGCCTAAATCTCATGAAGGCATTTCGCTGGCTAGTGCTAGGGGACCTCACCAGGTAATCAGCCACAGTGTTGTAATGCTTCAGTTCAAATGGATTAGCCTCAAAGATTTTATAGTTGGTACATGCAAGACGTGTATGGATCCAGTCCGCTTCCCAGATTTTTTGTTTCGCTTTGTTTGGATTTTCTATTAACAAGGTTGGGTCTATCTGGGCTTTTTCTAGAATTGATTGAATTTTTAAGCGCCATGCTTTCGGAAAAGTATCCATTTAACTCATTAAAATGTGGAAATGATGTTGGTAATCCCTGTTGTAAATTGATTTAGTAAGCATTTGTGATACAATGCACACAATTTCCATTTGTAGATCGCATAGACTGAGATTAGGCCCAACTCATATCTTAATAGTGGTAGAGGTTGTGAGTTTGGCAAATTTAAGACCTGCCTCCAGAAGCGACCTTCCCTGAGGGCCCAGTAAGAGTATGACATTATTTTCTGGGTCTGAGCACCATAGAGAATAACTGGCACCACTTTTAGTTTGAAATAGGTGAGTATTGGTAATAATGAAAATTTACAGTATCTCGCTTTAATGATACGGGCTTGCGAGATGGACATTTGCAGTTTGTGAAGCCCTTGTTTAATGTACTGGTCAGGAGCGCACTGATTGCAAATAATCATGCCCAGATACTTATAAACATTAGTTACAGTGATCTTACAATTTTGGAGTGGCCAATATAGCTGGGCAAGACTTTGTTTCCTGGTACCAAATTGAATGATATTTGTCTTTACAATATTGATGGTTATGCCGTTTGCTTCGGTATATACATCCAGGGCACCTAATAGATGTCGCAAGCCTTTAAGGGTATGCGACATTAGTACCATGTCGTCGGCATATAATAACCATTGAATCTGAACCCCCATGATTTTTGGAGAGTCAGATATCAGTTTAGCAAAGGTTTGATTGATATCGGAAAGAAAGAAGTTAAATAAGGCCGAAGCTAATAAGCAACCTTGCTTTAGTCCTCTGGTGGTAGCGATCGGAGATGTTAATAATCCGCCATTGGTTAGTCTGACCTGGATTGAGGTATTGGTGTGCAGTTGGATTAGCCATTTCAGAATGTACCATGGGCAATTAGCATCGGCCAATTTCTTATACAATAGCTCTCTTGGAACAGCATCAAAAGCCATTTGAAAATCAATAAAAGCGAGATACAAGGGCTGTTTCCGTTGATATGCTCTCTGAACGAGGCTTGATAAAGTGATGATATTTACTCCAGTACCTATGCCTTGCAAAAACCCTGTTTGGAATGGATCTCAAAGGTTTTTATCCTGCAACCAAGTATTGAATGTTTTTAAAAGCAGCCTGGCAAATAATTTACCCGGGCAGTCTAATAGCGCTATTGGTCTATAGGACCTGGGTTTCTCCCGATTGCCTTTTTTAAAGATGGGAAGAATGATGGATTTTTTCCAAGTCTCTGGAATAGAGCCAGATTTGAATACTTGATTAAAGATACGATAGAGAATACCTGCCCATTCATCTTTATGCATTTTCAACATAACGTTATGCAGGCCATCAGGACCTATTGCATGGGAGGAACTCAGTTTTGTAATGCAGAGTTTAATATCATCAATGTCAAATGGAAATTCTCCAGGGGCTGTGATCGAATGGAGACACAATCGCATGTCAGGGAAAGGAGTGAGATATAGGTTTTGAAAGTACAGCTGCCATGTCTCAGATGATATCGAGTTTATCTGGGCAACGAGTTGAGGTATATCGGAGGTATGATTAAGCAGAGCCCATATACCGGCTGTGGATTTCAAGACAAGTTGCTTCAGCATAGATGCCCCCTCCTGTTCATAAAGCTTAGCTCTTCTTGTTTTGAGCCATTTTTTATATCTCTGCTTGGCTGATCTAATTTTTTCAACAGTATCAATTTTATTTGACTTCTGTAATTGTGGAATTTCATATTTTAGGTCAGCTTTTTGATATTCTATTTCCGAATCATAGGCATGAATATGTCGTTGTTTAATCAACCCATTACCACTAACAACTTGTGAAAACATCTGCATGGCAATTGTATAATCTTTAGCTAGGAGACCATGGCTCTGATACATTTTCCTTAGATTGTAATCTAGGTTTCGTAATTTCTCTCTATCCCAATTCAATCGGTTTCTCCCATTATTCACAACAACATCTGCTATATTTGTATTCGTCCACTGTATCGTTTGGGTTTGACCAATCTGCAATGACAATTTTAGTTTGTGATGATCACTTAGATCTGTCTGAATAACCTCGAACTTTTGAACACAGTTAAAAATGTTTGCATTAATATACATATAGTCTATAATGGCATGCTGAGCGCCTCTTTGCCAGGTGGCCTGGGCGGGGCAATCACCCTTGACACTTCCATTTAGCAACAGGAAGTTGCGCTCGTCCATAATGGAATACCATGTCATTTCATCTCCCGCTAGTGCAGTAGCCCCCTCTGTAATGAGATGCAGATTAAGATCGCCTAATACTACAATGTACATTAGTCTGACCTCGAGGGCCAAAGCATCTAATATTTCCACAAACTGATTGAAAGAATCCTCTGATTTCAACGTATTGGTGCACCAATATATATTGACAATTGCTATTTTTTGGTAGTTGTTAGAAGGTTTTGCCACTTGAAATAATAATGATGGAGACTTACAAGTTATCAGGTTGAACCCACATTTCTTTTTTACCGCTATTATTAGTCCGCCTTTAGGTCTACCAAAGGCACCTTTTTCAGCTGGTGTAAACAATATGGTATGTGAGTCCCAAGTCGGTGGCAGCAAGAGCCAGGTTTCCTGGAGGGCAACAACATCAATATCAACCAGGTCCCCGATGGTCGTGGAATTGAGGTGGGTGTGCCCTCGGGTGTTCCACGAGACCACACTCAAGATTTTTGTATCTGGGCATAGTTATGCAGGTCTGATATGATCCGCTAACTCTTGGAGGGGGGCACTATTGCAAGCTGATGTGAAAATTCGAGACATATGGCCCTGTAGTGTAGTAGGACCGGGCAGGGATTCTTGTGTTAAGCTGAACCCTAAGTCAAACAAAACCATTCTGGCCTGCCACAAGGTCTCAGCCACCAAGGATGATCGAATGTATGATCGAGCTACAGACAGATCAGTATGATTTATGAACTTGATATGCTCAATATCCAGAGATGAAATAGCCGATAGAGCTGGAATTTCTGCACAGATATTAAGAATACTAGACCGATTTAGATCATAGGACTTGAATGGTGTTTCTCTACATTTGATAATGAAACGATGATATGATTGCTCTTGTTTTGCCTTAGTCTGGGCAGATCGCTCCCTTGTCAGCATTGGTAACCTTGCTGGGGATCGGGCCCTCCTGTCCTGGTAAATGACGGTGGCCAGTTGAGGCCCCTTTAATAAGGGCTTGAGTGAGGGAAACCCTTTTTCCATTATTATCTGTTGATTAGACTCGTTTGACTGCTGGACAAACGCTTCAATGGGCGCTTTAATTTCCTTCCGTATCTCTTGTCGAGAGACTGGGGCCAAGTTAGATGTTGGGCCTGGGGGAACTGACAGCAGTGGTTGTACATGCTTCGCCTGTGAGTTAGCACTGAGGTTCTGTGCCAGATACGCCTCAACTGAAGCTCTGATTTCATCCTGTAATGTATTTGTAGGACAATCACCTTTTTTAGGGGCATCAATGGCTACTGAACTCTGAACTGCATGGACAGGCGCTTATGGGCCTTGTAAGGTATCAGATTGTAAAAGCTGTACATCAGCCTGGCAGCCCAAAATCATTGGTTGATGGATATCACAGTGTTCGTGCCTTACCATCTGTGGGGGCTTGTTTGGAAGGAGCTTCAGATATGAATCGATGTATTTCTGTATTTGTGTCTGAATCGCAATCAAGATAGGTGCGCTCTGAACAGTGGAAGTTTGATTCGGGGACTTGGCTAGGGCTATTGCAGCAACTGCAGGGGGCAACAAGGAGGGGATTTCTGAGGCTTTTAGCTGAGAGACTCGTTGTTGATTGCTGCATTCTACCATTTGCACTAAATCGTCCAATGGTTTGTGCGGCACTGTCGCCGCAACCGTTGGGACTGCCTCTAGAACCTGGGGACCAGGGTCAGACGTAGAAACTTGCGCCTGATCCATAAATGAGTCCACTAGATTTTTCCGTTTTCGCCCCATTGGTGGTTTCGGGGTAAGTATTTTGGATTTGGCTAGTTGCACTTTCCTCTTTCTGCGTGGTCGTGAAGTGTTAGATTTAGCATCTAGCGAACTAAAGACCTCAAATACATTTTTTGGGACTGAAGTATAAGAGAGCTGATTTGTCTTAAGGTTGGCAGCAGCCACAGAAAAGGCTGCGGCAATAGGCACCATCGCTGCGGCGGTGACTGGATCCTCTGATGTTTTAGGAATGTTAACAGTGGAATTTGCTTCCCCCTTAGTAGTGGAAGATTGATTTCTAATCGGCACACTAGGTATGTTGGATTGTGAAAACAACTGCACAGCAGCAGAGGTGATGGAATCAGTTTCAAATGTTTGCGTATGTGCTGTTTGTGTAAGTTTGGGGCTCAATGGTTCACGGCTTTGAAGCTCGGCCTTGAGTTTGTTCTGTACTGTGGAGAATGTGGCTAATGAAGGCACGCTTTGCCCTCATGCGTAGGTGTGAGCATCTTGCTCGTCCAACTTCATCCTTCCTCTGACTATAGACCATGATTTCAAGCTTTTACTGTCTTAAAATTAGTATTTTTTAATAGACCTCTGACGTCTTCCATGTTTTGTTCATACCTTCTGAACAAGAGCTGTTCTTTCACACGATTCTGTATCCAATGTTCGCTCATTCCAACCTGATAAAACTTTACTTCTTGGCTTGACTTCTTGGCTCATCAAGCCTCGTTTGTTCGCGATTCACTTTTAATTCATGTGTTTTTCTTACTGCGCCACAATGTAAATGAGGCCTTCCTTTTTTTAGTCCAACTCTGCTATAATACGTAGTGGATACATCCATCTTTTACTCCTTATGCATTTATTTATACTTTGGCTCATGCCTCAATCTATTCACTATAAAGCTAGCCTCAAGAATACTTTGTCTGCTTGGGTTTCTTTTGCATCGGTATAGGTGTAAACTGACTTGATATCTTCATCCATTTTATGGCATAAGCTTCTTCACCTTGATCCCAAGATGTCACTTATCCTTGATACTTTCTTTATGCTTTATAGTATATCTGCATTCTCTAATCTCTGCATCTCTTCTAGGCACGTCAACTCAGATCTGTATGAAGTCACCATTCACCTTGACCATTCACTGGCTCTGCTTCTTCCGGGATTTCATTCAAACAGCAATCATATTTTCTTGAATGCAGATACGGATTTCTCTATGGGAACCTTGCTAGCATTCCTTTTGGCTTTTGTCATTTTGGCTGTTCTACATATGTCCCATACTCTGGTTTCCAACATTCAGGTAATATGGGTGAAGTGGTTGAGGTGGGGGTACATGGCTTCTCCACTACACATTCACTTAGTCTCTTTTTGTCGGCCTCTTGGCATTTAGTGCAGTTTTACCCTCGTCTGGCTTCTCCTGGCTTGCCTTTTGACTTTGCTTTAACGTGTTCCACACCACTTGCCGTTGTTTGGCCTTGCTGCACTGCATCCATTCATACCGTTCACGTGATGGTGGTCTTGTTCATGTCCCCCACCTTTCTATGGTACTCTACCACAATTGCGTCCCTGTCCTCAGTTTGCTTTCACATGGGCAGTTTTCCCTTTGGCTGTTATTTGCTATTTGTTTCGTTTGTAAGGATTAATTGAATTCAGTGTGTGATATGCTTTTACCTAGTTTGATATTCAATGTACATAATTTGGCTTGGTTTTAAGTTTTCATATAGTTCGATATTCAATATGTATGATTTAATTAGTTTTCAGGTTTTCTTATAGTTTGGTATTCAATATGTATGATTTAAATACGTTTTTAGGTTTTCTTACATTTCGGTATTCAATATACATGATTTAATTAAGGTTCCAGGTTTTCTTATAGTTCAGTATTCAATGTGCATGATTTGGGTAAGTTTCAGGTTTTCGTTCCATTTGGAACTTTGCTTGCTTACGTGGAGCCCGCTAGGAGTCTCCCAGCTTTTGAGTGGCTCTCTCGGGCACTCACCGGTACTGGCATTCCTCTTCGGCGACTCCTGCTGCTTGTTTCCCCAACATGGAGGCTCCCACACCTGGGCTCTCCGCTGGCATCCTTGCTCCTTCTCAGATCCCATCACAGCTGCAGCCTCACAACACGGGGTCTCACCGTTGCTCTCTCATACTGTTCTCTGGCTCTCTGTTTATACACCTGCAACCACAGGACAGGTTGCAGGTGTGCACTATCAATTGGGCTTGCCTGACTATGATGAGAGGGACATGCCTGACCCTCACAGTACTCTCCAGGCATCTTCCTCGTTCCAGTACTAGAGTAGTGAAATGGCTTTTTGGTGTTCACTACTCGGTCGCCTCTTCCTCGTCCCAGTGCTGTCAGGGATAAAATGTGGGAAAATGAGGGGAGCTGGATTACAGTAGCCTACAAAGGCTGGGGGAAGAATACGTTGGTCTTCAATAGGGAAAGGGGGATGCCATGTCTCTCATGTGGGTACTGTGAGACGCCTGAGGGTATTCTAACTCCTAACCTCCTTGGATCCTCTACACAAGTGACCAGGGAAAGTCCATCGCTGTTGGATCCCAACTCTGGGGGTGGAGAAGTGAGGGAGGAACACCTGGGTGGAGGATCCTGGGGAGTGGGAGTGGGGTATCTCATAAGCCAGTTCCCCTCATTTCTCCGCACATGACAGTTGACAGTACTGAGACGAAGAAGAGACAACTAAGAGCAATGAAGACTACACTCTTTTACCACGCTGGTCCTGGGACGAGGAAGACGCCTACTAGGAGCTGTGAGGGTCAGTGATGTCCCTTTGATTGTGGTGAGGCACGGCTAATTAGACACTCACACCTGCTGGTGTACAAAAGGCGCCCAACAGCAAAGGGAGCAACAGGAAAAGCAGCAGGGATGCTGTGCAAGCAGCAGGGAGACTTATTTGAAAAGTATGCCCAAATGCTGAGGTCTGCAGAGAGAGGCGGTTTATGGAAGCGTGGTATGGGAGGTGGGGCTCTGTTGAGCAAATTGAACATTGTGAAGTGAGCCATGTGGAGAGGCTGTCCCTTTCCCTTGTTTTCAAGATGCTCATTCCCCTGTGTTCAGAGGTCAACACAGGAGTGCCTGTGGGGTAGCAGTTGGAACCGTGACATGGAAAGCAGAAGGCTGAGTGATCTGCACTGCTGGGAAACCTGTGAAAGTGACCAGTGAGTTTCTAGCCATTGAGAAACCCGGTGCGCGAGCGTTTGAACTTCCATATTCTAGAGGAATACTTTGTATCAGAGTGGTCACATGCTTGAGGAAACACGCTTTCGAAGGTCTCTGATTCAAACCATTGTTAACTGCTGAACTACTAGGAATACCTTGTATCACAGTGGTCGCGTGTTTGAGGAAACAGAAGTCTCTGAGTGCTGGGCATTCCGTTTAAAGCAAACTAAAGGAATATTAAACACAGGTTGAACTGAAAAGTAAGTTATGAATTCATCCTATGTCTATTGAATTCTGAATTGAATGCAAACTTAATACCAAACTGAGTGAAAACTTCAATGAGAATAACCAACTGTCTATTGAATACCGAACTGAATGAAAACTTGACAAATAAGCAGAACTGTTACATATTGAGTTTAAAAATGAACGAACTTTGAATCCAAGTAAAACCACTGTGTGCTGAACTCTAAAACAAACAAAACGTTAATCCAAGTAAAACCACTGTATGCTGAACTCTAAAGTGAACAGAACATTTAATCCAAGTAAAACTATTGTATGCTGAATTTTAAAGTGAATGAAACTTAAACCCTGAACCAAAAAGAGGCATATTGAATAACAAATTGTGTGAAGCCTGCATATAACAAAAATATACATTGAAAGCTGAATTAACTGGTATCCTGAAGCTTAACCTAACACAATCAAGATATGTACATGAAAACCAGCCATAAAAATATGGTGCTAGTGTGGCAAAGAACCCTAAGGATATATTTTTGTGATACAGAAACTAACTCTTGCCGAAGGGAACCCGAGACGTGAATCATTTATTGACTTGAGGACAGAGTTTTAAGGTTTTTTTGTGTGTGGAAATGTGTTACTTGGAACTTGTGGAAGGGAACCCTGAGTATTGGTAAAAACTATATCATCCTGAACTTAAGTAAGGTAATTGTGAGACTTTTTCTGGCACTGTTTTATACTTGCTTAAGGGAGCTTAAAGGAAGCTGCGAGTTGGAAGAAGCTAAGAGGTTAAGATTTATTCTAAACCTTCCAGCCATCACCTCTTTTGTTTTGCTATTGTCACCCCGAGTGGGATGGGTATGCCCAGGCGTGGGTCCCGTGCCTACTGGGCCTAGAGACCCAAGATACTCCTCACTAATGACGCCCAACAAGGCTGAAACATGTCTGGGGATGCTTGTCGTCCCGTGCAGAAGGGATGTGACCTAGCAGCTTGGGCTGGACTACCCCTTTGGGGGTGGGACCAAACCTGATTTGCATATGGTCTTTCCCCTTTTCTAATGGCTTGGCAGGCGAAGAACGATGGTCTGGACGGTTCCCCAGAGCAATGCCAGAGGTTAAGATTTATTCTAAACCTTCCAGCCATCACCTCTTTTGTTTTGCTAAGAAGTTTATGTTGGACACTGTTTCTTTCGGTTGCTGACATCCCTACACATTGTATAGATTAGTTGTGAGGGCAAGTATAGGTTTTGGACACAGACAGATTCTTACGTTTAACTTTTTGACTCAGACTTTCCTTAGTTGTATTCCAGTAGCAAAATCCCACCCTAGCACAGGGCAAGTTAGGCCTTTTTCCATCCTGACATTTAAGTTAATAAAGTATTTAATTTTTATTTAGAATCTGTTGTCTGTGTCTTGCGTCATGATGCCTTCACACTACCCGGGTCCCAATCCCCAAAGACCCTCCACCCAGGCGATTCTCCCTTGCTTCTCCACCCCCAGGGTCGGGATCCATGAATGATGGCCTTTCCCTGGCCACTTGAGCAGAGGATCCATGGGGGAATAGGAGTGAAGATACCCTCAGGTTTCACACACCTCATAGAGCACAACCACCCCACCACCCCACATCTTACACACATGAACAGAAAGGCTTCAGACAGCAGTGCCATTCCCAAGGTTGCACCTTCGGAAAGTGGATGTTCCCTTACAGCCCACGGAAGTTTCAACTGTTCAACTCAGGTACCAGAGATGTCCCTCATCCCCAAAGAGCAGACCTATCCCGGAGGTTGAACTAATGTTGTATGTCTGCATTTTAGAGAGCAGAGCTATACTGCAGGATTTATGGGTTTTGCAGATGGGCACATACGACAGCAGAGCTATCCACAGGATGCACAGATGTTGCAGGTGTGGAAGTGAGATAGCAGCTATACCATCTGCTAAAACAGCAGAGATATTGCTCACATGGGGCCAGCAGTGTCATGTCTGAGATTGGACAGATGAAACAGAAGTGCCCTTCAGATGACGGAGCTCTCTCTCTGGATGCAGAGATGACACAGGTGCCAAGAGTGACATCCTATAGCCTGCGCTCTGTGCGACACCGTAGCTATCCCTCATTTTTTGATGCCCAGACAAAGACATATCTCGAGCTGAAGAGATACGAATGCAGTAACCCTCAAGGGGTGTTCTGGGACGTGCAGCTGAGACGGCACAGCTCCCCCTCATCCTCCGAGAACTGACCTGTCCTGTAGCAGGCCCAGGCACAAATGATAAAGGTAGATGCCTGAGATGGCGCTCACCTGCTGTGGGCTTTGCTGACTTCACAACTCAGTCTCCGATGCAGCCAGGGGGAAGGCAGGGACAGCAGGAAAGGTGTTGCTGCTGTGGCCATGGTGGGTGGCTGAGTGTCTCTCAGGCTTGCGCACACACATGCACTGTGACACTAACTGGCCCAGGTGGCCGCTTTTTTCGGGGCCAGCTGGCACATTTGTTAATGCTTCATAATAGCAAATGTGCCCTTCCTGTTGCCTATCGGCTCCAGATAATCTGGGCACCGGAGGCCGCCGGTTGGCTGTACCTGGGGAAATTGCATTCGTAACATAGTGCGATTTTTAGCACCAACACCAAACACTGCTGCCTGGGATGATACCGTGCATTTTGCCAAACAGAAAGGATCACCCCAGGCAAGAAAGGGAAGAGCCACCAGCAACAGGGTCATGTTGTGGGTTCAGTACATGTACAGCCGTGCGCCCAGTTTTTTTTTTTTTGCATTGATGTTCATCGCAGGAGTGCCACCCCGATGGGAGCCCAGAGGAGGGGACACCGGCACCAAGTGGCAGCCACCCGCTAGGCCCCTCCTGGCTCCACTACTGCTCTGCCCCTCCAGGACATCAACAATGTGGAGGCTCGACTCTGCATATCGGTTCCTCTTACTCTGTAGGAGTTTCCTCCCTACATGTGTCAGGAATAAACAAAACAGTGTCCTTCTTTTCAGACCCTGGTGTTCAGGCTGTGTTCAGCATTGCCTGTAGCCAATACATGTAAAAAAGGATCCGTGTGGAATATAGTGTTACATGAAATATTAAACTCTTTTCCACATCCATATATGCAGACAAGTTGGTTTGAACTGGAAGTTCTGCTCTGGAATGGGAGTCCTTGTTTGCAAGAGGAGAGTCACTCCCAGTGAGGTCGCACTTGCCCAGGCCCCTAGGGAGGGGCTTGCACAGCAGGCTCACCTCCCTAGCCTCAAAGCCGGTGACCCCCCCGGGGAGAAGGGGCAAATTGGTCAGATTTGTCACATATCTTTAGTCAAGGCGAGAAAAGACTAATGCAGTAATAAGAATTTTAGAGGCATGGAATGTGAGAAAAAGGCGAGCTTTATGAATATTAAAGAGTTGAAATGATATCAGCGAGCAATGTTAGACATATTTGATGAAAAGGAAAGTAAAGAATCAAAAATGACCCCTAGATTATGAACAGAAGACGCAAAACAGAGAGAGGAAGGAGGGAATGTAATAGCAGGTGGTGGAAAAATAGGAGGGATAGTAGAAGCAGGAAAGAACAGACTTTCTGTATTTGAGGCATTAAGATGCCGTACGTAATGTGTGTTCATCCAAGTTTGAACTGCAAGAAGACAGTTAGAAATACTAGAGTAGAGTATCAGAGGAGGAGGAAAATGAAATAAAGAGCTGAAAGTAGTCGACGTAGAAATGTGAAGAAATCCCAAAAGAAGAAATAACGGCAGACAGAGGAGACATGTACAATGAAAAGGGAAGAGGGCCCTAGACCGAACCTTGAGAAACTCCTTGTGCAAGCAGGAATAAATGGGACTTTAAGTCACAACAAGCAACAGAAAAGGAGCGTTCAGCCATATAGAACCTAAATCAAGAAAGAAAAGTACTGAAAGACCCATAGAGTGTAGAGAGTTTAGAAGAGTGGAGTGGTCAACCGTATCAAAGGTAGGTGAAAGAGCAAGTAAAATGAGAAAAGGAGAAAGTTTAGAGTGCTTAGCAGATCAAATGGAATTGTAGATGGAGATGAGAGACGTTTCTGTGGAGTGAAACGGAAGAAAGCCTAATTTAGCTGGAGGGAGTAGAGAGTTAAGATCAAGGTAGCTTGAAGGTATGGAAATGTCAGTGAAGGTTTTTCCACCATTAGCAGAATGAACGCACTCTTAAAATCGGTGAAGTTGCAAAAGAAAGAGACAGATTAATAAGAGAAGTTAGATAAGGTAACAGAAGAGGAAAAATCTTAGTAATAAGAGGGGAAGTAATGGGATAGAGGGGAGAAGCAGTGGGTGTGCACAGGCAAGATGAGACAGTGTCAGATTCAGATAGATGCAATAAAGAGGAAATAGATGCAGAAAGAAAGGAGGGGCAGGGGACAATGAGATGCTAATGATCGATAGTCAAGAACGTAACAGCGCAACTTTAGAGATGAAGAAATTTGCCAAGTCCGTAGGAGTAAGAGAAGAAGAGAGAGAAGGGTGAGGAGAAGGGGGATCTATTTGATTAAGAAATGAAAAGACTCTGAGAGTTAAGAGAGTACAAGATATAAAGGTTTGGAGGAGTACCGTTTTTTGGCAGCGATCAAGGCCGAATCATAGGTAGTGTGAATAGTAAAAAGAGAAACAAGATTGATGGGAGAGTGAGTTTTTTCCACCGATGCTCAGCAGGTCTCAGCGACGATCGTAGTGAGTAAAGGTCAGTGGTCAGCCAATGTTGAGAAGGCTTAGAGCAAGGACGAACTGGACGAGCAGGGTGAATAAGGCCAATATTAGAGAGAAGGGAGGTATTACGAGTAGAAAGCTCAGTGTCAGTAGAGAGAGCAGCAAAGGCGGCAGGGGTAGGAAGAAAAGAAATAAAAGCAGGTTGGAAGACAGAGTTGTCAAAGGTTTGAAGATTATGACAGAGAAAAATTTGATTCTCACACACCGTTTTAGGCTCTCCTGTGTTCTAGTCCACCTTAGAGTTTCTTCTCTCTCACCCTGCTTTGTGCTGTTTTGTATTTCACCCCACCTTGGAGTATCTGGCATCTTGAACCTTTTGGGCCTTTTGGACTTCTCACCCTTCCTTGGGTTCTCTCAGGTCATACCCCCTCTTGGGCTATAGGGTTTCTCATGCCTTCTTAGATTTTCTTCCAGTCTTGCCCCCTCTTGGGCTATCAGGTGTCTCACCCCTTCTTGGATTTTTTTGAGTCTCGCTCACTCTGGGGCTATCACAAGGCCTTTGCTGCCCTCACTCTGCTTCCCAAACCCTGGCAAGTACCTTGTTCTCTGCCTCTGTGTTCATTGGAGAAGGTGGTCTGTGGTGCAGAACCACAGCTCCTGGTCCTCTTCCATCTCTTCGTCCGTTTCTGTGTGTCTACAAAACAAACTGAAATGCATACACTAAAAATGTCCTTCTTTATAAGATCCCGCACCTCAACTTCACATATCCTATCTTCACTCCATTACTTTCTCACCTTCGTACGATCTCCAACATGTAAACGCCACTCTCAGCAATGCATCTTACCTGAACAGCACGTGTAGTCTGCGTGGAATGTAGGTAAGCTCTTCCAGTGTGGTCACGGCTGATTGCATGAAGATCACCAGCCAATGGCTCCAAGGGGGTGCAGTCCACAAGCTAAAAAACTCCCAATGGGGATAAAAACCTTGATGAAGCATGGATCTGCAATACAGACTTGAGAGGAGGAGCAGGAGGGCCAGACAGCAGCCACAAGACATTGTACCAAGGAGTAGCACAGCAAAGGTACGAGTGAAGACCAAGTTATTCCAATGGGACTGGTGTCAAACAATAAATAGATTTAATTCTTACCAGGACTTCTATAACAATGATTTCCAGCCCAAATAATATGGTGTCCCGGAGAGGTACATTAACACATCTCCATCTGTAAAACACAGAATAGAATTTATGCGCATTTGATTCAAGTTATGGTTGACAAAAGATGTCCTAGCCAGAAGGAAAATCATTGTACAAAATGACAACATATGCAGGTTTTGTCTCTCTTTAATTCAAAGAAAAACCGTAAGACACATTCTGGTTGAGTGTCCCACTTTACATGAATTGAGAAAGAAATATTTGATGCATTCTTTGAAAGAATATGGACATGTGTCATGAACCGTCATTCGCGTCCCTTCTGGACTTCGTGGTCCCTGACCCATAGGGGACTGAACTCAGTAGTACTCCCAACATGGCCGCTGAACGCGGAACGCTGTTTGCCAGTCTCTGCGTTGTACGCTGTACGTTCTACAAAGAAGACACGCCCCCGCGGCCCTGCGTGTCTCAACGCTACCGCTTGCAGCAGTCGGACCTGTGTTGCCGGAGCTCGTTCAGCGCTTACTTTTGATTTCTGGTTCACGGTCCCCTGAATTCTTCTTCTTTCTTCCTTCCCCTTATCCTTACCATTCTATCCTGGCCTGTTCCAACTACTGTAAAACAAATTCAATCCTTCCTGGGGCTTGCTAACTTCTACCAGAAATTCATACCCTCTTTTTCGGAGATTGTACATCCGATCATTACATTCTTAAAAAAAAATACCCCCTTTCACTGGACAGCAGCCCAAGATGAGGCGTTTCAACGGTTAAAGTCGGAGTTCACACAAGCACCCATCTTAGCCCAACCTGACATTGATCGACCCTTTCTTGTGGAAACTGATGCCTCCAACTACGCCATCGGGGCAGTCCTGAAACAGGAGTTCGATGACAAGCTAGAACACCCCATCACCTACCTTTCACGCACCTTCACTCCTAGCGAAACCCACTATTCTGTTTTGGAAAAAGAACTACTAGCCATCCGTCAAGCCCACATATTGGCATCATCTACTCCTGGGAGAGAAAGACCCTGTTCAGGTCCGCACGGACCATCAGAATCTTCAAATCCTGCAATCCCTGGAGTGTAGGAACAGTCGTCAAGCCCGTTGGGCCTTCCTTTTTGCTCAATACCAGTTTCAAATCCATCATGTTCCTGGAACACACAACATAATAGCCGATGCCTTATCCTGACGTCCTGACTACGAAATCCTTGAAGATCGATCCTTCCCAAAGATGTTCCCCCACACAATATTGGTTGCCCAAGCAATCAACCTCCTGGAGGATATTCAGATTCAAACTCAGTCTTCTGAAACCTGGAAGGAGTTTAATGGTAATAATCGATGGAACATCAAAACGAAGGACGGATATTTATTCAAGGATAATTGCCCGGTCATTCCCACTCAGAGACTACGACAAAAGATCACAAGCCTATGTCATGATACCCTTCATTCAGGACACCGTGGCATCACCAACACCCTCCGTCTAATACAAAGACAGTTTTGGTGGTCGAAGATGAAGGATGATGTCCAGCATTATATCCAAACATGTGCGGTCTGCAATCAAAACAAGCATGATAACAAGAAACCGGCAGGTCTCCTGCTCCAACCAGCGCTGCCAACAAGACCTTGGGAGTTCATCACCACTGACTTTATTGTGGAACTATCACCTTCCAGGGACCAGACAACTATCATGGTTACCATTGACTTGTTCACTCACATGGATCACTTTACACCTTTATATAAACTGCCATCCTCACCTGAACTTGCGGGAATCTTCCTGGAACACATATTCCGACTCCACGGGCTACCCTCCAAGATCATATCTGACAGGGGACCCCAGTACATATCCCAGTTCTGGAAGCAATTATGTCGTATACTGGGAATCCAACGTGCCTTATCCTCAGGTTATCACCCACAGACCAATGGAGCTACTGAACGCGTAAACCAAACTCTGGAACAATATCTTCGCTGTTTCGCCACCAGGATCCGGGACGATTGGTCACTCTTAAAACCTGTGGCTGAATTCGCCTACAACAATTCGGATCACTCGGCTGTCAAAACCAGTCCCTTCTTCTGCAGTCAAGGATTCCACCCTTCGGTTCTACCATCCATTCTCCCACAACCTACCCCAGCCCCTACAGTTGACTCCTGGATTGAAACCCTTATCAACGTACACAAAGAAGCAAAAGAACACCTAGAAAAGGCCTGAAAAGACATCAAACATCATGCTGACTCCAAAAGAAGACCAGGGCCTTCATACTCAATAGGTGATAAGGTCTGGTTGTCTTCGAAACTTCTAACCCGACATCTACAACCAAATAAATTGGCTTCCCGGTATTACGGCCCATTTTCCATAAAGGAAGTCATTAACCCAGTGGGTTTTCGACTCAGACTACCAGAATCTTGGAAGAGGATCCACCCGGTCTTTCACACTTTTCTGTTGAAACCATACATCCAGTCCTCTCGAACTGCTCCAAGATCTACTCCTGTGATTGTCAATGATCAGCTAGAATATGAGGTTTCCAGAATATGTGACAACAGGTACAGACGTGGTCAGCTACAGTATCTGGTTGAGTGGAAAGGGTACGCTCCTAGTGAATGCACCTGGGTACCCGTCTAAAACATGAATGCCCCCAGACTGCTCCGAAGATGCCACCTTATATATCCGGGTAAACCTGGAGGAGCTGGGTTTCAGAGGAGGCATGCTGTCATGAACCGTCGTTCGCGTCCCTTCTGGACTTCGTGGTCCCTGACACATAGGGGACTGAACTCAGTAGTACTCCCAACATGGCCGCTGAACGTGGAACGCTGTTTGCCAGTCTCCACGTTGTACGCTCTACATTCTACAAAGCAGACACGCCTACCGCGGCCCTGCGTGTCTCAACGCTACCGCTTGCAGTAGTCGGACGTGTGTTGCCGGAGCTCGTTCAACACTTACTTTTGATTCCTGATTCCTGGTCCCCTGAATTCTTCTTCTTTCTTTCTTCCCCTTATCCTTACCTTGCATATCCTGGATTTCCATTGCATTCAGATCTCCGAGTGCGAACCTCATTATTTCCTGGTCTTCGTCTCAGACATCTGAGCGTATCCTGGAGCTGGGTCACGAACCGCACGCTGGAATCCAAGGACCCATGCACAGGGTTATATAAATCACGAACAGTGCGAAAGAAGACATCTCTGAAGTTAACGAGCAAACAATACAAACAGGTGAGAAGGGGGGGAGACATGTGACAACATGTTGATCCTGATTATTTATGGTTGTTGATTCACAGTGGGCATTTAACAAGTGTTAGAATCGGAGCAGTAGGCTTCTTGTACGCTGTGAAAATAAATGAAGGTATGAGTGTAACCTAAATCATATGTGTAGAATGCAGGAAGGATGATGAGAAAACCAGGATGGAGCAGAGGAAGGAAAACAGGAGAAGAACAAAGGATCAGAGGAACAAGGAGCATACACCCGAGTGTTGCAATGCGCCTCACCGTGTAGCAAAGCCAATCTTATGTTGGAAATGGCGACGGCCATCATGTGACATCAGCGCAACAAGCTGGGCCATTGGCGCGCAACAATCTTGCAGAAACACTAGACCGCTGTGCATGCCTTCTGAATAGTGTCTTGCAAACGTAAATGCCGGTGCCACCCTCCAGCGATTCCAAACCCTGTAACAAGGCTGACCGCCGACAATAACCTCCACCAGTGAATGAATGAAGAAACCGGTGTAGCTTTGTGAACAAGTGTACTTCTTAATAAAAAAGAAAGAAAGGATAAGGAGTCTTGTGGATGTTAGCTAGGGAATAGATTGGGAGCCAGTTGTTGGTTAGTGTGATGTGTGATTTGTGGTTACGAAGATGGAATGGCTTAGATATGGTATAAACACAGAGAATTATTGCTTTACAGGAGCTACCACTAGGTGAAGGCTGTTATGAAACATATTTTAAAGGTCAGTAAGAATTGAGGATGTGACAAACATTAAAATGATAATATCATTAAGAATTGAACTTAAAATACACATTTCGGATGTGATATTCTATCCCAAATGGCGATTCACTGTGAGGGATCTCCGACTCCTGACCTGAATTGTATCCCTTTGTCTTTTCTAGCCTCTGTGGACCACCTCGCCCTCCCTAAGCCTCTTGAACCCAGATCTCATTTGTCCAAACCTTGGTCTAATGATCATCTTCGGGCGCTTCTTCTTCAATGGAAACTGCAGAGCATAAATGGCAGTCTGCTTACTGCCCACTGGCTAAGCATTCTGTGTGACATATCTCCTGTACATATCATAAAGCAATGTCTGAAGCAAAATTTGCCTATTTTGCGTATCAGGTTGAAGTCTCTCCTAATCAGCCTAGAGAATTTTTTGGGGTTGTTTGCTCTCTTTTCTCTCTTCCTTCACAGGCTATTTCTTCTTCGCAGGCTTTATGTGATTCTCTATATTTGTATTTTATTGAAAAAATTCATAATATTCGGTCGGGGATCTGTGCGCCAGACTGTTGAATCCCTCAGTTCAACTTTATCACCTAATCTCCCTTCTCTTTGGACCTCTTTTCCTGTTTTCTCTTATGGTCACTTTGAAGCTTAAATCTTCCTCCCCTAGTGATCCTCTCCCCCTCACTGTGTTGAAAAAAGATGTGCCCTTAATTTCCCCGCTAGTCACTCAGGCTGTTAATCTTGCCTTCAGTGCGGGCACGATTTCAGATATTGTAAAGCATGTCTTAGTTATTCCCCTCTTGAAGAAATCTTCCCTGGGCCCTTTTGTCCGCTCTAACTTTCATCCTATTTCTTTGTTTCCCTTCTTGATGAAACTGCTAGAATCATTGTTGGTACCTCTTCTTTGCTCATTCTTGGAAGATTCTTCCTTCTTTGATCCCTCATAGTATGGTTTCGACCAGGTCCCGGAACTGAGAGAGTGCTCACTATGTTGTGGATGATCTGATGTGCCTGCAGGATCAGGGTGGCATGGGAGAATTTATTTTACTCGATCTCTCTACCTCCTTTGATACCAGCGATCATAACAAACTGCTTGAGCATACTATGTGTAGTGGCATTTCTGGAGCAGTGTTATCCTGGTTTAGATCATTTTAATCCGATCGTACTCAATTTCTCTCTCCTCCTCCTTTATGGTCTGCCCGGGTATCTCTTTGTTGTGGAGTCCCACAAGGGTCTGCCATTTCCCCAGTTTTGTTCAATATCTACATTCAGCCTCTCACCAAGCACATTCACTCCAATGGCTTCCAATGCTATTCCTAGGCAGACGATATACAAATTATTGTGCATCTTGATTAATAATTTTTGCCCGAAACTGCATCCAGGCTCAAAGCCTTCTTGGTAGCCAATAGTGACAAGACCAAGGAGTTAGTGGTGGGCTCCCCTTTGGGGATGGCTCTTTTTGCATTCTTCTTTGGGTCCTTTTCCCAAAGAGGATGAGCTGTTTGAATAAGTATCTGAAGGAAGCAGAAAATTATGCTATTTTTGTTATGAAAATTACATTGACTATGAAAAAATGGTACAGTATATCAAGGAGCATATTGAATCCTTATAAGGCTATGTATGAGCCGTTAGGAGTGTGTCTGAAAGTCCCTTCAGAGTTAAGGGATAAGAGGTTGTATTTGATTAAATTACGATCTATTCGCCAGACAGATCTTCACAGAGACGCACCTGTAGTGGATTTATTTGACTTACCACATTAACATAAGTGTATATTTTGTTGTAGGCATAATGTGCCCCCATTGGGCGATTTTTGTTTGCATATTAAAACCTGTCACAACACAAATGGGTTTCCTGCAAAGCTAACTCCATAGCTAGGCCCTTTGTCAGCAGCAGGGCAAACGCAGATTTGGGCAGTAGATCAACTAGGACATCCCTCAAAAGCTCTTCCAAAACCCAGGCGGTTTACATTACAATCGGTGGAAAAACATCATGCATTTATACCAGCACTAAACCACCCCCAGTCTAAATATTCCCTGCCAGCAAGGAGAGCTGTATTTAAGTTCAAGCTTTCAAAATATTTTAAAATACCTATTTTATTGAAGGGGTTTCCAGAGAATGAAAGAAGAAGCTGACATAGTTTAAAACAACCTACCACCCCCAGCCACAACCCACATTCATCATTGGCCTCCAAGCCTGCAGCAGAGGCTGTACGTTTCGTGTCAAAGTGCTTTGTCCTGAACAAATGAGTGGTTGATTTACACTACTATTGTGAGGTATTCTACCTGTCATATTGTCCTGGGGCTGCACAGCAGGGGTGGACTGGCCTATAGGACACTCTGGCGATTTCCCGGTAGGCCTTAGCACCCTGTGCCTGTTTTGTGTGGTGACCTAATTTATTTCCACACCATCTCATAGGAAAAGGGTTGGGTTTGCAGAAAATGTGAAATATGGGGGCACTTTATAAATTATTTCCAGGGCCTATTTTGCTTCTCAGTCCAACCCTGCCGGCCAGTTCATCGTGCTAAGGGGAGAAATGGGCAGGCATTCACTGAAACAGAAAAGTATATACTGCTATTATATTGGTTGTTGGTGTAGCCCCTATAGGCTCTTAGTTCTCCTAAAAGGGAAGTGTGACTAAGGGAATGGAAATTAGTGCATAATAAATGTGTTTTGTATGTTGCGCCATGTTAATAAAGACGGTCCTCCGGCAGTTGGCGCCGGGGACCCAAGCGTACTACACGTCTCCGGCGTGGTTACTTCGGCGCAAGTGTCTGGCTGTGTGTGAATGCGGGTGGGGGCACTGGCCAGCCCCCACCACTCCAATATTGGTGACGAGGACGACCCCGGAGCAGTTCTCCGCTCCGATGGCGTTGGAGGAAGAGAATGTTGCTCCGTGTCGGCACGGACTTACACGCACGGCCGGCAGCCATTTTTATTTGCACGTGGATTGCAGCGGTTGCGGCCCGGGAGGGTGCTCGTGCGCCGGCTGCAATCCCCTGAGCCTTTTGCCAAATTTGTGGGACCTTCCACAGCCCTAGCCTGCTGCAGGGCTGTGGCACAAAAAAAAAAAGAACATCATTATAACAGCAAGAAGGAAGAGAGCACTGGTGAGGGTACTGGACATGGATTCACACGTGGACCCATCAGACCGGGTTCCACAATTTTTCGCCTGGGTGTCGGATCACCCCGTCACCCGCAGAGGACAACAACATCCTGTGAGTACTTGACACTTCCATGGGTGAGCAAGGAGAAGAGGAGGGTGCCCTTGCCCCGGTCCCATGCAGGATTCACAGTACTCTGGCCCCCATGCCCGAATTTGACACCACGGGCCCGCCATCCAAATTGGGGCCGAAATGGCTCCTATGGGTCAAAAAACTAGAAATGTTTTTCAGAGCCTTGGGGGAAACGGATGACGAGGCGGAGATCGCCATCATGGTGTACTCTGCAGGGACAGAGGTCCAGAATATATATGACTCTCTCAACATCCCGGTGGTCACATACGACACCGTGAAGCAAGCTCTTCGAGACCATTTTCTTCCCATGGCAAACGTGGACTTTGACATATTTGTCATGTGCGCCGAGAAACAGCTGGAAGAAGAATCGCTGGACCAGTTCTGCGCGCGGCTGAGGCACCTAGCAAGATCCTGCAGGTGGGTGAACGAAGAGGAGATGGTTCGCAACCAGCTGCTGCAGGGGTGCAGTTCGGGGAAGCTGAGGAGGCAAGTTTTGAGACAGCCTGGGCTGACCCTGCAGCAGATTTTGGACACTGGGAGAGCCTATGAACTGGCAGAGGCCAGGGGGGTGAAGATGGATGCAGCCACGCACTCTGGAAAGGGGGAAGAGGCATTTGCGATCGAACGCTCTGCTCCAGGGAGGGTGAGATGGACACCAAAGAGAGAAGATGTCCCTCCAGCATCGGGCAGTGCTCTGTTGTGTCCCTACTGTGGGTAGGACCTGCCGCTCGTGGGGGAGTGCCCAGCCAAATCGAGGGTCTGTGGCCGGTGTGGCACACCAGGACACTATGCTAGGGTGTGCAGGGCAACCGCGCCAGCAGCAGCCTCGAGAGGACAAGCAAGAGTTGGCGGGAGCACACCCGGAGGGTGAGGGGCGTGTCGGCTGTCGAGCAAGGCATGCAGGACCTGAACATCGCAGAGGAGGAAGAGGAAGAAATCTTCTTCATTTCAAGCTTCGACAAGGGCCCTGGAGGTAGCCGACAACCGACATGCACGGTAAACATCGGAGAAGTCCCCACCCCGGTCCTCATAGATACGGGGCGTCGGTCTGTGTGCTAGCGACCGAACATTATGAAGCACTCCCAGGCCCAACAGAATTGACAGGATCCACAGCGCGGATATAAGCATTTGGGGGAGCCTCGCCACTACCCATCCAAGGAGTGTTTGTGGCGCCGGTGTCCCACGGACAGAGCAAGAAAAAAGCGAGGTTCTTCGTCACAAGCGTGAGCCCGCACTCCCTCTTAAGCTGTGCTGCTTCTGAAGCGCTGAACCTTGTGCACTTCACTTTTGTGGTGTATCATGCTGACCTGGGGCGCCTGCTACAACGTTTTGACATGATTTTCCAAGGCATAGGGAAGTTAAAGGCCCTACCCCTTGGGTCTCTCCGATCGTGGTGGCCCCAAAGCCCAAACAGCCGGGTGCAGTCCGCATCTGCGTGGACATGAGGTTGCCTAATATTGCAATCAAAAGGGAACGTCACCTCACGCCCACCCTAGATGACATTGTTGGTGAGCTCCAAGGGGCGAGAGTCTTCTCGAAGCTGGACCTGAGATCTGGCTACCACCAGCTAGAGCTCCACCCCGAGTCGAGATATATTACCACCTTTACGACTCACGAGGGGTTATACCAGTATAAGAGGCTCAGTTTCAGGGTCTCGTGCACAGTGGAAGTCTTCCAAAATGCCATCGGGGCCCTGTCGGGACTCAAGGGGGTAATCAACATGTTGGGCGACATCCTGGTGTTTGCTACGTCAGAAGCAGAGCACCTGAAGCGCCTAGAGAACACCCTCGAGAGATTGCGCAGCCTAGGACTGACCCTACACAAACAAAAGTGTGAATTCTTGAAGGACAGGCTGGAATTCTTTGGGTTTGTGTTTCACGCCGGGGGCATCTCCCCGGATCCGGAGAAGGTGAAGGACATTCAAGAGGCAGCCCCGCCGGGGTCCCCCGCGGAAATAAGGAGCTTCCTGGGGATGGTCAATTACTGTGGGCGATTTATTCGCGACTTGGCCTCCTTGTCAGAACCCCTGCGGGCACTCACTAGAAATGACGTGGCCTGGACCGGGAAGGAACAGAGGGCGTTCACCGCCATCAAGAACGCCCTGTCGGGGCAAGAGACCATGGCCTATTTCAACCCGGACCGGGAGTCAGAGATTGTGGTCGACGCCAGCCCGGTAGGACTGGGAGCAGTCCTCATGCAGGCAGACCCTCAGGGGACCATGCGACCCATTGCCTACGCCAGCAAGGCTCTCACCGAGACTGAGAGGCGCTATTCACAAATTGAGCGTGAGGCCTTGGCCATATTATGGGGCTGCAAGCATTTTCAGATTTACATTCTAGGGAATGCAGTAGTTGTTGTGACGGATCACAAGCCCCTGATCCCAATCATGTCAGGAGCATCGTCCAAGCCACCACCCCGCATAGAGAGATGGATGCTTTTGCTCATGGAGTACGGGGTCAAGTTGCTGTATCGTCCGGGCACACACAACCCCGCGGATTATCTGTCCCATCATCCAGGAGCTGGGCGACCCAGGGACTCGCTGGAGGTAGCGGACTGCGTGGAAGCCATACACCTGGTGGTCGAATCGGCGCTACCCGTCGCCCTAGCGCGCCAAGAGATTGCGGACGAATCCAATGCGGATGAAGCATTCCTGAGAATAAAAGAAGCTGTGGCCAGCGGGGAATGGTGCAAGGTCCTCATGAACAATTCCCGAAGGGATGACGGCACGCAAAAGGACCTGCAGGCACTCTGGAGGGCACGCCACGAGCTGTCGGTGGCAGAGGACGGTCTCCTGCTGAGGGGTCACCAAATCGTGATTCTAAGGGCACTGGTGGGCAAAGTGCTGCAGTTCGCCCACAAAAGGCACCATGGGATGGCAAAGACGAAGGCACGCCTCAGGTTGAAGGTGTGGTTCCTGGACCTGGAGAGGAGGGTTGACGAATTTGTGAAGGCTTGTATCCCCTGCCAGGCAGCGAGTCCAGTGGAGAGGGGGCCACCCATTCAGGCCATGGAGAGGAGTGACCGCCCTTGGGGGACAGTGCATGCAGACTTCGGGTCCACAGGCCGGGGAATGTACTTTTTGGCAGTGACGGACCAGTGGTCGCGCTATCCAGAGGTGGAGCTGGTTGAATCCACGGCCAGCGACCACACCATCCTGGCCATGGAAAAGATGTTTGCCACCCATGGTTTCCCCCTTGAGATATGTTCGGACAATGGAGCACCATTCCATGGGCAACAGTTTGCTCACTATTGTGAGGAAAGGGGGATAAAACATTGGAAAGTCACCCCACTCTGGCCCAGGGCGAATGTGGAGGTAGAACGCTTCATGCGGACGCTCAATAAAGTGTTCCGCATATCGCTGAATGGAGGGGAGGACCTCTGGCGCAAACTGTTTGACTTCCTACGCAAATAGTTTAGTTGAGTTTGTTTATTTATAAAGCACGTCCGAACCCTCAGGTAGCTGGGCGCATAATCATGTGCACAGCAGCATTACATATCGTTACACAAACATCTTAATACACCAGTCAGAGCATACATTAGTCCAAGCTCTGAGTAGTTACATACAAAAATAGAATATACAGGGAACAGGGTACAAGATATTTACAGTGGAGAGTAAGGATCGGGTTACAGGGTGATCCTGAATCGGATGTAGACAGGGTGAGCATTACTTACATGGTGGCGAGCGGCGGCTGGCCGGGCGTGTCATTGAGAGATTAGATGTTTAGGCTAGTAGCCAAGATTTCACCATGGCTCTGAATGGCCAGAATGCGGCTTCCGATCTAATTGCAAGAGGGAGGGTATTCCAGCACTGTGCTGCAAGCAATGGGAAGCTGGAACCTCCTGCTGTTTTTAGGTTGTAGTTGGGGACCTTTAGTTGGTGCAGGTAGGGGGTTCTGGTGGGTCTAGTGGAGCAGTGTCTAGTGAATTTGTCTGAGAGGTAGCGAGGGGGGGTGCGTGACAGGCACTTATGGGTGATGACTAGGGTTCTTAGCTTAATTCTGTCGCGGATCGGGAGCCAGTGGATTTCTTTGCTCGCCGTGGATATGTGAGCCTTGCGCGGGAGGTTAAGGGCGCATCTTAGTGCATTATTTTGCAGGATCTGGAGCCTGTTCAAGTTTTTTGTGGTAGTGCCTAGGTAGAGTGTGTTGCAATAGTCTAATTTGGACAATATCAACGCTCTAGATAAGGTGAGGCAACTAGAGGTGGAGAGAAAAGGCCTGCAGGCATTGATCAATTTATTGGTGTAGATAGTGGTAGAGATGGTGGAGTTTATTTGTTTTTTTAGTGACAAGGTGGAGTCGAGGTACACACCTAGTGTTTTGACCTCTTTGGAAACTTTTATGATGTTGTTGTCAATGGTAAAGGATTGGTGCCTTTGGTCAAGTTTGTTAAGGCGAGCCTGGGAGCCAACGATAAGCAGTTCTGTCTTATCGTCGTTGAGGCAGAGACTGTGTGTGGCCATGCAGGCTTGGATTTCTAGGTAGATTTCATTAAGCTTTGCAATATCCTCTTCATAGCTGCCAGTGAGGGTGATGAGGACCTGGGTGTCGTCTGCATAATTAGTGTAGCTGACACCCAGATCGTCAAGACGGTCAAAAAGGAGCTTCGTGAAGATATTGTAAAGTGTGGGGGAAATGCAGGAGCCTTGGGGCACTCCACATGTGATTGGGATAGGGTCCGCAGCCGCAGAAGGGGCGAAGACCCTAGTCGATCTGTCAGACAAAAATGACTGGATCCACTTAGTGGCATTCTGAGAGAATGCAGCAGCCGAGGAGAGGTGTTGAGTGAGGATCTGGTGGTCAACAATACCGCACGACCCCGCATCAATCCGCTGGGGTCGCGCCAGCGGAGGCCCTCTTTAAACGGGCCCCACGGGGACTGTTGCCCGAAGTTGAAGGTCGATATCCGGGAGAGATTGACAACAACCGGGTACGAGCAGAGAGTGCCGCCCAGAACAAGAGAGAGACGGTACGGCGGGGACTACCAGATAAAGTGATTGCAGTGGGGGACACCGTGCTGGTGCGGAATCGGAGGCCGGAAGGAAAGTTGTTGTTGCCGTACGAAACACAGCCGCTGGGGGTGACCCACGTCAAGGGATCCATGGTCACAGCAGCCAGTGCCCGAGGGACGGTCACCAGGAATGCATCATTCTTCAAGCGCATAGAGGCGGCACCAAACCCGGAAGAAAGCGTCATGCAGGGCCCTGAAAATGACACAGGATCGTCACCGAGAAACGATGGACCGCCAGAGACTCCTGGGACACCAGAGGTGCCCACAGCTGAGGCACGCAGGTACCCAAGCCGGGCGGGACGCAAGCCGCCACAGAGGTTCCAAGACTTTATTATGGACTCTGCCTCGTAACCAGTGACAGACTGTCAGTTAAACTTTGAAATTGTTATTGTTGATTGTACTGGTTGTTAAGATTTCTTGTTTGGGGGAAAAGGAGGGATGCCGCGTAGTGACTACGCAGTTGTACGCATGCGCGAGCGGGACCGAGGCTCACGCATGCGCCATGTTAATAAAGACGGTCCTCCGGCAGTTGGCGCCAGAGAACCGAACGTACTACACGTCTCCGGCGTGGTTCCTTCGGCGCGAGTGTGTGGCTGTGTGTGAATGCGGGTGGGGGCCCTGGCCAGCCCCCACCACTCCAACAGTAGCTGATTGGCACAAGGGCTCATGTAGATACTACTTCAAAAGCTCTGCCAGAAATCTAAAGTACTTTCTAACCGGAGCTAAAAACTGTTGCGGCCAATACTTTGGCAATATATCAAGACTTGCACTCGTGTCATGTATCTATGCTTAAGAGCTGAATATGTAAACTATAAAATCCCCACTTTAAAAAACGACTCCTCGCCGCGCAGAACACTCAAACTATCGTGCGTGTAATTAATTGTTCTTAATAAAACTGCCCATGCTTTGTTGAATCGTTATGTCCGATGTCTTTTATTTAAACGTTTTATTGAAAAATGACGACATCACTTCAGAAACACGAGGAAGTTGCCAAATTGCAGGTACGACATTGTTTTCCGTTTAGAAACGTGAAGTCCTCCTAGTTCACAACTGATAGTATATAGAATTCAACGCTCCACAACTTCCAGGTTTGACAAGTGTGCGCAGCGTGTCATTCCGCAGCGGCTGTTCCGTCCCAGCACAAAGGAAAAACGGAGAGGATGGGGCCGGCGAAGCGAGCGCCCCTTCCACTGTACCCGGGAACTTGTGTCACAAATTCAAACATTTTAATAATGTGTTTTTGTAAACCTCCCTGTGGGGCACAATAACTGGACTACTTGGTGAACTGCTACGTAAATCAGTCGCACTCCTCTCACTATTGGTGACCGCCGTCCTACACACATATCTTTGCAACGTGAGCTTTAACCCACTAAGCTATCGTTTCAATGAAACGTGACAACAGAGGCAGTAGCATTAGATCCAACCAGTCAGACCATCGCCGCTTTAAGAGGGGTTGGGCTGCCATCGCCCTTTTAAGAGGCAGGTTTGGCTCTGGGAGGAAGTGCAGAGAGCAGTGCATTGTGGAGTCAGGGAGTGGAATTTAGGACAGGATTGTAGCTTAGAAGTAAGTAAGTGACACAGAGTAACAAATAGGAAGAGCCAGCGCTGAGGACCAAAGTAGCCCCCGGCAGAACGAGGATACAATGTGGGCTGTGCCCGGTGGGCAGTGAGAGTTGCACGCCGGGGTGTGACGGGAGGCATCAGGAAGTGCTGAGGGGGAAGTGGAGCGGCAGCTGTTGCAGTGCTGGATGGGACACCCCAGGCGGAGGCTGGGCAGACCTACATCGAGGAGTGACCGAACGGGGCAGGAGGGGCCCATTTACGCCCCTGGGATTCTCCGCACCCACAGACTTTCAAACAAAGGGCTTCCAGTTTCACCTGGGCGGTGTTAATTTCTCACACGCCAAAGGAAAGTGGGCACGGCGTCACGATGAGGTAAGTTCTCGCTCACCCAGCACTCCCATGCACACCCACTCGCTTGCTTCTTGTGCTTCCACTGGCTGTCCTGTTCATTCGTTGTATTAATTGTAAGGCAAGCTGAATGGAATCCAGGCGCTATGCCCAGGCTACGAGAGGGGTTCGTTTCTTTTGGGGGTATTCTGAGGGGAGCTTGGAGTGTATGCAGCAGAGTGCGTGCCGCGTGTACTTCCTCTGGCGCGTCACACCTGGCTCGCGTACTCTCTAACTGGCATCTTTTGGGGCACAGGGCGTTGTCCTTTTCTTTCTTTGAAAATGCACGTAAGGCCCCTTGCTAGTCTCTGCGCTGCACGGATTGAGAATGGCCGAGGAGTCGGATTGCCATTTCAACTTACAGTCGCCCCTGTTAGTTAGTGCTCACGTTTGCGTGTACCTTTTCAGGAAAGAAAAGGGTTCACTTGTGTTAAACTTGAGGGAATCTACACAGCACGCCTCTGGAAAAGTCCGTATACACTGACCGACGACGGTTGACGTTTTATGTTCAACGTGGGACACGCATGCAAAGCAGTAGATGTGGTTTGAACAGATTAGGTTGCAACGAGGAGTTTACAGTAAAGGGGTGGCCCAGTGGTCTGACGGGCACATATCTGAAGACCACGCTAAGCCTCAGGGACATTTCTACCATAGCATTGTTACTTTGAGGTCTCATGGGATTGCCGGTTGCCCCCACAGTAACCAGCAGTGGTGAGCTAGGCTGGCATGTTGGCAACAAGCCAGCCTAGCTCTTTGAACTAGGGTGGTTAGCTCAGGGGTTTTAATTTCCCACGAATCGTTCTCACAATAGGCGTTATTAATAGCCAATACCATCTCCCCAAGAGAGTTCGGGTTCTTGCTTATTGAAGCCCCCACCCCCTTTACGGAGGAGTTGTTTAGATCTCGGGGACGAGCGCTTCCCGCCGAGCAGGGGCAGCTGGGAAGGTTTGGCCACGCCCCGTGCCTGCTTGGAGCCGTCCAGGTGTTGCTGTACGCCTGGGCCTGTGCCCTGGAGGCGGCTCAGGCAGGTGGGGCCTCTGGAATGTTCCCTCTGTTTCTTATGACATCCGGGAACTGGATGCGCGTCTTCTCCATGAGCCTTTTAGTTATCCTGTCTGGGGTTCTAGTGTCTGCGCTCCGTCCAATTGTAAAACGAAGTAAACCTAGAACTGTCAAACGCCCTGGAGGGGGGAGGGGTGTGATACTTGACACGCTCTCCTGATTGCGTAATTTGGGTTGCACTAGAAACAAAACATCTCACCCTAATAAGAGGCCTCCTTTAAAGGGGGGGGGGCGGGGGGCATACCAGCCCTCCCCTACCTGCCTCGGGGGATCTTGCAAGATGGTGATGGTAAAGGTGAAAAAAATGGCCAGGTCGCTCAACAGTGTTTCCCTACCTCCAATTTACCCCAAAAAACAATGCCATTCCTGCTGCTCTACTTGCCCAACTGACATCTCTTTTTAACGTCATTGTATGCCCCGCGCCTTTTGCTTTCTGAAACTTACTTTTAACTTTTGTTTTTTATTTGTTTATTTGTGTTTTTTTTTTTTTTTTTTTTTTACATCCAAGATTACGAGTCCTATAATCAAACAGAAAGAACATGACTGGGTGAGCATCTCTGTAATGGCTATGTTGGCTAGTTGTGCTTTATCCCCCACCGACCCCGAAATTCTGGCAGTTTCTGAATGGACTTGCTCACCTTCACAGCTGCCGTGAGCAGAGCAACGTGTAGATAGTGCCGTAAAATCTTTTTTTTTTAAACGGCTCCTTTCTTGTTTGTGAATGTTGAGGCAATTGGGAGTGTGACCCCACACAGAACCAGTTTCCTACTAGGTCTGCCTGCTTCCAAGAAAGCCAGTGTCTAACACAATAAAACGACCTTTACAGAATAAATCTGATGTTTGCGAGCGACTTGCAAAACGTGTTTGCTTTGATGCGGCTCATCAATTATTCTTAACATAACGTATAACGGCAAGATGGAAGTCTGTAACAATGTCTAAACCAGGGGTCCAAATATTAAGAGGCAAGCTACTAGCCAGACATAAAGTCCCCTTCTCCCTCAGCTATCCACATGACACAAAGTATTGCTTTCCAAATATGGATTTTCACTCGCTAAGGGCGAGTGCAATTCTGAGGCCCAGAGAAGGGGCAGGTGACCTTATTTATACACTTTTTTTTTATTTTTTATTTTTTAGTCTGTGTTGAAAGTACAGTGGTGTAAAACAATGCATTTTTCATGCTTGCATTAGTTTTCATTCTGGGGCTAGCAGTTTCCTTCATGATGTGGAAAATACCATTACGATAATTAGTTTAGCTGTAGTAAACGCTAATACTAATTGGAACACCCTAATGCCGTTTCGGACAACGTCACTGGTCAATCTGCAGGCTACAAAAACTGGTATAGCCCGCAGACTGATTACAGCCCACAACTTAATTGAAAGTTCTTGCCTGCGCCGCTGCCACCACCCACTGCAGCCTGGAAACTTGCTGCATTGGTCTACGTCTCATACCAGAATGGAAAGAGTTAAAGTTCAGTATTGCATGTTGCAAGACCAACCTCCCTAATGTAGCCCCGCCTACTAAATAAAGCGGGATAAAAGTGAATGATGCAGCAACATTTGCAATGAAAGCAAACATGTCCTCTTTAATATTTTGCCAACATAACGTGGCCCCTTACACACACCCCCTCACGTTCTTTTGTCCACCGTACAATGTGAATGGCTTAAAGGGGGGTGAAACAGGAAAAGTAAGTACATTGCACACAATGTTAATTGTTATGCTGACCCACAAATGCACCTAGCAAAAAAGGCAATATGCTGCAGTATAAAGCACACCATCAAACCCCAATACTGTTAGTGCTATCATGTGCACTCCTAAGAAAAAGAGGATAAGAAGGGCACTACATGTTGTAGTTCACAGTTTGTCCTTTAGAAATCATAGATATGATAATTAGTAGTTTGTATGGTTTGTTTTCGCCTGGAGCTGCCAATCTCAAAAGAGGTCCTGTAGCACTAGGACCAAAATGATCAAAAAAACTTCCAAGAAACAAAGTGTATCCACTAAGTTAAGAAAGGCGCATCTCAGTTTGCCCCAATTTGGTTGCTAATATTCAGTCACTGATTTATGATATGGAAGTAATAGAGTTCCAATAAATTCTTTTGGCAGGAATTGTTTAATTCACATTCCTATATCGTTTGCCGCCAATGGAAGTTTAATTTTTATACATCACACAATGAGTTCTCATCTCAAATTGCCCATAATACTTTGGTGCCAATGCATTTCGGATACAATCCTTCTTCAGGGCGGTATTATAGCAAAAAGCATAAAAATTAGTTTAACTAGTAACAGTATATGTATATGCAAATATAGTAATTATAACAAATATAACAATTATTGCAGACATTTGTAGAGAGTTATTTCGAAAATCACATACCCATCCACGAGTCATGTTCATTTGGAGAGGAAATAAGCAAAAATAAAACAAAACGGTATGTCAATTAGTTGACTAAAGTAGAAAGACATTCTATCATTTTCTTTTAGCTCTATATATTTGTCATACCTCGGTCAAGCCGATCTCTGAACTCGAGTCGTTGTACGTATACACAATCAGATCTATAAGCAAATTAAACAACAATTTTGAGTCATCCTCAATCTCTTTCGTGGGTATGTTAATCCTAATCGGTACTGCTGTACTTACTCAGCTCCTGCCGTGCACAACGTGTAGCTGCAGACTGAGCCGCTTGGAACGCGCTCGTGTAAGTTTACCTTTCGTTTTAAAGGTCACCATGGAGACGGTACGAGGCGTCGTGGACCGACCTGGTGCACGTACGCCTCGCGCCCCACCCCCGAGTGTTAGCCCGGGGGCGGGGATGTCTCCATGGTGACCAGCACTCTGTGAGACAGTGCAAGTAGTTAACTGTCTACAGCGTCAATTGGCGCCGTAGCCGTAGTAATTGGAAAATTAGCAGCGTGTGTCAAATTTTTTAAAAAATTTTTTGTCGTAGTAGTGTTTATATGCAAGACATAAGGTCCGCATTAACAATTGAACATATGGAAGAGATAAACAGTCTAGAGCATTTTCGCTCCCGAACATATTTACTGTCGCTACTAAGTCATTAGAGCAATTTGGGGCAAAATAAACAGCGCAATAATACAACTAGGAAATAAATTGTGACAAAAGGATAGCAGATATATGACAGATATTTACATGGCAGGTGTAAATCTTCTTTAGATAAAAAATCGAAGAGTAAAGAAATAATTAAGTTGACCAAAATGCTTTTACAAAAAGCACATAAAGTTTATTTCTTCATTGAGCCCCTTTGGAGAAAGGGAGCTCAGCCGGTCTATCCAAAAGGATTCTCTTTGGTCCATCCTTTTTTGGAAATTCTCGTGGATGTCTCTTTTTGAAACCACCTCTAGGATGACGAAACGGATTTGGACCAAGTTGTGTTTCTTTTCATCCCAATGTCTTGACACTGCTGAGTTTGGATTATGGTTTCTTATGCACGATCTGTGTTCATTCCACCTAATTTTTGCTACTCGCAATGTCTGACCCACATAGTACAGTCCACACGGACATTTGATAGCATAAATCACGTTGGTTGAATCACATGTAGCAAAATTTCTCAGTCTGATTGTCTCTCCTGTGTGTGAATGTTTTATTGTCTCTCCTCTCATCACATAGCTGCAATTACTGTGACGGCCCCCTCTTATGCTAATTCATTCATGCATAAATTCGAATCCGAACATATACTACAGAATGAACATTGGTTCCTGAAATTAAGTCTCTGGATCAGGTACATTGACGATATATTCGGAATATGGAAAGATACGGAAGAGGAATACCTAAAGTTCTTCGCACATCTGAACAGCATAGATGCTCGTATCCATTTCACTCAAGAACACTCCCAAACCAACATACACTTCTTGGATGTAGACATTAAGATTACTGACACAGGATATCAGACTACCATCTTTCGAAAACCCACGGATCGTAACAATCTATTACAACGTCTCAGCTTCCATCAACCGAGCCTCATAAAAAATCTTCCATACAGCCAGATGCTCAGGGTGAAAAGATTGGTAAGTGACCCAGAAGACTACAAGCTAGCTATCCGTGAGATGGGGAAAAAGTTCCTGGAAAGAGGATATACAGAAGAGGAAATAAACACAGCAGAATCACGAGTAGCTACACAAAACAGAGAAGAGCTATTGAAGACAAAAACCAGACAGGAATCAGTTCCACCATTAGTGTTTGTGTCTAGATACTCACGACAAAGTAATCGCATTAAGTGCATTATTCAAAAACATTGGAATACTTTATTATGCGATCAGAGAGTTGAACATCTATTTAAGGAAGTACCCACATTTGCTTACCAACGGAGTCAAAACCTAAAAGATAGACTGGTTCAAACTAAACCAGCACCTAAAAAGAAGCTTACAGAAAGAATTGGGACGTTTCCGTGTTTAAGTTGCAGTAATTGCAGCTATGTGATGAGAGGAGAGACAATAAAACATTCACACACAGGAGAGACAATCAGACTGAGAAATTTTGCTACATGTGATTCAACCAACGTGATTTATGCTATCAAATGTCCGTGTGGACTGTACTATGTGGGTCAGACATTGCGAGTAGCAAAAATTAGGTGGAATGAACACAGATCGTGCATAAGAAACCATAATCCAAACTCAGCAGTGTCAAGACATTGGGATGAAAAGAAACACAACTTGGTCCAAATCCGTTTCGTCATCCTAGAGGTGGTTTCAAAAAGAGACATCCACGAGAATTTCCAAAAAAGGATGGACCAAAGAGAATCCTTTTGGATAGACCGGCTGAGCTCCCTTTCTCCAAAGGGGCTCAATGAAGAAATAAACTTTATGTGCTTTTTGTAAAAGCATTTTGGTCAACTTAATTATTTCTTTACTCTTCGATTTTTTATCTAAAGAAGATTTACACCTGCCATGTAAATATCTGTCATATATCTGCTATCCTTTTGTCACAATTTATTTCCTAGTTGTATTATTGCGCTGTTTATTTTGCCCCAAATTGCTCTAATGACTTAGTAGCGACAGTAAATATGTTCGGGAGCGAAAATGCTCTAGACTGTTTATCTCTTCCATATGTTCAATTGTTAATGCGGACCTTATGTCTTGCATATAAACACTACTACGACAAAAAATTTTTTAAAAAATTTGACACACGCTGCTAATTTTCCAATTACTACGGCTACGGCGCCAATTGACGCTGTAGACAGTTAACTACTTGCACTGTCTCACAGAGTGCTGGTCACCATGGAGACATCCCCGCCCCCGGGCTAACACTCGGGGGTGGGGCGCGAGGCGTACGTGCACCAGGTCGGTCCACGACGCCTCGTACCGTCTCCATGGTGACCTTTAAAACGAAAGGTAAACTTACACGAGCGCGTTCCAAGCGGCTCAGTCTGCAGCTACACGTTGTGCACGGCAGGAGCTGAGTAAGTACAGCAGTACCGATTAGGATTAACATACCCACGAAAGAGATTGAGGATGACTCAAAATTGTTGTTTAATTTGCTTATAGATCTGATTGTGTATACGTACAACGACTCGAGTTCAGAGATCGGCTTGACCGAGGTATGACAAATATATAGAGCTAAAAGAAAATGATAGAATGTCTTTCTACTTTAGTCAACTAATTGACATACCGTTTTGTTTTATTTTTGCTTATTTCCTCTCCAAATGAACATGACTCGTGGATGGGTATGTGATTTTCGAAATAACTCTCTACAAATGTCTGCAATAATTGTTATATTTGTTATAATTACTATATTTGCATATACATATACTGTTACTAGTTAAACTAATTTTTATGCTTTTTGCTATAATACCGCCCTGAAGAAGGATTGTATCCGAAATGCATTGGCACCAAAGTATTATGGGCAATTTGAGATGAGAACTCATTGTGTGATGTATAAAAATTAAACTTCCATTGGCGGCAAACGATATAGGAATGTGAATTAAACAATTCCTGCCAAAAGAATTTATTGGAACTCTATTACTTCCATATCATAAATCAGTGACTGAATATTAGCAACCAAATTGGGGCAAACTGAGATGCGCCTTTCTTAACTTAGTGGATACACTTTGTTTCTTGGAAGTTTTTTTGATCATGTGCACTCCTGCCACCAAAAAAATAATAAATATCCAAAACTGTCACAGAAAACAACCCAACCGAAGAAACTTTTCCAGATGTACTACCAAGTACATCTGTCCATAATTCTGTGTACCACCTCAACCACAAATGTAAACAAAACTGGAGTCCCCAGTCTTTTTCCACGTGGCCAATTTATCAATTGCACCCTTAATTTCTATGGCACCACACACTTAAACCTCATACATTTTTGTTGAGAAAACGACTCTTTCCAACCTGTAACCATTTTCCCAATAATTAATTTCTGCAACATATATTTATAATTTCTCATTTGTTCTACTTTTAATTCAACACTGAGGGTGTTCTAATAGCTTTATAGACCCGCAGCTCGGGCTGTACCTTGCATTATGCTCCCTCATACCTCGTTAGAGGCCCTTGCTTCGCTCAGGCCTTTAATTCGGTCTTCAGGGCCCATAACGCCCTGTACGGCCCTCGCTGCCGCTCTATAAAGCAATATTGTAGTCCTTGAAAGCCAACACGTTTAGAGCTTAGAAGTAATGTGTCGAAGTGCCTACATTACAGTGTGGGTTAAAATCCTGAATTCCGTGAGTTGACTGACCACAGCAGAACCGACATACATTTACTACCCTGTTGCTGCCAGTCATTGAAGTTGCTTGGCCCTTCAACAGTCCTGCACCACCAAAGGCGGTACTTTCTTCCTATGCCCTGTTGTGCTATGTTTTTGAGTCTTGCGTGGCATGTGGTTTTTGAGCGTTGGGGTCTGCATGAGGTAGGGGACTAATGTAGGAGCAGAACAAGGTTCGTTTTTTGAAATGCTGATGTGTGTAGATCTGAAAAGATAAGACTGTCTTTCAGGTTTCCAATGTAAATTGTTTGTGTTGTCTGTGGGGTCTGGCAGAGGGGTATTTAAAGAGTGTAGAGTGTCTAGTGGGTTAAGAGTTATGATGTTGACACACTGAAACGCGCTCTACCCTGACTTGTCTAGTGGGTTAGTGTGCTTTTTAGGGAAACTTGGTGCAGTCGCATGGCCTTCGGTGGTGGGCGTTTCATAGTGCAGCATGTTTCTTTTGGTGAGGGGGACACCTAAAACATTTTTCAATAATTAGGGTGCAACATCAGTTGTCACTGTATAGGTCTCACTGCCCCCTAAAACTATTGGGCCAGTAGAAGGTGGGGTGAAGAATCTTTATTCTGTCCCATGGGGCTGAATATTAGACCCCCTCCCCTCCCCCTCTTGACATGTTATGATTACTTGCCAATGATCCTGTTACTGAGTCCTTGTCATCCCAGTCCTTACTTAGTGGGGCATCTCTCTAGTCTTCCATTGGAATTCTCCTGCCTCCCCGACCACATCTGGCGTGATCCTTGATGTGGAAGGGAATAGGGGCACTCCAGTCAATGATTCTCATGTCGGTATTGTAGGACGTTAAGCCCCAGAATTCCCCTTGCCCCCTTCACGGGTGGTTGTGGAACTAGGACTGGGAGGACTAAGAGAAGGCTTGGGACTAAAGCAGTTTCCATTAAGTAATCTTTATAGCCCCTCATCACTCTTCTTCATTTATTTATTTTTTTTTTTTTAATTGTAAAACTACAGTTTAATACATGTATCAAACTTTTGTTACAAGAGTTTCCCACTTTGGCTGTTATACACCAAGTAAAGCTAAGTTGACATTGTCGTTTCCACTTCTTTTATTTCTTTATCCTTTTTCCTCACGCATGATGAGGTCTTGTCTCATGTCCTCAGGTTTGATCTGTGGTCAGGATTGCGTCTAGGAAGTTTATTATACTGCATGTGAGTTTGATGTTTTGCCCGGCCGCAACTGTTTCCCACCACTCATCTGCGTCATATAAAATGGGTTTGTAAGAGTGCAGGTGTAGTTCTCGGGTAGTGGTAAGCTCTGTACAGGATGTTATTAGATGTTTTAGTGATTCCACTTCACCAGAGTTACAAAACCTGCATTTATCTGAGGGAGTGACTTTAGATCGACGTTGATATAATGATTCTCTGTTGTTCAGAACATTTAGTCTGAATTTCAGGAATTGATTCCTGTGGTAACGAGATGGACACGTTGTGAGATACTTCGGGGGGGAGTGTAGTTTCAGCATACTCGTCAAGTCTGGGAGAGTGGCTTTCCGAGTTACACGAAGCTCGTGAGTTGATATCCAGTCCCAGATTTCGAGTTTTTTTTTTTGCGTGCTGAGGTCGGTTGATCAGCTCATCTATAGAGATGTTAGCGGCTTCCATGATGGTTTTTATTTTACGCTTCCATGTTTGAAGTATGTTTGATTGTGAATATTCTGCCTCCTTTGCAAAAATTCTATATGCTGGAATTTGTGAACCAAGTAGTGTTTTCCTCATAAATGATAGGGATTGCCATAGTATTGTCATGTAGAGAGTTCTGCGTCAATTCGTATCTCAGAGCTACAGTTGAAATATATTTTGGAAGACTCAGAGCTCGTCTCCAGAACTTCCCTTCGAGTTGTTGCCACAGGGAATGCTCGATGTTCCAGCCTGTCGCCCCGCCAAAAGTTATGGTTGGAATAAATTTCTGCAGGTAGAATGTTAGTAGTGGGGCTATTGAAAATTTTCCAAAGTCTTTGTTGATTTTGGCTCCTTGGCGACCTAGTTTATCTGCTCTTTCTAGAAGATCGCTTGTCCATGCAGATTCACAGATGGAATTGTTAACCAGGATGCCCAGGTATCTAATAGATGATACGATGTTTAATTCTGCTTTTTCAATTACCCATTTAAAGTTGTTATCTTTTCTCGATACATTTTTTCCAATACACATGATCTTTGTTTTGTCTGTATTTAGTTGCAGGTCGTTGGCCTCTAAGTACTTGTTCAAACTAAGTAGTAGATGTTGTAGGCCAATCTGAGTTAGGTCGATCAACACGATGTCGTCGGCATATACGAGACATTTAATGGAGGTTCCGTTTATTTTTGGAGAGAAACAGTGGACAGTTTCAAGCCAGTGCGGTAAATCAGAGATGAAAAGTTTGAATAATTCAGCAGCAAGGGGACAACCTTGCTTGACCCCTTTATGCGTGGGGATCGGCTCTGTGAGTGTACCTTGAGAGTTCACCTTCACTTGTATTGTTGTATTAGTGTGCAACGCTATAAGGGGGGTCAAGAAGTTGTGCTGGGCAATTCCACCCTCGTAATTTAGACCAAAGTTTGCCGCGGTTTATTGCGTCAAACGCTTGTCTGAGGTCGACAAATGCAAAAAAGATTTTTTTTTTCGCTTTTAGGGCTTCTAGTTTTAAGATGGATAACAGGGTGAGATTTACATCAACACCGACTTGTTCGACGAAACCTGTTTGTCGACAGTCTGTTTGTTTTTCTTTGGCAGCCCAAGCCGTCAGTTTCAAGCGGACGAACGATCCGAATATTTTCCCCATCGTGTCCAGCAGGGCAATAGGCCGGTAATTCGAAGGTTCGTCTCGACTTCCTTTCTTATAGATTGGTACCACTATGGCCTTGGCCCAAGATGCAGGCGTTTTTCTAGACTTTGAGATTTGTCGAAATAGAGTTTCCATAAATTTGGCCCAATGATGTTTGTTTTTTTAGTGTAATGTTGGAGATGTGATCAGGTCCGGCTGCACTTGAGTTCTTTAGGTTTCCAATTGCTATTGCCAGGTCTTCCTGTGAGGGTGTTATTTCCCAGGCTTTGGAGGAGGCAGAGAAAAAGTCTTGGGTGTCTTGGAGCGGCTGTTCATATGCCTTTGTGAAATAGTCGACCCACTTCGCGCTAGGAATTTCATTTGACATATTTGGGTTGGTTTTTGTTATTCCTTTATTTAGTATGGCCCATATGTCACGAGAATTTTTGGTGATTATTAATTTTAACATAATTTCAGCTCTGTCTTGTTCGATGATCGCAGAGTGAGATTTAAGCCAGTTTCTGTAGGCTCGGCGGCGCGTTTTTATCTCCTTTTGTATGTCGTTTTGATCGTGTTTGGACTTTCTTATCAGCCGTATGTCTTTTCTTAATGATTTTTTTGCTGCAACTATTTTATTGCTGTAGAGGTGTTTTGTAGTGTTGCCATAGAATCTTAAATTTGAGTGTTTTGGCAGGAATGCGGCCAGCAGGGGAACATATTCAACGTCATTAGACTCATCAAGGTCGGAGACTAGTTTCATGATTTTCGGGCCGTTGGTTTTAAGCCGGTTTCCAGCAGCGTTTATCGACAGAGGTATTTCATAAGTCTCAGACAAAAAGGGGGTCTCGTGATGTAATAATAAACATAGCATGTCGTGGTCACTAGCGGACTTCGGGATTACCTCGAGTGATTCCACCCTTTTGAATATGTTTCGAGAGGCCCAAATATAGTCCAGGGTTTTCCTGCATTGGAGTCGCTTCCAGGTTGTGTTGCAGGGTTGGTCGCCCTTTGTGTTTCTGTTGACCATCTGACAGTTTCGTGAGGCAAGTGCTCGAGACCACAATTTGCCTCGTTCAGAGACTTCGGCTTCAGGTATGGGGTTGTTCTCCATGTTGTGAGGATTAAATTGAAACCAGCTGCAGTTCAAGTCGCCGCATATAATTACCGATAGGTCAGTAAAATTAAGGAAGGCATCGTCAATTAGAGTTGTGACTGAAACAGTAAAGTTTGTGGAGGAGATCTTTGCTGGGTTCCAATAACTGTTGATTACAAGTAAATGACTGTGGGTCTTTGGGATTTTCGTGTCACATCGGATAATCGTTCCTTGCACAAAAGGATTCGGATTTATTGTAACAATTGGGGTCATCCAGTTATAGATTTTAACCAGAGTTAGTAGGCCTGAGAGAGGGCGGCCTTTGGAGTTTTTTTTCGCAGGGTTAAAAAAAAACACTGAATCCGTCTTTAGATGGTGCTTCGCGAAGCCATGTTTCTTGGAGGCAGATCATGAAGACCTCGTCTGAAGGTTCTACAAAATCATTGAACAGGTGCGTAAAGCCACGGGTATTCCAGGAGATCAGACAGAGCTGTGTCTGTGTTGCTCATTGTCAGTGGTTTTGGTCGTCTCTTCTGCTGACTTCTTGTCTGCCCCCATCGATTCTTGTTTTGAGAACCAGCTCTTGTCGAGATCTAGGTGGAAGTGATAATGATTTCCGTAAGGACGTTCGACTGATGTTTCTTTCAGGTTTATTTGCGTTGTGCTTCCTGGTCGGGTTTTGGTTTTGATTTGTCAGATCTGGTTCCAAGGAAATGTCAAACCCAAACACTAACGACTCTTCAGCAGCTTGCAGTAAGATGTTTTTTGCAGTACAAGAGGTTAAATGTAGTAGCACTTGATCGGTGGATTTTTCAGTTGCATATTCAACAATTTTGATGTCGTCTGTCTTTATGGACCGAAGTTGAGGAACACAGGTAAACAGTTTTAGAACGTTAGTTCTATTTAAGTTTAATTCGTGTTCGTCAGATAAGATGTTTTGCAGTCGGAGTTTCCATGAGGTTGCTGCAAGTTTTGACATGTCGCCATGTACTCTAGAACGAAAGTGTGAATCGATTTTTCTCTGGTTTGTTGTTAGCTTTGGATTTAATCTTGAGCTGACAGAAACAGGCAAGGTCTTTTCAGCATTTGAAAAATCCTTTTTTGGAATGTCGCAAGGACGTCGATTGTGCGGTTTTTCATTCGCTGAAGTTTGTTTTGATGCCAGGTTGTTAGCAACCTTTGCTGGCGTGGCTTCGTAAGAGGAGAAGTTGTTTATTTCACTTCCAGTTAAATATGTAGAGAGATCGCATAGGTCTACGGAAGATTCATTTGCCGAGCGAACCGGGATCTCAATAATCGAGTCTATGCGTCGGCGTTTTGCTGTTTGTTTAGGCATGACTTTGTTCTGATCTTTTGGCCAGGCAGGTACTTGGGTTTGTGAAGAGTTCGGTTGTTGATGAACATTTTTACGTTCAAACAAACCAGTTTTTTTTGGAGTGGTCAGAGTTCTTATAAATTTTTTTACAGTATGACGTGTATTTTTTTTTTGTTGGGATTCCTTTTGACCACCTTCAGAACGTTTCTGTTTGTCTGTAGTTGAGCCTTTCTTAGTTGGATTCGCTATGGCAATTGTTTTAGCAGGAGCGCTAAAAATGTTAAATGAGGAAGGTCGGAAGCTCACTGAAGCAAGTGAATCCTCAGTTTGCTACAAGATTCGTCAGGGGAGAGGCATTTTTTCCTAGAGGGTTTGTATGACAAGTGAGTCTTGGTTGATCGCTCTGTTGCTCATGAGCAAGTTGCGCCAATTGGGTTGGAGCAACGGCAGAGATGTCAGGTTTTGAAAGGGCGTTTGCATTAGTTGTCTCAAGGATTAGCACGTCGGGCTGGTGTCCGGTATCCTTTAAGACCGAAGGGGAACATTTTGAACACGATGGTGTTGCATGCAAAGTGGAGTTCGAGTTGACGTTTTTCCTCATCCATTTCACTGCATCTAGCAGGCCTTCTGTAAGTGTGTCATTTTGGCAGTGGTGTCTGGCGGCCAAGTCACCAAGCCGCTCTTGCCATCTTGTTGTCTGGTCAGCATTTTTTTCCATTTGCGTTTGGAGAAAGCTTGTAAAGCGATCGAATTTGTCTAATTGTTTGACCAGAGTCTGAATCATAGCACCTTGGTCAGATATTTGGCCTTGTAGAGTTTCATATAGTTTGGTAAAGGGCGCCAAAGCAACAGCAGAAGCTGCATGGACGTTGTTATGGATTTGCATGATGACTTCAGATATGGTGCTTGCTTGCAAGATGTTTGCTAAGGAGGCGTCTTGTTCGTTTGAAGATGAAGTGGAACAATCCAGATGAAACTTCGAATTAATGGGTGACAGGGTTCGAGGTAAAGTAGACTGTAAAGTTTCGCCATGGGGAGACTTGTTCGTGGCAGATGGAGTGCTTGCTTGGGCAGTTTGTTGATCTTGTAATGGTACCAGTTGTTGAAAGTTTGACTTTAATTCTGCAATTCGTTGTAGGCGTCTTGCTCTAGCAAGCGTGCTACACTCCAAGCTGGATGGCTTGTGTGTTGTTACTGGTAAAGACGAGGTTGGGTAAAGTCCATTCGGAGGTCTCAGCGTTTCTTGATCTTCAGGGGCTTGGCATGCATAGCTACTACAGTTTCCTTGACCTGGGTGCTCTAATGAGCGTTTAGCAGACATCGCTGCCAAATTGGGTGAGGGCAAAGAGATTAAAAGGCTAGATGCAGGTCTTGAGGGGTGTAGAGTTTGAGGCGGGTTTTTTGTTGAGACCGTTGTTGAAGATTTCTCCTGTGTAGATAGAGCTGTTGGATTCATAGCGTGTGTGCAAGATGAAGAGCGTGGCGCTGCCTCATCATATTAGCAGATTTAGAAGTTCGTCGTCGCTCACCGTGAAGTGCTGCCGGGGTTGGGAAGCTGGTGCGTCAGGCGCTGTTGGATCTAGATGATTCGAGGGGTCACAAATCGTGTCCGAGATTGAGTGTGCTGTGGCCGCAGCTAAGCTCAGCCTAGAATGTGCTGTCACGACAAGAGGAGCACTGGCAGGCTGAGCTGCCGTATCTTCGCCCCTGTTGTTGGTTGGTTGAGAAGGCAGCAAAGTGACAACAGGGACGGAAGGAGAGGTAGCCGGCACGGGAACTTCTGGAACATCGTTACTAGTGGCGTTAAGAGAATCTTGACTCAGTGAGTGGACTAGTTGCCCGTGCCCTTCCTGATGAATTTGCTTCACAAGTAGGTTTACTGCAGTGGCAGTGGCTAAATTGGTATTTAAGATGTGGTCTTTGGGACAGGAGCGCCTGGGAGGTCGATCTTCGATTGTGCATTCGTGTCTCAAAGCTTTATGACATGTGTTAGGTAGTTGACAGACAGAGAGCTGTTCTGAATGGGCCTCGGATAGAGCAGCTGGTAGAGTAAGAGATGCAAGCAAGACTCGGCCAGCAGTTTTGCTTACCTTTGTGCTGGCTGTTGATTTCATCCCTGTCCATGGATTGAGCATGCGACGATGTTGGAGAGTTTTCTTTCTCGTCTGGGGTCCTTCTGCTGTTAGCGTCATTTGGTGGTAGATGGTGTCCGAACTGAAGTTGGTCCTTTGAGGCGCTGGAGCGTCAGAGCGGGTCCCGGTGCAAACAGAACTCGCCGCGGGCTGGGATCAAAGAGGCAACGCCTCCGCAGTCTCCCGCCCACTTACACGCCACCAGCGTACAACAGCCGTATAACAGCCAGTAGGCTTATTTCCACCGGGCTTACAGCCACAAGGGTGGTAGCCTCCGGCCTTTCAAGTTGCACCAAGTCACGTGATGTAGGACACGCCTCCTCCAGGAAGCGTGTAGGGAGTCCGTGGGTGTAAGAGCCTCAGGCGGCTCGTATTTCACGTAGGAACGAGTAGAAATGAGGGCTAAAAGGCTGCTGCTGCACGAGTCACAGGCACGAGAGTGTTTCCACAGATAGACTCTCATCTCTTTAAGTTCTTGTAGAATGTTGATATACCCAGCAATACGGAGGAGGACACTGCACCACAAACATGGGCCAACTACCTAGATGCAGTGCAAATAAACCAAATTTACTAAGTGCATCTGTCGTTGACTGCAGACTGAACAGAAGGACCAACATACAGTTTGCAGTAAATAATAAGCCCAGGAGGGGCGGCCATGTGGCAGGAAGGCCTGCCAGGAAGCAGACCTAGCACAAGCAGATCTGCCCTGAACAGAGCCAGGAGGAGGCCGCCCAGAAGCCTCAAACGCCTTGCTGACGATTGTCTGAATCCACCTGCTCTGCATCGCCATTGTTGGCTGACCTGAGCAAAAGGTGTCAAGCAGTTCCTCACACTGTCTAGTTCCTGAATTACTGGGCAAGTTTTGCCACCCTACCAATATCAACAGGGTTGGGATGTGCTGTTGAGCACCCAGAAAACTAAGAAGGGCTAGATCTCGTTAAGCTGTAACTCTGAAGTAATTTTGAGCCTGAAGAGAGGAAGCTGATGAAGCACCTGAGCCTCTGGCACAGACTGTAAGTAGGGCTCAGAAGCTGCTAGCCTGCGAGTGGAGGCCACCAGGGAAGGGCACTTGTAGGAAAGAAAATACACTGGCAGATTGGTAAAAATGAGGCATACACTTGGAGGTTTGTGCAGCAGCTTTATTGTAGCCAACCTGAGCCCAGCAGGACTCCACCAACTACCCTGGAACTAAGAACCCCACCACATAAGTAAACAACAAGGTACAGCAGGAGTCGAATCCTACCACAGTAGGATTCCACTCAACTAATGACATATATTACAACACTTCTCCCCCCAACCCTCCATACACCACAAACACCAAAACACTCGTCCAACCACATAACCACACACTTCACTCAATCCAGAAAATATTGGAGGAAGCAATGAGAAAGGAAGTAGGCACAATAGGAGGACTAACTGTATAACCCAGAGAAGGAAGGGGAAGGCACAGAGGGGAACCTACTGTACAACAGCACCGAAAACATAATCATTACATTTGGAAGGCAATCTCCTCTCTCGGATAGGGTGATTGTTCCCACTGACCGGGGCAGTAGGAATTGAGGTGACGGAAGACTCTGAACTAGCACCAACACGACCGCGCTCACTGGACACCTCGACCGGAACAAGACCAGCACTTGTATCATGACAGCTTGAAGACACACCAACATCCCCACAGGGAAAATCAACATTTATATCCAACGTTGCCTCAGAATCAGAATCCCCAGAGGGAACACGCCACCACCAAAAACCGTGGACTGACCCGCCAGGTGAGACCATTGAGCTCTTTCCACAACCGCCACTCTCCTCATGCTCCATCTGGACCCATCATCAAGTTTAACATATCCCCGCCCAGTCTTCCTCACCACCCGGGGTTGCATAAACTTGCTACAACCCTTGGACACAAACCTTGGGTTCCTGATTTAGACGCGGTCCCCTACCTTCACAGACGGAGACTTCCTACATGCCAGATGTTTCCGCAAGAAAGACTCTTGCTTTCATCGCACCCGATTCAGAACTTCTTGCATGTCAACCTGCGAATGAACACCACCACCCAGCGCTGGCAACCTCAGTTTTGAGCCAGGTTTCCTTCCCCCGCATTAGCTCAAACGGGGCATGACCCGTAAGTGCTGAAGGAGTATATCTGTAAGCCTTCAGAGCCTCAGACACTACATTTTTCCACGGAAGACCATTGGCTAGAGTCAGCTGTACAGCCCCTTTTACAAAACGATTCATACGATCCACAAGATCATTGGCCTCTGGATTGTACAGTGAGACCCTATGGTGGTGAATGCCTAGACTCCTCAATCTCCTGAATGTGATCGTGATTGGAGATGAACTGTACTCCGTTATCGGTAACAATACCGGCTGGTACACCTTCCCTATCAAAAACTGCACTCAAAAACTCCACAACCTTCTCAGCTATCTCGGTGGACAATGCTGTGGCCTCCACCCACCTGGAAGTGTAATCCACTATAAACCTGAGACCCCCACCCAAGGTATCCATCGGGCCCATTATATCAACGGCCACTTTTGACCTACTCCGGGACCGCAACAGGATACACAGGCTGGGGAGACGGAGCCTTACTCTTGTCACTTGCGCAACACGCCGCACAATCCCTTACCACATCCTCTACATCACCATCCATCCTAGGCCACCAATACAGCTCTCTCGACCTCCTCTTCATCGTTGACCTTCCTAAATGACCCTCGTGAGCCAACGCCACTAACTTGCCCTTAAGCGACTCTGGTGGAACCAACCTTTGGCACCTGGCAATACCCCAGGGCCCCTCTGACAACTCATGCCATACATGACCGTAGAGCTTGGACAAACTGTCACTCAAAATCCCACTCTTGAGAGCTGATTTGATCTCGATCAATATGAGGTCACGGGCACACTCCTCGCTCCACACCAACTCACCCACAGCAGGAACCACACCTACCACCAAGATAACCATCCTCATCCTTTTTATCCACCTCTCCAACGTTCCCTGCACAGGGAAACCGCGACAAGCAGTCCGCCACAGCGTTCTTCACCCCGGGAACATATTCAACCTTGAAATTGAATTCGCTCATGTCCGCCATCCACCTCATGATTCTAGATGAGGCATGAGATAACCCCTTTGTCGTCAGAAGATGCACCTAAGGCTTGTGATCCATGCAAAGGGTGTACTCCCCACAAAAAGGTTCTAAAATGTCTCGAAGCCATACTGCGGGCAGTGCCTCCCTTTCTATGACCGCGTATCTTTGTTCCGCTTCTCTCAACACTCTGGAGGCAATAGCAATAGGGTGAAATTCACCGACATCCTTTTGTTCCAAAACAGCACCGATTCCATATTTGCTGGCATTGACCGTAAGAACGGTCTTCCTGCAGGGAAAAAATTATCCCAGAGAGGGAGCCTGCTCAAGTTCCATCTTCAAATTGTCAAACTCCATTTGACACTCACCGGATCACTCAAAATGAACACCATTCTTAAGCAAAGCCCTCATGCTGATGGTTTTATCAGCATGGGAAGACACAAAACGGCTATAATATTCAGCGAGACCCATGAATGACTTGAGCTGCTCCTTGTTCACGGGAGTTGACGCATCCCTCAACACCTTCACCAAATCCTCCTTAGGCTGGACCCCCTCTCGCATCCAAAGTATGTCCAAGATACGTCACACTGGGTACTCTTACCTTGCACTCACTTAACTTCACAGTGAGACCACTAGTTCTTAACACTTCCATCACTTGCAATTCTCTCCTATCGTGTTCGGAACGAGACCTGCCCCAGACTAGTATGTCAACTTGAAAGCACCTAACCCCTTGGATGTCCCAACAATTTCTCCATGATTCTTTGAAACACAGCGGATGCCAAACCGAAGGGCTTTCTACAGAACTGGAAGGCACCAAACGGGGTCACGAATAACGTTAACGGGCGAGACTCTGGTGGTAAGCAGTTGAAAATCAAACGTGGAGAAACAAGAGGCCCCTCCCACCAATGTGAGCATATTGTTTATATTAGGTAGGAGGTGCCTGTCTACCCAGATGTAGGAGTTGAAATCCCTATGGTCCACGCACATCCTCATATTACCATCAGCTTTACGTGCCAACACCACTGGGGCCAACCATTCGGAACTCTCCTTCTATAACACCAGCTTCCTGGAGTTTGGCCAGCTCACACTTTAGCCCCTCCCTGGCCACTATGGGAACTCTTCTGACTTTATGAACACTAGGTATAGCCCCTCTTTTGAGTACTATCCTGTGGGAAAAACCCCTTTAATTTACCTAACGTCTAAGTGAAAACAGTAGGGAATTTCTTCTCGAGCTCATCCGCAGTTAACTTCACTCTCGATTTCTAAGGCTGCCTGTTCGTCCCACCCAACCACAGAATCCCCTTTGTGGGCCACATACAGCTTCCCCCGGGTCTTGGGCCCCTCAAATTCAATTGTGGCCCACAGAAACCCCAGAACCTTTAATGGCACCCGGCCGTAAGCACATGGATTGATGTCCGGTGGAGACAATTCTAGCAACGTAAAGCTCAGGAGAGATCGTAGTGTACAGGGACCCGGTGTCGACCATCATCTCTATGGGTGCACCATTGACCAGCAGGGTGGCCCACGCACTCCTCCTCTCTTGGCCCACACTCAACAATAGCCCCCCCCCACACATTTTCACTCACTGGATCAGAGCAACCCACACACCCCACCACAGTCACATTCTCCCCGTATCAACCATCCTCACAACCTCTGTTTTGGGCAATTCCCCTACACATGCGGGCATAGTGTCCTCTCACTTTGCACTTACTACATTCAACAGTGGAGGCGGGACATTCCTTAGATCCAGTTCAGTACGGGGTGCCCACACATCGGGACCAGGAAGATGTCTGAAGACTCTGAGCCCCTCAGTACCCAGACAATTTAACAGGGTGGCCTCCTTTTCATCAGAGTCTAGCCCAACCTGCAGCCCTGAGATACACTTTGAATGTATCAGCCCATAGATCCCATGCTATGGCAGGTTTGCCTGAGTTGGGAAGAAAGGCAGAGGGTGGGCCCGCATTGCTGTGTTGCATGTTTCAGATGTACTTGACAGCCAACAAGTTCTCACACCTTAACCTGCACACAAGGTGGTGCAGAAAACTCCCCTACTTGTGAGTATGCTGAAGAATGAAAACTTGGATTGTCGCCATCGCACCCGTGACAGTCCTAACAGCAGTGCTGTCTCAGAAGTTTCACAGAATGTTCCCTTTTTAAGGAATATCAACCCTTTGGAGAAATGGCTAATAACGACAAAATCCTCATGCAGTTATAGAGTTCCTGTGGCAGTCCCCTTGCAAGGGTTGATGCACAATGAGTTAGGCTGGGAGGAGCCTCTTCAACTGAAGAAAGGGGTCACTGTTTAAGACTCATCCCCTTTCTCATCTCACAGTTCACACAGAAATCTCCTCTTCTCCACACTTCCCCTGTGGCGAGGGAGTCCGGACGCCTCAAGAGGGGGGGGGGGGCACCTCCCACGCGCGCAGCCCCTCACCTGATGCGCACAGGGGCACAGCGTCGGAAACCTCCTTCAACGACAACGGAGGCGGCGCTGCGCTCGACCCGGACTGGGGAGGGCAGGCCTCTGCATTGGGCTGCCCTGGTGTACACAGGATGCCTTGTGACACAGCGGTGTGGGGATCGCCGTCGCGGATTCTCAGTGTCAGGCCGCTCCTTCGGCGCTATCAAGTGCGCGCCGCTGGTAGGGAAACTCTAGAAAACTTCCTTCCTCCTCCCGCAGTACAATGGGTGGTAAGCTCAGCACTGGCGAGACGCTGGCTGTGGGAGACTCTTCCCTGCTGGGCCTCCTGGTTCAGGAAAGGCACGTGGGTCGCACAGGTTCGCTACACTCGTCGCCAGTGTAAAAATGAGGCATACACTTGGAGGTTTATGCAGCAGCTTTATTGTAACTAACCTGAGCCCAGCAGGACTCCACCAACTGTTAACCCTGGAACTAAGAACCCCACCACATAAGTAAACGAGATACAGCAGGTGTGGAATCCTACCACGGTAGGATTCCACTCAACTAATGACATGTATTACAACACAGATCTCCAGAGGCTCTAAAACGGGACCAGAGAGAGTCTGCACAACCAGGGGGAAGACCAGGTGAGGAAAAAGGGAAATCTCTACACCTCAAAGGAGACTGAAAGCAAAGTCCTAAATGGGGGGTGGGGGGTGATTAAAACCGAGAAGTTCCTACATGCATTTGCTGCCATCGGAGCTCCAAGAGTAGAGTGAGTCTGGCCCCTCTTGGGCGGGGGGGGGGGGGTTCAACACCGGAAAAGAGGATAGAGGTATGACTCAAGACACTAGGACCCAAGGAACAGTGGCTAGTAATGGCCTTGAGGATAGATGACACCTGCAACCCTGCACTGCCAGACAAGGGCAGGGGAAATGCCCTCCCTCTCCAGCCGTGTTTGGCAACAGGGCTATTCAGTGCAGATGGAACAGGGTGTGAGCTGGAAGAGCAGGCCACCTCCGTGGGAATGGATCCAATTGGAGTACAGGAGACCCCAAGGTGAAGAAGTGGAAACTGGGGTTTTACTTTGGTGTAAGGGGGGGAAACTAAATCCACACCCTGCTCGGGGGGGGGGGGGGGGAATGGCCTACTGAAAGAGCGGGCAGGCAAAAAGGAATGACGCCCATGGGGATGTGCGGACATCTGCACCCACATACCAGTGGATGCCAAGCCCTTGATCTGTACCTCAAAGAAGGCATTCTAGCTGGAGGCACAAGAGTCTACAGGGGCTACCCCAAACCTGTTGCATATCATCTGTAAAGTGGGGATTGCTAAGGAATACTCCACTGAGGCGGCAGCAGCCCTGCCCAAGGTGTCTGTTCTCACTCTAGCCGCCTTTGTGATGTAGACTAAGGGGACTGAAGATGGACTCCTCTGCCCAACCCATCATTTTATGAGCCACCAGCTTCTGCTTCCCTGTCAGTTTAACATAAGCCTTGGCCACCTGATTGTCAGAACCCCCCCACCCCCCCAGTGCTCCAAACCCTGCTTGGCTGTGGAGCCGGCACATGCAGAGCCATCCAGATGGCAGAACGTTACCTCCACTTTGAGCAACTCTCCCTTGCTTCCTTTGACCACTTCGCCTGCATGGCGAGGACCACAGTGTGGCTGGCATCAGTAATGCGGTTCCCTGGAGGAGGTGATCCTCCTCAAGCCATCATGCCTTACTTTCCTCCCTGATGTCGGTAGACCCCTTGAACCTCCTGCATTAGCCTATTGAGGCAGCTTCCCAATGGAACACACACATACACCATGAGAGGCCTGATGTGGTGCCTGTCCCAGGGAGCCATGAATACTAGCACTGCCCTAGCCTCCTGTACTGTCCACCGGTAGTGAGCTGAGACCTTGTTCTTTACCGATCAAAGAGCATGCTCTGAAGATTGGCGGTCCGGAAGTTTGGGCAAGGAACCCCTCCCGGCTGTTGAGTCTCCTCATAAGTCCCATTTCCTGGGTGGGATCCAGTAACGATTTCTGGAGTTTCAACACCCCTCCAGGTCTTCTCAGTAGTCTTCCATGTTCCCGCCTCAGCCCTCGCCCGCGTGGATCATCCAGCTATCTAAGTAGGGCAGAAGGCGGACTCCCAGAGTGTATGGCATGGCTAGCATGGGGCGAGGGCTTCTACGAATACTGATGGGAGGCTCCTTGGCTGGGGGTGCCAATCTACCCACCCCACATCAGGGGTCACCCCCAGCAAAGGGGAATGCAATAGGAAGGAAGAAAAAATGGGGAGTTTGATACCCTCTTCGGGCAACTCCTCCCCCTGCGCATGTTGTGTCAGGACAGAACTTCAGTCGGAGGACCCCTGTCTGCAGGTGGGCTGGGAGGTTAGTGGATGGGAAAAGGGGTTGGACTTGGTGTGTGACGGGTAATACGGAGTGTGACTCTGCTGCCTTGGGAATGACTGGTGGGTGCGGCGAGGGTTAAACAAGTGGTTCATGTTGACAGGCCAGGATTATGGCAGATGGACAGATAACGATTTTCTTCATGAAATTCATTCCATTGTAGGGCTGAAGGGGTTGTTAGTGGTGAGGGGGGGGGTCCAAGATGCGTGCTGGCTCATTTTTCCTGCACCCAGTCGCCGTACCCTCCCGTGTGCCCACTGTAGGCAGATTGTGGACCACTGCACTGTAGTGTGGTAGGCGGATGCTCAGTGAAGAAGTGCTCTGTAGAAAGAAAGTTGCATACTTCATATTCGATTTTTATGTAGTTGGTTGCAGGTTGATGAAAAGTGAGCATTTTTGGACAATCTTAGTCATTGCGACGTCCTGGGGGCGAGGGGGAATTGGGCTTCAACAAGACAGAGCTGCGCTCTGGCAAAAACTGTCTTTCCTGAGCGCCGTGCCGAGTGACACGTAGTGCAATATTGTCCCGCCGCCCTTTCTTAATGTTTGTAATGCACACCACAAACTGCATTGCACCTTGGCGCTTGCAACGGCAGAGACCGTGCTCCTCTAAAAGTGGCTTTTTAAAAAGGGGTTCTGCTCAGGGAGGACTCATCAGTCGTCATACCTTATTCCCGCCCCCTCCCTGGCGCCCCCAAACACCAGACGGCTCCCATGTACTGGCAGCTGTGTTTAAACTCTGCCTGCCAAAGAGGCCACCGTATGACGACTTTCTCGGCCACCTGTTTGCTTTTTGCTTTTTTTTTTTTTGTTTGCTTTGAAGGTTCCTCGGCTTTTCAGCCACGGCTCTTCCTCAAGCGGCCCCGGGGGAGGTCAGGGCAGCAGCCCTGTCGCGTAGGTTTCTCCCTCCCTCCCCCCGGCCATTTGTCCCATCTGTTTGGTACTGACCACGCTAGCCAACATTTAGGGGAGGGGTAGAACTTTGCTGTGACTGCCGTGCCGTGGCCATTTTAATGGTGTACAATATATATTTTTTTTCTTTTTGTATTATTTTACGGTTAACAAGTCAAAGCTTAAGCATTTTCGATTACAGATAAACATACAATTTACTTTGGTCGTAATCACTTAAAAATCTAGATAAAATGCCATACAATATTATAATATCATGGACTTCTTTTATATATATAAAAAAAAAAAGCAAAGGCTATTGTCGTCTGCAGCTCGCTCCAATTTCAGCGCCCTCAAAAAGCCTGTAACTGCCAAGACCGCTGAAGTGGTTCATCCATCCAGGCAAAATTGCCAAAAAGATTCGTATGACATGGGAGCCACTAAGGATGAAAATCGCCTAAAATGCAATTCACAGAAACTTCGAAGATTGGGGCAAAAAAATAATGGGTGCTCCAAGGTCTCGCTGAGGATGTTGGATTACAAAAAGCGACAGTGACCATTATCGTGTGGTGTATTATTATAGCAAAGGAGCACCTCCCTAGTGAGAACTGAGTTACATCTAAACCTGATGAACAAGCGGCTAATGGACCGTGTGGGCAGATTGCAAGATTGGTGCAAGGACTCCAACTGATTTAAAACCGAGCCTCAAGTGTTTTAGCGATTGGATTATCGACAAGGTCACTGGGTAAAAGCCCCAGATCACCAAGTAGTTGGATGCAGAAATCTATAAATTCACACACGGACATATCACCTCTTTAAAATCACATTAAGGTGCACTCATTGGACATTTATGATAAAAATATTAATATTTCCAGTGGGCTTGCCTTTTAGTGAGTGGAGGACCAACTCATATCTAACTGCAGCAACGGGGGTACCAATCGAAACCTGGAAGGCCTTCCTCCACACATCCTCCCCTCGATAATAGGCCGTAGGTCCAAGCCCACGGTGGTAAAAGCTGTCGTACAGTATGGCTGGGACAATTTTCCCTTGATAGAATTTCACACAGGGTAGAATGGAGAATCTACCATGCCTAGAATCAACCCGTAACCATTGATTACAGCGCCACTCCCCAGGACAGCACCCAGTCCCTAACGAGCAAAGATGAGAAATCCCAGATATAGGAAACTTTCAAGTTTTTCAAGAGAATGCTGGTCAATATGCCAGGTAAAATGATTTTTTTTGCAGTGTTATTTTAGGATTACCCTTATGAGCCGCTGCAACATTAGAAAAAGCAGGCAATAGGTGCTGAAGACCAATCGGGGGGGGGGTGGGGGGGCATGATGTCAAAAATGTAAATAATCGTCGGTATAGGCAAGCAAAATCTGTTTCAAGTTATAGATTCTAGGAGTAGCCAATGCTGCTGAAGTTAAGTATTCCCCGATGTCACTCAAAGATTAAACAGGCAGGGTGCAAGTACGCAACCCTGCCTGACACCTCTAGACGTTATGGTGTTAGACAATGTTGCATCATGATCTAATAGTACAAGTTTGTTAGAATCGGTGTGAAGTAAGCCATAAGGGACTCCCTATCTCTTCAGGTTTTCCCACAATAGGCCCCAGTCCACTTCATCAAAGGCAGCTGAGACATCAATTGTGGCCAAATAGACTTATTCCTATTTCTTCTACCAAACTTGGGTTAGAGAGGCCTGGAATATGAACCCATTCAGTGAAGTGATGCTTGCAAAAAGCCTGTCTTCCATTGCGGAATTAAGCTTTGCCATGCTTCCAGGTGCTGTAAAAGCAAGGCTGAAAACCTCTTGCTGTCTGCATCCATGATTGCTATGGGGTGGTAGTTCAATGGATGCGCATGCGTGCCTCTTTTTAAAATTGGTAGTATGTACTATGTAGGCGGTGGACCAAGTTTTGGGAAAAGTGCAAGTAGCCACAATGTTCTTAAATGGAATGGACAAAAATGATGCCAAGGTGTCCGGATCGCCTTTGAATAAATGTTCGAAAGGTTATTGAAGCCCGTTGTTGCCTGTGAGGAGCTCGTTTTTAAGACTTCACAAATTTTAGTCTCTCTCCACAGCCAAAATGCAATTGCAGGCTACAGATGTTGCTGTAATCAATTTATCGGCCACTCCTATCCCAAAATGGGACACCCACTGTTTCTCTGAAACTGACGAAGTTCTGTGATCAGGCAGAGGACGTTCCATGTCATTCGTTAAGTACCAGAATGAGCGGGCATCTTTGTTTCTCAAGACGATTAACCTGCTCTCAGCATCACGTTGATAACGTATAGCACGATTGCCCCTCACGCAATTTTTATACATTTGTTTCACTCTTTTGATTTGCAAATTCTTGGTATCTGGACTAATATTCGCAAATGATCTGATTTCTGCCTGCATTGCCCTTTTCTGACTGACCATGTTGGAGTCAAAGGAGTACAGGTGTTTCTTAAGGGGGGTTCCCCATCTGATGATGCAATGGTATACTACCCCCCCTGTAAACGTGGAGTACTGCCAATCCATTGTTGATGCTATTAAGCAAGCTTGCTTGTCAAGATGCAGTCCAATGTTGATTGGAACGACCCATTTGTCCAAGTATAATGACTTGGAATATCCCCAGCGATTGATCATTCAGCATGATCAGGCCAAGACCTTCCATGTTTTTAACTTAGTCTGCCCGTATCGTTTTTTTACTTCGCACCAAATGGGGAAGGTCTATCGCAGATTGGATGGATAAAAAGCATTCATTTAGATCACGATCACCTGGCCTCTTGAATTAGCTTTCAGCCAATCATTAACGCAAACCATGATTGAAACGACAAACATCTCAAGGTGACCTCTACCCGCATGCCAATAAATATATCATTGGGTTAGTCAAGTGTCAGTCTAACACGTGTTCCTAGAAGGTCAAACAGTAATTCAATTGAACTAACAATACATAATTGCCTGACTACACAAACCAAAGTAAGTAGATCTCCATATGGCCGATTGAAAGCAGATCATATAGCCATCCAATGCTAGACATTGCAACAGCCATATTTCTAGGAGAGAGATGAGGTGATTTATTTCTTATTTTTTCTCCAACAATTCGACCCACTGTAGCATTGGTGATCCAACATAGTGACCCTTAGAGTTCCATGATAAGAGGGTTACATGAAAGCTCGTAGGCTAAATATTGGGGACAATATGAAGGTTGCAAGCTCCTTTCAGCTATAAAGGCCCCTGATGGACAGGACCAGTCCTTTTGCTGGTCATGGACAGATGGTGTACTGGTCGCAGTTGATCATTTTCTCTGCGTAGGGAGTCTATAATCCCCCTCCCCCCCCCCCCCCCAGGCGATACTATCGAGACTCCACTAGAATGCTTCTGAGCATTATACTGAGATAGATTGAAGCCTAGAAATCTAATCGTACACAACTCTTTAGCAGGTCAAGTAAAATATATATAGGCTCGATATATGTTCTATAGTGATCTATGAAATCAACACGTTTAATGTCACCAGTAGCTATTGCATGAAGAGAAGGAATTGAGCGAAGGAGTCTTAATGTGTTAGTTCGATTTAATATTGATGATTTTGTTTTCAGGCAATACACTTTTCAAAAGCAATTGAGTGCCCTGGAAGCTACCATCTTGCAGTACCAGGGGGCGGGGGATGCGATTTGGGCAGTATTGACCTTTTTCCATGGAGGTACTGATCCATCAGTTTCTGCAGAGCAAGGTGCTGCCCCCAAGTGCTAACTTCCCTTGGAGCCTCTAAGATCACTATGCACTACATTGGCTGATTTAACTCACAACCTAAAATCAGGCTGTGAGTCTCTAGAATAATGCGTAGGGAGTACCCTGGTTCTGACAATGAAACAAGGGGCAGATGTTAAGCTCCTCTGGCCATTCGTTTGATTCGATGTCAAAACATTCTGCGGCGCAGCAGTAGGAATCAGCCAATGAGATGTCCATTTGAGACTTCTGAGTTAATTGGCCAGTGTGGGCCCAACTCACTGCACCCAGGAACTTTTTTATTACTTTGAAACGTCATTGGGTAGTTGGCACTGGTTTTTCTATAATTGAGCCAGCTAAAGAGCCAACAGAGTGCAAATTTGAGCAGCTGGGCTCCGTGAGTGACGGGTGAGCGAGCCACTGTGCATTCAGAGTGGCCAGCTTGGAATGCCACGCATGAGGTGGAGGCTTAAACACTAAGACCCCAGCAGAAAGATCTAATGGCTGAGAAATATGTACCTGAGTGTTCACCACCTCAAGAACATCGATTGTATCAGAAACGGCTGCTTTGGATTTGAGTTTAGCTTTTGCTTGAGAATTCTTTAACAATGCACGCAGATGTTTTTTTTAGAGGCCGGTCTATTCTTTTTACTTAGTGGTATTTTTTTTTTTTTCTTTTCCGAGTTTGTTTACGTGATGGGGACATTTTGTTTACTTGTACGTGGCAAAAGTAATGCATTCCCAGAATGGTTATCAACATTAATCAAAGTATTTGACGTTAATAAGGAATGCTCACCATTGATGCTGGTAACTTCACCCTCGAAAGCAACTGAGCCGCCATTGGTGGTTAAATCAAACCAACCAAGTGTGAAGTGAAATTTTGCCCAATGCTATGGGGCAGTTATTAACACTATCCACCGTATTAGAGTGTTGGAAATGGGGGGGCAACACCGGAGCAGACAGGCAAACATATTCAGCAGATAAACCACCCCGCCAACAGTCTGTTCGGGAACTACAAGGCCAAAAACACCCTGTTGTGAGATGGTAACTTTGTGAGCCTGTCCCTGCCGAGCCATGATCCTGTCCATAATTGGAGAGAAAGTCCTTGGCCGTATTATGTAGTTCAACATGCTCATATTTTAAAAAGAGCGATTCCAATAAAACGGTGTGCTTTAGTTAAGCATGCATTGTGTTTGACGGACTTGATGGCGAGGGAAGGATCAAGCTCTGAATATGGAATTCAACGCAACTGAATTTGGTTGTGATCTATGTTGCAAGGGTTGGCCCTTCCCTCATTGGGTTACAACCCCGTCTTCTAGGAGGCAAACATCCAAGATCCATCGTGCAATGAATGCCTTTCTCCGTAAACCTATGCTGCCCGTGTCTTCAACATGCAGAGTGTTTAGTATTATTTTTTTTTGGGGGGGGGGGGGGGGTTGGGTACTCGGTGTATGGATAGTTTGCTCCAGAAAATGTCACTGCAACTTCCATGTTTTTGGCAGTGAACTGGTGCTCCCAGTCTCGTGTGTGTGCTTCTTCCTGTCTTTCTGTCTCCGTTCATTCTCGGAACTTGCACTGTCTTGGGGCAAGTGCTCTGTGTGGCTTTAGCGTTCTCTAAACGTTTCCCTGGCAATGTGGCGTAGAGACTGTTGCGCTGCGTCCCAGGGTCCTGCGTGGGTTAGTGCTATTCTCTTATGGCCTTTCTGGTGAAATTTCTGCTGTTTTTTTTTCTACGCTGCTCGGCCTGCTCTTTTCTCTCGACCGCTGTGAGGCTCCCGTTTGAAGGCTCTCCCTCTGTCGCTACGCACCATAGCCGTCTGTGCGTTTTTGGCTCCACTCTTCTTCCTAGGTCCTTGCTGTTTCTCAGGAGGGTCATGCCCCACTTGGGGTCCGCTCTCCACGATCCTCTGGCTGCTTTTGCTTCAGCGCCAGTTTCTTTCCTCGTTCCCGCCACTACACTGCCTCAGACTTCCATTGGGGCAATGTGTCTCTGACTTCTCTTGGTTCCTCCACCAGGACAGTGTAGTTCGGGCTCACCCCAACCTTGTCGATTGTATAGTCGCTCAGATGGATTCTGGCCTCTTCATTCCCTGAGACTTTTCAGCTGGCCAGGGTGCAGCGGCTCAGATCACCTGCCCATGTGAAAAGGCTGTCTTGATGGGTCTTTCACCTTGCTCGTGGTCACTTCATCATAGTCCTCATCTAGCCTATTCTAGGGGGGCCTTTTGTGAACATGCATGGAACCGTCTAGCATACCGTTTTCGGTTTGTCTGCTTACCTTGATCTAAACCTGCTGAATTAGAATTTTTAGACCAAGGCAAACCTCCGATGTAAATATACCTTTTTAGGTGGGATGGGGCAGACCAGAGTTTGAGTTAAAATTGCCTTTCTGTTTTTTTCCACAATGCATTTCATTGGGGCGGGGCGAGAGCGTTGCAATAGTGTGTGTTTATTTATTTTATTTATTTTTTGTTTCTGATGCTATGGCTCTAATTTCAACTTTCCAGCGTTGTGTGGTAAAATGCCCTTCTTCTCGTCTGACTTTCTACTTCGTTTGAATATCGAAAAATATCTCGAGCGGCCTTTTTTTTTTTTTTTTTTTTTTTTTTTTGGAGGTTCCGAAATTATTAAAGTGTGCATGTGAATTGAAACCTAATGTTTTCTGTAGCTTTAGCCCGTAAAACTGGTTTGAAAGCGTCTATACGACTAGGCACTGGGGCATGACTGCTCTGTGCGAGTGTTGCAGCTTCGTGTAAGAGTTGAGTTTAAGCAGCTCCTGTACCTCCACAGCAGCATACCTCTCAACAGCTCCTGTACCTCCACAGCAGCATACCTCTCAACAGCTCCTGTACCTCCACAGCAGTATACCTCTCAACAGCTCCTGCAGGGGAGTTGCTGGGTCTGGAAAAGACCCGGGGCTAACCTGATGTCGTAACTGTTGGGACTGGGGGCTAGCTAGCCTTTTGGCTGTAGCTCCTGAGATTCTATCCGGGGCTACAACCAAAAGATCAGGGGCTATAGCCCCCTTAGCCCCCCCCTAGCAACGCCCCTGGCTTCTGGCGCTCGTCCATAAGGTTGTATACCCCATGTATCGGTGTTGAGCATTTGCCTGCTTAAATGTGCTCCCTGCTGGGTCGAGCCGGCCTGCTCTTCACCCAGAGTGAGGGGCCGCGAAGCTGCCCAGCCACACAAGATTATGATGTGTCCTAGTGGGGCCGGAAGCTAATGCAGTTGGGCCCGCTGCAGTGTATTTAACGTCTGTAAATGCCTGTTCAAGCCCTACCCTATGTAAGCCTCTGAGAAGGATGGCTTCCTGAGTGGGCTGCGGCTCTGGTAAACTCGGGGTGCCCAATTAGACTGGGTAGGTGCACATGGACATCTGTAGCTGTGCACAGTAAGGTTTCACAAGGGCCACAGGTATGTCTAGGGCTGGCAGGACCGCCTGGGGCGCTATTATTAACCGCCCCCCCCCCCACACAAATATTTGCCCCCGCGCACCCCAGGTCATACAGTCATACCGGGGGGCGGGGGGTTACCACATTTTTCAATGTGCGCGGATGCAAAAGCATCAATTCCCTATTGTTAAATGCGCAGTCATTGCACAGTAACGCCAGTAACACACTTTAGGTCTCCAGACTGATTGCCCAGCCACGAGTGTACTGCTCCTGTTCGGAGGTATAGGATGGAGGCGGTCATGAGTCCAGTTTTCACTGCAAAAAGCTTGGGGAGGCTGACCCGAGAATGAGGCCTCTTCATTTGCAGAGCAAACTTTTTGGAGGGAAGCTGTTTAATGAGGCTCCAGTTCACCTAAGGCAGCGGGGAAAGCGAGAAGCCTAGACAGAGCAGGACACAAGTCCGCACACTTTGTTTTTTATGAAGAAAAAAAATCAGATGGTGGTCGCTGTGCCAGGTATTTTTGAGGCCCGAGTAGATTGTTCATTAATTGTATTAATGTTTTAGCCAATTGCTTGGATTTGGACACTGAGCAGGACACTTGCCACCACAGGGAAATGTGACGAACGCTGTGTTTTTAAAAAAAAAATTAAAAAAAAAATAGTGGCATTTTGCTCCACAGGGATTATTTTGATACAAATGATTAGGTTTTTATAGTTGCACTCCCCTTCATATTGAGTAGTCTCTTCCTGTGGCGTCACTTTCCACTGCATATGTTGGTCCTCCAATCCCACCCACTGCCCCCCACCTTTAATTTTTTTGTTGCATGGCTTGCGCCGTGGAGTGTGCCATTTCACTGCAAAAAGTTAGCAAATCCAAAACTAGCAGAGCATTCACACCGAAGTGGACTGGACTGTGACCACCCTGCCCTCCGAGGGCAGGCCTCAGCAATTGGAGAGTGCTCCTTTAAACTCCAGATGGTATCGATGCTGGAAATGGACAAAATGTACTGAGTGAACGCCCATATGGCATTTTGACGTTGATGATCTGGCAGAAATAAAGTAACATTCACTCTGCAACTGCGATATAAATAATTTAATAGATTATATCTAATCAATATTTGTATTATCCTGTGCACCTTTGTAAGAGAATTCTGGTTTTGAAATGTCTCTATTCATTGCAGCCATAAGGTGTATAGATGAAATGTCACGCATACTTTTTGAGTAGTTATACATTTAGATTTGATTTGTAAAAATGTTTATATTGAGATTTTTTTTTTCCTCATTGAATTAGATTTCTTTTTTAATTCATTTATAATGCACTTAATAACAGCCAGTTGTTTCAAAGCGCGGGTCGGGATTCGTACCTGTTGTGCCGCGTTGTCTTGCTTTCAAGACTTAATTGTAAGCCGTATGCACATAATAAAAACCTGGGTTAATGACGAATCCGAGGTGAGCAAGTGAAGTTTCTCTGTGAGGGGGACCTTTGGGGTTTAGAACGGAGCGGCTTTTGGAGGGCTGCTGCGCAGCTCTGAGGACGCAAGAGCGCACCCAACTTGGGTCACTGCTTGTTCCAGTTGTGATACGGGGCAGAGCTTCGGCACGAGCCTGCTGGACATGTACTTATACCAGAAGAAATTGGAAGCGGGTTACCTGAGGGAGTCGCCCTTCTCAGCAGCTGGAACAACCGCCTAGTGATTCAGAAAATGTGAGTTCTCCGAGGGTTTGCAACTGATAGCCTTGTGGGTAGATAAGGGGTAGGACCTGGTTACGTCTGTCACGTGCCTCCTAATTCTACCCAGGCACTTGCAGGAGAGGTAATACAGAGGCATAATTCTGCATGGGAACACCCATCCTTCTTGCCTATACTGCATCTGTAGGTATGCAGTGATAAAATCTCAGCAAAAATGTGCCTGTAAAAAAATATCACGGCAAAAATGCTGTTAAAGGTGTACCCCATTACACCATTTAAGAGGAGCTGGGGTGTCCCCCGCTCCACTTAGATGGTATAATGGGTACATGGTTTGCAGGGGTATCCCCACGCATCCTTTACATGGATTGTGACGGCAAAACACAGCCTTTTTGCTGCAATATTTTGTGTCATGGCCATTTTTGCCGCCATTTTAACACATGGAACCCAGCAGTTTCCTCTATAACCCTGGATCTGACTCTGACTGCTCTCGCTTCATAATGGGGCGGGGATCATGGGCAAGTCCTGAATGGTGGAGCGCACATTGCCTATTGATGATGGTGGGGAGAGGAGTGGTTTATTCCCCCCGCCGCATCATCCCCCACGCCCTAGGCAACAGTGGTGCCATTTGTTGGTGAAGTTGTGGATGCCTTCTCCCTAGTTGTCCATCTTTCCTACTGATCAATGATGCGTAGATTTGCTAGATTTGTGAATACTGCCTCCCTCCGGGTCCACAGTAAGGGAACTTGGTCAAGTAGCAAGTCCTTCCTACCAGTGGTCTGTATTCATGTCTCGTTTTGGGTGCAGTCTTTTCTCAAAATCTGTCAAAGCTTTGTGGGAATGCAAATTAGCCCAAATGCAAACCTTTTCTTGTTGCTCGATTCTCGTCCGAGTGTCGATGGGGTTGCCCTTGGCTGCAGCCACAACCCTGGGAGACTAGAGCTACAATGTGGCCAGTCCCGTTTCCTTTCTGCATATTGAGTTGCCTTCTACTTTCTCCCAGTTTCCAGCAGTAATTCTTCTTGCTTTTCGACCATAGTTTCATGTCTCACTTTTTTCAGAGTTTCAGTGCCCACTGCCGGCCCCATCCTTTTCTCACTTTGCCTGCACTGTATTCTCTTTCCCGTTTCTCATGGTCTATCTGCTGCAGTCATAATTTAAACCGAGACCTTTACACCTGGTCGTGGTAGTGCCTTGAAACACTTGTGTATAGGCGCGTTACAAATGCCATATCATATCATATCATATCATATCTCGCTTTCCGGCACTCTGCCTGTGACCTCATTGCCGGGGGGAGGGGCCGGGGGGTTCTGCTTGGGCCTTCCAACCATCTATAGCAGCATACCCGACCTTCCCAGTTTCCCACCTTCCCAGTTTCCTATAAACAGACTTTTAGGCCCAAAGGGCGTGTGCACTTTGGACGGCATTCCTGGATGGGGGGGGGTGCAGGGAAATGGCCGTTACTGGCACACTGCAACAAGGCTTTTTTATTTATTTTTTATTTATTTTCCCTGAGGCTGTTTGTGAGGGCACTTTTTGGCTGTCATCTTGCAAGTTGTGCCCGCGTGGGGTGTATCGGACTCTATGCGGACCTGCCTTAATGGCCAGGGAGAGGGGGCGCAAGGGTGTGGCACACCACCATGATCAATGCCTGCCACCTTGTGTGTGTTTTTTATTTATTTATTTTTAAAATTTTAAACTGGTGGTTGCCAGATTACTGAACCTTCCCTCTTTTTTAAATGTATTTATTTTTTCTTGTTGTCCTGATACAAATATGTATTGGTCCAGCAGGTACTTTTATTTATGGAATCGCCTTTTGTTGTGTTTTCTTTCCCTGCCCACCCCAATCCTGGCCTTGATTACACACCTTTTCCTGATGAGCCTGCATCTGCGGCCTCGTTTGGGATGTCCATGGTAACTCTGCTTCCTGAGAGACCCTAAATCCTACATGATGAGGTGGCGTAAGGTTTCCTTGTGCTACTCTCCTCAACCAGCTGGCTGTTTGGGCTGCACTGGTTGGTGACAGCCTTTTCATTTTTTTTGTATTAGAGGGGTACAGCCTGCTGTACTTCAGAGATGTCCCTATAAAAACCCTCTTTAGTACAGTTTTTACAGCCTATACTGTTGCGAGAGGGCTACAGTTAATAAAACTTTTTTTTTTTTTTGTCTGCATGCAAGCCTGAGTCTGCCCTTGGGATACAGTCCTGGATGCCGTCTGTTGATCTGGCAGCTCCAGTGTTCGGGTGGCTGCTGAATGTCCCCACCAGTTCCAAATCTCCCATATAACCAACATCCTTAACTCATTGAAAATGTGGATGGATCCCCAAGTACTGACCATGGCCAACCAAGAAGACTTGTTATGTTAAAGGTCCTATATAACGCACCGTCCGCAACAGAATTGGTCTCCAGGCACTCTGGCGGATCTGTAAACGGGAAGGAGGGCAGGTAGGGTTTGTCGGGAGGAGAGGGGGGGTAGGAGAGTGGTAGAGGTGGTGTGCTATTGGCAGCTTGAGCTCGGTATACACCGGATGCTGTGCTTTGGTGCAAGTATCGGATCGGGCGAGACCTTGTGTGCTGTAGGTGCTGTCTTATGTGTTGATGCAGTGTGGTAAAGTGCGTGTGGATTGCTGGGAGAGAAATGGTTGTGTTTTTTGTGTGGGTTGAGTACACAGAAAATTGAGGGTTGGGTTAGTGGGGTCTGTATTCTGGTTCAGGTACTTCAGGTTCCGTTGGAGCTGTATCCCTATGGGTGGGGTTTCTGCTGGTTCCTTATGGGCCGTCTTGCTGTGGTGGTGCTTCGCGTATCCAGCTGTCTCATAGTGAGTCTTGTATGGGGTGGTAGGTGTCTGAACCATTTCTTCGGCTGTGGAACTGGGTTGGTACTATCTATTCTCTTGTTATCTTATGTAACCCTGGTCGGTTGAAGCTGATGCGCCCTATTCACAACATTCTCCTGGTTTAAAAAAAAAAAGTGGAACATCCTGGCCCCGCCCTCTGTTGACCAGGGGCGTGCGGGAAGGGGGGGGAGGGCACCAATTCGCTCTGGACACTGCTGCCCTAAGGCCAGCCCTGCTCCCAGCGTTTGGGGCCAGTAGTTGTTTCTGTGTTTAACATTGTGTCATATAATTTGCATTTGAGACTGTGCAGCATCAGGACTAGTGTCCCTCAAGCCATTTAGAACATGTCCACCCTTTCCAATATGCCCTGAGTGACTGAACCCTGCTTTCTCCTATACAAGTCCTGGGGTATAAACTGTCCAACCTTGGACTCTGTTTGACCTTCAGTTTTGTGCTTCACGCTATCAAGTAGGGTCCGACCTAAGATACTCATAGACTTTCTGAATCCAAATTCCTTTAAGAAAGCAAAGCACTTTAATTTTCATTTAAAAATTTTAAAGCGCACACACAGCCCGCGGGCATCGAGGTGCTGCTACTAAACGCGGACCCGGGGATCGAACCTGTGGTGCTTCGTGTCGTCTTGTTTCCAAGGCGCGCACTTTGCCACTGAGCTATCCTCCCGGACAACTGTATATGTTCATAATACATCTTGGGCCTGATTCGTGGAAGCATTTTATAATGGCGCAATCCCATAGGAAAATGCTCCATGACTCGGGCCCCTTGTGGGCACGCTCCCTTTATATTTGCACTGTAGTCTTGTCTCCTGCTTAACTCTTGGGGTCTGCCTTGTTTTGCTTGATCACAACCAGTGGTCGAAATATACGAGAAGTAGTGGCACTATGTTCCCTGCTGGCTTGGACCCTCCCAAACAAATGTGCCTGCTATTTAAGGGAACGTGCAGTGCAAGTTTCAACTGCCATTCCGGAACGGTTTCTTTTTAAAAAAAAATGTGTAGGAACCGGTAAAAGTCATAATTTTTAAAGCACAGGAGCACTGCTCCCGCCCACTTAGACCACTAATCACCGCTACCACCAGGTGCAGGGAGGCAAGCAACCTCTGTTTGCCTAGGTTCAGGAAGGTGACCCCACACTTGGGAGTGCTCCTAATACGTGACATCGTGTAAGGGCGCCTGAACTTTGGTTTTGTGAAAGGGACCAGATATTCGCTCATCATTGTTCTTCGTCCACTTCCGCTCTGCTAAGTTATATTGCTCTGACCCCAGCACTGGCAACGCATGTAAAACGGGTTGGCCCATAAGTATTCGGTGTTTTTAAGTATCCATTTCAATCCTTCTCATTTTGCTTACTTGGGACAGTAGCGGCCTCTGCCTTGGGTAGAGGGTCGGAAAGTGACCTCCGGCCATGCTGGGAGCTATCATACCTGCTGTTTGTAATGAACGGTTGATGTGAGCGATGCTTAGAAAAGCAGTGTCGTGCTGGGCAGGAGGCGAGAAATGCTTCCGGGTGCTGCTCCGCCAGTGCAGCTGCCGCTGTTCGCAGCTGTGACTCTAATTCTTAGCATTTGCTCGTCAGGACATGATTCACTTCCCGCCCACCCAATCACCCACCTCTACAGCCAGCCGCCTGGATCAGTCATGCTGACACTCACTCGGCCTCTTTGCATTGGCGCCACTCTTGTTTGTGTCGTCACACACCTGCTGTTGGCGTTGCTCTTGTTTTTCATGACAAGTTAATGTAAAAGTTAGCGACCGAGTAGAGGCAGGGCGGTTACAGAGTGGACGAATCTTGGTATCCTTCTCTGCCCCTGTCTCCACATTCTAGCCCCAAGTTTATTTCCTAACGCTGCGAGTTGAGGTTGAGGTCTAGCAACGCTTTCTACCAAGAGGGGTGGGTGGAGGGGGCAAAAGAGTCCCGGCCACACAGCCATATGCCCCCCCCAATCTTCTGTCTTCGCAGACCCTCCTCGCCTACATGCTTTCTGCTGTTGCCCAGGGTGGTGTTTAATGCCCTGATGCACCTCAGATGGGGAAGTGTAGATGATGTGCCAGTCTCCTCCGCTGTGTGCACATGCCCCAGAGTGCATTGCAGTCCACGCAGGATAGGTGGACCCCCTGCGGCTGGAATTTGAGGTGGCAGAGCATGCTCGCTTGCAAGTGATGATCTTGTCTGAAGCTTTATGTGCACACTTGGTGAATGCAATGGTTTATATGGCTGGGAAAGAGTCATTATAACTACATACCTCTGGTGGGTGCACTGCTTCCCAGAGAGAAGCCCTACCCACAAGCGCCAAGATGGCCATCACAGGAGAGCTTTTTCTTCAGTTTTGACTGCGTTCTTTTCTCTCTTCTCTTTTGTAGCTCTGATCCACCATCTTATGGAGTAATCTGTATGTAATGGCGGCATGGGTAAAGGCCAGATCTGGGTGAACCCTTCCATTGCCACAGCCCTGGACTCACTCAAGACCGTCAGAATATCTTTGACTCGCCGTCTCTATATATTGTTGAGGAAGTATGGGAAAGTATTGATCTTGAGGCAATATAGATTTGAGCTTGCCAGACATTCCTTGGGCTTCAGAGAAGATCAAGATTCTTCTGTAAAGGTAGCAGAAGGAACTGTATAAGACAATTGCTTCATTACCCAGGTTTATCCCTGCAGGTGTTTGAACAATTCCTATCCACACTGGTGGTAGATTCTTTGCTACCCAGCCACATTGGGCATAAGGCGTGAGAAGAGGCCTTGCCTGCCGATGCGATGAAAAAGATCTAATACTTCTTCCGCTGCCTCGACCCTAGCTGCCGTCTATGCAACATGTACATCTCTCCTTCATGTATGATTTGAGATCCTTCTGAGAGGCTATTGAGTGCTGCAGTTGGCACTTCAATATTGCAGCCATGTTTGCATCATGAGAAAAAAATCAGACTTTCAATAATTCAAAATTCTCAGCCCTGACATCTTATTCCGTGGGGGCTAAAAATCTTTATTGGGGGAGGTTGACAATAATTGATTGACCCATTGAAAAAGACATCCATACGTTTGGATATGTTCTTTGGTTGTTGGACGTTTGTTTGACAAGAGGTTGTACATTCCTCCACTCTACCTCACCGCCTCATCTTCAGTCTCTCTAAATGCCTATTCCACATGAAGCTGAACCTTTTTGATGCTACTTCACCAACTGTGCTTGTCAGTCTGTCATGAAAGTCCAAAAGGGAAAAAGTCAGCTGTCCAAAACTACCCTAACTGACCCTGCCACTATATAAACTAACAAACTAACTTATAAGTGGAGAATGACTACCTTCTCCTTAGGTTACTGCTAGTACTAGTCTATAGAGTTCTTTCTTTCAGTAGTATACATTTCTCACATATAGTCTCTTTTTTGGATATCCTGCATCCATCTCTGTAACTCCTACAATAATGACTTGTAGTTTTCCCTTATTTCCAGAGTTCCCCTTTGTGGTTTTTATGTCAGAATAGCTGTTTTCTCCTGACCAATAAAGATATGTATTACTTTTATGTTGATCGCTTGTTTAACTTCCCTTGTCTGATTTCTCTAAACTCAGGTTCACCGTAATTATTTTTTTCCTTGCATATCTTGGTTTAGCTTTCTCCCTGTTTCTAAGGCTATGGTTATCCACAATTGTCTGCTCTGTATGTTATTCTTGTCTCTTCTATTATTATTTCCTCTTTTCTCCCTATAGTTTAAAGTCATTCCTTTAAGGAGGACTTGTGACATGTGTTATTTGCATAACATGAGGCTTATTTCTTGGCAGCTTGTTATATTTATTACCTTCTATTCTGTGGGGGAACATTTCCAGGAGCCTTGTTGTTTTGTGACTGCTTCTCCGGTCTCTGTTCTTTGTAGCCTGTACTTCAGCCTTCAACTGCTCCTTTGGTTTTCTCTCCTTTTTGGTGATTTCCTTGTCCATTGACAAGACGTTGGACACCTGTCTGTTGCTGCTTGGTGGTTTCTATTTCTGCAAAGTTACGGGGACCGACTGTCCACCATGGGGGTTCCTGTGGGCTCGCCACCACCTGCATTTTGGGATCCTGTCCCACTGATATTTATTTAAAAAAAAAAAATGTCTTAGTCGGTTGGTGTCCGAGCATCTCCAGTCTCGGGATTTCTCGTGCTCTGCTTGCGCCTTGGATATGGCATTCTGACGTCTCTCTTCGGTCCGTGCTTCTAGCGTGGTCCTGCTTGAAGCGAGATTCGGATGCGCAGGCTTGTGCTGGCTCTACCTTCTTCCTCTCTGTACGCCGGACGTCCATTATTTAACCTATTCGTCCCAGTGTATGTGACCATAAGATTTTAAGAGGTCTGCTTTTTGTCTAGAAGATTTGGGAATCTGTTTCTTTGTGGTGGAACACCTCATGTAGGCACTAAGTTGGCTATCTCTAGGGAGTTTGTCATGGGGAATCTTTGTCCCAAAGGAGAAGTTTCTTCCGGTTAGGTCCCACTTGGCTCCACCCTTCGAGGGTATTGCGGAGCTGGCTCACCCTTCCGCCCCTCCTCCCCCCCCAGCCCCACAGGAAGGAGAAGAGATGAATTCCCCCGATTCGTCAGTGTTTTACTCCCTACTTTTAAAAGTTGTGGGGTAAAAGGATTTTTGTGGTTTGGTGACAGGTGTCAGCCTTCACATGCGAGTGGTAAAAATGGTGTTCTTTTAGCTCCTCCACCCTATGCAGGGAGGTCTAAGGCAATGAGTGTAGGTGGTAGGCATTGGACAGGTAAGTGGGAATAGAGGTATTGAATGATATTCCCCTGTAAATAAACGTGGGTGGAGGATAGGGTGTGGGCAGTTCATTTTAACCACCAGAATTTTGCAGAATTGGAGTCTTCATGGAGTAGGTAGTTTATATATTTGTTTTTGTTGTAACATGTGCTTTGTGTGCAATGCTCAACATAAATTAAAAGGTGTTTGGTCTATCGTTTTTGGATCTGCCATTATTGGTCCAGCCTCTATTTACAGCGCTTTCATTTTTTAAAATGGAGATGGTTTCAGATTTTAAAACCTCTTAATTATTAGAATTGGCCTCCAGCCTGTGTAAATCCCGCTTGGATGCACCCACAAAAGAAACTGTCCTGAATGTTCTACTGTTGTGGGTGCCTCAGGCCGTCTTGCATACCATGCTCGCACGCATAAACACACAGACTCAGACGCGGCTGCTGGGTACAAGGTCCCGGCGGCAACTGCCGTTCGGGACGCGTTTATTGCAACAGCGCATGCGTGAGCCCCAACGAGGCTCGCACATGCGTACACGCTTATTACTTCGTAACACTGAATACTTGTGATGTATCTTGGGAGTGGTTAATAACTCAGGAACCACTGCAGAGCCAGGGTTATCAAACGGTAAGTCTTCTTTATTGTTACAGTAATAGTAGGAAAGGTGAGACCGGAGATCAGGTGATGTGCTTCTGCTTCCCTTGGCTATTTCCCTGCTAGTCCCTAACCTAAATCCTGGAACCCTCACTCACTCCATTCCAGGCCTCACACGAACACTCCAAGCTCTCTGATACACAGCTCACATAGCAGATGTAATGCTAAAGTTGAGCGCTAGGCTACAACAACTTGTAACACCCGTAGCTGTTAAAGGCAGTGAAGTGAGGGGACGTGCATTTTTAGTATTTATTTAATTCCAATTTATTTGGATGAGGGCACATTCAGATCTTCCAATTGGTGCAGATTTGCTGGCCGCTGTAAGTATTTGCTCATGCAACCAAGTATGTCTTGTATTGTAGAAACAGTAAAATACAATTTTACAGCATTTATCTTGCAGATGTGCAGGACTCCCGGCTAAGCGCAGTGCTGCTGAAACTTTCTCTGGGTGGAGTTGGCGGGCTGCATTTCTGAAATGCTTCAATCCGAGAATCTGACCCTTTAATCTGTGTTTAAGAGGACTCTGGGACCTTGCCATTTTGAGCAGTGCCAACTCTATGTACCTGGTAATCCTGAGGTTCTAGTTTTGAGGCAGCACCCTGGCCATTTTGAATTTGCCTCCGAGACCGAATAACCCATCCATCCTCCAAGAAAACCTGGTTAAACCAGTGCTGAAAAGGCCTTAATTCGAACGCTTTGATTATCACCGGTCTAGGTCTGTATCGACCTACTTTTTCCTTAAGCATGCCTGCGTTTCAAGTAATAAAATTAATCTTTAACCATTTGTTTAAAATATAATTTTCTTGAAACGTTTGAATGAGACCCTGTGCCTCCTCTTGGTCCCGAGGTTGTATCATCTTGGTGAGGAATGATGGGAGGAAAAAGTGATTGGGCATCAAAGGTGGCATTTGTTTAAAATATAATTTTCTTGAAACGTTTGAATGAGACCCTGTGCCTCCTCTTGGTCCCGAGCTTGTATCATCTTGGTGAGGAATGATGGGAGGAAAAAGTGATTGGGCATCAAAGGTGGCAGCACTGGTCCTATGGCCGCATCCCACAGTTGATCCCCCTGACATGTATATTCTTGTGAGGGCTGCACAGTAGAGAAATCTTTCAAGCTTCACTTTCTCGTATGAAATTCGTTCTCCCCCCCCCCCCCCCCTACACTCATTCCTTCCTGACTTTAGCAACGGGCTCACTAGTTCTTTGAGTTAATACAGCTATTTCCGGAAACGAAACGGCGTACCCTGCTTCCGCTTCATTTCACATGCAGTATCTCAAAATGTTGAGCTATGGCTCAGATGGGCGTATCTGTGGCAGCTTGATGACAGAACTGGTGTATTTGTAGAGCGCACGATCGCCCTGTGGGGGGATCTTGGCGCTATGCACAGATGTTTGGTACTCCTTTTATTGACCTTGGAAGGATGAAGGGCTGAGTGGACCTACCGCTATTGGAATCTGTGACCATTGGGTCAAACACAGGCCCCTGTAGTTGATGCATTCGTCCACAGAGCCGGCCTATCAAATGCTTAGTGGCCAGATGTCGAACTGGTGATGGTGCAAGCTTCCTAAAGTTGTCTGTGTGGAATGATTTGCCATTGGGACCCTTTTCCCCACACCTTCTCCAAGAGTTAAGTGGTGTGCTTTTTCAGTTCTTGTAAATTATTTGTGTTTTTATGGTATACACTCCACTTGCTTGAGTGCAAAAAATGTACTTGTCATAAGCTTGCACCTTCTGAAAGAACCGGGATTTGGCCCTTCCCAATGCCTTCGGAGAGATTCACCAGGGAACCTTTTAAAGGAGCTTTCTTAGTAGCAAGTGTTAACTGGCTAAGTACAGCACATCTCAGCACATGGGCCCAATGGGCAACATTAATGAGTTAGTCATGACTGGGCCGGGCTACCTTTTTTAGTTTTGTCCCAGAGCTAAGGCCGACCCTGGCTTCAGTGATTTCTCATTGATCACCATCTGGGCTACACATGTTTAGTCAAGTATTTTACACTATGCATACATGTTTGTTTGTTTGTGTTTTTACTAAAAAAAAAAAAAAATTTGAAATAAAAATGTTTACACTCTAAAACTGTCTTTTAGTAATCCATACGTGTAAACATTTTTTTAGAAATGTTTGTATTTTTTATTTTTTTAGCTCCTTTTTTTAGATGAGGCAGTTTTCGTATTAATGCTTTTGATGGTACCACTGATGGGGAAACATTGTGAAGAAGGGAACGGCCTTCTGGGGTTTATTTCTTTTTATTTTTTTCAGTTTGATATATTGTTCTTGCGTGCCACATCTGCTGTTTTCTCATTAAGGGGCAACCTGTGAATGATTTCTCTGTTTTGTATTTGTGGATTTTTGGGCTATTCAGTTATGGGGACTTGATTGTCCTGGGCATGAATGGCCCTGATCATGATGCAACACCTGATCCATCCAGTGCAACCTGGCTTGTACGCTTGAATAATGAATACTTGTCTGTTGTGTTTTTTAAACAAAGAATCTGCTATAAAGTGTTTACTCCTCCTGGCATTATTTGGTGAGTTTTTGGTGGTTGTTTTAGTTGGGGAACTTGCCATTGTTCATATCTTGAAGCAGGTTCATATCTTGACGCAGTCCCAAAAGCAGAAGGTTTGCTGCCTCGCAGAACGTTTCAGCCAACTCTGGTGCTTTTGACCTTGTGCAGTCGCTGCAAATGCAAACTACTCAGTTTCGAACTCCAGCGAATGTTTCTTCCTCATGTATGTAATATACAATATCATTTCCAGATCTTCAGCGTTTTCTGTGAAAAGTGTTTTCTTTCCCATTCCAATGTGTTGTCCAGTTGTTAGAATCTCTTGATGTGTGGGTACCTTTTCAGTGGTAAACCTTTCCTTCAAATCCTCCTCTTTCGGAGACCACTTGAAAGAGGAGGATTGGTTTAAGGTGTCTCCGAAAAAGAGAATTGGTTGGAGGAAATGTTTAAACTTGCTGCTATGGAGAGAATAATATTCTACAGACTTTAGAAAATAACCTTATTTGAGAAGGTTTGGGGTAGATTCATGGAATTGTACTAACGCTTTGTTTGATTTTGTCCGTGGGGGTTGACTTGTAAAGTTGTACATTTTATAAATTGCAAATAAAAAAAATAGTCTGGCCTGCTGACAATTATTTTAAAAAGTGTCTTTAGATTATAAAAGGATGTACTAAACTACCATACGCTACACAATATGGTTTTGCTTCCTGTGGCCACTAGGTCAGACTGCTATTCCATTGTTTGTGCACCAAGTAGTTAATTGGCAAGTAGCTTTACTGATTTGTTTTCGAAGGCTCCCTTTCTGAACATGTCGGGAGCCCTATGGTGAAATAATGCAGCTACGGACGCAGTCTCCTCTTGGCGGAGAGGAGTCCAAACCTGAAGGGGCCACAAGTTCAGTGCAGTTAAGTGATGCAATGTCAAACGGATTCTTCCATTTTTAATGTTGGGTTCTTTTAAGTCACTGGAAAGGGGGTTCAAATGTTGATATACAAAGAGTTTGCACCTGCTGGGTTAAGAGCCGACCGGATGTGGATTGGTAGCTACAAGCACGCTATTTTAAATGGTGTCTTCTGTTACCAGGAGGCTTGACCGCTCGAAGGTACCATCCTGCAGAGCTGTGCCGAATGGGGGATATCGGGATCACCCTGATTGTGACCATCGTGATGCTCCCACTGCAGAGGAATTAAGTGATTTTCTTAGGGTTCTTGGGGACAAGCTCGAGTGCACATGGGCTTGCTTAAACTCTCAATGCTTCTGCCCCGGCACTACAAAAGGGCAGTTTTTGTCATTGATGCATTTAAGCTGGATTCTCACTCTAATGGCTGGTGTGAACTTGACTGTATGCAGCTTGGTTATATGCCCACTGGTCATTAATGTTAAGCGTGGTATTGATTTTTCTCGTCTACACCTAGTGAGGCCATATTAAAGAGCAAATCGGTTACCCCCAACCGCTCATATTCATATAACGCAAACATGGGAGAACCACATTCATTACCTCATATTTTCAGTGGCTAGGTTTCGAGGTTGTCCCTGCCTGGCTGCCCTCTTCCTAGAAGCGGTGATGAGACGCCCATCTAAAAAGGGACGGAGCAGTGAGACTAGCCCTTAATATTTTGTTCTTAAATTCTTCTCTACTGAAATGTTCTGGACCTCAAATAGAATTTTTCTAACATGTGCAGAAGACCACAATCCTCTTACTTCATACTATTACAAAATGCAGATTCTTGCAGTGTGCAAAAATAGGTGAGGAGCTAATTATCACTCCCCCTAAAGTGTTTCTCAAAATTATAAAAACTAATTTCCTTAAATTAGCTTTTAATTGTGGTATGTTTTATGTTAAATATTTTTAAAAAATGGTTTTAACTTGTTTTAATTGCCCCGTTTTAGCCTTTACTTTTGTGTGTCTGTATGGTGCCCTGTTGCCTCCGTGCCGGGGTTTCAGCATTTTAAAATTTAAGAGGGTCTCGGTGCATTAATATATTGTCTGTCCCCTTGGTGCAGGTTCACTGGACGCTTGAATGGGGGTCGCTGCCACCTTGCTTACGGCTTCCACTTCCTCTCTTGACTTGGGCATTCTCGCTGGCCCAGTGATGTGTCAAAAAACATTTCCTATTTAAGTAACCCCTATTTGAATTTGTGATGTAGAAGTGTACATTCTTTTACCCACATCACCAGGGTTTGCAGTTTATTTTCTCCTTCTATAAAACTTTAGGCCATGGGCACAAATTATGGTGGGCCTTGTCCATCTAACATCTTTAATTTTTATATTGGCTACTTATTTGAATGTAGGCCTTCCAATAGAGGAGGTGCATAACTATGCATGCTAGATAACTGAGCTGTTTAGATGATAAACTACATACACTATTTTGCAAGTACTCCTAATGCTCATCTGTCCTGCTTTTGAACTTCCTGTTTCCCAACTTCGTGTTCCGGTGAATTGTTCCCTCAGATGTTACCATTTATCATGCATAAGACCAGTCTTGGAAGTGTTCCTTCAAAGTTACTCTGTCAAGGGTTTGGCCAGGACAGCCAAAATGTTGACTTGTTACATCTGATATCAACACGTTTGGTGCAGAGACGGCAGTGGATGTTTGGCACCAAGAAGACAACTTGAAGGCATTCTTCAATGGAAAATGCTTGCTTTACTTGTCTATGTTGTTGTGCCCTACATGTTGGATTGTAGTCGCCATTTTCGGGAGTGGCCTGCCCCAATGCACATTTCCCAAAGACAGAGGAGTTCTGGACTTGTGGACAGTTAGTTATTATGGTTACTTGATAATATGAAGCCCATTTCATTTTAAATATGAAGGCGAATTACCATGCCCCGAAAAAATTGTCGTAACTTTGCTTTTTTAAAAAAAAAATGTATTCGTTTTTAACCTTGAACTCCTTGATCAACTTTAAAGTGACATGATTGGGTTACATCGAGCAAACCACATAGGATTTAAGTTAAATGGCAACTTATCTTGCAGGATCGTCTCAGGGTGCATGCCAGTCGGGAAACTCTGTACTTTTTGGACTTTGCCCTGGGGTAAGCCTTGTTTGAGTTTATTCTTAGATCGTAAATAAGCGGTATCCTGAAACGAGAGAGTTCAACGGTTTTCAGTCAAAGTAGTAATGTGGGGCACACATTAATTCGGATGACTGGGTTGCCAGGGGTACCTATGAAACAAATTTGTGTTTGACTTTTAAGTGCTGCATGATACCCACCATATGGCTGCCTCCAAGGGGAATGAGCTAGAGAAACCTAGGGCGAGAAAATAAGTAATTAGTTGCAATTGGTGGGGATCGATGCAGCTTTCATGCGTGGGTGGGAGAGCAACTCTGGACTGAGTACAGGAGTAGGGCAGGCACAGGTTCCACCAAGAGTTGTCGTTTAAAGGGCCGGCTGCTCCACAAAATGCATTTTCGCTGCTTGATTATTTTTTTTGTTTTTTGGGAGTGCTAATGCATTCTTGGCGAGCAAGATTAATGCTAGGAGAAAGAGCGAGAGTGAATTTCATTGAATACCTACATTTCCCTGAATGGGAAATCATTGAAGTTTATTTTTGCTCGCATTTGGTAGGGGAATTGGTAAATTAAAAAAGATAGATGGGCGGGCGTAGGGTAAGGGTATAGGATAAGGTGGGGGAGGAGTGAGGTGGGTCTCCACTGTATAATTAAAAAAAAATAATAATAATCGAAAAAATCGATTTCTGCATTAGGAGAAAATGGATTCAGTGAAATCGCATGCATCCGAATTTCATAGCTCGCAACTTGACTGCGTCACCATGCTGACTAGAAACTATTTTATTCAGTTAATATTCTAAATCTGCATCCCTGTTGCCGACAGCTACCACTCCTGACATTGGATTTAGGTGAATTGCAATTAGGAACCACAGTGTAAATTCTCAATGCATAGATTAGCCTCAATGCCCTTGTACCCGCGGGTACTGTTATGATGCAGTCTTTATAGAGCACTGTGGCTGAGAAATTGCAAAAAAATGGCGGGACAGAATTAATTTTGAGGGGTGGAAGCCTTTAAGAATGGAAGAGTATACTGCGTGCGCCAACATATAGTGAGCATCTCGGCACCCCAAGGCTTGTGAAAACATTTACTAACCCCTTACTCGTCAGATTTCGATTTCAGAGGCCTTGTCACTTTTGACGGTACAGCAGGGCTCTGTATCTTCTGATGGCATTTTGATAGTTTTCTTTCTAATCAGTCACCATCTTGTCCAGGTTGGCGATTGTTTTTTCACATGCAAACCAGTATTCGGAGCTTGCCTCGTTCCTGCAATCTTGCCGATAGTTCTCGCATGACCAAAGCGCGATCTGGCCTGCCTGTCACAGGCCTGCATCCCGTCCTGCAACTTCGGCTCCACTCCGCTTTAGCAGAAATGGGAGTAAGTAATTTCTCAGAAGTGGATGTTGCAGGTTAGTTTGCCTTTACGCAAGTGACCACGCTTTACGTCATCTCGCCCTTTCTTTAAACCCTTACAAATAAAAAGCAGGTGATAGTACAGTTTCTTACAGGATAATGAAATAGCAGACAGAGGAATTACCATAGAATTTGCAAATGGTAATAAATGATGGATACAGATATAAGCAGGATCATGCAAGGTTGCATGCAGTCTAGTGGCAAAGCAATTGAGGTATTTACGGGTAGAAGTAAGAGATGCATATGGGTATATGCATGTATCTTGAGTTATGAGATTTATGCATCAAGCGATAGAAGCCAATTTTTAGTGTTCTTCCTGAAACTATAGTAATAAGGTTCTGCTCTAAGGTTAAGAGGTAGTGAGTTCCAGAGTTTAGCAGCCATCACTGGAAAGCTACTTACACCAGATTTCAGCAGTTTATATCTGGGTACATTCAGACAGTGTGAGTGTACAGTACCGTTTTTTGTTAAATTTTATTTTTATCAACTAGGTATTTAGGGGCAGAGTTGGCGAGACATTTTTGAGTAAGAGATTTGCGGTCGATTCTGTCTTTGACTGACTGCGAGACAGTGCCACCTGTGAAAGCTGAAATGTGTTGTGTTCTGGGAATGTTGAACACTGATCTTCATGCATTATTCTGTAAGGTTTGGAGTTAATTTATGTTGTACTTACTAGAGCCTAGATCGAAGGCGTTACAGTAATCTAGCTTTGATAAAATGAAGACTCTGGCCATTGTGGTACAGCTAGTTGTCAAGAGGAAGGGTTTGCAAGAGTTGATTAACTTGCAGTTGTAAGCTGTGGCAGAGTAGATGGCATTAACCCGTTTCTTCGGGTTTAGTGCTTAGTCGAAGTAGAAACCCAGGGTTTTCACCTCGCTGGAGAATTTGATGAGGTTACCATCGATATTGAATGATTTAAATTGGTTACTAAGGTTATTTACTTTTACTGAGTATCCGACGAGAAGTTCAGTCTTCTTGTCGTTCAAGCAGAGGCCGTGTGTATCCATCCATCCATGCCTGGATGATCAGATATATTTTGTTGAGTAGGGTGGAGTCTATATCGTGGTTGCCAGTGATGGGTATGAGAATCTGAGTGTCATCTGCATAGCTGGTGTCGATGACACCCAGTCTATCGATTATCAAAAAAGGGCTTGGTGAATATATTATAAAGGGTAGGAGAGACACAGGACCCTTGTGGAACTCAGCAGGTAATGGAGATTGGATCAGCTGCAGCGGATAGGGAAAAGGCTCTCATGGTGCGCTTGTCAAAGAAAGATTGGATCCAGCCTGAGGCTTCATTATAGAAGTGAGCAGTGGAGCTTCAATGGTTGCACAGGACCTTGTGATCGACCTAGGTCAAAGGCAGCCGAGAGATCAGGCAGGAGGAGGAGAGCACGTTTCCCATTCTCTTTAAGGTTGTCCTTTTTATTTTTTAATTTTTTTTTTTTTTAAATCAATTAAGGCTGATTCGGTTCCATGTTTTGGTTTGAAACCGGATTGTCGCAGAGCAAGGAGATTTTATTTTCCAGGTGTGACTGTATCTGGAGGTAAGCGGCCCTGTCTAATATTTTAAGGAGGAAAGGGACCGTAGTTATTGGTCTGTAGTTGGTGGGTGAATTGGGATCTAGTTTTGGTTACTTTAGCAATGGAAGAACCCATGCGCCTTTTAGGTTGGTGGGGACGATGCCGGAGCTGAATGAGGAGGTTATGAAAGGGGCTAAATCTCTGGCCACCACCTTGATAATGGGAGCTGGGCAAGGGTCGGCCTGGCATTTTGACGGTTTGAGAGAAGCAATTATTTCAATTACTTCCTTAGTGGAGCCAGGGGCGAAGTTGAAACGGTTACAGGAATTCTCAGGAGTAGGATGAGGAATGCGCACTGATGAGTCCTTGGCTATGTTATGTTTTTTCATTTCATAGTTTCTTTTGTGGGAATGATATTTTGTTAGCTAGGGCAGTTTGAATATTAGTGCACCAAGTCTAGTCCTTGATGCAAGTTTCGTTTGGGGTGTAGGTGACTATAGTTCTTTTAGAATAGTGAACAATTCTCTGGTGCTAAGTTTGCTTAGTTGATCCTGTCATTGAATGTGCCTTTATTTTTATTTATTTATTTTTATTGAGGATTATCTCCTTCTTGAATTTCGTGGAGATTTGAGACCATTTTTCCTGGTTTTTGTCTGATGGGTTAGTCTTCCAATGGGTTTCTGCCCTTTTCTCATTGCATAAAGCTTCGAGTTGGGGGGTGAACCAAGAGTTCAGATGGGTTTGGGGTTTTTCTTTGCACATTTTTAGTGGTGCAATTTTGTTGATAGCTATTTTCATAGTATGATTGTAAAGATCCACAAGCACTATAGGGTCTGAACTAGAAAGTGTGGAGTCGGTGATAGAGTGGAGATGGGGCAGTAAGCTGTCCAGTTATGTTGCACTAGTTTCTAGTCAGAGCGGGGGGGCGCTAAAGGCTTAATGGTAGCTTGAGGCTCGATAGGTAGTGTAAACAGGATAGTATTATAGTCAGTCCAAGCACATTGTTCATTGGCCGTGATTTTAGTATCACAGTGAAGGTCAGCCAGCCACTCTAAGGTCCAACCTTTTGTTAGTAGTAGGGAGGATAATGCAGTGTGTGAAACACAATTCTATGAGTATTGGACTCTGTAGTAGCGTTATTGTCATTGATGTTGAGTCCAAGGTTGAAATCCCCTAGTATCATGATCTGTGAGTTAGGCTTGGTATTGGAGGATAGTAGGGTTATGATATCTTCATCAAAGGAAGAGATGGGACCAAGGGGTCGATTTAAATTGGGTGTAGAGTTATGGTGTGTGAATGAGAAGGTGGCAGTTTGAGTGTAAGGAGCTCTCCAGAGGGGAAGGCAAGTAGAAGGCTTGCTCCGAGTCCTAATGTAGTTCTCGCAATGAAGGCTAGGCCTCCACCTCGGGAGGTTTCTCTGTCTGATTTTATGATGGTGCAGTTGTCGGGTAGTGCTAATGACAAGGAAGGGCCTGATGCAGAGTGTAGCCAGGTTTCAGTGACGGCAAGGAAGTCTAATTGGTTGGCGACAATGAGATCAAGTGCGTGGGCAGTAATAGACCTAGCATTAACAAGTGCCCCTTTGATGTATGGTGGGTCAGGTTGATTAGGCAGAGGGGAGATGGCAAGAAGGCCAGAATTCTTGGAGGGAGAAAATATTTTGGCATTAAATTGGTTCAAGTTTATTTTTATTTATTTTTTGATTCTGCTTTGGTTGGTTGTTAGGCTAAGGAGTTGAGTGTTGAGACGAGCCTGAGGTTTCTGAGGCTGGTGGAGCAAGGTTGGTTGGGAGTACGGTAAGAAATGGTTCTAGGTAGTTAAGTTAGCTTCCAGTGCACATGTTTATTTTTATTTATTTTACATTTATAAAGCGCTCACACAGCCCGCAGGCATCGAGGCGCTGTTACAGGAATTGTGTGTTTTGCTTAGTTGTGTAATTTAAAAAAAAAAAATGTTTTGTCTTAGTTACGTATTTATAACGCACTTAAACACCCTGAGGTTTCTAAGCACGGACCCGGGGATTGAACCTGTTGCTTCGTGTCGTCTTGCTTCCAAAACCTGCACGCTGCCGCTGAGCTATCCTCCCGTGCCAATGCAAGAGTCTTGTGTGAATCCTTTGTGGTGAAGAGCTCTTCTTCCAGATCTTGCAGAGTCTTCAAAGACTGCAGTTGATTAAGATGAGGCTGGACAGCTTTGCCTGGCTGGGTAGCTGCTGTTTTCAAATGTATCTTACTCTCTCAAAAGGAGACCTTTTCCCACTCCTCGTATACATTCTGGGTCTTGATTCTTAACTTGCTATTAGGAGCACAGGCTGCGATCGCACTTGAGGGAGGGCAAACTGACGGTTAATTTTCAGACATATGTTCCTGCTCTTGCATATGATTCTGATACTACCTTGCCTGGCATTGGCCCGAAAGATGCATTAATCTCAAGGAAGTCTCTGTCAAGCCTTCGAAACAAGTGTCGTGCCTTTTGTATTATAAAGTAACTCTTGTGCATCAGCAGTCAGCCGCGTGTCTCTTGAGCACCGCTACCTTCTGAATGGTGCAGATGAAGGTTGGGGGGGGGGGGGGGGGGTTCAGTGTTAGTTCAGAAAAAGGCTTTCAATGCCTTTTGCAGCATCAGTGTCCTTCTGATTGGTGGAGGATTCTATTGGGGGGGGGGGTGGTGAAACTCCTGTGTATGGACTTCCTGCATGGGTTCCAGAACTGGAAGTCCTTTTGCTGGGAGAGATCAGTAGCCCCCCCCCACCCGCTCCCCACTTATATGCGTGATTTCAGGTAATTGTGCAGGTTTTTCCTGCTCAAGGAACATGCTGCCAACCGTTGACCTCAGCGTGACAAATATGGTGGCCACCTTTGCAGCTCTGCGTGGTAGAATCTCCTCCAGCTCCCCACATGATTGTCACTGTGCCCACTGTGTGGGGAGAAAGATCAGAATCCGGAGGAAAGAGCAGATTGTGCGATCAGTCTGGCTGTTTCCCCTGGATGTACTCACCTGACAAAGAGGCTCTTGCATGAAAATTGGGCTCTCCACTCATTGCCGTTTCAGATCATTGATCTGAATCGTATCGATGAGTTGAAATATCCTTTTCAGCCGCTTTCATTGTCACGTTTCATCCAGAAATTTAAATATTCCTTACATTTCTGCACTGAGCAGAGTCTGGTTTGTCTGGATCCACTGACAATTTAGGATGTATTATTTCTTTGCACACACTCAAGACTAGCTAGAATTTTTAATGCTCATATGATAAACAGAAAAATGCTTAGAAATGTATATTTATAAAATGAAAATTTACAAGGGGGGTGCTGGGAGTCTCTCTGCCAGACATTCGTCCTGGTTACGAGAGACTTACCCAGAGTCTTTAGCTCACTATCCTTCACAGATAACTGATATCCCAAACATATCAGTCTTTGTCCTGCCCTGGGGCAGTCCAGCACCGAAATGCTAGGCAATTCTCCTCTGAACAAGAGTACCAACAGCATCCCCAGACACGTGTTTCAGTCTGGTTGGACCTCATCAGTAGGGAGGAGCTGTGCCTCTCTAAGAATAGTCAGCACGGGGTCCACGTCTGGATTCCCCTAGTAACTTGGGGTGAGACCCAAAGTTACTTAAATATGCAAATTGACAAGGAGGTCCTGGGAGTCTCTTTGTCAGACATTAGTCCTGGTTACGAGAGACTTACCCAAAGTCTTTAGCTCACTATCTTTCACAGAGGACAAAGACTGATATGTTTGGGATATTTCTTCTCTGTGAAAGATAGTGAGCTGAAGACTCTGGGCAAGTCTCTCGCAAGCAGGACTAATGTCTGGCAGAGAGACTCCCAGGACCCCTCTTGTAAATTTGCATATTTATAAAATGATCCACTATAAAACTGTGCTCGAGACCCAATTTAACTCTGCCACTTCCCAACACTCATAATAAACTGGTTTCCGTATTTGTTTTTATTTTAGAGCTCCCAATTCATACCTTAGGTTAGTATTGTTCTGATTAAATGGGTCTGGTGTCTTGCCCACAGTATGTATACTTTTGCGTAACTCTATTGTGTGATGCTTTTGATCGCCATATTTGCCTCAGCTGTGCAGCAGTCCCTTAACAGCGCTTTTAGGAGTGGATGCCCGCCCGTTCATTCCACAATCCTCCCCCCCCCCTCCCCTCCCCTCCCCTTCCCTACCAATGTCGGTCCTGCCAGTCCCTCCACATCCCATCTCCCACTTTTTTCGCTTTTGAGGGGCAGTACCCTCTTCTTTCTCCCACCCTGCTGACTCAAGCTCCCTTTTCCTCCATATACACCCTCTGGTCCTTCCTCCATAACGGCTTCTTGCCCCCCGTCCCCGCTTACACCACACTGCCCCTTAACTGAATGTGCAGTTAAGATATCCGCCCAACAGAGCAGCACAGTTGGGACCCATGCTGCAATTGGTTCATAGTATAGACGCCTCGTTAGATGGCCAACTTTTCCACCAGTCCCATTTTTTTCCCGAACTGCGAACAACTTGTGTGCAGATTTTTGGAATGTTTTTAAAAATAATAAATGTAAACCTTTACACCACTAACGTTTTATGTACTATTCTGCCCTGTCCTTTCAGCTTCAATATTTAATGCAAATAGCCTTTCAGGTCCCCATTTAGTGGTTTTGGTGTTCTAAGTCTGGCTTCCTGCAAATGCTGTTCAATTACTGAGCTCTTAGTTAATGCTCTGCAAATCCTCGCTTGAAAACCTACACGAGCTATAAAAAGCCATTTCTTTTCCTAGCGGCATTGTGTTTCGAGGGGGTGGAAAATGGCTTATATTTTCCATTTACTGATACTATGGCATTCTACAGTTTTGAGATCGTCGTGGGTACCAGGTTCATCATTCACAAAGCCTGGCTCAATCCTTTCTTATGGATTATGCTAACTTGAAGCACTCCTCCTGCATGTCTTTAGGCAATCGCTCCATTTTTAAGACTTGGTGCAGTTCTGAAAATCTTTCAGAACTTTGCTTGTTGTGGCTGTGTTTCATTGCCAATGTAATCACAGCTCATTTTTTGCTGAGGAAGTACGCTTTCTGAGCCTGCCCCCTTCTGCCCCCTGTCCCCCGAAACCCACCCGCGTTCACAATGTTTTTTTTAACTTTTTTTTTTTTTTTTGTTCCCCCTCTGGCCATGTTCTGAAAGGGACAATCACCTAACCACCCGTTCCATTGAGCGAACAGTTTAAAAAGAAATTGAGTGCATTGAAGTAATGACTCATTGTTTGAGGTTGTGGTGAAGTTCTCTTTATTAAGCTCAAATCAAAACCGTTTTGAGTTTATAACGTTCCCCTTGCTGATATCACGTTCGTTGTCATGATCACGTTATTCGCGTGACGTAATCACGTTCACCCTTGAACATCATGGCATGCTGTAGGATCAGTCTGAAGTATTGGCACAGGGCAGAAGGCAGGTTTTCCGACCCCCCCCCCTCCCCCCTCCCCCCTCCCCCCCAGCTCGTAAGTGATTCACAGGTGACAATGGGGGGGGGGGGGTCACTGAGCTTTATTTAATACAGAACCTCCTTTGACTAAATCTTCAACATTAGTAACTAAAGCGATCTTTGCTGTTCTACAGAATACTTTAATATTCACATATATTGTGGATTCAAGGATTGCACCTGTTTTCCAGGCTATCATAAAAAAAAATGTGCACAAAGATGGCTTTCTCACGAGACTTCCTTTAGTGTGATGGCTACTGCTGCATTTTGGAACAGTTGGCAACAATATCGATTTATTTCAGGGCACGTCTGAAAATATTTTTGCCTAGAATTTTTTTTGGAGTCGCAGGTTCGTGAAATTAAAGTGGTCAAATTTGGTCTTCATGATTTGAATTGGTCAGTTACAAAGCTATACATTTATTGATATTTGTCTCTATAGGTAGACAAGTTTGGGTTCATCTGAAAAAGGATTTTATTTCAAAACGTGTTGTGGTAGAATGAAATGTGACATAAGAAACATCTACTTGAGTTGTACATCCAGGAAGGCTGTCACAAAATGTATGTGACTGTTCACAACAGTATCTTGTTGGGTTTACGAATTGTGAAAATCCCATTGTTTGTCTATATATAATGTTCTTTCATTGTAACTTTCTGTCAGTGCCTTGCTTGATTTCACTACCAGAGCTTTACTTTGTATTAAACCATTCTTTGCATTTTTTGCTTCCCCCAAAAACTTTTTGGTATTGCATTAAAGAGTTGTGAAAAAATATTAGGGGTTCCTCATTCATTATAGATGAACACAAGTTATGCATAGTATACAATCCTTTAGCCAAGGGTGTACCCAGAGCGCCAGAACACTATTCAAATCTAGAAAGTAGTTCAGTACATATTGTGACGAATCTAGTGAAGTAGTAATTACTTTTCCCTGGGAAAGTCTCTCTCCCCCCACCCCCATGGGATCAGCGAAGTACACAAGCTACCTGACTCAGACCCTGGTGGTGGCTATCTGCGGGAGGACCACATGGGGGGGCAGGAGAGGGGTAGATCAACCTTGGTGGGCTGAAGATGGCTCACTAGTAGACCTGCGATACCCTCCCCTTGTGAGGAATGGTCACCAGCCATTTCTACCCAGCTATATATGGTGTATTGTAATATGGAAATTTTTGTTAAAAACCATAGACAAACGCCTACCTATTCCAATGGGCTAACTAGGATGAGGAAGAGGGCCTGAGTAATGAAGATCACTCCTGCCGAGAAACACACTGTGCAGGCTAGTTGTTAACAGCTGAACAATGCCGGGCACTTTAAAACACCTGACAAGCCGGGAAGATGGAGATGCACCATACCCATCACGGTTAGGAAACCGTAGGGATGCTGAGCACATGGGAGAGCAGGTGCAATCATGGTAGTGTCAGAAGAGCAGGCTCTGAGACCGGAGGTCCACTGCATGGAATTGAGGAGCAAGAGACCCTCTACTGGGAGAGCCACTGCAGTGTGACGACCTGGGAGCCTATGTGACACTGGCCAAAAGACGAAGCTTACTGCTGGGCGATGCAGAGAATGCTGCAGCAGCCAGGAGAGACTGGTGAGCCTACACAGGGAGATTGGGGAACTGGGGTGCTTTGAGGTGTACACCACACACAACAATTAAAAGTAATTGGAAAGCCTGGGAGAATCCGAGAAGTGGGGCTGGGGGGGGGACCTGGCAAGCATGTAAAGTTGTGTTTGAAAGGTGGGCTAAGGCCCAATACTCGCATGGAAAATATGAACATACGAGTGTTATAACTTTGGCAAAATCCTGGCAGGAAAATATACCTGGTGGAGGCGAACACCCTCTTGGCCCTTATGAGACTGAACTGTGAAGGAACTAACCACTTGGGGGAGCGGAGGTGGGAAACCCCCTTCCAATGATGCTTGAACTTTTGGTTGTTTATTTCTTTGACACCCTTTTGGAACTTTGAGTTTAATTTGCGAAGTACAGCTGCAAGTGGCAGCTATAGAACATGAAGCCCTTTTGAACTTTGATATGTTTGGGGTGTGAGGGTCAGCACAGGGTTTTGGACATAGGATGGAAAGCTTTTACTTTGGACACCTTGAGACTGTAGTTAGTTTTGTTGAGGCAGGAATACCCACCTCCTAGAGTTAAGGAAAGATGGGCTTTTCTCCAACATTTTATTAAAATCATTGTTCATTGCAATCAACACTATGACTTTGTCCGAGTCTTACTTACTTCACTATAATTTATTTTTCAAATTTGGCAGTGCGTTATTCTTTTCTTGAGTAGGTACTGATATCCTGTGTGGGCCACTTAACAGATTTGAGGAAATCGTCCAGATATAAGGTCATCTTCTGCTAGAGTGCCTGTCTTGACTGTGATGCAAAAGGGAGTATGGATGGACTCTCATCTGGGACAGGAAGGGGATGTGGGTGGGTGGGGCAGTCGCAAAGGAGGCAGCAGATCAGGGATGCGACCTGGGAGAACAGGGAAGGTGACTTTTGGCAGAAGTTGGGATGTGCCTTTAAAAGGGGAACCCCCTCTTTCAAACCATGAGGTCTGGACAGGACAGGAGACCAGCTGAGGGAAAGGGCTTCTCTGGAAAGACATATGCTGCAAATTGCAGCATGGCATAGACCCAGAACCCTTCTGCTCCTCCAACATCTGTAAAGAAGACCATCAGTCGTATAAAACACACCATGCAAGTTTATGGACCCTGCAAGCTTATGGTCCCTCCATTTTTTTTTTCTTTGATTCCTGCTCCAGGGTCCTTGCTAACACTGCACGAAGATGTGTCCCTTTTTCTCAATTTCGTTTACTTGTAAATGAAATCAACAACGCTTCAAATTCACCTTCATCAGACCACCCATGCCTGAGCTTTCTGATGAAACTGCGTATTTAAGGTCTTCGTGCCACATCTTTGCAGTCCGGAGAAATCCTCTTTCAAGCTTGGGACTAAAGCTAATCGAGCATGCCTCCTTAACAGCTTTCCTAAGACATTCCAGCCTGAGCCCTCTGATGCCTATTCTAGAGTGTACAGAATTATTACTGTGTGTGCCCGAACTTTTGTCAATTATTGCACGATCACATTGAAGGCAACTAGCCATGGAGATAGCTAGATCAGGTATTCACTACTGCATGCAAATGTGGATCTATTGCAGTGCCAGGTGTAAGAAACCTGAAGGTGTCTCATTGTCTAGTCCCCAGGGATCTGTCATCCAGGGGGCCAGGACACGGCCATCGCTCTTGGATCCAGTTCCTGGGGGTGGACCAGTGAGGGAGGTTCACCTGGATGGGAGGGGTCTTGTGGGAGTGGGACACCGATGGGTGAGATGCACTATCCCACTTCTTTAAACACCTTTTCTCCATCCTACCAAGTAGGATATTCCAAAACACTGCCCCACCCCCTTTTCTGACATGAACACTTTCGCACAACATGAAAGACAAAGGACTAACACCAGAGCCGTTTACCTGACATGTCCCAATACAAGGGTCAGGCAAAGTCAGGCAATTGATCAGAATCGCGCACACACCCACCCCCGACGGCCCTTTCCCTTCCCCACAGGGATAAAAGGTGGCACATGCCGGCACACTAGGAGCAAGGCAGACTGCACGATATGAGAGCTAACTCAGCATGGCAGTTCAAGAGAAGGAGAAAGACTACACGAGTCGAGAGGATAGCAAGGGGAGAAGTGACCTTGCCCTTATCAACAAAGACTTGTGAAGCCTCAAGAGAAGGAATTGTAAGATGACGAAAAATAGCCAGCGTGTGTTGCAGCAGATGTCAACGGTACTCTGGCGTCTCCTCCCTGACGGCCAAGTCGAGGAGAGATGCATTGCCCTGACTACAGACAAGAAAGCAAAGCAGTTCATCACAGCTGGTTAGTCGAGGGGAGAGCCGATAAAGAAACTGAACTGTTGAATGAAAGTAGCAAGTGGCTAATGGAACTTTGAATGAACAAACAACTATTGATCTAAGGAAAGGGAAAAGCCAGCATAACCGAATCAAACCCCACGTTGGTGTTCACTTGAGAAACGCTAGCTGATTACCTTGCTGTTGAACTACAGTAACGAGAAGGCCTTAGGAAAAGGCGGATGGGGTCAAAGTGGTCATACAGGGTCTGGTCAAATCCTCCGTACAGTCACAAGTCTGATCGCAGATGGTAAAAAGAGTGCACAAACAGTGCATTGTAAAGGTTCAAGAGTGAACCCGGCGGAGGAATGCTAACAAGAGGGGACGACATCTGAAGTCCCATGAACATTGTGTTTACATGAGTGATCCCGAAGGCGGGAGATACAGGGGTGGAAAGTTGTCACCCAAAATTCACTGAGAAAGGAACTGTTTGATTAAATTGTTGAATACGACTTGTGAGGGGTCTGTGCCCAGAAGAGGGGGACCCATGGGTGAAGCCATCACCCAAAGTATTTGTGGAGCAGAACTTTGTGTTGGAAAGAGACTTTAACCACCAAAAAAAGAGATAGCTAGAGCGCAGCCGTTGGCTCGTGCTGGGAAAGCTAGTGTGCGGTGCTCAGGAGACCCACCCTGTCCTGTGCTGAAAATATGGGGAAGGGAGACCCCTGGCAATCACATCCTGACTTATTTGTGAACACTGTTTTCTTTATTGAAAACCCTAGCCCACACTCTTTCTATATGATATGATGGGTTATTTATAACGCGCTTAATACCCAGAGGTTTCTAAGGGCAGACCCGGGGATCGAACCTGTGGTGCTCCGTGTCGTCTTGCTTCCAAGGCGAGCATGTTGTCCTTGAGCTAAAACCACTTCACATTATATTGCAATGGACAAGTGTGTAATAATAAAATACTGAAGAAAATATATATTTTTTTTAATTCCAAGCCTTTCATGTTCAATTGATTGTGTGAGAATTTAGACATGTATATACACACACCAATTGCGTATAACATACACAAATATTTCAATATTCACTACTTACCTGAGTTGGCGTATGCTGAAATTCAGTTGGAACTGCATTAGGAAGTAATTTGAAAATGAGTTGGGCGATGCTTTTTAATGTACTTCGATGGTTTGTACGTATTGTCCGAGAAGGGCATGCTGCAGACAATGAAAGCGGAGCCAAAGATGTCTAGGAGGATGTGAGGGGGAAATTGATTAGATCTCGTGCACTGGAAATCCACAGTACAAACAACCATGTTCTTATTAACGTCATATCCTTTGGGACATGCATCACTATACCAGGAGTTTTAACATGGTGATAATGGGGGAACCATACATGATGCATGGAGGCATTGTTTGTTCAGAAGATCTGTTAAAGAAATATACATAAAGTATCACAGTGATTCAACCATCACACAGCTTTGAAAGTTAAATTTGTTTTAGACTTTTAAGAATGCCCTGTAACCTGGTCTAACCATCAGGCCAATCAAATTAGTCAATCATTGGTCTACCACAATAAGGAAACATACTACGGTACATTGAAAAAGCCTTTGAGCCACTGAAAAACATGGATTGGCAAACATGACACTTACAAACAATACACTGTCATGTGATGTGGTAATTCCAGAGATAAAAATACATAGAAAGGTTAAAGTATTTGAGATCAATTAAAATGAAAATGATGTACATGGAGTAAAAAAGCAATAGAAAATGAGCTGAAATAGATGACACTCCAGCAACTAATAGTTGACCGTTAATTTGAAAAATAGATGAGCTGATTCAGCACGGGGGGGGGGGCGGGGCGGAGGCAGCAGATAGTTGACGATATCCGTTGTAGCTTGCAGAGATTTATTTTTTTTGTGCCAACATTCAAGGTGTTTCTAAATGCTTATAAAAGTGGGTGTGTCTACGACCCACCAAGCCCCCCCCCCTTTTCGAACTCTGGACACAAGTGCAAACTGCCATTGATACCGGTGGATGAGGGGATCATAATGGGCGCAGAATCTAGTCCAAGTACACGCACTTATGTTTATTTCAAGCACTGGGTCTTCAAAGGAGAGTCTGGAGACACCGTGTCTGTGGTGGCCATGTGGCCAATGGTTCCCACGCAAAAGAACCCTTTGAGGTGTACATGGTATTCGGCACCCCTGTGAACTGCCTCAAGGGGGATGAGGCAATCGCAATATGCCAGGTATCTTATTTAAGGACGCCAATCTTTCATGATCCTTTTGGGATAGCATACATTTGTAAATCTTGGATGTTTTGACGTATTGGTGACTTACTGTTTAGTTGTAATAACTTATTGGCTTTTTTGGGGAGGTTTAAGGTTGCTGGCATTGACAAACTAGAAATTGTATTGGTGTGGTTGAGTACTGTCTGTATAAATCCCTTGTATTGTCTGGAGTCATTGGGTAATTTCTATAACCACCGATTACTTGTCGAAAACTGAATCCCAGTCTTCCATGTAAACGCTTGATTGGCCACAAGCCTGTACCATCTGTGTAAGAAATACAGAAATGGTTCACTTGAATGAATCCAATAACTGCATTTATTTTGTTTGCACTGACTTCCAAAATATAAGGCATTGTTATGCTTCCCTTTTCAAGCAAAATGCTGACAGTACTTTTGTTTTCAAGCAAGGATGAATTAGAAATGTGAACGCCCATTCCAGCACAAACCGTTTTGAACATAGAGAAATATTATTTTTCTTTCACTTTAAAGTTAAAAATAATATTTCTCTATGTTCCAAACTGTTTGTGCCGGAATGGGCGTTCACATTTCTAATTCATCCTTGCTTGAAAACAAAAGTACTGTCAGCATTTTGCTTGAAAAGGGAAGCATAACAATGCCTTTATATTTTAGAAGATCTATATTACACAGCCACGGCAGTGGCTGTGTAGTTATGGTTAAGTTGCTGTTTCCATAGGAAGAGCACTTTTTGGGCGGCTTATAACTTCGCTCCCCCTGAACGAATCCACACCAAACTTTGCATAAAAAGTATATGGCCCACTCTGAATTTTGCAAAGTTTGGTGAGGATTCGTCCGGGGGGGGGCAAAGTTATAGGGGAGGTCCCAAAACTTTTTTTTTTTCCCCCTAGACTGAATGGGGAAAAACTTTGCTCGCGTCTGCAGCCCAAACCGCTGGACGGATTTTCACCAAATTTGGACCAGGAGTAGTGGCTTGGTCCTGAAAGCGTGCTTTTGCAGATTTGGTGAAAATCCGTCCAGTAGTTTTTTTAAAATGACCAAAAAGTAGGTCATAAAAAATTAGTGATATGTGTTCGGCCCGCAGAGACACTTCCCTGTTTGCTCCGCGGACATGGCAAATCGGCTTGCGTGATGTCCGCGTACATGCGACGTGTTCGCTGATTGGACAGCGTGGAGCATGAAGTGCGTCAGATTTTGGGTAGCGCCCGCCATCTTGGATTTGCGGACGTGCACAGTGAAACTTGGTTTAAAATTTGGATTTAGTAGTGTGTTGGTATGTAAGTGTTTGGGGAGAGTATGAGAGGTTAAATGTGGTAGACGCTCTTGTGTTCGATTTTGTCTGCGGACAACATGGCTGTTCTGAAATGTTCTAAATAAACTAAATGGGGGGTGTTCTGAGGACGCAATGTGTCCGTTTTGTTCGCAAGCAAGCTGAAACTGTTCTAAGAACACTCGGGGTGTCCTGAAATGTTCGCAAATAAACAAAATGGGGGTGTTCTGAGGACGCTGTCCGTATTGTTCGTTGTCAATTTGAAAGTGTTCTAAGAACACTCATTATGTCCGCGGACATTAAAAGTTTCAACAGGCCATAGTTGAAATGCTTGACTGATCTGCTGTGGTGGTTGTGGCCAGGGCATAGAGTTTTGGGTGCATGTCCATTTGGCCATGCACCCAAGACTCTATGCCCTGGCCACAACCACCACAGCATATCGCACTCATAGTGGCTTATAACTTTGGGTCAAAAACAAATTTATAAGGAACAAAGTTATATGCCACTATGGATGTGATATGCTTCATTTATTTTCACTTCAATTTTTTAACTGTGAAAGGCGGCTCTGAAAAGAGCCTTATTTTTTTGATTTGTTATTTTATATATTTGTGTTTTTTTTTATACACGACACACTAGGAGAGGAGGGGAAAGGAGGGTAAAGGGGGGGACACCAACCACAGGGATAAGAAAGGGCTAGCTGAGAGAGGAAGATGTAGAGTGGGTTTTATTTGGGTAGTGAGCAGGTCTTCTCGTGTGCTCTGAGACGATAGTCTCAAAAGCACAGTTGTGTGTATGCAGTACATGCACACAACTGTGACCCTCGAAAGGTAAGGGTCATCAACATTGCGTATGGCCTGTGAGGCAGCTTGAGGAAGACGCTGTCCCACAGGAGTGTTCCTTGTGGTGACAGGATCAGAAACGGAGGATGAAGTAGAGGAAATCAACCTGCTACGCTCCTCACAAGGTACAACCTTGCGAACGGCTCCAGTGTGGAATGACTTGAGGTGTCGCTTCATGGTGGTGGTCCCAAAGCTATACGAACCATGCCTCCCGCAACTGAGTACCAGCAGGTGACTTGGTTCGCACAAGCCTTAGGACCATTCCCATGAATGGTAAATAACCATAACCGCCACACCCAAGACTCGCGCCGAGTGCGGGTAGTAGGGATTTCCACTACCTCATTCTCGTCATCTTCTTCCTCCTCTGCATCCTCACTCCTGTTCCCCTCTTCAGGCCCTTGGGGAGGTGGTGGTGGTGGTGGTGGTGGTGGTGCTGAAGCAGGTGCAGCACCAGGTGGCAGTAGTGCAGCCATGGATGCCATCTTGATGATGGTATAATCTGCAAGTTGCAGGAAAAATAGCTGTGCTCTGAAGAATAGCCAGACACACAATGAGAATAAGCTCTAGGGCGTGGTCTTTTATAGGGGTGCTTGTACGCAGTTCGCGGACAGATTGAACACAAAAAAAGGTTCAAAAAGTTTCAAAAAGTATGTAGAAACTCAGGATTAGTATGTGGGACTTGTGCTATGGTGAGTTTTTATTGAGAAATATTGTGGATTACTTAAAGTACTTTTAAATTGTTCAGGGACACGAACAGTGTCCGCATTCAGAACACGCGATCAGCGTGGGCGCGGTCATATGATCGCTTCGCAAACATGTCTGTGAAGGAAGAAGCTGTCCGCAAGACACCAAATGCACGGACATTGATTTGCGCATGCGCGTTGATGTTCTACGGACATTGTTCAGGTCCTGAACTAATTAAAAGTGCGTCACACGTCAAACGAAAAGTTAGGGACAGCCGTTTCTTCTTAGAACAGACTTCCTTGCGAACAATACGGACAGACATAGCGTCCTCGGGACACCTCAATTTTTGTTTATTTACGAACATTTCAGAACAACCGTGCTGTCTGCGGACACCTAAATTGTTTTTTTTTAAGCTGAAACTAATTACAACAAAATATAAAAATGTATCTTTATTTAACATATATTAACAATTTATGACAGAGAAGGTGAGGCAGAAACGGAAACAAAAACAGTAGAATTAGGGGTTTCAACATGATTGGTATCAGGTGAAGAAGGGATGGAAGTCTCATCAAAACATTTTGGGTTATGGAGTGGGTTTGGGGATAATTGACTGAGATATTGTGAGGGGCACAAGTACACGTGGGACAATGGTATAAGGTTTTTTTTTTTTTTAAATGATCCTCAACAAAAGGTTTCAAATTATTAAAATTGGTCAACAATAAATCCGTTTTTTCTTTTATGCTGTCAAGAGTGTAATTATAACAGTTTCTTCAGAGGTATTTTCTATTTTGGTGTGCTCTGTACAAAAAAATATATATGTTAAATGTATTTAAAATAATAATAATTAAATGGTTTATATTGTAAAGTGTCTTTTCACTATCTTCTGACATTTCCTCATGTGGGAAATGCTCCTCTAGCCATTCCAGAGTACTAGACATTTCTGTGAGGAAAAAAGATATCGTTTTTTAATCTAATACAGAAAGTTTATAAATATACGAGTAAAATGAAGTACACTTACTATTTCAGGTAAGATATGTTCTGAGTACTCTGTAGGTCTGGTCTTGCTTTTAGTTGTGGAGTGCTTGTGAGGTCATTCTGTTGGAAGCCAATTTATCTTCTTTTGGTATATTCCATTTTAGAACATATTGTATTTAAATGAATGGTTAGTGTGTTACCTATATGGGTTAAATTTCTTATGTATTATTACATATGTGTATGTGTGCTGCTTTGTGAATTTGTTAAATGTTCCTATGTTATGATATAACAATTAAACATGCCCCCCCCCCCCCCCGAGTTTTTAGGTAGTGGTACTGTTGTCCGAACATGTCCGCGGACATCAAAGTTCTGACATCAAATTCAGTAGAAGGGGTTCAGTATGTTCCATATTACATGTACATAAAGTCAAAGTTATTGAGTTGCGCTACTAAAAACCTATGAAATTAAGTGAAAAAACTTTGTTAAAGGGACGTTATGGGTCCAAGTAAAACCGAAAACCCCCTGAAAATCGCCAGTTATGGGAAGCTAAGCAACCATAACTCGCGCCACCACCGTGCACTGCTAAAACTAACACCCAGGACATTAAAGATGACATCACAAATGTCATTGATGACATCACATGTCTGGCTTCCTCTTTTTTCCTTTACTGACATATCTAGGCCACATGGTTTTCTTCAGTAACAGTCAGGAACTAAAAATTGTACATGTACTATATTTGTGATTGATCATCACTTTAATTGATTCCCGATCATTTTGGCTTCTTTCTCCTTCAACCATATCATCTTCTGAATATTCTGGTTCTAAGAGTTGGGGCTGAATTGTTGCCCTAATTCCTGAATACTGATCTATAAAATAAACTGAATTTTTTTTTGTATAAAGAAATTAGGTTTGACCTTTTTTTAAAAATGCAATGTGAAAGAAAAATGGAAGAAACAGCCAAATTCCATAGTGCAAAGACAAGAAAAATAGGCACACATTTTGAATTTTCTCACTGACGCCATCTAATAAAGAAGCCATGTAAATATATAATTTTAATGTGGTTTGGTAAAGACACTTGTACATAATAACATTTTAAATAAAAAGTGATTACATAGTTCATTTTAGGTAGAACCTGTTCTCAATACATCGTAATTGATAGATATCTGAACGGAGCAGCAGAAGTCTGAGCGGCTCGGAATGAAATAGACTGACACAAAGGAAAAGGAAACTGCAATGCCGTCTGTTCAGAAAGGGTTTGTTTATACATATCAAGGAAAAGGGTGTCTTGACGTTTCCATGGAGACACACCAATAGATTGTGCACAAAATATGTCTGAGAACGTTGACATGAGAAAAGCGTCTGGCTTGTGAAAAGGGGCGCAAGTCTAGTGATGTCAGCTTGAGGGGCAGGTGATCTGAATTACTGCCACGAGGGCGCTAGACCTTGGGGCGTTGGATAAACGGCAAAGTTTAGCACAAGATGGCGGTACCGCGTGTAAATGTGAGGAAAAACTAAGTTGAGATGCATTGAATTTTTTTACGGTTGATCAATGTGTGCTCAAAAATACATGCCCGCTCAATTGGGATAATACAATATCTAAGCAAACTTCCCCATTAAGTCACATTTCTGTAGGAATTGAAAATAGCAATTCCACCTACACTTACCCAACCCTTGTCAATCATTTGTTTTGACCCTTTTTTTTCATGGTGGGAATCCCCAGCTGAGCAGACTTAATGCTGTTCCCTCGTTGAAACAGCTTTGCTGTAGCCAGCAGTTTGAGGTTTTGTGTAGGCTTGTGATGGGCCTGGTACTACCTGGCCATAAGTAGGCAATAGCTGGAAAATTATGCCAGTACATGGGCATGCCCAGTGCTGGCAAAATCTGTCTTATACATATAAAGACAAAAAGGTTGACTTTGGCAATGCTTGTTTTAACAGACATCCATGCAAAGAAGAGATGCAAGAGCTAATGTAACGTGTTGCTATTAAATCAAATGGCAGGAGTCCCTCTTAGTTCAGGCATTCTTATTAAACTAGGAACTAACTTACAGCAGCAGCAATGAAGCTGCTAACTCTAGAAATAACACTGGCAGGCCTTGCAGAGCATAAAGCTCGATGTTCCTATATGACCACACTAGCTCAACAGAGGGTGTGTTTTGATTGGCGGAAGAGCAAGTAGTAGTTGGAAATGAACACCTGGAATTAGCATGAACATGGGCATTCGGTGGTTTGAGAAAATATCAGATGGCCTTTTCCCTCTTCACATCCCACCTTTTCCTGTCAGTCTTTCAATGCAGTAGTCTTGGCTTGGTGGTTTTGCTAAAGCACCACCCAATGGGCAAAACTAAAAAGGTGTTCCACTTTGCCATTTGTTTAAGTCTGGCAGGAAGTTGCGTTGCAGTATACCTGTTGGCGCCCCTTTTTTAGTTTTGGGCGCCACCTATCGACCAATCTGAGTGCAGCTGAGGAGAAATGGCATACGAGGGTGACAAAGCTTGTAGGTGTTATTTACTCACTGTGGTAGGTTAGAAGAGGAACACGGACTCTGAAAAGACATTTAACAGGTAAGTTTATTAAAGAAAATAAAAGCCCATCTTTCTCTATACTACAAGCCTTGCCAACCTAACGAAACAAGCTGTCGGCCATCAGTGAATGTTCAGAAACAAAACTTTCCACTGTCCAACTCTAAGCCTATCTGACCCGATCACCATCTTAATAACTCGGTTAGGTCTTCACTTCTCCTGGAAACTGTTGATCTCTCGCCAACTGCTTTTCAATAGATTATCTTTAGATGACTACTTTTATCAGTTTGTGCAGTTCATTCACTGTGGTCTGGGGCATTTGTTTCTTCTCTTGTTTTCCTCTACAAAGAGTTGTTTTCTATTCCCCAGGTAAAATTATCCAACATGTATGGTTTCGTTCTGGACTATTTTTATTCTTAAGAACCGTTCATAGCCTTTGGTTTCTTCCTACTCTTTGCCTAGGTCTCTATAGGGATTAGGCCTTCTTGGTCTAGACTGGTATGAATCGGGTCACTCCCACAAAGTTTCTCATTCACTCACTTGTACTGGTTTTACCAGACGTTTCTCTTGACTGAGACGAGTAGGAGTATTCCAATACTGCTCCTCATTCCCTCTCCTCCTTTCTGGCATGTTTATATTCTATTTCTCTTGACTGAGTATGAGCAGTCAAATGATTCTCTCTCATTCTTCCTGATCGAGTGATATTATCTGTCTCGTGACTGACGGCTATGTTTAAATTTCACATTTAAAAAGTGAACCTGACGGTACAATTCTACTTTCAAACTACTCTTGTCAAGGGCCCTTGTGTGAGAGCAAGGCATTACACTTGGCTGTGGGTCCAAAGATGTGTTCCAGGTTGACTGTTTTTCCAGGTAAGCTAAATCTAAACATTCTTGAGTAGCATTGTTACCAAAGTCCTCCCTAGATGGTTATTTGTGCAGAAGTAGCTTCTCTGGGATATTTCATTTATATGTAGTAAGCAATGACAGACAATCTTGTTTAGCGGTTCATGGGTATCTGGCATTCACCAGTGAGGAAGAGCTACCACTAGGGAACCAGGAGCTAGTACACAGCGTTCTGCAAATCTAACTTCAACATAAGATGCAAACGTAACATTTAGGTTATGTCTTTTATGACCGTGTGTGCTTTAAATGTGTAGTAATGCTTATTTATATGCTGTACCAAGCGCACAGTGTTAAATCCACATAGGCGTTTGGCATCAATTGGCCTGGTGAGGCAAAAGTAGCTACCTGGTAGCTGTTGGTGCCAAGCTAACCATGCTAGTCTAGACTACAAGCAGCAGCTAAATAGCTCTCGGCTCCCCTCAATTTCGAACCCTGCAAACTCTACCTGTCCATGGGGTGCATCTTGTCCCCCATTTTAAAGAAACCAAATACTAGTCTTGGATGCAGATTCCATGTAAGACTCTGTTGGCTTGTGCCATGTGGCACCGACTAGTACAGTCTGCTAGATCATTGGGTTTGCAGAGGAAGCTGAAGGGCCGGTGTTGCAGGGTAAGAGGGCGAGGGAAAAGGATGTGATGTCCTGCAAGGCAAATGTACAATCCTACCTCCTAATTGAGAAGCCTATTTGTACATTCGCCTGTTTGTGTACATGAATTTACGGCCATTGGCTTGTATGTTTGTGAACATGTGCTGGTTACACATGCTGCTGTGCAATCTAAATCCTGAAGCTAGTCACTTTTCACAAGCTCGCCGCAGGCACCCATTTCTGAACTTGCTAGTGGTGGTTTCACATGGCAGTGTGTGAAGTTTTAGCGTGAAAGCTCAGACCAGAAATGCTCTTTGCCATTTTAGGCGATAATGCCATCTCACTTATGAGGTTCCCCACACAATATTTCAGACCGGCTTCCTGTTTGCCGAGCACTCTTCTATTTGGTTCAAGTCCATCCTGTACTACTGCAGGCAAGTGTATAGTGTTGCCATATCCCGGTCTTCTCGACTCAAGGTTGTCCAAACTTTCCAGCCTAATGGCATGTGCTTTCTGTAGGAGATGCCATCCCACTTCTGTTATTGGGGCAGGCTTGTGTGGAGGAAGTCCTTCTTACTATGCCAGCCCCTAGGGACGGACATCCAGTGCTCCAGATTTTGAAATGGTAGTATCTTACTTCCTATTTGTTAAAGTTGGGAGTAAAATTCTGTTTTAGGGTGTAAAAATGTAAGCCCAATTCCAATGGGAGTATTTTATAAGCGAGTCAAAATATATTGTAACTGGTAAACGAATGTTTATGTAATCATTATTCCTTTGCACCTATTTATTCATACACATTAACAGATGCATGTTTACTTCTTCCAATTAGGTAAACAAAAGGGAAAGTCCTATACACTAGGAAGGTCAAAAAAAGGGCATCAAACACTAGTATACAAAGGGAGAGCTGACCTACCCACACGGGTTGTTTTACATACTACTAATTACCATGTGATTATTTTACTACAGGTGAGGCTCATATAGAGTTAGCCTCCAAAGGCAGTAAATATAGAACCCAAACAATGCTCTGAATATATAAACAAGTCTATATCTCCGGCTGACCCATTTAAAGGCAATGGCACCAATCTGGAGCGGGGCGAGCAATAACTCTGGTAGACTACTGTTATGACTTAGTAGCCATTTTAATTAGACATTTTTTTTAACAAAGCAAATATTTTTTCTAAAGAAGTAGTAAACCAATTTCAGGTGGTCACCAACAGATGGTGTACATATTGAATTGCAGATTTTTACCATCAAATGGTGTGCATACATACAAATTCATAAATGCATTAAATGAGAACAACGAAGTGTCACAAACAATGCCACATACATAATGAAAAGAGATATTTGTGAACAGAGTTCATTCCAAATATACATATCTAAATGTGCAAAATATTTGTTCAGTAAACCTAATAAATAAGCAGACTTATTCTGCCATGGTCATGTGTGGTATAAGAAGACCAGCGAGTTGGCCACCCACAGGAGTCTGGCCACTTGAGAGCTGGTATTTGAGACAAGTTCTTAGTCTTATAGCCTGAAAATAAGCTCTTTCTAGTGTGGAACCAGTTCCAAAGACGACGAAATAATTTCCTGGTGGACTCGGGGGTCAGTTAATGAGTGTTGTGGGTGTGTAGAGACCAGTCCTAGGTCGATGTCGGTAGATGTATTCCTGTTGATTTGGATGTGGGACGCAATGTAATTACGTGTCCAAAGATGTTTCGGCAGGCAGTGAAGGCTACCTTCATCTGGACCTATGGATGTCTCTCTTAAGAAAGAGTGCTACTGTTGTCACTTAAGAGAGAGGGCCCCTTGCGTAGGGGTCCAGTATAGTGCAAAAGCACTGTATAGAGCTTGTGCAAGGTTCAGAGTCCCCATACGGAATTCCAAAAAATAGACTGAGTTTGTCAAGCCAAAAATGACTTCCAACAGCCGGTCGCACATAGGGCGATCATTCTCTGTGGGGCAGTGAAGTCCCAAGGAAAGTGAAATCCTTCCAAACGGGGCGCCAATAGTCTGCAGGAGCCTCAGCCTTAGATGTGCACAACGAATAGTGCAAGAGCTGGAAACGAGATGTGTCCAGGCGAGCTGGTCTGTGTCCTGAGCTTCCAATCAGATAGTAATAGCAGTAGTTTCTTCTTGTGGTACTATGTGCACTACTGATCCAAACGTATCCATCGAGCTGTGTGGGTGAAAGTAGGGGCACAAGGGTCCAAAGTGCCTGTTTACAATGTTCTTTTATTATTTATTTTTTTGGGTGTATTTTGACTCCCTATTTTTACTTGCTAACTTTCTTTTTTAAGAATAACTATCAGATACCCACAGAGGTGCACAGCCCTATAGATAAGGGGGGTAAGTACCTTCCACTCTATCCATGCCTGGTGTTGCCTGGCCTCTCCAAACCAGGTCACCACTCCTCTTCAGGGAGAGTGAGGCAGTTCGTTTTGCTGTTGGCAAGTGACAGTGGTTGTTTGGATCGTATGATTACGACTGTAATTTATGTAGTATGTGCAATCGCCTGGCAGGAATGAACACCGCCCACTCATTCCACATTTCTCATCTTGCGTTGTGTATGCGAGTTGTTCGCCACATCCTCACCCTTCCCATCAGCAGTCCAAGGAAGGCGATTGTTTTTAAGTGAAGGTGGTCTAGCTGTGTCGCTCTGTTCTCGGACTTTCTCTGGCGCGGCTTCCTGTAGTCGGCTTTCAGGTGAAGTGGCTGTTGAAAGCCAAGCAACTTGACTCGAGCTCTGGGCGCGGCAGCAGCTGCCTGCAGTTTGAACGTGTTTATAAGTCTACTCTCGCTTCCTGTTTTTGTTTGAGCGGGGCTGGTCTCTTTAGATTGCTTTTATTTCTTGTGGAGCGTTAATGCTGGTATCCAAAGCTAGATGCACGAGAAGGGACCGCCGCTTGGAACAGATTTCCCCCAGTTGGGGAAACCCCCTTTTACCATCCAGAGTATAATTCGGCATTCTCCTATCGCAGCCTACTCTGTAACTCGGTAGCAACCCCTACCTGCCACCAGGGGCAGACTGCTCCCCGTCACGAATGTTCAAAGGTGCAGCCCCCCTCCCCATAGCAAGATCCCCTTCGGTTCTGCCCAGTGCTTTAAGTGGGGTAAGAAGTTGGGGGAGGATGGGGGTGGGGGGCTCGTTTGGGGCGTGGCTTTTATTGTGGGCGTGGCCTAAAAGTGATCATCATAGTAAGGTGCGCAAACAAATATATAAATGTATGTGAGCATTTGTATGTTTGTATGCGTACTACTATGGTTTGTGTACTTTTCAATCCATCTTTTATAAACGTAGCAATGTTACATATTTCTATGTTTATAAAAGGTGGCTTGAAAAGTGCACAAACCATAGTAAGTTACGCACACTTGTGTGCTTACCTTGCTATGGATTGTGTACTTTTCAAGCCACCTTTTATAAAACATAGACATTTGTAACATGCTTCTATGTTTCTAAAAGATGGCTTGACACGTAAACAATTCAAGGCATCTTTTATAAAGCGTTGATGACAGACAAAACCCAAGGTGGCTTTGTCCATCGACAAAGCTTTATAAAAGATGCCTTGAACTGTGTACGTTTCAAGCCGTCTTTTATAAACATAGAAATATTTCTACATTTATAAAAGATGCCTTGAAACGTACACAGTTCAAGGCATCTTTTATAAAGATTTGCCAAAGGAAACGTGCACCTCGGGCTCAGTGATCGCTGCTCTGAGCAGAGATCACAGAGCCCAAGGCGTCTTTCACCCTCTGCGAACCTGTGGGCTCTGTGATCTAATCTGCATATTAGATCACGGAGCCCGCGGGTTCGCGAGGGTCAGTGACCTGGGGAGGGCAAAAGACAGTAACTTCCTCTGACCCTGATGAGGGGTCATCAGAGGAAGTTACACTCACAGAAGTGCCAGCAGCCTCAGCGTCACTGTGGCTGGTTGGCACTTCTGTCAGCTTGCCGGACATAATGGCGCCCGCATCTCCCATCGCAGCTGCAGCCGCTGCGGGATAATGCGTTCCGCCAATGTTGTGTGGGAATGGCAGGGCCCCAGCTCGTCTCCACCTTCTGAAGACTGCCGGGACCTGGCCCCGGCCCCGGCCCACTTAAAGCACTGATTCTGCCCAATGGGTGGGGTGGAGTGTGTCGGGCAGCCATGACCCTAGCTATAGCCCAACCTATGGAGAAGAGGCTAAGAAAAGAGGGAGGGCATACATTCCGCCCTAAAAACAAAAACGTGGATGCGCCCCTTAGGGAGGAGGGGAGGAATTGCAGCAGGTGGGCATATGGAAAGCGAAAAGGATGCGTGGTTAGTAGTGAGAGACGTTTCTTGGGCTGACGCCAGCAAGTTATGGTGAATGTGGCGCTGTATTTGAAATGTAATCCTATGGTGTGTTGGCAGCCAGTGCAGGTGCCACAGTGCAGGAGAGGTGGTCTTTCTTTCGCCAGAGAGCAATTGATGCGTATTATGTGGTTTACCCACAAATTACAAAGTGCTAAATTACTTTACTTCGTGATTGAAAAATAGATAGTTACAGAGGTATTGGGGGTCCACTACAAAATATACCACGAACTGACTTAATGTCATCTTGTGTGAGGGTAGAAATCGCGTGCAGCCCAATTAGGGCAACTGTAGTCAGTTTAGTGGCGCTGCCGAACAATGGTCAGTGGTGTCGCGGGGGGGTGCGGGTCCGTGCCCCCCACCCCCTTGTGCCCCTCCTACCTAAGGCAAGCAATGACCATGTTCTCCGTTCGTGGTGTTATTTGTGACGCTCACTAAGGCAAATGTCTGCATAGCACACGGCCAACATTCTCCTTTTGTCTCAAAGCTAGCAGTGAGTGTATTCTGGCACTTCCTGCCCTGCTTCTGCACAGAGACCTCCATAGTGGTGTGCAGAGCAGCTTGCAGCCCCCCCCCCCCCCCAATCAGAATGCAGCGCAGGAAACTGCTAATGATGGGCCATTAGTCGCTGAATGGTTTCGTCCCTGCAGTCGGATGGGATGGGAGGTGCAGTGGGATGTGGGTAGTTGGTGTGCACAAAAGCCTTTCTGCAGGAGTGCTTGTGACGTGTCACATTACCTTTCATAGGTGGCCTCCTACTTTTTGTCTTTGGCCCCATCTCTGCCCCTCCTAAATTTGATTCCTAGTGAAGCCACTGACAATTGGGCCTTTCCTGATCCACTCTGGTAGGATTTGAGAGTGCAAGCATTGGAGTCTGCCGAGAGCCATGTAGGGAATGGCCTTGCACACTGGATCCCGCCTCCGTCTCCACCGGAGATTCCCCATAGTGTGAGGTGGAAGGAGGTTGCCGCAGCCGAGGAGGCGCTCCTCTTCAAGGGCTTAGAACCCAGGTCAGCCCTCTAGCAGTGAGGGGATTGAACGACCTTCCATCAAATTTAATTGGAGTGCTCAACATTTTGGAGGAAATGTGAATCTTGTTTTTATACTTTTTCTCCCTCCCCGATTTTACACTATCCCTGCTCCAGGCCTTCTGTGATCTGCACTTGGTTGTCCCGGGTATTTTTTTTGTCTCATTGTTAATCGGCTTTATCCATATGTCTTGTGGCTACTGTTTGTAATGCGTCCAGCTTTCCGACGCCCTCATAGGAACACGCTGGGCTCAGTGATTCGCTTTTCCATATCCATCTTGTGCCCTCTGCTAGAATATAGGCTCGCCATTTAAAAAGTAAAAAAAATGATGCCAAGGACTTTCAGTTGTGTAAGGCACACACTGTTGAGAGAAGGCCCCAAGCGCAGGCCCTTAAGTGGAAAGGGTGGGGTGCAGGGCTGGCTTTAGGCATGGGCGACTCGGGCGGTTGCCCAGGGTGCCATATTAGCGCTGCTGCCATGGCTGCTGGGGATGGGGGGGGGGGAATCCGTAGTCTTTAAAGTGCTCCCCGGAGCTAGCATGGTGAAGGTGACCTAATTAAATGAAAAGCGCCTGCTTTCATGCTGGCGCCGGGTGAAATAGCATGAGAGCGGGGCACTTTTTAAAATTGAATAGAGCCCAGCCGCTACACCAACATGGGTGTAGGGGTGCCTTTAAACATTTTACAAGCATCAAAGTTCTGTCATCCAAGCACATTAAAAGCCAGCAGTAGTTGCTTTTACTCGTTGTCATGATTGATTTGACCAGAGAAAAGCATAACCTATACATGCACGCATATGCCAGGTGGACGAGTGAGAAAACAGCAGCTGAATATGAGCACATGGTTTGCACTCGCATAAACTGGCTTGGGGCGCTCCACACCAACTCGCACTCCTGACTGGACTCCCATTGAAGTCAACGCGCTGAAGAAGGGTAACCCTGCTCCTGGCACTTTGATAGCAGTGTGCACCGGGCGTGAGCCAATCTGACGAGTATTTGTTGCTGCCCCACAATTGGAGCACACCTTTGTATCCGGCCCCATAAGTGCACTTTTTCATTCATGCACCCAGCCCGCTGACCGCACTACAATACCACACCAGAGACTGATGCCAGCTTTACAGGTGGCAAGTCACATATCACATCTGCCAAAAATAGAAGAGGAAAGTCACCCAGTCTGCCTGCTGCTTATCTCTGCCTAAGCTCAGTCTTGTTCTAAGCTTCAAGACACCCATCCCTTACCTTGAACCCGCTTACTTATGTCATTACACCTAGTAGACCTTTGATTTTAGCCCATCTACTGTGCTTATGTCTAGGAGTATTGCAAGCGAATTGCAAGATAAGTGGGTACCCTTGATACCTCACCTAGACGACTGTAAGACAACCGGTCTATCAGGCTTAGAAAATGCATTATGATAGCTTGTTCATGACGCTTAGACCTAGTACAAGGTCTCTCACACAGACAACCTGATCAGAATGTGGCACCAATAACAAAACTCCATCTAAGCCTCAAGGTACATATAAACGCACCACTTCGGTGGACATATGCTGCAGGCATGGCTACCCAAACAAACGTACCAGAATGCAGCAACGACCTACTACAAAATTCAGCCCAATTGGGACACCTAAAGAGTCTCTTGCATTTACACCCTCCTGGCCTCCCTCAGCTCGCGTCCATATGCCTCACCTCTTGGGTTGCTTACTCAAGCCTGGCCAGCCCACCTAATTCCTTAACTTGGCCAGATGTACACACGCATTGTAAGCCTATATGAGCATTTTCCGTACTCTGGAATTCTGTTCCTGAGGGAATGTCCACCACAATAGCATTGAGTCCATAGTAAGGGGAAAATACACTATAAGCAGACATAAAATCTTGACTTCGAATGGATTGTGTCCTCCAACGTATTCCACATCTGTCCACAGCTGTGCACTTTGTAAACTTTTTCGGCAGAGGGCGTCCACAACTGAAAAGCGATGCATTGTTGCTTTGGATTATCCCACACATTTAATGCAAGGTGTACGTTTCTGCATCATAACTTTGTGTGCATCACATTGTACTCTGAAGGGTAAACCCATGGCAGTTGAGGATCGAGTTAGCACACCTGGATTAGATGAGTTAAGGTGACCAGGCGTCCAGGTTTGGCCAGACTGTCCGGGAATTGGGACCTCTGGATTCCATCCCCCCACCCCCGTCCTCCCGCGAAATTCCTCTGTGCACGGAAGTATGGATTCCAAAAGAGATTCACTTTCGAGTTAAACGTATATTTGGATCTGCCTAATCCCCCCAATCTCGAATGGAAGCTCTGTTTGTACCCCCTAGAATAATTTACTGCTAAAGGGGGCGGGGGAATAATGCAGCATGGAACCCCAATCCCTGGGTTGACCTCATTAAATGCGGTCTGTGAAAGGCCTCCATGAAGTAGTCTGGAAGGGAAGACCATCTCCAGGGTGAAGGCAGGCAGAGGTTACACCAGGCTCTCTGCCGTGCTCATGTGCATAGTTTGAGGCATAGACCGGGTAGGGCTTGAGTGGGCAAGGCCCATCCAAAATCTGTAAATGCCCACTCAACAGTGTTGGGTGGGCATTTACAGATGCTAATGTCACTACAGTGGACCCAACTACATTAGCTTCAGGCCCCGTTTTCATAGACCATCTTGGCTACTTCTCTGCGCATAGTTTCCCCAGTCTGCTCTTCTACAGATTGTTTTGTTCTCCCAAGTGAGTACACTTCATGGGGGAGAAGTGCGGTTGTGGGTGGGGGTGGGGAGGGGCTGATGAAGGTGGTTCGAGAACGTTTGATGAGCTTAGTTGTTCCTGGTGATTAACTTTAGAGGACGAGGTGAATGCATCAAAATACAACCTGTACTAGTGCAGGCTCTCACTTGAAGCAAGGGCCGCCGCCATTCACTTGGCCCTTTTTGTGAACTATTTTTTTTGGGTGGCAATATTCGTGGAGTGGGACAGTGCAAGCTGTGCCCAAAGAAGTGTTGGCAAAGGATGGACTTCGTAATCTGCTATCCATGGGTTTGCTGAACTGTAACTTGGCTGATTTATCCAAAGGGTGAATGCTTACTATAGTGCCAGCCAGTGCTTCAGATAAGATTTTGAAGGCAGTGCATTATACTCCTCCGCTCCCCCCCCCCCCCATTTTTTTTATTTTTTTTTTATAGTTTGGAGTACAGTGTCTTTTTTAAGAAGTAAAAAGGGTAAGCCCATTCAATAGAGGTTTTATAAGTGAGAAAAACGCTGTAACTGTAAAGGAATTTATTTCCTTGAACCTGGTTATTGATGCACATTAAAAGCTGCATTTGTACCTTTCCAGATCAGGCAGAAATGCTAGTAGTTTTCTCTTGTGGCACTGCGTGTACTACTGGTCCAAGCATATCCATGGAGCTGTGCGCTGTGCGAGTGAAGGCAGGACATCCTATGTCTTTCCCATTTTAATTTTTTTTGGTTGGGACTGTTTTTACTCCCCATTTTTTTTTCTTTTTTTTTTCCCCTCTGGAGTATATGCCCATTTTTAGGGAGTAAAAGTGGCTGCTACACCCCTTATCTGTAGGGGTGGTGCCAGCACCGCTGGGCCAACTTACTTTGCAGTTGCGTTATAAGAGTCACACCTATGGGAAATATCCCAGGGCTTTAATGCGCTTTTTCTGCAGGACTCCTCCAGTGAAATTTTGAATTGTTGAGTTGTCAGGTTCTCCCCTAAGTTTCATGGGCATCACTTCTATCATGCATTGCCCTTCAGGGTGCTGTGACTCGAGCAAAGATAAAAAATACCATTAGACATGAGGGATTGTTCAAGAGAGGCCCATCCTTGGTGTGCTGCTGCATACGGGGATCATCTGTGCTCTCACCACCTGTCGCCTCACCCTCGCGTGATGCAGTTCATTGCGGTGCACCTTTCATGGAAACGGTGCATCCTATGGCCTGGACCCCGAGATTTGTTCCTCGTGTTAGGACCAGTCCTAGGACCATATTGATGTTTCGCCGATTTCAGGCATCAGTCTCATGTGTGCAGGCACGGAAATCCAGGGAAAGGAGTGGGGTGTTCAAATGTCATGTAGCTAGTAATGTCCGGAGAGTCCCAATGGGTATCTTTGCAAAATTTGGTGCAGGTTGGAGAAACAGTGTGGAATTTTAGAAGGAATAACACTCCGCCAAGCCACAAACCCATAAACAAAATTTGACTTGTGCTGAAATCCGGGTAACTGGATGGGGTGTCCAAATGTACTGTTGCTAGTAATGTCTGAAGGGTCCTAACTGGCAACTATGCGACATTTGGTGCAGATTGGTGAAACAGTGTGGAATTGTATGAGGAACAAACCCAAGAAAAGAGACTACGCCAGCAAAATGCCAGAACAATATCCTAGGGACTATCTCTGGAGGACTTAACTCAGATAACAAAATGCACTACTTCCTCTGAATGGGTCCCCCACTAATCCCAACAGTGACTGATATAATGTCACTTACACTGAGATGTATTATGTGCACAAAGATTGTTCAATTGTTATGTCACGACAATTATGAATATGTAGTTTCGACACAATATATATTTAACCAACCACCTTTCATCGCACATGATTGACAACCTTGAGATTCTACTGCACTGAGGGCTGGAATATAAATGACCAATGAGTTGCATGTGGACTTGTTTTAACAATAAGATCCTTGCTTACCGGTTAATGATTACTGATATGTCTTGTAACAAACAAACCCTGTGCACAGCATTGAGGCACACATGATAAAACAAAGCATAGGCCGTACTCCACAAGATTAGATGCTTACTAGTAGCAATACTAGATCTATCCATCCTCTCACTTGACTGAAATTCAATCTCAGCTCAACATTATCAGTAAAAAATGTAGTGACCAATGAGGTGCTCTATTACATGTCACTGACTCAAGGCTGAAAGCGAACCTCCACTCATACAATGGACTATCGGTGAGAATTTAAGATGACCAATGAGGTACCTGATAAAAAGAATTATCATGCAAGGTGCAACGTGAACGTCAGTCCATACAGTGGACTTGTTCATCAATAAATACGAATGTGGATTTTTACTGATGCTCATAGGGTTGTCTGATACCCTAACCGAAACTACGGGGCCGACCGTCTTGGGATTGCAATATTAAGAGAAGGTAAATGGATGACGAACCAGTACAATATTAGTACAACCCAAGGCGCATGTCTTGAAACATGATGACATCAACACGCTGATTAAACGTGTTGCGGCCATGACGGTATATTCACACGATGCAGGAAGGACAGCGCTCGGAAACGGGTGGAGCACCGCCATCCGTTAAGCATAAACCCAGCGAAAGAAGTGCTGTACACCAATATAGGTAAGTGGAGCAGCACTGCCGACCACTCTGGGACTGGGGAGTTCACCGTTAGGAAGTTCTTAGAATTTGTTTGACTAATCACACTGGACACTCGACCCTAAAATAAGTTATAAAACTGATACTTGGGCAAATGCAGCTATGTTATAAGGGACAGCACGTTCACTACCAGTTTAATTATAGAACAGGTTTCACAACACGATGGCCCAACCTGTAGAATAAACGCGTTCAGGAATGGGGGCTGCACACGTTACCGCATTAGACACAACCAGTCGTTTTGAACACGGGTTATACGGTCACGGGACACCCTAAAATAGACCCAACTGGAAACCCAGGCGGATACAATGAAGCAGTTTTAACAAACTAATGTCACACTATTCTGACAATAACCCAAACTTTAGGTTACTCCTATCTAAGCTACGTTACCTTTGGATGTAAGTAAACTTAGATCATTCTAATGGACGATCTCCTAATATTGCAAACAAGAATAGTTATGAACCATTAGCAGAGTAGCTTTTTTTATTTTATTAATCGGGCATATAATTGGGAATTCTTGCAGAAATGGCAAGGAACTCTATTTAGAATTGAATCCACCTTGACCATGTATGGGTCATATTTAAAGAACAAAAGACTCATTCAAAAAATGGCAGGACGAATTAATGGCATTTATGACATGGATGTCGCACCATTTCTACTACAGGTTGCGTTCAGACTGTAACACTTACTGCTTGATATTGAAAGAATAAACCATCTAGAGATTAACAATCTAAGACACTAACCAAATACCTGACCACTAACACATTACAAAACACACTTTTAAATTGCACAGCTACTAACCTTTACATTTCTCCTATCCCTCCTTTCCTCCACATTCCTCGTTCTAAAACCTGTTAATTTGTGATTTAGTTATCTTGACCCATCATATAATTGTGTAATTGATCAACGACTCACTAAATTAGAATCTACCACAGAATGTTATTATAAACCTAAGATTGTGAACAGACTGTGACTGAAATGATGAATTACAATATATACAACTGCAAATCACTGTTAAAGTACACATCTACAACTGGCGATAATTAATATGCCCTCTATTTGACTAAGAACTAACTTGCACATGAAAATGCCAAACTGTATCTGACAATGAACTGTCAAGTAAAATTAGATGCTTGTACCCGAAGCAGTAGCACGTGCCTCCAAAAAGGAGTAATGTTGGCACAAATTGTGCGATAACTATGCTTAGAAAATTAATGTTTCTAAAAAAATAAATACAAGACTGAATCTGAAGTCTAATTAAGGCTGTCCACACAGCCTAAACCCAGGTGCCTCAGTAATTGAAAATTGGGTTTCCCCAACTTCAAAGATCTCATTCCTGCAACTTCCAATAATAACACGGAGACAGAGTTTGAAGTTATCCTTCTACTTGGCTCCGCAGGAAACCTCGTCCAAGAGACCTTAGCGAGAGTGAGGTTTGGAGGCAGAAAGGTAGTGCCATTGTGCACCAGATAGTCTTAAATAGTGCAGTTTGCTTAAAGGTGAGTTGGTGAAGCCTTTTGAAGGCGGGCATGGTGGAATCCCAGCATGTTGGGTGAAGTATTCGTGGGTGGGTTGGCTCTGCAAGCTTTGGCACATGGAGAGCTGCTTTTTAGGGAACGCTTCCAAATGGAGTGGGCAGCAGCAGCTGCATCGCCCACTCTCTCTTCGCTCACCGGGCATCAGCCCTTCACTTCTACATGACTGGTATATCCAACCACTTTTGAGTATCTCGTGGAGGACCCGACATGCAAACCGAATCAAATGAGCGGGGAGTTGTTGCTATACGATGAAAGGCAGGGCTATCCAGAGACCTCTTAGACCACACAACTCCTCTAAACTCCTTGGGGCGCCGCTGTTGCAATTGTGAAACCTTTCATAGTCCTATGTTGACATTAAAAGGAAATTTGCTTTGTCGCAATTTTACAACAAAATTAGTTTTGTCCAGGCCATATTAAAGCAATGTTACTTCTTGCATCTTGCCAGGAGTCTGTCTTGAAGTAGTCTATGCACTTTTATTACTATTGCATGATTTAGACATTTTATTGGCTATTGCAGAAGTGTCTGGCAGCTTGTCTCCTTCTACTTAGCCTGGTACCCTGCTCCATTTTATCTCGGAGGCTAGCTCCTGGGCAACGTTATCGCATTAGTTGCAACACGACACAGCACCCCACAGGTTCGATCCTCGGGTCCTCGCTTAGAAACCTCTGGGTATTAAGCGCTTTATAAATAACCTATCATAACATGTGCAAAGTATCCTTATGACGGCATGTAAACTAGGCATTGGTAAGATGACTGGGTCGCTGACTGGGCCATCTGAGTGTTCAGATATTCAAAAGGTATTGGCTAACCCTCTATTTTTGCAGGTTTACTTGCAGGCGAGGGGTGAGGTGTGTTTTTGATTACTTTTTTTAACCGAACTCTAAGGTGAGGACTAGCTTGTGGTGATATATATTTTTGTTAGATCTGTTTCAGTTCTTGCTCAAGAGGTTTTTAGCCTATGGCGAACTTGATGGTGACGTGTTCCCCGGGGAGAACTGCCTTTTGGTTAATATTATCGTGTGCCAGACTGGTAGGTGAATGGAAGCGCCAGTTTGCGTACCACACCTGGGGCTAATGCACTTTAGCACCCCGGGCACACAGGGCTGTCCTTCGGACACAATCGACTGTATGATCTTGACACGCAACACCTAGAAAATTACTGCTCGCAGAGCCTTTGTGACTTCTGTACGAAGCCACACAAAAGAAAAGTTGTCTCACATTTCACCTCTGCCCATTATCCTCGCCTCACGCCTCTTTCAGATCTTGCAGAGTCCATGCTAATGGCAGCGCAGTATAAATCCCAATAACTTAAAATATTTGGCTAGAAAAGACCTGGGGTGCTCGCCATAGAAGTTCGACATTTAACGCTAGACAAAATGCATGCACGCCTTTTTCCTGAATCTCGTTTTGGGGTGTAGTAGCCATTCATGCCCAAGCAGTCTGGCCCAAGCTACTTCACTGGCGCTTGGGTATCGGGGGGGGGGGGGGGAGATCTCCTTTTGAGAGGGAAGGAGACTCTCTGGCAGTAACCTGGTATTCCCTCTTTCCACTCAGGTTATGACACTCTTTTTGCATATTGCAACAGAGAACCTGTTCCCCTACTCAGTACTGATGAGGCTTTCTTCCATTTTCCTTATGGAAAGACTGAAGAGAAAGATTGCGGGGGTAATGCAGAGCACTGAACTAGATGCACTCTTGTTGTTGGAAGTATCTGATAAGTGCCGGGACATCCAAAACCCCAGCACCACAAAGATGGACATCCAGGAGAAACAGATCCACATTACCAGACGCGGGTCGGGGAATAAAGCAGATGAAAGCTGGATAAGTCGCCAGGCCAGTGGCTTTCGGCACCGCCGCAAGAGGCTGGAAGGAAAGTATGCCGTTCAAGAGCCTACAGCAGGAGAGGCTGCGAGAAGGAGGCCATGGTCTATCGGGTGAAGAGCGGATTGGATGCGGTCAGCAATACAAGGCTCCCTGTCAAAGGAAGCGAGGAATGTGGAGAACAAAAAAGCCGCCACAGGAGACCAGTGAACCCAAGCAAGGAAAGTGGGACACCAAGGAATGGGAATGTTTTAAGAAGGGGAAACCAGTGGAGTTGGGGTTGAATATCCTATGGATAATTGAGTGGCACTGACATAGGTTGAAGACCTGGCAGTCGAGTATACCAGGCAACACGTGGCGGGTCTGGACCAGCACCCAAAAATGTATGTTGTAAAAGATGCCCTGTCGGGAGAGTACACCCGCAAGGAGATTCCCAGTCTTGGACCTGCATGCAAATGCAAAGTGAACATTGTAAAGGCACGAGGGGAAGACGTGTACCCCTTTGGTGCAGCTATACATGGATGCCCTGGCGGGAGAGTATAACGGCATAGGAGAATAGTGAATGTGCAAAGTAAGAGTTGCGAAAGCTTGGTAGGAGAGTATACCAGGGCCTGTGAAATGTACTTTGAGAATTGGGCGGAGGGCGAGTGACCTCTTAAGATTGTACATACACTAGGGGAATGGAGCCATATCCCTCCCGCCCCCACCCAGAGCAAGAAACTTAAATTGGACAATCCTTGAGGCTGGGAAATCCACGGTAAGGGAAACCTACTCCTGTGATTAAAGGGCTATAGAATCCTAAGGAAAGGAATTGTTTGTGGAGGAAGGCCCAGGGGAAGGAAAGTGTATATATATCTCCCTGGATTGGAAAGTTGTGTGTCCATTGGAAAGAGAAACCACGGGGAAGGAAAGCCACCTCCCGTGGCCTTTTTTATTTTGACGGTGTAAAATGCCAAAGGACATTTGCAGAAAGGGGAACACCTTCCGAGTATGATCAGTTGTAAATCATCCTGAGAAACCTCAGGGGAAAGGAACCCCTTTTTGAGACTTGTGGAACTTTGATTATTTTGTTTCTTGTTGCACCCTTTTGGAACTTTGTGTTGGAACTATGGATGGGACCACCTTTTACCAGTTGAGGGACTATATTGGTTTTTCACATTATCTTATGTTTATGTTTAGAATGTAAGAGTCTGGTAAGGATTTTGGACGCAGGACGAGCAACTCGTCTATTTTCTTCTTTATTTTTTTAAAATGTATTTATTTTTTTGACATTCCAATACTTTTGCTTCCTTGAGGCAGGGAAACCCCCTTTTAGTGATGGGGCAAGAGGTTTTTTTTTTTTCTCCAACCCTCTCTTCTGTTCTGTCCAAAGGTTTATAGCAGTCAACACAATGCCCTTGTGCCGAGTCTTACTACTCATTCCTTGCACGTGCCATTCAAGAAATAACACCGTGCAAGATCTTCCAGAGAACTCGGGATTGTTCTTCCTGTACAGTAGCAAATCCGATTCTGAAAGTTATTTCTAACCAACGAGGAAGTGCTCCTTGCATGGCGTCCTACCTGTTGAGACTGATTGCCAGATGCTTTCTAGATTGCCACTTGGGTTTTTTGTTTACTTTATGGGCCAGAGGCAGTTTCTTTTTTTGTATGTGTGAGATAAAATATTCCCATAGGGTGCTGCAGCAGGGCACCACATGGCCTGCTTTGGAGTGGGCTACTCTCACCCTTCTCCCCCCGCACCCCCTCCCCAACTGTGTGTCTGGGTGTGAGCAGGTTCCCTGCAAACATGACTACTACAGCTACCAGGCATCGGTGCAGCTGAATCATCACTGTGGCAATAAGCCTCGAGCCGGTGGGCCATTACCATTAGGCGGTAATGGCCTGCCAGCAAGGGGCTTATTGCCATTAGTATTTCGGGGTTTTTAGCCCCGGGATACTAATGGCACTGTTATTTTTTTCAATCTGCTTTTGTTATGCTGGTTGAAAAAAAAAAAAAGGCGGCGCTACAGTACGCGTCGCGTACTACCATATTACTATGGATCAACAGGGTGCTATTTTGGGCCAGGTTGATTCGTAGTAATGAATGGAGAGGTGAGTAAGGAAGCATTCTGACCCGGTGTGCAGTGCGTACACAGGATTACACTGTGGTATGGCTCGGAATTGAGCCAATCCACTTTCAGTGTATCCCGTGGCATCTGCGCACCGGGTACTAATGATTGATAACCCCTGCACTTGCTTTGAGCTGCAAGCAACGACTGCCTCCCTGACGATGTGAAGAGCACAGAAACCGGTAGGAGGAGAACATCAGTGGCTGAGCAGGTTAACTTTGCAGGGAACCAGGTGTTGTATGGCATTTTATAGCGCACATATACAGTGTTTCAAGGCACAACGAGTCAATGATCTGACTAGGCCAGGTGGCATTGAGATCATGCAAGTGCGGAGGAGGAGGGGGAGAGGGGGATGGAACAGTGCAAGGAGGGGGGGCGTGCAGTACATGGAATCAACAGTAATATACATGAAAAACAATAAATAAGTATGGCCAGCTGGTGGCAAGCTCAAGGGTAAATGCAGACCTCAAGTGTCAAGTGCTGGTAGGGGACGTAGGGATCCAGAAAAAACAGCCCCTGAGTGCAAGGGTTGCCAGGGGGGCAGTACAGGAGTGCAACTTGAGGGGAGCTGACCTGGGCCCGGGATCAGAGGGTAGCCAAGTGACCAGTGCAGTTTCGGTTTCACCCAGGAGTTCAGCAGGGGAGAGGAAGAGAAACCAGAAGCAAAGAGGAAGGTCTTGAGGTGCTTCCGAAACCGGAGATGGTTCTCCTCAAGTTTCGAGACAGGGAGGCTGTTCCAGAGGGAGGACCCAGCCGAAGGAGATCTACCACCAACTTGCTGCTTTGAGAAGCGACTGACCCTGAGGGAGTTGGAGAAGGATGAGCGAAGGGCTTGTAAAAGAAGATATTTACGAAGAGAGTTGAAGGTATAGATGCTTCAGGCCCTATGCCTTGTGGAAAATGCAGCAGGTTTTGAACTTAACCCTTGCAGCCACCGGGAGCCAGTGCAGGGATTTCAGTCCTGGAAAGATGCGATCCCTGGGCTTGAGACCATGGACAAGTCTCGCAGTCCTGTTCTGGATGAGTTGCAGAGGGTGGAGAGAAGAGGCAGGCAGATTTAGAAACAGGCTGTTGCAGAAATCCAGCCTAGAGAGACCCAGAGCTCTGGAGACAGTGAGCTTCTGGGGAAAGAGGTGCAGCTGGTAGTGTGACTACTTGGAGATGTGAGGAGAGGAGTGTGGAGTCGAAGATGACCCCAAGGTTTTTAAGCTCGCAGGTGGGAGCAGGAAGTGGGCCTAGAGAGGCCGGCCCGAGGGACAGCAATGGAGGGAGCAGGTGTGCTGATGAGGAGAATCTCAGCCTTACTGCCATTCAGGCAGAGATCATTGGTGGCACATCCTTCTCTCATTTCTGACCGATATCCGAGAGTGAGAAGAGGTGGTAGAAGGGAGCCTGAAAATGAGCTGAGTCATCTGCATAGCACTGAAAGTTGGAGCAGAGAGCGGCAATGCGGTGGGCAAGAAGTGCCAGGTGGGGTGGGGGGGGCAGAGGGGGAGAGACCCCGACTGACACCCGCCCCCCGATCAGTGATACCCAGGGTGAGCAGGATGGCATGGTTGGCCGTGTCAAAGTAAGATGAGGACAAGGGTATTGGAATCGAGGTTTGAGAGCAGGTCTTCGTGGATGTTCAGGAGAGCAGTATCTGTGCTTCTGGCAGCTCTGAAGCCAGACTGATGGTCATGGAGGCAACTGACAGATTCAGTGGTAAGATTAAGCTAGGAGATGGGCAGCTTTTTCAGGAATTTGCCCAGGAAAGGAGTGATGGCGATCGGCCGATAGTTAGTGGGGGGCTGAGGGTTTCTTAAGAAGGTGCACAAGGGAGTGCTTCGGGGGGGTGGGATGGGAGGACTCCAGTGGCGAAGGAATGGTTGCAGAAGTCAGCCAGTGCAGGAGCCATGGTGTCAATGTGGTCCTAGATGTTTTTGGAGGAACAGGAGAGAACCTGTTTTGATTAGACTTTCATAGATCAGACTTGTCTAGAAACCTCGTTTGAGGGGGGGGGAGAACGGGGGACAGGCAGAGAAGGAGGGAGAAGAGGGGGCCAAAGAGGGGCCAGAGGAAGAGCTGGGAGTAGACTGGGGTTGGGAGTGGCGGAGAGAGGAATGAGAAGCCAGCACCGTGCTGAGGGCCTGGGAGGGGACAGGAGAGGTATAGACTGCAGCAGGATTGGCCAGTTCCTTGCAGATTTTAGAGTTCAGCCACGTTGTTAGATGCTGCAGAGACGCGGGCTTGAATGTGGGTTCGGTATTGCCTTGAGCAGGCGGCAGGCCAGTTTGTCGGAGGATGTACCGCAAGCACGCAACTTCCTCTTAGCCACCCTGCACTCGCGTTTAAGGCTGATGAGGTGTGAGTCATACCAGGAGTTGCACTCGGCTTTGGGCTTTAAGTGGATCCTCATAACGGGGACAAGAACATCAAGAGTATTGGATGTAGCAGAGTGGAGCATGGAAAGGGGTGTCGGGGTGTGAGTCAGCCAAAGGGGGAGGGGTGGGGGATGAGGAAGTGGCAGCGAAAGCCTCAACTGACGCACGCTTCATGGGTCAGATAACCGAGAAGGTAGGTGGTTGTGCTGGAGTTGACTTGGCCTGAGGTAGAGGGTGAGATGGGAGGAAAGGAGAAAGTGATCACTCCAGCAGAGAGGAGTGGTAAGGGGGGGGATAGAAAGGGGAACGTCTGAAGAGATCAGAACATCTGAAGTGTGCCCAGCAGAGTGAGTTGGGCCAGAGGGGTGGATAGAGAGTGAGAGTTGCAGAGGTCGCTAAAGAGCCAAGAGGAAGGACGGGAAGCATCCAAGTGGATGTTAGTCTCCAAGAAGGAGGAGTTGAGTGATCGAGACTAGGCGGGAGGAGGAGTGGTTCGCCCACTCGGAGGAAGGAGCAGATCTGACCAGGTGGCCGATAGATGGTAGCCACACTAAGGGAATGGCTGGGAGAGGGAGAGTACCTGCAGACAAGGTATTTGAAAGCGGAGTAGGCCTGCGTGGGAATGACTGAGGTAGGAATCCACTCTGGGAAGATCAGGGCTACACCCTCTCTGCAACGGTTGGATCTGGGCGCATAGAGGATCTTGTAGCCATCAGGGAGGAGTGTCAAAGCTTGGGACAGAGCTTGCCGTGAACCATGTCTCAGTGAGACCGAGAACATCGAGGTAAAGTTCTTCCAGGAGGCGGCAGATGTCGGAGGAGGGTTTGATAGCTGAGCGAGAGTTGAGTGGCAGTATGGAGAAGGTTGCTGTCCTTGAAAGACTTCTGGGGAGGGTTACAAATCAAAGGTATGCCCTGTGGAGGTGTAGAAGAAGCCCAAAGGGGGGCAGAAGAGGAAGGAGGAGATGGCAAGGTAGCCAAGGAGGAGACGGCGGGGGAGGCAAGGAAGCCATCGAAGGAAGAGGGACAGCAGGGGAAGAAAGGAAATTGATAAGCGGGAAGCATTTATCAAAGAGAAGATTGGCCTGAGGGCCTTGGACCAAGACTGTACCATTAATGTAAACATTAATGGTGACCTGAGTGGAAGGGGGCCAAGAGGGCGTGCCACCATTAATGGGAGAAGAAGAGCAAGGAGAAAACACAGATCATTTGAAGAGTCCATAGCTCTGGTGAGGGAAAGACAAAAAAGGATGTCGTGAGGGTTTGCCTGGAGGAGGCACTGGTATAGGTGTCAGCGATGGGGAGACCAGGATGTCGTTTTTTTTAAACTTCTTCCTACCAGATTTAGTGAGAAGAGCAGTATAGTCAATGGAATAGCAGTCGGAAAAGATGGGAGAAACGGATCACCATAGAGTAGGTAGGGAGAGAAGAAGAAAAGGGATTTTGGGGGGGGGTGCGGAGGGTGGAGAGACACTAGGAAAGGACACAGGGAGGGGTTCAGGCAGATAAGACAGAGCAACGAGATAATAGTAGACAGTTGACCAATACGAAAAGAGCTCAGATCACAGTAGAACAGTTTGCTAAATGAACGATTTGCCGAGAAGACAAAAACCAAGATGGCACAACATGGGCTCTGTCTTAATGACTATAAGACAGGGCTAATCATCCTTGGTTCCCACCTCAGACTCAACAGATTAGATCCAGCATTTAAATATTTCAATATTTCATCATTGATGGCAATATCACCTAAAAACCTTAGGGTAGAATCAAGATAGACCCCTATCTCTTACAAGACAAATGCTGTCACCTCGTCATCAGCCTACACATGTAAATTGATCACAGCATGTCGTCCATTCCTTACCACGGCCAATTGCACCACACTTGCCACAACACTCATCCTGTCGAAACTCGACTATGCGATGTGCTATACAACGTAATTTAAGCAAGTTACAGGTAACCCAGAACAATGCAATCAGGGCAGCACTAAATATCCCAAGGAATCAGTACATTTCTGACACCAGACACAGCCTACACTGGCTTTGTATATACCAAAGAATCTCTCTCAAAACCCTTGCACTCACGCACAATTGCTTGGTCAACAAGGCTCCAAAATAGCTGGTGAACCGCTTCACACCCCACACCTCATTACGCCCACAAAGAGCAGCCCAAACTCACTGTCTCTCAATACAGAGGTTCAAGCTCCAGAAAGCAGGGGGACCAGCTTCCTGGTGATTGCCACTAAACTATGGAACTCGCTTCCCAATCCTCTCAGATCTGAAGCCTCCTTCCATGCTTTTAAGGGTAAAGCTAAATTGTGGCTTCTAGCGCAGGACTCGTAAAGCCTCCACTTGTCTCCTGGACCTTACTACTCACACTGCTCTTATACAATGATTTTCTGTTGTCTGTCACCTGGCTTTGCCAGGCCTTGTTGTCCTTGATTGATTAATCTGTAATCTCTCGTAAACACCTTGTAAGTATTCTTTGATATGTTGTTATATTGATATGTTGTTATGTTTGCTGTATACTATGTCACTGTAACCACAAGAAATGCACCCAGATGCCCTTGGGCCAGGCGCGCTATATAAATGCACAAAATACAAATACCATATGGTCCGTTAGAGCACGCAGACTTTGATATGCAGTATATACCGTCTGTAAATATTCCCTTTATAAAATTAATGTGTGTGTATATATAACCTTATGCAAGTCCTTGTAATCTCATAACTGTGTATATGCAACTTTATGTAAGTCCTTAACGCGCCCAGATTCCCGAGGGTTTGGCGAGCTTAACAAATCAATAAAACACAAAACAAACCAGAATAACAAGGACAATGTAGTTGGCAGATGAGAACCTGGAGGAAGGACGAGTGCAACGGAACACACAGCAGTACCATATAGGACAGGGAAGTCGGTGAGGTGAGTACAGAGACCACAGAAATCCAACAAAGGAGATGTCGGCAAAAGCGGACCTAGAGGAGGGATTAATATAAGGAGAAATACAGGCAGTGTAAGCAGAACTGACACTCGGTGAGGAAAAAACAGCAATGAAGAGTGATGACCTAAGTAGGCAAAGATACGGCAGAAAACAGGACAGTAGGACAAACCGTGATCAGGGCAGTCCAGGCAGAACAGAGGGCGTGTGGGAGCAGGGGGCGAGGGGTGTTCAAGTGAAAGTGCACGAACACGCACCACACTGGCAGTGCAAGGCAATGCACGGGACACGCTGTCGGCGAATGGGAGGACACGCGATAGGGGAGTTGCGAGGAACCACGGGGGCTGGGAGCAAGGCAAGCACGGAGCATGCGGTCAGGGGCGCAAGGAGGAAGTGAGGGCACGTGAACGGGGGTGGCGAGGACATGCAGTCAGGCGGGAGCTAGGGCCACGCAATCAAGGATTGCGAGTGAAGGTGGGCTACAGTGCGCATGAAGGGCTCAATGGTCCAGTGCGAGATGCTGCGCAGGTGAGTGGGCGAGAATGCGTGCAAAGCGAGGGTGGAGGGTGTGGGAGGAGGGCAAGAAAGTGCAGAGCAGTCAGGCAAATGCCCCAATTCTTACCTGGCAGCTGCAGACAGGAGGGTGAAACGTCCGCACTCGGTCTGTGCCGCAGAACCCTTCATATTTGATCAAGGATAGGCGTCCCCTACCGCGTAAACCCAGGGGAGTAACTAAACAAGTAAACAAGAAAGAGGGGGTAACGCGGGGCAGAGTGCTAAAAAAAAATCAAGCACAATAAGTAACCATCAATATGAGAGTACTATGAGGGGATGGGCCTGGCCAAGGATAGTATAAAATCAAAATGTCTTTATTATTCATATATTAAATTACATAACAAAATGCTGAATCCATGATAAAACAGCATAAAAACAGACCATAAATATGGAATATATACAGGTAAAGTGCATGACAGTCAACTGAGCTCCCTGCATTGCAGGATGAGTATAAAGTGCAGTCGTCCCCCCAAAACTTGGAAGGAAAAAACAGTCTTGCGGAAAAGTCAAAACAAGTTGGGAGGGAAGAGACACAAGGGGAGGGAAGGCACAGGAACTGAAAAAAAAAGGATAGGGGGGGATACCTTGTTAGGGTCCTGATACTAACCCCGGTCTCAAACTGCATGCACAGTCCAAAGGTCAATTCTCAGTCTGGCTGTAACTATTCCATTAATTAAGAATAAAAGACAGTGCAGAATTCCAAAAATACAGCTACTTTCCGGTCTCGTGTTCTGGAAAGGTAAGTTATTTATACACTAACAGACAGGCTTGCAGTGCAAAATTAATGAGAGGTGCAACCTGCAGCGCTTGTCACCATTTCAACCTAAACAGTCAACCACCGGTACCTAGTGTGACTTCCACCAATCTCGTGTGCCACACTGGTATCACAAAGTAGGTAGTTTCGACCTAAAAAAAATTGTCTAAGGCATCGGTCTCTTTGGGGGAAAAAGGGAGAGATGGCTTGACAGTAGTCTTCCTCAGGACAGGCCAGAAATGGTTATGCAATATAGGAGCAACAATGGATTTGAATGGTCAATGGCTGGACAACTAGAGGAAAATGCATGTGTCCTTCCATGGCCTGATTCTTCTTTTGCGTTTGTGTGTAGTCCTTGTGTTCCTTCTTTGTCCAGTTCATCACTACAATCCATCAAGAAGTTCAAAGAAAAGAAAAAAACAGACATATGACAAAGTTATAAAACGCATATTAAAAAATCCTTGGCCTAGCAACCCCACAGTTGCCCAACATGAAATGTTACACTATGGTTCTCATCAAGAATCCAATTATTGCAGTAATACCTCCATATGGAATCCGACTGCAGAACCCATATCGGGCTCCGGGATGTAGAAAAACGATCCACCCCGCTAAACCCAGCGTGCATCTTCAATGGGATAAATCCAACCAGCCAAGTGACCGGGAGAGGAGAGCCTAAATTAATGGAGACCTTCACTACAATCCCAGTGGCATATATATGTAAAGCTTAAACAACACTCCCGAACAACGTAAAGGTCCAAAACTTCAGAGTAGGGAAAAGTCAGCTCCTCCTGGGCGAAACCACAGGAAGGAAAGACCCCTCAGTTCTGGGGCTATTATCTTGATGAAGTGTAGTTGAAATCTTTAGTAAAGGAATTCAATCTTGATTCCACCAGCTAGATGACTACTTGCTGAAAAGAAAGGAGAGGAAATAATTCTAGCAATATAACCAGCGAAAGTATGTTCAAAACATATGTAACATCTACTGATCATAGATCTAAATTAAGGCCAACTTGCTGCAATGGTACATGTGTCCCCTCCACTGTTCAGCTCAATACCAATTGGGTAAAATGGGTGAGCAACAGTGGTAAACAATCGCTGTGCGTTGCTACAAAACACTCATGGAAAAGCCCGAGGTGTTCCATGTCATACCTTGATAAAGCAATCATCTATTGACCTGCACTCCAACCTCACCATAATGGATGTAGTGCACTTTAAACAAACTGGCCATTAAAACGGAGTAGATTTATGTCAATTCATGTCACCCTAAATAGGGTGGTGTCAGATGGAAAATCGTACAGTCAAATTCGCTCCTCACGCCTTATCCAGCCAAACAATGACTGGCAGTTGTCAAAATGTATTTACAAAATGTAAACAATTGCAAGCCGTCGTGGATGCACATCTTTGTGCAGCCACGACAGTCGATACAAATGCTGGCAATGGCGTATGGGTCTAGAAATCGGGCATGACGTTCTCTTCTGCCCCGTATAGTGCCAATAGCCATGCGGGCACAGCGGGGAGAATGAAAGGGGTTGGGGGGGAAGAGAAGCCAGGGGTGGACGGCCGATTCCTTACCTGAGAGATGATGAAAGGAAGCCTCTGCCATGCAGTGCATTTGCTCGCTCGTTCGCTGGAATGTGGGCCTGTGACAGATCGCCGTGCGGGTTTGTCCAGTAGTCCTCGCGTGCATCCGGGATGTTCGGGAACCGAACTCCCAGCTGCTGCTGCTTCCTAAAAATAGTGGAGCCCATAAAGTAATGTGACTGCTGATCGTGGTCACGTGATTTGGAATCCAGGAGTTAGTCTAGCCCCTTCATAGCCAAACGCTTGCGTCGCTCAACACCGCGGCCTTGTCCTGCGAATGCTTTGCCGCAGAGGCTCCCGGACCTCGGATTTTATAGGCTCTGTAGCGTGGACATAACTACTCCCCTCTTTCCTGTACTAATTTATATGGAACACTGATTAAATTCTTTAACTATAAAATTTGAGCGGCGCTCATTTTGACAAGCCATTGAATACACAACACATAAATCTGGTGTCTGGATGGCGGCATGATGATCGGAGGTAAAATGCTTTTATCTATCAAAGAGGATGCCACTGAAAACAGGATTGGGATAAATGACACATGTGCAAGCCGAAACTTAAAGAAAACGAATTCGTGCTACAGTGATCTTTGGGGTGGGGATGCGTAAACCATGGTAGATCTGGTGTTCTTCCATGATTTGAAAGAACACCCTGCCCCCAACCGCCCGCGAGCCTCAAATCTTCCTCTAAACCACATCAAACCCCATTTACCTTGGTTCTCCTGCCTTGATTCTCTTTGTAAGAGTATAGGCTGCTTGCTGCTGGCCTTCCTTGTCCGAAAAGCATTTATGCCTATTGTTCTGGGCAGAGGGCGTGAACCTTTCATCTCCTTTTCTGTTTTAGTAGCTGACACCGGGAGCAGACGTCCCTGCCCCTTGTCAAACCCTCAGGCTTGACAGCAGCCAGGAGGACCCAATTTCGAAGTCGGCTCCAGGGGGCAAGCAAGTATCTGCAAATCGCAGGGGGGCGGGGCAGGGGTTCCAGGAAATGTGTTGCTGAGTCTTTCAGGGGACTGGGGTTGGTGGGCTACCAAATTATATACGGGGACGAATTGCAAGAACATGTCACACCCGGCATCAGTTACTGTCCCACAGAATGCCTGCCCATTGGTTCTTTCTAGTTGCTGCAAGCTTAATGGGGCACATGAAGAGTTCCCGATGTAACCACCCTTTTGGTAGGTCCCCGCATTCAGAGCATTGGCTCTATTATGGAGAGGTTTGCTGCATGTATGTAATGTTCTGGTTGTTCTGATTGAGTTGTCCCACCATGTAAGGCAAATGCATTGCTAATGATGTTCAAGTAACTTCCTTTTAAAATAATGTCTAACTGGATCAACCCTTGCAATGTTTCCAGGATTAAAAGCCTACACAAAAAACTAGAGCTGCAGTGCATTCAAAAGTTACCAAATAAATCCTTTGTATAAACTGCTGCGAGTTAGTTAGGTGTGTGTGTGTAGTTAACGTACATGTGCCTAAAGCTCACCCGAGTTTGATGGGTTTATTCTGAACCGGGCAGGTCCAGACACCGTATCGATGACTTGATCTCCAGCCTGGCAAGAATGAAGGTGGCCCTGGGAAGGCGGCAGGGGTGTGTTTAGAGGAAGACACTTGCACAAGCGCAGGGGGGCATTAATCCTGAACCCATTTATAGCTCTTAGTTCTGAAGTCCTGCTCAGTCACTTGAAGACCCGCTTCAGTGTGCACGCTCCCGAAGCGACTCGACGGTCTGCAGCTCACCAAGCTGAACGCCTTCTCAATCGTGGAGGTATGCCCAGGTGCCACAAGGGAGAGCCAGCATCCGGGTGATAACGGCGCCTTCTAGAGGGCACCCCCCCTAGACGCCCCCCCCCCCCTCCCTCCAACCCCCCCGAGTCGATCACCTGTTCCCTGCCTATCCCTTAAAAGCTCAGAAGTATGGAAGGGAAAGGATCGGTTAGTTACTGTGCGCAACCAGTATTGCCTCAATAGTTGCACTGAAAACCGCACCCGCTTAGCCACAAATGGCGGCAGGGGGGCTTTCAGGGTCTTGCTATAAACGAGACGCCAGATTGGGCCACTTTGTTTGAGCAGAAAGCCTTGCATGCCAACACACCTGTTTTAAAGCGCCCATCTCGGGCTACAGTGTTGCCAGTAGAAACCACGCTCTTGTGGTTCCTCGAATTACTGCTTTATTTTTGTGCTCTACTTCCTGGTTGCCGGCCGGCAGCATTGTGTTCTGGTACGGGTTTCTGGTTTTGTGTGATTGTGTTAACAATGGATCTTTTCTCCGTCTGGCTGCGTGTTGCCAGACATTTGGTGCATCCTGAATGTTTGGTTTAAAGATGAGCAGCTTGTTGATAAGGGCAGCTCTGTAACTCTTCCTAGTGCAGGGGAGGACCAAGGTATTTTCACTTTATAGAATCTGATATGGGAGGTCAATCTGAGCCAGGCGCATGATGTCTGTCTGAGAAACCTAGAGGGGTTCTTTGCCCTGGTACAAAGGAAGGGCTCTATTGGTGAATGGGGGATTTCCCCATTTTGGATAGTGAAAGGCTCTGTGTCGCAGAACCTGAGATGGGTGCGAACTAGATATGTTATTTTAGTTTTGTCAGCCTTTTTTATTATTATTTTTTTATAGTTGTAGGATCTTATATTTTTTTAGGGTATTGGAGTGGCTGATTATCTGCAGGGGCTGCTCACACGGGAGGGGCTGCATACTACGGGGTGGTAACTTAACAGGTTCCCTTGAAGTTTCAGACCCCCTCTTATCAGACTCTGGACATCTTTCCATTATGCTCTTCCCCTGTCTCCTCCTGTCCATCCTCGCTGATGCCTCCCAGTTTCCATAAATGCATGATGGAGCACCCGGATGCATTATTTAGAGGAACGCTTTAGTTGAGCTCCTTGCAGTACATACAGTGCCTGTAGGGCGTGGCCACGTCACCAGAGACAGTGTGGCGAGGCCGCTGTCCTCCATAGCAGCCCCCGGGGAAGAAGGGGAGGTAATGGCACCTCCTGCCCCTGCAGCCAGAGGCGACCAATTGGAGGGGTGTCTCGGGGAATTTTCAACTTGCTGTGGTCTCCACCTTTGTTGGTCTCGCCTTCATGCTAAAACATGCATGTAGGTGATGTATTTTGGCCCCGCTGGACTCTTCCATTCACAGACCATAGGCAGTCTTCAGCTTTTATACTTGTTTACCCAGTTCTTAGCATTTATTGTTTGAGAGCTGAATAGCAATGTTGCTCACAAGCGCGTGTATACTGTGAATTGCTATGTCGGTGAGCCTGTTCCATTGTTGTACTGATCTCATGTGTGTCTATAAAACATTTTATTTTAAATCGTAAACCTGCGTTCTTCCTCTCTAACATTCTAGCAGCATTTCATGGCCCGTTGAGAGGAGCTGCTGTATTGGGAGGAGGAGAGACCGTTATTCCAAAGGACATTGTGTAGGGTGACCAGAGTCCCAACTAAAAACCAGAGCCAACGTGTGAAGTCGCTATAAAGGACAGAATCGGGACATTCGAGGCTCCTCTCTGAAACCTCAATCTGACAAACCATAAGCCAAGACCAGGGGTATGGACTAGATTCTGGTCGATCGGAGTTTAAAAGGTACCCCAATCTAGCTGGCGTGAAGTAAACTACTATTTTAGGGTTATTAATTCTTCTAGGCACATTCTCTGTAGATTGGCCTTTTTTAATTTATTTTTTTAATGTTGTCTTTGTAGTTCACACAGGCGCACCATTGATAAATACACACTTAACACCTGTGCAAGCAGTGCCCCAAACAATGTCTCATTGCGCCTGCCTCGCTCCACCTTTGCACCCATCCTCATTTTGCCCTCTATAGTGCCCCCCCCCTCGCCTCGTTTCTATTTTCTGATCTTGTGGCAATGACGGATGCTTGGGTTTAGGCTGCCTATTCCCTCACACAACCCTATCCGCGCTTTTGCCCCCTGACCAGAATGCACGCTAAAAGTCCGTGCTAAAACACGGGACATTGTCACTATTTCGTAGACACTTGAAGGGAATTTGTGTGAAACCGAGACTCCCTCCCATAATCAGGACGTCTAGTCCTACCCTTCTGGCAGTGCTGTGCGGGAAGTACCCCCGCTGCGGTCTCTTATGGGCGCTGGAAGATGAAGTGGCCTCCCTACAGTTATCCTTCACGAGGAGGGAGGAGGGAGGAGGGAGGAGGGAGGAAGGAGTAGGGTGGCTTCCACTACTTTCCCCTTGCATGTGAGTCTGTAGTATGGCTTCATTCATCTTGGGAGAATTTCAATTGTTCTCTTCTGCACGGAGGACAGAAATGTGCCTTTCTCACCTAATCCCATCTCCTTCTAGGATGACTGTGAACAGAACTGGCTGCCCAGAAGCCTCATGCTCCAGCCCACTCTGTTGATAAAGGCCCAGCGTCCCACCCCCAGCTGGCCAGGGCAAGGATGGCATAAGTGGAGTGCCAAGCACAGAACTGAAATAAGGATGCAGGGTATAGTTGACTTGTGCCTTTCCAGCAGCGGCATGTGAGCGGGTGTAAAGGAGGCTGCTGTCAAACCCAACCATTGCCTACACCAGAGGTCAGCTGCATGAGTGAGGGGAGAGGAGGTGGGCGGGGGCAGTACTATTTTTGCAAAATTTGATGGACTCCAATTGGATAGAAAAACGTTGTACTTTGAAGCCATCTGAAGAATTAGTCACTTATTTAAAAAAAAATATTTAGCTGCATGGTTCCGAGTTTTTTTTGTTTTTATTTTAATTTTTTTTATTTTTTAAACCAGATTGTTTTACCCTCTCATGTCTTTTGCCAGTAGTTTCTTGGAGTTCTCTGGACAATTAATTAGCAAAATATAAGAACCTAATCAGTGCTGCGGTTACTGAGGGTGAAAACCATGATTCCCCGCACTCCGTTCCTTAAGGATCTGGAGGCACTGCACATTTTTCTAGAGGCAGCACTTCCGACTCTGTTTTATGCTTTTGGAACATTACATGCAGTATTTGATGGTTCCATGTCTCTTGGCAATGCCTAGGCACTGATGCCACAGAGTTGGCCAGGATGTCCCCACCGTCTCACTTCTGTTTTCATGGTCCTCTGCTTTGTGGTCACCTGCCGGCGGCTCCAGCTGGCCTGCCCTTCTTCACTCTCCTGTCATTCCCTTGCTGTTGATCAGCATGTGTTCATTGCCGCATGCTGTTGGCTTATTTGGACTCGCTGTATTGTAGTTATTTGTATAGCACCTTTCCCCATTTGTATGGCCTTGTAGTGGAGACTCCCTCAGGGGGGCAAAGTCCAGGTATGGGAACATTCTCAAAGGCTTAAAGTGCATGTGTCCATCTGGCCAATATTAGGAATTGGGTGGGCTGGCTAGGCTCCATTAATCAAACCAGCAGGTTGGGCATGTGGACGGGTGCTGAGGGAGGTCCTGACAGAACGCCAGTGCAAGAGACTCTGCCCAGCTAGACTGAACATTTTTGTAGGTTGTCGTGTTGAGGCAAGTCTAGTGTAGGGGTGAAGCCATTATGTGTCCCAATTTGTCATATTTGTAGCTGAATTGTAAAGTGTGTTCATGGATAGCCGTGCCGGCGGGAGATGTCCACCGAAGTGGTACCTTTTCATAAATACCTTTTTAAACTCAGGTGGAGCTCATCCTCTCTACCTTAGAGACCCCCCAGCAACTTTGCTGGATTTTGAGGACTTGAATTTTTAACCTGTAGAGAGAGACTTTTATTTATTTTAGTTTTTTTCCCCACTCATGTATTTTTAATGTGATTTGAACACCGTTTCTTTTGGTTGTGGAGTCTGACAAACTCCATAGGCATCTTTTACAGTGCGTCACACAGCACCTTCAGTGCAGCGACACAGGGAAGTGTTTTAGATTTTCCAAGGTTCCAAGGCAGCCGGCACGAGGTAAGCAAGCCCATCTGGGCACCCCAAACTCTTTTTGGGAGCCAAACTAGGCCCCCAGGCCCACCAAGCATCCCTCTCCCACCCCGCACCCTCTTCCTGCTTCCCGCTCCCCTCCCGCCCACCCACCTCTGCTCTGATTGGGCCGTGAGCACTTCATCACTGGTCCTCCCAGGGCAGCCCTCTGCCTGGCAGCCCCCTGCATCTAAGGGCCCCAAGGCCAAGGGCGGCTCCAACAGAGGCGACTCCAGGTGGTGTCAGCAGGTGTCCGCAGGGGAAGCCAGTGGCCAGCCGTCAACCAGCAACTACAAGGACCAGTAAGGTAGGGTGGCTGGGGCTGGGGAGAGGTACAACTCTACCCTAGATACCTGACCACTAGGCAAAACCTATGTCAATCAATGTAATTACCGCCCATTGCCCCAAACTGCATTGATAGCAAGGCCTCCGTGCCCAAATAGCATTGTGTGATCCCAGACTGCATTGTTGGGCCTCTCTCCCACTATACAGGTGTCCCAAACTTAGCGGGGCCTCCGTGCCCAAATTGCATTGTTATCCCAGACTGCATTGTTGGGCCGCTCTCCCACTGTGCGGGTGTCTCGGACTTGGCAAGGCCTTCGTGCCCGGGTTGCATTGTGTGATCCCAAACTGCATTGTTGGGCGCCTCTCCCACTATACAGGTGTCCCAAACTTAGCAGGGCCTCTGTGCCCAAATTGCATTGTGTAATCCCAAACTGCATTGATAGCTGGGCCTCTATGCCCAAATTGCATTAGGGCTGATCCCAAACTACACTGTTAGGCCTCTCTCTCCCACTATACAGGTGGCTCAAACTTAGCAGGGCCTCCGTGCCCAAGTAGCTTTGCGTGATCTCCGAGTCGCATGGGTGGGCCTCTCTCCCACAATACAGGTGTCTCAAACTTAGCAGGGCCTCCGTGCCCAAATTGCATTGTGTAATCCCAAACTGCATTGATAGACTGCTTAGGGAGAAGAACAGTAATAAGAGCCACCGATGACACCCAGCTTGATAACCCTTACCACCCCCCCCTTTGCCCTCCTAGGACAGCGACTGAACCGGAATACCACCCATATACGGAGCCAGACTAGTAGCGGACACCCCCTCACCAGCCACTACACCACAAGACCACTGATCCAAAGCAGGACCAACTGGACGTAACTAAACAAGGACTAGACAATTCTCAATCCTACAATGCCGCGCAAACGTCCGATTCCGAGGAAAAGACGAGGGAACAAACACGCCAGAACAGCAACCTAGAACACCCATAGACTGGACCGCCACAGACAGGAACCCAAACCGAAGGAACTCTGAGAGAAGAGAGAAATCCCTCTACCTAACTCATACCTCGCAGACAACTGGCCACCACGGCAATCCAACCCAACAACAATCAACCTAACACAAGCAAGTAGAAGGATGACCAAAACAAACAACATACAGACGACGGACCCAATAACCCCCTACATCACCAAAGCAAGAGGAACTTCCAATCAACCACAACCCCCGGAAGATGAACCCGATGAAAACACAAAAAACCCAAGACAAAACCTAGAAGAACTCTTCGAAGACCCTGACACCCCAAACACCGCAGCCCAACAAGTGACCGACCAAGAAGGAAACCTCAACACCGAGCGGAAGACGACCTCGACAAAACCCAATCCAAACAACACCTCCAAACTTCACTGCAATCTAATAAACGCAAGATCCATGTCAAAACACTCAACAGAGATCTTCGACCTACTTGACGACAACGGCATTGACATCCTGTTCATCACAGAAACATGGCTGGACGATCACACTCCAAAGCTGCCTTCCGACAGACTTCAAATGCCTACAAATAAACAGGAAAAACAAAAAAGGAGGCATCGCTATAGCATTCAAAGAACACCTGAAAATAAAAACTTACGATCCACTCAACATCCTCAACTGCAAAACCAACCTAACAGCGAGCCCAAAAACCAACATCACGTTCATTCTGATATACAGACCACCAACATATGATGCAACATTCATCGATAACTTCATAGAAGCCATCACCAACCTAGCCATCAACCACGAACACCTAACCATCCTGGGGGACTTCAACATCTGGTTTGAAGACAGCCACACCAACTCCCAAAACTCACTAATTGAACAACTCAGTACCATGAAACTACGACAACTAGTCAAAGGAGCAACGCACTTGGCAGGTCACACCCTAGACGCAATTTTCGCCAAAGAAAAACTCATCACCACGGCACCTCCGATACAAATACTGTGGAGCGACCATCTTATCATCCCATTCGTGATCACTCTGCCTAACCAAGCCTACATCCGAAACTCACAACCACCACCAAAAAAACTGGAAACGCGTCAAAGAAAGCAACCTATTCGAACAACTGGAATTAACGAAACCCTCAACTACAGAACTGGAACTAGCTGACCTAGATGGCAAAGCAGAAATACTGCACAAATGGATCGCAGATACGATAGACAAGATCGCCCCGGAAAATATGTTCACCCCATCAAAAAAAGAGCAATGGCAAAATGGTTCACCCCAGTATTAAACGACATGAAAAAGGAAAACGGAAAGATGGAATTGGAATGGAGGAAAGAATACAACCCAGGGAAAAAACACTGTACCAGAAACAAATCCGTGCATACAAGAATGAAATTCAAAAGGCAAAGAAAAGACTTTACGATGACAGAATCAACGATGCCACCAACACACAAAAAGAAATGTTTAGCATCATTAAAGAAATGAGAAACCCACCAGGCTGTGATAACACCCCAATCCCCTCAGAAAAACTAAGCAACGACCTGGCAGATCACTTTAAAAAAAAAAAAAAAATCAATGACATCCGTCAAACCATACAAAAGCGACCAACCAACCACAACATACAACCCAACTCGGAACCACAACACAAACTGCAAAGCTTTCCTGAAATATTAGCAGAGGCATTAGCAATGCTGGTTAAACGAAGCAAGAAAGCGGGATCACCCACGGACCCATGCCACCCAGACATCTACAAATCGATCCTCGCGCAAGGATCGCCAGCAGAACACTACAGAAACCTTCTAAATCTATCACGATCAACAGGGACTGTACCCAAGATCTTCAAATCGGCATACATCAAGCCACTCTTAAAAAACACAAGTGGTGACGTAGATGACCATTCCAACTACAGACCGATCTCTAACATCCCCTACCCAGAAAAACTTCTAGAAACCTACGTATATAAACTAACCCAAGAACACGTAGAAAAACACCACCTGCTGGACCAAGCTGAAATCGGTTTCAGACCAGCGAGAGGAACGGAAACAGCACGACTATCCATCTGGGACGACCTCAAAACGAACGCAGACTCGAACACTACTTCAGCCCTTATTCTGCTTGACCTCTCCGCAGCCTTTGACAGTTAGCCACGACACCCTGACCAAAAGACTAGAAAACATAGGCATAACGGACACAGCACTACGCTGGACCAAATCATTCCTAACGGACAGAACAGAAACCGTATGGATAAAACCTTTCAAATCCACTCCACAAGTTAACGACTGTGGAGTACCACAAGGATCCTCACTATCTCCACTATATTTCAACATCTACCAGACTCCAGTCATCAGAATCTTCAAAAAATACAACATTACATGTTACAACTACACAGATGACACTCGGATCATATACAAAATCAAAGACACTGATGCCGACCATTCATCCCTTACTGACTGTCTAAAAGAAGTCTTCGACTGGATGGATGCCAACAACCTGAAAATCAACCCAGGAAAGACAGAAATCATGATCGTATCCAAAGACCAAGAGAACGAAACCACCATCCCATGGCCTACGGAAACGGGAAACGCACCAACACCATTGGAGGTAGTAAAGAGTCCTAATGGACAACAACCTAACCCTGGAGCCACAAATAAATGCAACAGTGAAGAAATGCTTTTTCCTCCTCCGGACGGCAAGAAGAATTCTACCTTTCCTCTCCTTCGCGCACAAAACACTCGCCATCGTCGCCCTAATCATGTCCAAAATGGACTATGCAAACAGCCTCTACCTCGGAATACCTGAATACCTCCTGAAGAAAATGCAACGGATCCAAAATGCAGCAGCAAGACTACTCCTCAAACTATCCAGAAGAGATCGCATCACTCCAGCCCTAAAAACCCTACACTGGCTCCCAGTTAAACATTGCATCACCTTCAAAACAATGTGCATAACGCACAGGGCAATCAGTGGACAAGGAGCAGAATTCCTACAAAAGAAAGTAAGTCTACAAACCAACGAGACCCCTCCGATCGAGCAACGAAATCCGCCTGGAACTCCAACCATACCTCAAGAAAAAACTTGGAGGCACCTCCTTCTACCACTTAGCCGCAAAAACCTGGAACAACATCCCAAAGGAAATAAACACTGAAGATCACCTAAAATTCAGGAAATCACTAAAAACCTGGCACTACAACACCACAGACTAAACCTGAAAAACGAAACTGGTAAAAAAGGATAACTAAACCGAAAAGACAGACATCCCTGACCGGGGAGAGTAAAGCCCACGGCAGCTGGACGGGTGACATCGGATAGACGGGAACACAGGCGGCACACATGGAGATTGAGTCAACTGACCCAAACAATCCCACCAACTCCTTTGCCCGCACCGTAATTTAATTACTGCCAAGTACCACTTTGGGGTGGAATTATAGAGACATTGACAATCCCCACACTACCTGAGAGGTTGTCATTAGAAGCACTGGCCACGACAGTCTAAATGGAGGATAAGGGGAGCCACGAGAGAGCATGTTCGAGGTGAGGGCCAGAGGAGTAAGGAACCTGTAGACCAGTCAGTCCCAGATCAGGACGGAGCCACAACAGGGGAGACTACGCAAGCCGAGCGCTTCTATTCAGGATAGAGATGCAAACTAACCAACCGTACTAACCACTTCCCTTTCTGCATACAGCTCTCAAACCCAAAACCAAACACAACCAAAACCTACAGCACAACAAACCGCACAAACTTCACTACATTGCAACAACAAAACAAAACACACATAGCCTTGCACAACAGCACACAACGACTACTGGCCGCAAACACCCCAGGCGCAGCCAACGGACCCACCGGGCTGAGGCCGCCAACAGCACATCACTGCTCGCTTGCATTTTCCCTGCTTCCTCCCACTAACTCAACCCCCCCCTCCCTTTTCAGAGCCGCCAGAGCGCCAAGGGACCACTACGGTGGTGATAGTGCGCGGTACAAATGTCCTTTAACATTAAATACCTTCTCTTGGATAAACTACTGTTTCCAAGAGCAGTAAAGTGAAATTGACTTTACTTACACTTGTAAGATAGTGTGTGCTGGGTCTAGAAAGTTTCAATAGGGTGCTGGAGGGGTTACTTAGTATCCCCTTTTTCTAGTTTCTCGTAACATTATCTTGCCCTTTCCTCGAATGGCTGGTGGCAGTGGTTTACTTTTAACTACTGTGGTGTGCATTTACTGTGGGCTGCGTTCACAACTGCAGTGAAGCACCCAAGGGTGCCATTTTTGTCAATGGCCCCTGTCTTTTTTTTTTTGCCATTTCTTTGTGGAAAGGTCCTTCTTGAGATTTACTCTGCGCGCCAAACCATGTTTGGTCTTTGTTCATTTTGTCTTTGGCGGGATTCAAGAGTAAAGGCTGCTTCTGGCTCCAGTGTGTCTAGCGGGGGCAGGAAGGGAGCGAGGTGCCCGAAACTCCCTGAAACGGCGGGAAATTGCAAAACGCTGATGCAACATGGTGCGGACCCGCCTGTTTTTATTAAATTCCCCGTGATTGGCTGAAGCGAAATCTAGATATCTATATAGATGGTACCATTGAAAAAGTTATGATTGGTTGAAATTTGCCGCTTGTTTACAAAGGAGGTATGTGAATGGGTAGACTGGCCTTTCTGGAGCTCGGGTAACTTCCTGGTGGGCCTCTTCTGTGAGGGCATCTTGCTTTCCTGCTCCTCCCACCTTCTTCTCCGAGCCACACTACACACATGCCAACCCACCTTTTATCCGCAGCTTTTATAACCATTTCATCATTCTTCTGCAGGTCCTATCTTCCACCAAGGTGTTGCCCATATTTTGGTAGTCCTGTTTATTCATTAGAACTTTGGCTCCTCCTTTATCCGTGGCCTTTAACTATTTCATCGTTATTCTGCAGAATGAAGGAGGAGCCATAGTTCTAATGAATAAAAAGGACTACCAAAATATGGTCAACATCTTGGTGGAAGATAGGACGACCTACAAAAAATTGGGGAAGTGATCCGACGACAAAATTGAGAAATTTAATTAACCCAATAATCGAAGAAGCAGAAGGCTATATATAAGTCAGAAAGAGGCAGAATTTCACTGTCCCAAACATCCAAGATGGCTGGCCTTCTAGTCACTGCCCAAGAACCACAAGGGCATTTCACCACCACCGGGACACCCTATTGTCTCCAGCATAGGGTCCATACTGGAACCCCTTTCTCAGTTCGTGGACTTCTTCATAAAAGACGAAGTTCCGCAAAGGAAGTCTTACACAAAAGATATGACTGCCGTCTTGGTACATCTGGGAGACATGATCCTTGAAAATGAGGAAATCTACATCGTAACCATGGACATAGAATCCCTTTACTCAAAAATTCCCCAGATAGGAACCCTTACCGTCATAGAAAAAGTGTTACAAAACAACCAACTGAGATGCCTACCACGTTCAGATGCCTACCATGTTCATTATGCAACTTGCAGAAATTGCACTCACCAAAAACTATTTCCTGGTGGAAGAAAGTTACTATGATCAAATTTTGGGTACAGCAAAGGGGGGCCACATTTGCCCTCACATTGGCAAACTTATATGTAGCAGACTTTGAGGAGACGCACATATACCACAAATCCAATCCCTACTCCAAGAACATCCTAAGTTGGCGTCATTATATCGACTTCCTGATGTTCTTCGAAAGAAATGAAGCCACTCTAAACCAATTTATTTTTGTGGATAAATTGCTTGAATCCATTCCTAAACTTCACTCATGAATCCAGGAAAAAAAGAAACCACCTTTCTAGAACTCAAAATCTCTAGGAATGGACATAACCTAGAAACTACAGTATACAAGAAGAACACAGACGGGAACTCCCTTCTCGAATACAACAGCTTTCACCAAAGAACGTTGAAAGAGAATCTACCGTTAGGACAATTTCTCCGCTTCAGAAGAAATTGTACAACACGATTCAAATATGACACAGGCAGAAAACCTGAGGGAAAGGAATTATCTAGAGAAAATCATCAGACAAGCCAGAAAAAGGGCAAGAAATATACCCAGGGACGTGACACTTAAACAACATGGGAAGAAGAGCAGAGGGGCAAATGAAATAAAAGCAGTCTTCAGTCACTCGCTGGTGGTCAACAGAATAAAGAAGGAAATGAGGAAAGCCTGACACATTCTCAATGTAGTGGGACATTAAGTTGAAACCACCACTATTTGCAATCGGGAGAAGGAACAACATCAGGGACGGCCTGGTACACACCTATAAAGAACCAGACGAAAGATAGAATTTGGAATGCACCGAAAGCCACTGGACATACCCCATGTGGAAGTTGCTCAGTATGTCAATGCACTAAACGCCCAACTTCATTTGACATAGGTTGGCAAGCACCGTGGGAACAACGAGGACTGACCAACTACAATACCACGAATGTGGTATATCTTATAAAATGCCCATGTAACAATATATATATATATATATATAACGACAAGAGCGGTGAAAACCCAAATATGCGAGCATAGATCAAATATCGGAACTAAACAAATCACAGCGCCCCTGGTTGAACATTATGTCCAACAGAACCTCTCAGAAAACAACATGACATGGACAATCTTGAAAAAAGTGTTGGTACCAAAGAGAGGCGGAAACCTAGCGGCCTTCTTATTAAAAAGAGAATAAATGTGGACATATAGATTAAGAACTCATCAGGAAGGATTAAATGAGATCTGCTGCCAAACATTAGTAGTCATGTAAACCGTACAAGGTAAACACATACACAATTGAATCAAATTTAATAGGCACTAACGAGATTAGATGTGGAGATATCATTCTGAAATCCTCATCGAGGGGGACAACTTATCCTCCTTGGTATTCTGTAATACTCCCTGATGCAACAGGCCCACGGAGTTGACGATCAGAATTGTTTGGATATTTACCCATCATGTGGCAAAAACAGACCTATTAATTGATATCCACCAAAAAAATGCCTCGGACACAGCGAGTCTCATTAGTTAAGTCCATGTTACCCAGCTTACCCAGCAATAAGCGTTATCCGGCAATAAACTGGGCACAATTGAGATGCTTCACTATTTTGATAATTTATAAAGCACTGTGATCTTGAACATACAGTAAATCATCGAAGGAGTAACTACAATCATGCAATTGATTAGATATTGACCCACACTAGCGCCTCTGACAATCAGTCAGTCTCACACCAGTAGATGAAACTACATTACCTAGTAACACACGTGACGCTTCACCCGCCAGTATAAAATGAACTGACATATAGATATGCCATGACAATTATAAGATCACTGGCACATCTACGCAAACCACGCAAGTATAATTTTTAGTGAGTCTCATTGTAGTAAAACGAAACTACAATACCCAGAAACATGCGGGGCAGGTTTGGGGATGCGCAGGACATCGGCATAACAAATTGCCGCAGAGATAAGCAATGGATATACAAGAACCCCATGAGGATTTCTAATCTATATGGTAGATCGCTGGCAGAAACTGATTTTATTGGAATTGGGGGAAATTGTAATGCGGCTCATCACGTGACCGAACTCGACACAAATACAAACAAATCCAAAATGGAGACCGCGATTAAGACCCGAACTAGGAGGAAATGCTGGTGGAATCCAGACATAACTAGGTAAACCAAAACCTAAAACAGGACTTCCAATTGCAGTCGCTCTCCACTACCATGGAAGAATGAATAATTAAGTAAAGAACACCACTAGCAATATGGGCAAATTACTGATTCGGAACATCCAACGGTTGCATGCCTCATTTCGATTTTTAACTGAGACAGCACAAGATACGCCACACAAATGTTGGGCGAGCAGCAGATACCATATAATGTAATATCCGTAGTGACGGAATAACCGCTGATGCTCGTTTTTAATTGCGAGGCTGTATATAATTTGTCATGCAAATGTGGGGCAAGCAGTTGAAACTGAATAACGTCATGCCTGGAGTGATTTAAATAGACAGACCCGTAAGTCTACATAGTCCTGACTTCAAGCAGGGACGCAAGGAGTCGGGCTTATGTACACCCGCGTTGAATTAGTATGCATATGAGTCAATGAAAGAAGTACTCATACAGCATGCTAATCGGCACTCGTGTCATTTTCCCCAGAAAATATATACCCAGGCAATCTGACATAGACACCCAAGCTGGGATACAGGCCAAGGCGAAAAATAAGGATTTAACTGGCCAAGACGTAATGCAGATGGTGTAATCCACAGGGAAACGCATCCACCCCTATCCTAAAGATACAAAGTAGGGATGTGGGTACTTTGAAAAATAGTAAACTAAGCTATTTGATTCGCAGATTATCGTGACTAATTAAGGACACAAACCTGAACACACGCACGACTGGTGTACACACAGCAGGATTGGCAGGTAAAGACTTTGAATGTTTACAATGAAAGACATGACTAATGTCATCAAGGAAGTACAAAACCATAACCTCAGCCATTGTTCTATAGATCAGCATGTACAATGACGATTGGTAATACACGAAGTAATGGTCTACATTCTAACATATGAAGACAGATGAGCATCTCATCAGGGTCTCGGCAAGATGGTATCGATGCAGAAGAATAATCACACAAGTTCCCAAGCGGGAAACTGATAGTGTCCCTCTTCTACGTTTCCCGTTCCCTCCGGGAGGTAGTACGAATAAAGGTCATAATCGACTTTCAAACAGTGTGCACATACTTTTAGAAAACACAGGAAAGTAGTGAGAGGATAGGGTAAGCCTCTTGTCTATCTCTCACCCTAGACAGGCGATACACGAGCGCTCTCTGGGGATATTTCCAGTACTTTGAGGGACAGCAAGATGCCTTTTTACAGGGATACTTAGTTAATTGCAGGGACTTGGACCAACGGGAATAACTTGATGATTGAACAGTAGTCTAAAACACTCATAACAAGCGCTGCTACCACCGGGGCTTGGCATTTTTCAGGCACAAAAGGAAGGAATTTCCTGAGTATGCGAAGTTTAAAATGGCTGCTCTTGCATATAGTCGCCCCGAATTCTTCAGATATCACAGGTACCTGAAGGGGGCCAAGTGCGGTGGGCCAGCAATCATTAGTCCAGTAAAGAAGGGCTGAAGTAGTGCCTACCACCAACACCTCAGTCTTACTGCCATTAAGTTTCAACCAGTTGGATGTCATCCATTCCCCAAACCCCTGAAGACAACACCTAAACAGAGAGGCTGTCCGAGTTTGATTTAAGTCCTGCCGAACCAAGATGTATGTGCCGTCAGCATAAGAGAAATAGCAGAAGCCATCGCGCAGAATGAGGGACAAAAGGTGCCTAATGTAGAAATTAAAATGGGGAGCAGAGAGCAGATCCCTGTGGCACACCACAGGAGAGTGAGACCGTACTCGAGCGAAAAGGCAGGGAGGGAAACCGATTGAGAGCGGTCGGCAAGGAAGGAGACGAACAGTCAAGGACTTTACTAGACAGCCCAGAAGAGGACAGCCTGGATATCAGGGTGGGATGGTCAACTGTGTTGAACGTGACTGACAGAACTAAAAGAACTGCGCTGACACCCCCTGATCCACCAGGCAAGCCAGGTCATCCAGCACTGAAATACTGACAGATTCAGTACACCTACCAAGCCGAAAACCCGATTGAAAAGAATCAAAGTAAGAGGAGGATTCAAGAAATGTAGACCGCAAAAGAGAAACGAAGGCTTCCAGCAGTTTCATGAGGAAGGGAAGCAGTGATCTGGGTCGGTCTTTGGCCAGTACCTCGGGATCTAACAACTTTTTTTTTTTAAATAATGGGATCACAAGAGCATGTTTAAGTGTGGAGGGGAATCACTCCATCTGTGAATGAGGCATTAAATGCAACAGTAATATGCAAGATTATGGACTGCAAGTTTTCCTTCAACAGGGCCAGGGGAATGGCATCAGTCGGGGAGGAAGATTTCAAACGTTGAATAGCTGCCAAAATGTCAGATTCCGAAAAAATGGGGAACCTGCGACCAGGACCTCCGAGGCGGGGGGCGACTAAGTGGAGCCATAGGCAGCTGAAGGAGGTGTAGCTCCAGTATTAATATTAGCGTGAATAGAGGTGATCTTAGCTACAAAGAAGGCAGAAAGGGAATTGCAAAGAGCTTGGGACTGGGTAGACTGAGAACTGGACATCGCAGGGGTATAGAGCGATTTGAACAAGCTGAAATAGAGCCCTAGGCTGGTTAAGGGCACCCTAGACCTTGGAGGCAAAGAAGGCTTTCTTTGCCTCGATGACCAGCTTGTGATAAACGGTAAGTGTGTGACGAAAGGCAGACTTAGTCTCAGCAGAAAAGTCAACCCTCCATTTTCCCTCCGCTTGTCTACACCGTAACTTCTCAACCTTAAGTGGATCGGTGTACCACTGTTCAGAAGGGCAAGCTTTCTGCTTACACATCCTAAGAGGAGCCAGCAGGTCTGCGGTGGCAGTAAAGGCAGACACCAGCACAGGGAGAGAACACTGAGCAGACTGGACGCACCGAGTTAACAGGGTGGTAGTTATTAGGGGATTGAGTACCCTATGCCAGCTACGTTTCAAAATCGCTGGCTTAGGTCACTTGGTGTTTCTTCTCCACTCTGCTTCTTCGAGCTAGAGAGAATTTGCTCTAGCAAGTCGCCCTTTACATGATGGCAAGCAGCAGTGCTATGAAGCCTGCACCTATACAAAGTTGCACAGAACTGGTGGCAACACAAGGTTCAGGCACAGAAGTGGCCACACTTCAGATGATGCAAACCAACGACAGGCACACATCTTCTGCAAATGCTGGCAGGGTGTCCAATGCAGTGCAGAGCTGTGAACTGGATCAGCCCACCAGTTCAGAGAAGGAAGACCCTTTGGGAAGGTCTTCGCTGGTTGAAAGAGGTCAGGTATTGACCTTAAGGGAGTTTGTGTTGGCAGTGGTGGTTGCAGCATTATCACTCAGTGTTGTCTCTTGAGTTTCCGATTTGAGGTTTCAGTTGTTGAGTGGCGAAATGGTTCCAGATCCCCTGCTGATCCACAGAAAGCTGTGCTGGAGGAGATCCCACCATGCCCATTGGAACACACTTGTTGCCTATCCAATACTTGATGGTCAACGGCGATACACCTGACCTCACTCTGGCTTTACATTGGGGTGCATGGTATTCCTTACCAAGTTCCAGCGAGTTCCCCATCGCACAAGGACCTTTCCCAGCTCTGGCCAGAGCCTGCAAAAGTGCAAGACCATATGTGGCAATTTCTCACGAGTGGCCGGAAAGAACTGCCAACAAAACCAGTGAGCGTGAAGAGCTAGCAAGTCAACCAGGAAAGCGACTTTGAACATCATATTGGCCTCAGGGCTACCAGACTTTTAAAAATCGAGTTAAGATGCAGAAGATTGCGTGTACAAATGTAAAACAAAAATTAAAACTGGTATTGCTGCAAGCCTGTGTCTGGGCATCACTGCTTCAGTGCAAAAGGGAGGATGTTTCCTCTGCACGAGTATCTCTAAGAGAAGTAATAGTGCTGCTCAAGAATACCCCACACTGGTATCCTCCGAGTCTAACGGTTGCCCCCAAAACAAAATGAGTTGAGCTGGTGAGAGAGGCTTTGATACAATTGGGTTTATTTTTATTTTTTTAATGTTGTATTCGTAATGGATCAACAAATACCTGTTGCATTGCCTTTATTACACAAGCAACGTTTATTTGCAGAACTATTGTGAAGTCAAAAGATGACTTTGACGTATGATTTTTACCTGTGGATCATCAAATGTATCTTCTGGAGCAGGCTGGTTCTAACATGCATAAACTGACATGTATATTTTAATGCATTTTGGGAGGTAAGGGGCTATTTATTTTGATTGTCAATGGTGGAGTCTATTGAGCGATCAAGAATGTTGTTGAATTGTTCTGTGTGCAGATGGGTTGGATGCTGAAATGGACTGTTGAGATGTTTGACAATGTGTGTCCTGAACGCAACAGGTCTGGCCATAATGAATGGGTCAAGAAGTGTTGGGCCTGCCTGCGCTCTGACGAGCCTCTTTTTACACCTGTTGAAAGTGTGAAGAGTTGATTGGTTACTGGTAGAATTGGTCATTGAGTCCCTTCCAGGTTTTCCCTAGCCATCAACCTGGTTTTTGTGTTCATTATAATGGACTAAGGCTCTATTCAACAAAGGGGTCAGGTATGGTGATTTATGGCAGTGTCCTCGAAAGGAAGTCCTTCATAAAACCTAGGCGTTTAAAATCTAACTTGTTAGGCAAGATCATATAATGTCTCAATTTTTAAAAAATCATGATCGGAGATGCAGCACAATAATGCAGTCAACAAATCAAAATAATCAAATTGCATCTCCTGTTAACCTAGAACAGAATAATTATCTCCTCCATTTAAATATGGACTAGACCCAAACTGCATGGCATCTAACCCTTCCAAAACAAAAAAAAAGTGGTCAGTCTCTTTAATTCGTGGTCTATAGAGAAATCTGTAACCATTTGATCTACGTTTCTGTCTGACGCAACTTGTGGTGAACATTGCACAGGGGCCGATTGCTTGGTCAAAACACACACGCGCACTCTCTAAGGTGTCTATATATTTTACAAACAAATTATCTGTGGGTAGTTTCCTTCTCTTTTGGAAACGGTAGATAAACTTCCCGACATTGCAATAAAATCACAAACGTAGCCATTAGTGCTATCCATATGTTGAGAAAATTCAACATTCCTCCCAATTTAGTGGTAGCCAAAAATGTACCTTGTGGGGAGATTTATACAGGTTTGCCGATGTGTGCATTAATTCATTAGTTGCTCATCTGAGCCAGTAAAATATTCCTACAGAAATACACGAAAGAGTGGGGTGTAATATTCCAGCCTGCATCCATATCCATGACCTGGTTCCTAGTTACAAAAACGGCAAAAAGCCAGGGGGACATGTAAAAAAAAAAAAAAATTCAAAAATATATATATTTCTGAGGCTTGTGGAATCTGCTTGGATCACATGCTGTGCATAGGCCGACATCTAGTGGAAGCTGCGGAGTATTAAAGTTTGTTTTTTGAAACTCAAATGGGCGTCGACACAGGGCGTGCCAGTAATACTATCCCTAGTGTGACGCCCACTGTACCCATGATCCCTCACGCGTCCAGGACACTCGGATTGTTTTTTTCCGCCATGCTGGTCGGAAGCACTGAGCGGTGCTCCCTGACTTAGTCAGATTTTGCAAATATTGTTTTATATTTCCACCTTTACGTCGAGTCTCCGAACATCGACACTCTACGCCGGATCGGAGAAAATTCGACCGTCGGACTACAGCGACGGATTTGGGCCTCGAAGGCCTCTGGCCTCGGCCCGGGCCTCGGAAGTCCTCTGGACTCTGCCCTGCAAGTAGGGAGAGTGGGGGGTGGCACATATCCTACACTCTTATTAATATAAGTACATTACTTATATTCCTACACTCCCAGCCCGCTGCCACAGGGTGCGTATGGAGGGTACCCCGTTTCAATTTTGCCCCAAGTGCAACCGCAAGTATCCTTGGGTTGACCGACACGCCACGTGTAACCTCTGCTTGCCGAGGGACCCCCCCGAGGCGAATTGCAGAGCGTGCAGTTGGTTTAAACCGAAGACCCTTAAGGACCGTTCGACAAAGCGCTGGGCCCACCACGCCAGGCGACAAGAGGCCATGGCCATGGAGGGTGTCTTCAGCGACGCCATACTTTCGGACGGCGAGGGCAATGTGGCGTCGATGGACAGCCAAGCGCAAGAGGCATGCTTGGCTACGGCAGTCTGGGTTCAAGACCGAGACCCAAGCATCATTGATAGATAAGCCGGTGGAGCCGGATCTATTGTTTGGAAAGGCGATCGAGGACGCGCTGAAGAATGCCAAGGACGAGTACGAGACACTCAAGTCCCTAGGGCAACTAACCAACAAACCCCCTAACCAGAGAGGGAATGACAATTTTCTTCAGCCTCGCAGACAAAACTCCCAGAGAGGCTCAAACTATTCCCAAGGCCAGGGTACTACATGGAACACTAACCAGCAATCTACCCAGAGTTATGGCAGGGGTAACAAAAGAAGTTGTGGTAAGGGTAGAGGCAGTCCCAATAAAGGAGGGGGTACGCCTCCACCTAAACAGTGACGCTCCATTCAGGGTCCCTTCTCACGCATCCCCAGTAGGGGGACGCATTTCCATCTTCACCCATCACATCAGACAGATGGGTGCTGTCCGCAGGATACTGCATAGAATTGCTAGAGCGTCCCCGAAACCACCCTCCATGACAGAAAATACACTCCTTAGACCACCAGAAGATCCTACTTGAAGAGATCGAAAATCTTCTCGCAAAGGACGCGATGGAACTCGTCCCGGGACACCAGGTAAACAAGGGTATTTATTCCTTGTGCCAAAAAAAGATTTGACAATGCGCCCAGTATTGGACTTACGGCCTGCAAACAAGTATGTCAAGCCCCAAAACTTTTGCATGACTACTCTCCAAGAGGTAATTCCCCTCCTAAAAAAGGGGATTGCATGGCAACATTGGATATGAAGGATGCCTATTTTCATATTTCCATGTTCCCAGCACGCACAAAATATCTGCGCTTCAAGGTGGACAGTCAGCACTACCAGTTCAAGGTACTGCCCTTCGGGATAGCCTCGGCTCCAAGGCTATTCACCAAGGTACTGGCTGTGGCGGCGGCACACCTACGCAGGGAGGCAATCCCAGTGTACCCTTATCTGGATGACTGGCTCATCACGGGGGAGACCCCAGTAATTTGCAGGACAAACATTCAAAGAACTATCGGCCTCCTCTTCGAATTGGGCTTCTCCATAAACGAAAAAAAATCAAGTCTGGTGCCCAGCACCTCCAAGCAGTTCCTAGGAGCTGTTCTAAATACTCAAGAGGTGTTGGCTTTTCCTTCAGAGGAAATAATTCGGAATATACTACTGCAAATTCCGCAATATCAAACCGGTCGCCAGATAACAGTATGCAATGCGTTTGCTGGGCATGATGGCGTCATGTATTTACCTGGTCCCCCACGCGCGCCTGTGCATGCGTCCCATGCAAGAATGGTTGGTGTGGTCTCAGGCAAGTGGTCAGTGGGACGATCTAGTGGTCGTTTCGCCAACACTTGTACAAAGCCTCCACTGGTGGACAAGAGACAATCTATCCAAGGGGAAACCCTTTTACGATCCCGAGTTACAGGCGATAGTCACGACGGACGCATGCCTGACAGGATGGGGAGCTCACCATCTCCACCACACATCTCAGGGTCTCTGGTCTCACACAGTGGCCAAGAATCGCATCAACCTGCTAGAGCTTCTGGCAGTTTTCAGAGCACTTCAAGCGTTCAAGCCCCACCTACTGAACCTGTCGGTGCAGATCCGGACGGACAGCACGACAGCCATGTTCTACCTGAACAAGCAAGGAGGGACTCGTTCGCCAAATCTGTCCAGACTTGCCCAGAAAATTTGGATATGGGCACTCAGACGGAACATCTTTCTGTCATCTGAACATGTTCCAGGGGATCTCAATTCTCTAGCGGACGCTTTGAGCAGAGATCCCCTTCCGGAGGAACACAAATGGTATCTACACAGAGAAATCATAGAAGATCTCTTCTCTGTAGGGTTTCCCCGCTATAGACCTATTTGACACAAGCGAAAACAGACAGTGCCCAGGATTCGCATCCAGGTTTCCCCAACCAGACTCCCTGGGGAACGCCCTGTGGATGAACTGGTCAGGGATGTTTGCGTACGCTTTTCCACCAACTCCTCATCAGGAAGGTGGTGAACAAGATGAACAGAGTCGATGACGCTCGTCCTAGTTGCTCCCATGTGGGCGAGACAACCGTGGTTTCCACACCTACGCAGACTTTCAGTGTGCGATTCCCATCAAACTCCCGGGCTGGTACAATCTTTTGTCCCAGCACCAAGGTCAGAAGGTGCATCCTTTACCCAACTCCATGAACCTAGCAGCATGGCTCCTGAGGTCATAGAGTTTGGCCATCTTAATTTACCACAGAGGTGTATGGACATCCTAAAAGAGTCTAGGAAACCGAACACGAGGCATTGCTACTTCGACAAATGGAAGAGATTTGTTATCTGGTGCCAGAATAAACAAATCAACCCAGTTGATTGCACTCCTTCCACAATCGTGACATACATGCGCCACCTGCTGGACGCAGGGTTGGTTTTCAACTCACTAAAGGTACATCTGGCAGCACTGTCAGCGTACACCACCTCACATAGCAAGGTGTCGTGGTGGAAGGTACCCGTGGTTAAAGCCTTCATGGAGGCAGTAAAGAGACTTCATCCTCCTATATCTAACCCACCACCAGGATGGGACCTGAACGTGGTGCTATCTAAACTCATGGGCCCCCCCATTCGAGCCCATGCATAAAACAAGTCTCAAACACCTGACCTATAAGACTGCCTTCTTAGTAGCCATTACATCAATAAGAAGGGTCAGTGAAATTCAGGCTCTGTCAGTGCAGGATCCTTTCTTTACTATTCATAAGGCTAAGCTGGTTTTACGGACACACCCTAGGTTCTCACCTAGTTTATTTCTAAATTCCATGTAAACCAGTCCGTCGAGCTTCTGGCTTTCTTCCAAAACCCACAAAGCTCGGCTGAGGTTAAACTACACACCCTAGATGTGCGCAGGGCGGTCCTTTACTACGTAAACAAGATCAGACCGCTTAGGAAACAGATCAACTGTTTGTCTCCGTAGCCACAGGCAAAGAGGGAGATCGCGTCTCTAAGGGTGCCATCTCCAAGTGGATTGTCAACTGTATCCAGTTGTGTTACTCTTTCTGACAAAACTTTGCATTTTACTCCCAGAGCCCACTCGACAAGAGGCATTGGGGCCACTCTGGATTTCATTGCAAATGTTCCCCTTGACACCATTTCAAAGCAGCTACTTGGAGCTCTATTCACACTTTTACTCAGCACTACTGCGTTGACACCCATTTCAAGACCGATACTCAAGTGGGACAAGCGGTTCTAAGACATTTATTTGCTCATGACCCTTCTCAAATCCCACCTCCTTCTAACACTGCTCGCTAATCTATGCACAGCATGTGATCTAAGCAGATTCCACAAGCCTCAGAAGGGATACATTACTCACCGTAATCGTATTTCGAGGGGATTGGGTCCTCCGACGTATTCCATATCTATGACATGTAATCACCACAGCTGTGCTGCTTCGGAAACTTTTTTCTGCGTCGATGCGCCGTCGTCGAGGGCCTCCTCCGACGTCAGACGTCATCCGATGTGATAAGTAGGACGCACGACGCCCGTAGCCTCAGTTCCGTTTTTTCCGCGAACGTGTTGCTTCATGAATCTCGGTTAACGCCTTGACTCTTTGGAGTTCTGTTCTTCTCGGTTCTTCGAACCTGTTCGTTTTGTGAAAATCCTTTGTGTGAAGATGTCTTCGACCCCGCGTCCGGGTTTCAAGAAGTGCGGGGAGTGTGGGTACAAGATGTCGGTGACGGACTCGCACGACGCCTGCCTCTGGTGCCTCAGGGAGGCCCACGACACGGATGACTGTATCGACTGCCAGTCGCTCTCGTCCAAAGCCTTACGCGAACGTAAGAAGTTGTCGGTAGGTCGGGTGTCCAAGCCCAGGAAGTCTAAGTCTGCGGGGCTTTCGACGGATGATTCGAGGAGTGACTCTCCGCGTCATCGTCGGAAGTCTCGTGGGTCTCCTTCTAGGAGTCGGTCTCGCCACTCCTCAGCCTCTTCGAGGCATTCTCAGAAGCGCCGACACCGGTCGTCTTCCAGGTCCTCTTCGGAGGACTCTGCCCGCAACGTCGCTTACCCCACCAGCCGTGCGACGCCGGAGGAATGGGCTTCCTTCGGGAAGAAAATGCTGGCGATTCTTGAGTCGCAGGGTACTAAGCTGTCCGCGCCCCTGAGTGGGGTCGGTCGTGAGAGGTCGAGAGACACCGCTCGCAAGAGTGGTCGGCACGAGTCACGGGAGAGGTCCCATTCAGACAACGAGACTCGTTCTCGACGTACCCGTTCCAGGTCCCGGTCCTCGACGCGTTCGAGACCGCATGCACCTGTGAGGTCTTTGAGGAAGACATCAACGTCTGAGGCGTCGACAGGCTTTCTCGAGGCTCTGGCTCCGAGGAAGTCGTCGAAGCCGTCGACGCTCAGGTCGTCGAGGGACACGCTCGGGGCTCCGGCTTCGAATGCTGTCGACGCCGCCGATGCTGGAGGCGCTGCATCTGACGTCGACGCCGATTTCCTCGATGCCGATCCTCTCGGCGCCGATGCCGGTTCTCTCGGCGCCGGTTCGCTTGACGCCATCAACGCCTTTCGTGTCGGAGGTACCCCGTGGCACGGGAAAACCCCCTAGGAAGGCTCTGGTTAAGAGCAAGCACTCTCGGGTGCCTCCTTTTCGCCACCTGGACTATATTTCAGAGGCGGATGAGGATTCTGATGGCCTGGTTCCTAGTCAGGTTCCAGATGAAATTGTCTCGGGCCATAGTCAGTTTGACGATTTGAGACAGTCACTGCATGATGCCAGTGGACTGGACACCTCTCCGGAGGTGGAGTTTTGTAGGCCTGAGCCTGGCTCTCATGCCGATTCCTCATACCGGTGCCTTATGGCTAGGGTTTCTGAGTACTTGGGATGGTCTGCTCCCCCAGGGGAGTTTGTGCAGGATGATCTGACGGACATCCTTGATGTTGGTCCCCCAACTGATCCGGTACTGCCGTTCCATATGGCTTTACAGAGAAGGGTGGCGGCGGCTTGGACTGCTCCGGAGAGTCTCCCGGCGGTGGGCAGATCCTTGTCGCAAAAATACCGTCCAGCCAGTAGCGACCCCTGCTACTTGACCAGGCACCCCACTCCGGAGAGTTTGGTGGTGCAGGCGGCCTTGGCCCCGGCAAATCAGGCGTCGTACCCTACCATCCCTCCTGATGTGGACGACAAACGTTTTGATGGCTGGGCGAAGAAAGTGTTTTCTTCTGGTGGTATGGCGCTTCAGGCGGCCAACTCCATTTGTGCCTTGTCTCGTTTCACACACACTCTGTGGAACTGTGTTGCATTAGCGGCTGAACATATTCCCGAAGGGGACGAACGGGATGGTTTCCTTGCTATGGTCCACGATGGTAAGAATGCCATGTGTGAGTCCGTTCAGTCGGGTTTGGACTTGCTGAATGCGTCAGTAGGTCCATGGCGGCGAGCACCGTAATACGCAGGTTTGCCTGGTTGCGGAAGTCGGGGTTTGCTCCTGATGTGCAGTCCCGGCTCCTCAACATGCCCTTTGACGGTGAACACCTTTTTGGCAGCAAGGCTGACGAGAGCCTTGAGAGGTTGCAGACCTCAAAAGCTGCAGCGAAGTCGTTGGGCGCTGCAGTTCGCCAACCTCCGCCTTTTCGTCCTAGGGGACAGCAGTGGAGGGGTGGTTCCTTTCGCTATTACTCCTTCAGTAAAGCGAGAGGAGCTGGCAGTCAGAGGCCAACGCAGGGGTACCAGAGGTGGACGACAGGGTACCCGTGGTGCCAAGGCCGCTCGGGCAGTTGCCTCTTTGCCCTCAGGTAACGCCGCAGCCGCTCCCATTCAGTCATGAGGCAATGTCCCATGGTTCGCCGGTTGGGGGAAGGCTGGCGCAGCATCTTGTAGAGTGGCAAGCCATTACTTCAGATGTGTGGGTTCTGGAGATCATAACCCATGGCTACTGTCTTCCTTTTCGGCACAGGCCTCGCGACAATCCACCGGGGAACCTCTTTGCAGAGTCCGGATCCGCTCCTTGCGCAGGAAATTCAAGCCCTGCTGGAGAAAGGCGCCATAGAACTGGTGCCTGTAGCGGAGAGGAACAAGGGATGGTATTCCCCTTATTTTTTGATTTCGAAGAAAGACGGGGGATTGAGACCAATCTTGGACTTGCGCGGTTTGAACAAACTCCTCAGGAAGGACAAGTTCAAGATGGTTACTCTCAAGTCCTCCAGGCCCTTCAGCTTCAGGACTGGTTGGTGTCACTCGACCTCAAGGATGCTTACTTCCATGTGCCGATCCATCCCAAGCACAAGAAGTACCTGAGGTTCGCGGTTGGCGACTCGCACTTTCAGTTTCGGGTCCTGCCGTTCGGATTGACCTCCGCCCCGAGGGTTTTCACCAAGCTCATGGTGGTGGTGGCAGCGCGTCTCGGGCAAGGGGGGGATTCACGTCTACCCCTACCTGGACGTTTGGTTGATCAGGGGGAGCTCTCCCGAGCAAGTCCTGGATCATCTGTCCGTCACCTGCCACTCCCTTCACAGGCTGGGCTTCTCCCTCAATTTAAAGAAGTCCCATTTGACGCCAACACAGCGGCTCCAGTACATCGGAGCAGTGCTCGACACTTCCCTGGGGCAGTGTTTTCCTCCCCAGGTGAGGGCTCTTCACATTCAGCAGATGGTGCACAAGTTTCAGCATGCCCAGACGCTCCCAGCGTTCGAGTTCTTGAGGTTGCTCGGCCTCATGGCATCCTGCATTCTTCTGGTGCCAGAGGCTCGCCTGCGGATGAGATCTTTGCAGTGGGCGCTCAAGACGCAATGGTCGCAGTCCTCCGGCAGGATGTCGGACCCGGTTCAGGTGCCGCCCTCGGTCGCCCGGGACCTTCTGTGGTGGGCCGTCGAAGGCAACTTGATGAAGGGAGCTCCATTTTGGCTTCCCTGGCCGGAGGTGACTATCGTGACGGATGCATCCCTCACGAGTTGGGGAGCTCATGCCAACGGGCTGGCAGTCAGCGGTCGTTGGTCTCCGTCGGAGTTCAGACTCCATATCAATCTGTTGGAGCTGAGGGCCGTCAGGCTAGCCCTGAAGGCTTTTCTGCCGACTGTGCGAGGAAAGAGTGTCCTGATCCTGACGAACAACACAGTGGCCATGCACTACCTCAACAAAAAGGGGGGGCAGGGTCACTTCCTCTGTGCAGGGAGGCGATGCAGCTCGAGTTCTGGGCCATCCAGCAGGAAGTTTCGATCTCGGCAGTTCATCTGGCCAGAGACAAAAACGTGACGGCGGACGCTCTGAGCAGGCAGAGCACGATCTCTCACGAGTGGGAGTTGGCTCAGGAGATTCTCCTGGAGATCTTCGCCCTTTGGGGGACCCCTCAAGTGGATCTCTTCGCCTCCAGTGTCAACCGGAAGTGCGAGGTTTTGCTCGCGGGAATTTCCTCCAAAAGGAGCCTTAGGAGACGCGTTCGTGGTGGAGTAGTCATTCCCGCTGCTGTACGCGTTTCCTCCAGTCCCCGTCATCCCGCAAGTGCTGCGGAGGTTATGGAAGTTCGGTTCCCGGATGATCCTCATTGCTCTGACGTGGGCTCGGAGGACGTGGTACCCGGACCTTCTCGACTTGTCCATCTGCCCTCCGCGTCGTCTTCCCTACCGAGACGATCTGCTCTCAAGGGAGGGGGGTCAGGTTCTCCATCCAGAGGTCAGATCCCTCAACCTTCACGCTTGGCTTCTGAAAGGTTGAGGTATAGGGATTGGGACCTCCCTAAAGACGTGATGGAGGTGTTGCTTTCGGCCCGAAGGCCAGCAACAAAGTCTCTGTACCGTTGCCGTTGGCGTAAGTTCTGCGACTGGTGCAGAGTTCAGAATGTGGATCCTTTTGCATGTGACATCCCCATGGTTCTGTCCTTTTTACTTTCTTTGGCCCACAGGGGCTTGCAAGTGGGTACCATTAAAGGTTACCTGGCGGCGCTGTCCATCTTTAAGCGCTCGTCTGAAGAGTGTTCTTACTTTAAAATCCCTTTTAATTTCACAGTTTCTGAAAGGGCTCACTAATGTGTTCCCTCCGTCACCTGGTGCCCGGTTGGGATTTAAACCTTGTTCTTAAGTTTCTTATGGGTGCTCCGTTTGAGCCTTTACATTCTTGCCCTTTGAGGCTGTTAACTCTGAAAACTGTGTTTTTAGTTGCGGTTACTTCCGCTCGCAGAGTGAGTGAGTTACAGGCACTTTCAGTTAAGCCACCCTTCACTGTATTTCACAAGGACAGGGTTGTCCTTAGAGTTCGTCCTTCTTTTCTTCCAAAGGTAGTGACGGAATTTCATTTGGCCCAGAAGGTTGTTCTTCCGGCATTCTATCCTCCTCTGCATCCTGGTAAGGAAGAGGAGAGGCTCCATAGGCTTGATCCTAGGAGAGCTTTAAGCTTTTATGTTTCACGCATGTCCCGGGTCAGAGTGGACGATCAACTCTTTATTGGTTACGCTGGAAAGCGTTTGGGGCAAGCTGTGACGAAACCGACTTTGTCTCGCTGGATTATTTTTGCCATCTCGGAGTGCTACCGCTTGGCGGGTAAGGACCCACCGGCTGGCTTGCGGGCCCATTCTTCCAGGGGTATGGCTGCGTCTACTGCCCTGCAGAGGGGTCTTCCTATTCGCAACATCTGTGATGCAGCCACCTGGGCTTCAGTACATACATTTGTACGTCACTATTCCCTCGATTCCATCCGAGCACAGGATCTGGCCTTTGGCAAGGCGGTCCTTTGCTCTGCTATTTGATTGGCTATTCTAAATTTTGATTCTAAATTCTTTCCCTCCTCCTTGCTCTGGTACTGCTTTGGGAGTCTGTCATAGATATGGAATACGTCGGAGGACCCAATCCCCTCGAAGAACAAGTTACTTTCTTACCTGGTAACGTTCTTTTGATGGGATGGTCCGACGACGTATTCCATATCGCTCCCGCCCTGCCTTCCCCGCTGCAGAATTTCTTTTGCGATTGCAGCTTACGTTCCGCAAGGCTTTGTGTCCGACTGGCAGTTGACTAGTGTCACACGTTCTGGGGGAAAAAACTACAACTGAGGCTACGGGCGTCGTGCGTCCTACTTATCCCATCGGATGACGTCGGAGGAGGACGCAGACGCCGAAAAAAGTTTCCGAAGCAGCACAGCTGTGGTGATTACATGTCATAGATATGGAATACGTCGTCGGACCATCCCATCGAAAGAACGTTACCAGGTAAGAAAGTAACTTGTTCTTCTGATGCTTGTATCTGCTTAGATTCACATGCGACCCACCCTTCCTCCCCTCTGAGAGAAGGCGCATGGATGCTTGTAGACCTATCTTATCTATCTTCTATCTGCTTGGATCATCTGTACACGCGCTACTCCTCATGCTACCTCATGTCAGGAAAAATACAATCTGAGGGTCCTGGACGCGTGAGGGATCATGGGTACAGTGGACGTCACACTAGGGATAGTATTACTGGCACGCCCTGTGTCGACGCCCATTTTTGAGTTTCGAAAAACAAACTGTAATACTCAGCAGCTTCCACTAGATGTCGGCCTATGCACAGCATGTGAATCTATGCAGATACAAGCATCAGAAATACGATTACGGTGAGTAATGTATCCTATATATATATATATCTGCTCACCTGGTGTGTATTCTCAGGGTTGTGTTTTATTTTTTTTGAATTTTTTTTTTTCTGCAACAGAAATTTATTCAGTCCTGTATCTGAACCCTCTTCACGTAGTGTACTTCTGAAGGGTAAATGTATTCAGAGTATGAATCCTTCCATGTTTGTAGTTAAAATAAAAACACACAAGGGTATGGAGCCCATTGGGTATTATACAGGCATTATATTGTTTCTGCAGGCAGCGTATCTCTAACTCAAACCTGTGTTTTTAGAAAAAACTCCAGTGGCTTAACTGAAATCGGGCAGCTAATCACACGTGGGCTATGGTGTGAGCAGATATCTTAAATCTCCTGTTGCCATCTGTTCTCATTTTGTTTCTCTAAATAGCACGGGCTTCTCCTTGTTAAATTGCTTGCATTTCTATACAAACAAATGAGAGAACGAACCGTGTCCTAGATCAAGTTTGTAGGTTAGGATGCTTAACTACATGTTTACTATTTTATCTTGAGCATAGGGCCCTTTGGGTAGCATGCATGCAATGAATGGGATGCAGAATAACTTGAAACCAAATAATCGAGCCAACTCGGGAAGATGCCAAAGTTTGCTGTTTTATCTAAATAATTGTCTAAAACGGGGATGGTCGTTGGAGTCTCTCTGCAAATCTCATAAAAAACATTTATATACAAAAATGCCATACTACATGGCAAATAAAAACCTACGCAGGCTTGTGATTCGCTCAAGGGGAACATCTAAGAATACTTTATATAAGGGGTTGGGTTGTGATTGGATATCTATTGTCAGGTGGCCAATTTTATGCCCACCTCTAAAGCAAGTCATCTTCAACACTATTAAGTACACGGTGCATCATTGGCTTTCAAACTATAAGGCCCTTCGTTATATGGCCCTTTACAATTGTTTGGCACGCTTGTGACCTCCTGGAACATTCGGCTCACTTAGCAGCATATAAGCTCTACCCCAGGTGCCAAGAGGTGGACTTGACTTTACCTCCCTACCCAATTAGCCCATCATCTCTCATCACCCATGTCCTTTGCCATGTAGATTGTCTTTGAACTTGGCCTTGCAGAGTATTCTTGTGTCTGGGGAATTTAAGGGAGTGCGAGCATGCACTATCGTTGTTCTCGAGCTTCTCGCCCAACTCTATTTACATCCTTGGCTCACGTGACAGACCACGATTTGATCCGTTTTGCAGCATTCAAATTTCTTAAATGAATAAAACTTGGCACGCAGCCATGATGTTTTTCCATGAAATGTTTGACCATGGGTGCTTATTCAATTGTATTCTTGATACAGCTTTGGTGTTCAAATATTTGTGTTTTTTTTTGTGGTTGGTCTTCCCTAAGTATCTTAAGCCACGTCAGCAGACTACCATGTATACTACATGTTCAGAGTTACATGTGGTAAAGGTGTGTAGTGTCCAGGGTTTTGCCAGCCCACTTTCCATTTCTTTGGACTTCTTCAACAATGTGCAGATTCCGCATTTTTCAGAGGGTTAGTGTCGCTTGGAGGGGGTTCATGCCCAGTAATTCACATAATGATGACATTTGGAATAAGGCTCGAAATTGATGAGGAAATGCTACTTTTTAAACCATTTTTCTTTGGTTTATATTACTTTCAGGTATCTTTTTAAATATACATTTGAAAAAAGGAAGAACCAACCTCGATTTTAAAATAAACTATTCCACATACAATTGTGCAGGCATCATAAATAAAATCTAAAAATGCAGTTAATCATGCTAATATTGCAGCCCCGGAAAGTCTGTACATGTTGCTCTTTCCTCATTCGTGATTTCACCAGTTACTAATAATTGGTCAGTGCTATTACCAAATGTGTATGCCTGCTTTCCATACAACGCTGCCAAAACAAATCCAAGCCCAAGAACTTGGTTAAATACACATTTACCAAAAGTTTTGCAGATTAAAACAATCTAACAATATGTCTTGACGTCTCTGTAGTCCTTTTTGCGTTTGCAGAATCTGCATAACCCATAAATTATTTGCAGGGCATTCGGCAGCTCTTCTGTTGCCCATGTCGGATTAACCTAATCACGATCAGGATAAACGACACACCCATTGTTGCCTCATCCCAAATCATAGAATGTGTTATGTATTTCCTTACCCAGGGGCTCTCAATCTTACTCTGCCCTTTTTTTATTATTTTTATTTTTTATTTTTTTTTTTGTATTTTTTTATTTTTTTTTAGTGCCTTCCTCTTTAATTCTATGAATACATTGTCATACGGACTGGTAATGTTCTGGTGTCCATCTAATTCTTCAATAAATTCATACTCTTTCCCCTCAGATGTTAGGAAATGGTTGCGTCCTCTTTCAAATTTATTGCAGAGGGAGAACAATCTCTTGAATTAGCTTTAACATGTTTTATTAAAATTGCTGTCTTTTTGAATGTTGGCTGGAGTGCTTAGTGAAGTTGGGCCTCGCTCTAGGCATGGATGATTCAGCTAGCCGTTGAGGTCCTTAAATGTCACTTCTATACTATACTGTTGATGGGGCTTATTTTGTGTGTGTATGCAATAGACGGCAATAAAAGGAACCCCACCTCCCATGTTTGTCATCAGTGCCTCCTACGGTGCTCATGTATGGGATTACTTTTGCCTCTTGTGACCAGGCCAGTACCATGGCCTTGTCGAGAGTGGTGTGGGAGGCCTACCAGGGAGAAATCGAGAGCCAGTCCTACCCCTGAGGGTAGCAGTGGTAGTTGAGAGGGCCCACATTCCTGTCTCCCATCACCTGTGATAGCCTTGCAGGAATGGCAGTTTCTATATCCCTTTTCATTTGCAATGTAGTAGATGAATTTTAATGTTCCCACTATAGGCAATATATTGGACAACTTCATTTTCCAAGTGGTGACATTTTTCCAAATGTATTTTCCTGTCCCCTGCACTGTGTGGGGGAGTTTGTGGTCCCAAGCCATGATCCCTCCAAGAACCAGTTCTAACTGTTGCGCAACTGCAGCCTAGAACCCCTTTCAACTCTTCCTCCCACTCGCCCCACCCTATAAGCAATCCCCTGTTTGTCTTTGCATGAAATCTCTCTGAACCCTGCAAAACAAGTTGCACTGTAATGCCGATCATGGGGGGCGAGGAGGCTACGGAAAGCCACTTGTCCCATACCATGTAATTATCCCAAGTCACCAGGCTAACCCCTGACCTCTTGCACCCTTGCTGGGAACCGCCTCCATTCCCCCAGTTTTGCAAATTAATCCCAACTGCCCTACACTATTTTAATCCCACAGAATCTAGTTTCCCCATTGTGGGAGTGGGCTCTAGAAGTATACTTGTTCTCCACCTTGTAATTACCCGAAAATGTGTGCCCATCTCTCCCCTGGGAGTGACACAACTTGCCCTGGCAAAAGCCAAACAAACACTTGCCTGGATGAGAGGCTGGCCCTGATTTGGGTGGGAGCAACAGCCTTATATAAACCTGTAGAGCAAGGACTGGGGCTTTCTCTTGTTCTTGTTTGCTGGCAGTTGTGTGCTGATGGTGGGGGGGGCTTCTGGCCTGTCTACGCCCCCCAGTCTTTCCCTCTCCCTGTGTTTCTGTGCCTGTCCCCCTCTCCTTATGTCTGTGCCCCGGTCTCTCTCCTTGTGTGCCTATCTGCACCTGCCTTGCTCTTTTTTAATGAAACAATTTTTATTCTTTTTTACCCCACCATCTCTACCTGCCACCTTCCCTTTCTCCCTTGGTGTCCCACCCTTCTCCCCCCCAATGCATCCAAGGGTACTCCCCAGACCCAGGGTTCCATGCAGTGGGTGTGCCTAGCTAGTCCAGTGTGTCTTATTATAGGAAGAGGAGTAAATTCATTGCCAGCAGGATAAATGGATCAGTTCCTGGTTTCTACAAAGACTTTCGTGCCTTCATTGTGTTCCCAGTTTTCAGTGCAGCCTGCCTGTTATTGCCAGAGCGGGAACCCAGTTTGTCTGCATACACCAAGCACCCCCTCTGGGCCTGACTCCCTCGTCCAAAACTGTGGTTCTGCTTGGGGTCTCCCACATGATCGCCCCCATTTTGGCCTGCCTCCCACTTCCACAGCCTATTTCTGAGCAGTCCGCCTTTGTCTCGTGCCTCAAGAAGACGATTTCCATTTCTCCTAGTGAAATTGCACCAGAAGCATCCCAGTGAGAACATTGCTCCCATGCCACCATTGATTCAAAGGTATAATGGGGAAACCCATGCAGAGAAAAGCAATCAATTCCTGACCTGGTCATATTCTCCATAATCCGCTCTGTTACAGGGAAGGAAGTTGGCGGTTTGTCTGCACAAAGTGGCGGTAGATCGCTGCAAGGGTGCATTTTCGACAACGGCAGGGCTGCGGGACATGTATGGTGCATGTGTGCTTGGCAAGCACGTTTCAAGTGAAAGGTGTTCACATTATGAAAAAGATGTTGGGATATCTGGTGAGTGGTTTATGTCACATTTACACTGAACAGCTTTGATTGTGATGCCTTTTTCACTTGCAGTTTTCTGTTTGTCTTATCTGTACCACTGGCGTCGCTAGGGAGGGTGCTGGGGGGGCTTGGGCCCCCTGTGAAACCCTGTGCCCCCCCCTTGCGCCCCCTACCTAAGACGAGCAGTGACCATGTTCTCCCCCTACTTTTGTCTGTGCCCCCGTACTTTTGTCTTTGGCCCCCTCTGTGCCCCTCCTAAATGTGATTCCTGATGACGCCACTGATCTGTACACATGCCCAGTGGACATTTTTGCGTTTGCTGACGAGTGCAGTTCTACTGTGGCGTTAAAACCCTGAGGCACTAGTTACTCAGAGTGGAGGTGGAAATGGAAGCGGGAGTGGTGTGCCCGAACATAGGGTTGAGAGCATGGCTTTAAGTGGGGTAAGAAATCGAGGGGGGGCCCTCATTTGGGGGCGTGGCTTGTGGGAGGGGCGTGGCCTAAAAAGTACGCAAATCGTAGGATATGCAGACAAATATATATAAATGTTATATATTTGTGTGCGTACCTTACTATGGTTTGTGTACTATGCAAGCCATCTTTTCTAAACATAGAAATATGTAACATATTTCTACGTTTATAAAAGATGGTTTGCAAAGTACACAAACCATAGTAAGGTATGCACACAAATATATAACGTTTATATATATTTGTGTGCATACCCTACGGTTTGCCTAGTTTTCAGGCCATCTTTTTTAAACATTTCAGCTTTATAAAAGATGGCTTTGAAAGTACACAATTCAAGCCATCTTTTATAAAGCTTTGACTACGGACAAAATTGTCAGTCGGCAAAGCTTTATAAAACATGGCTTGAAATGTGTACTTTCAAAGCCATCTTTTATAAACCTCGAAATATGCGAGGAATCCCCAGGTTCGCAGAGGGTTAAAGACGCCTCGGCGACCTGGGGAAACAAAGGGACAGTAACTGCCTCTGGTGACCTCTCGCTCCAGGGGTTACCAGATGCAGTTACTAGGACTGACGGAAGTGGCAGCCAGTCACAGCGTCGCTGTGGCTGGCTGCCACTTCTGTCAGCTTGCCTGACTTGATTGCAGGCGCATCATCCCGTCGCGGCTGCGGCCGCGACGGGATAATGCATCCCGCCAATGTTGCGGTAGGACAGGGCCCCGGCTCAGTCCCACTTTTTGGAGACTGCCGGGGCCCGGCCCCGGCAGGCCCCGGCCCACTTTAAGCACTGGTTGAGAGTTTTGGTTGCTGTTCCAGTTGACAACAGGCGTTTAAGAGACCAAAATCAATTGGACTTCAATGAAGATGCGTTCCATTCAAAACAATGCCTAACTTTCACTTCCCCAAAAAGCGCAAGGATTATTAGGTGTGCGACTGCATTTTACTTTCCCGAATATTGTAGAGTGTGTGTGAACGCATGGCTGTCACAATTGTTGGAATGCAGTTTTTGTGGATTTTTGGTTGAGATTCTTCAGTAGATTACTGGTATGTTGGTTGCATCATGAGTGGTGTTCACCTGGATTAATAGACCCATTTATTTACTGATGTGGGTTTCAGCAGAAACTGCCTCTAGAAACTTGTGAACCCTATTTTTTTTGTAAGGACATTCTCAAAGGCAGTGTAGTCCTGTACCGTAACTAGTAGTACTGTAACGTTTTATTTTGCACCGATTGTGCCTAGGTGCTTCTAGGCTTCGTAAGTGGCTCTGCATTTTTTTTAGTTTGTGCTTGTGACACCTGTAAACAAAAACTATTGAATTAGAGTACAGGTGGGGAGCAATGACACATGAGGGGGACAAACAGCATGTAGGTGTTTGGTTATGTGCTCACCCATTGACTGCCCAGGGCCTTGCTAATCCAAATGGCCATTCCCACCCAGTTCCTGCTCAAAGCATCTCCACACGAGAACTTTGTCTTTTAATCAAGCCTTACCATCAAACTTTGCATTCAAAGAGCATGCCATTGATTGATTTATATATTTTTAAAGTCGTCTTCTGGGAGTTAATGACTAAATTGTAGTCGTAGACCTGCTACTGGTGTAATAATAATAAAAATGCCTTAACAGTTCTGCCTTCGGCCACTCTATTTCTAAGCACTATGCATAACCTTCACTTAAGTCCTGTTCAAAGCTAGCATTGGCAAAGCCAACAGTTTTGACTTGTGTAGAAGTATTCGTTTTTTGCCAGGCACTGCTATCGGATGCCCATGTACTCTTGGATCTGCTACCATCAACGGCCAGTTAATACCACTATGGCTGTGCCTGGCGAGCCCCGTTCCCGGGCCTACACAAGTCCAAACTGTTCATGCTTGTTCACCAGTGTTTTTAATTGCGGGGTCTCCTGAATAGAGAATGTAGATCAGGAGCAGTACCTACTTCTGGGAACACGAGCCTTTTTCTGAAGGGAATCCTCGAGTCTGATGTCTGGCCCGAGATCAGCTTAATGGATCCCTGACTGGTCCCGTTTTTGTCATTTATGGGTGAATCCGGATTTGTTACCGCTGAAGTCCAGAAGAGGAGTTAAAGGCATGTATAGCAGCCACTGGCCCTCATGCCACAAGTGACACCAGCGAGTCTGCTAGTTCAGATCTCTTGGCCTCATTTCATACTGATTGCAATCCCCTTCCCGGGGATGGAATAGAAGATGCATTTTGGGCAGAAGGTAGCCTATTTTATGTTTTCGCATGGCACAAATGACCTTTGCACCCAGGCAAGTTGTACCCATTTTTGTGGGATCCAGTAAAGGTTGCTGCACATCTCACATGAGACCCTGAAACCTTGTCTGCAAACTGTTGCAGATGGGTGTATGTGCGCAGGAAATCACATTCTGCAAAGCTGGCTTGGGCTCACTTGATTGCCTTGGCGGATCAATGATGCGCCCTGGATTGCTCCTTAATGCAGACGTCTCGTTTCCCAGCGCGCGTCCAGACAAGCGATCAATATGCCCTTTGACAGCGAGCATCTTTTTGGCTCAAGTCTGATGCATCATTATAAAAGTTTACAAACTCTCGGCCTACAGCTGATTCACTGGGCCTTTCAATCCCTGCAATACGACATCTTTGCCCTTCCTAAAACGTTCCTTGCCAGCCAGCCCTCGCAATGAAGGGCCCGCCAAATACCTCCAATTCAGTGGCATTGGTCAGGAGGCAGGACAGGGGCTAGTCTAGTAGGCCATGACTGGCACTTAACACCGATTGGGGGATGAAGGGGGCAGGATATGTTGCCTGCCCGCTTGGGATAAGATTACCTCCCAAGTTTCCCATCCCTTGGTGGGCCGGATATGGTGGTCTTGCCATTCTTGCACACATCTACAGTGTCTGTGATTTTCCCAGAGGGGCAAGAAAACAATACCGGTTTGCTCCAGGGGTGGGAAACATTAGAGCGATTCTACTCCCAAACTGGCGTGTAATATAGTGGTCTACATACATCTTCGTTCTCCGCTTTCTTTTTAAACATTTTTTTTAATTATTTTTCCCTGAACTTCAGGAAGTCCAGTCTAAACCCTGTCAAATCGGCTCGATTCACTGCCGCACTTTCGATCCCCGCGCTGGGAAGACTTCTATCCTTACCCTCCCAGAATCTCACCTTACTAATCCACCTACTTCCAGCCTTGTGCAATTTGTCGACCAGTATCGAGTTCATCCAAATTGCCACCTTTTGAGGTCTCAAAGTTTCTTATTCTTCTAGGTTTTATGGCTTTCTGAGGTGTTCAGGTACTGAAAACCAGGCTGGGGATGTGATCCATGCAAGTGGAACGAACGGAAACCTCTGCGGCCCCTACTTTAGGTAGACCTGACATCATTCTAGTTTCTGAATGCATCTACCTGGAGCATTTATGAAGAATGTTGGTTCTAGTCTGTGGGAAACACTTCTCCCAACGGAGTCCCCAGATGGTGGCGTTTGTGACTGGGGCCTTCCTGTTTTTATAGGGAGCACATCTGTCTAGTCATTCAGGGGTAAAAAAGGAGTTGACATTTTTCTTCTAGGATGGTGATCTGAAAGCCTTTCTACCATCCTCCTTAAAAACATTATTGCAAAGCTTAAATCACACGTCTGTGGTACGTTACCTAAGCAAGTGGGATGGTGTTGGCTCACTTTTTATTTGCAGGGATGCTTGGGCAACCTGGTGCCATGCACTCCAAAAGGTTCTGTTCTCCTTTTATGGCACATCTGCTGGGGAATTGTCTACTAGCAGAGGGTAGATCTGCAACTATAACGGTTCGCGCCAGCTGTTGTCATTAAATGTAGCAACACAAATTATATTGGGGAACCATTAGGAATGATACTAGTGGACTGAATCCCTGAGTGGTTAGTCCATGCAAATAATCAAGGGAAAAAAGAAACGAACACATCAGGGGCTGTGAATTAACCTTATTTGTATTAAGAAAAAACAAACATTTATGAAGACTTACATGCAGCAAATTTCAACATTGTAAACCAAGACAAGTGGAGAGGTCAAAACGTAAAAATAATCTTCAATACATTCATTGTTTCAAATGAATCCCATAACTCGTGACAGTAACATATGAAAATTCATATGCGTCAAAAGCTCAGCACTATTACCGACCTGTACTAATCTAGGTCCTATAGCGAGTGTGCAAATTAGTGAAATATCTAATATATCCAGGACATCATATTTCAAATGCCTAAACCAGGAGTCCTGATTTGTACAAATATCTGGCGCAGGGGTCTGCAGCCTTTGGCTCTGCAGAAGTTTTGCTCTACCACTTGCATCAATCTTAGTCGGCATAGCCCATGGTCTGGTATCATGGGAGCCCCGGTCCAAAACATCTAGCGAGCTGCAGGTTGCAGACTCGTGCACTAGCGCAGGTCCTTAACAAGCAGTGTGGGGGCGAGGGAGGGGTTCCGTGAGTAAGGGTAACATGAGGAGATTATTGGGGGATTTCCCTATGTTGATTAATTTGCCTGTAGTTAGAAAAATAGGTGTGCCCTGTGCTGAGGGGAATTCCTTTATGCACCGGCCTTGCCGCTGGTGAGGGAGCGAGGAGGGTGAAAGATGGATGCCACTGGTTGTTGACTGGCACTTCAGCTTTGTATGTGGTTTCTATCAGTACTTTCAATTTGATTGCGGTCCTCGTCACCCTATCCTGGGCATGAAGCCCATGTTAGTCTGAACTTCTGGGCCTTCCTGCTGGTTCGTCGAGGGGACTTGCATTTGTAAGCAAAGAATCAGATACTTCATCCAAACATGGTCATCCTGACTTGTCGCTCCTGCCTGTTGGGAGGTAGTGATGCCAGTAATGGGCATCCCTCTTGATATATCCTGGAGGTCCCGTTTCCTCTGCAATGACGATTTTTGCTAGCATATGTGGTGTGGTGGCAGAAGCAGGGAGATCTACTTCTCTGGTTTGGTGCCTTGAAGTTTGTTTATGCCCTACAGCATTTCTGTTCAGGTTTGTACGGTCCCTGTCCTGGGTGGCATTAATGTTTTCACTTTCCAGTGCTCTTTACTGTTGTATCAAATTTCAAAATGACATCTGACCAGGGTTCTCAAGTACCCACTATAGTGCAAGTTTTGACATTTTGTTAAAACATTTTCTCTAAAAACCAATTGTGCCTTTGGTACATCAACCTTGTTCTATAGTCTGCACTGGCTCACTTTGAGCTGATGCATCGCTGCCATATGCAGTTTATCATTATAAAAACCATTGTTCTCCCTCCCACTACGTCTGTGTGCTGTGTCTGAGCTCCAGGGCCACCTGTGGGGACCTTCCTTTCCTGTTTTTCCCTAATGAGTTTATTCTCTTTCTTAAGGTGGTGTCATTATCAAATCTCTCAGAAGACGAACATTCTGGAGTTCTATCTGCCTTGACATCAGTCCAAGGCAGAGGGATGCCACCGTCGAATTGGCATTTGACTGCAATATCTTCTGATCAAACAAGTGTACTGGTTTGAAAGACCACGGGGGTGGGGCTATCAAATTGGTCAATATCCTGATGCATATATGTGCACAGGAATTGGTTACAAGCTGCCTCACCGCAGGTCTCTACGAGGGAGGAGAATCCATTTGTTCGGGTTTTCTGCTTCTCGCAATGGTGTTCCATTACTAGGAATCTGTTTGGGTGCAACGTGTGCTTCTCTACTGTTTCAGGTTGATGCCTGGATTCCTCCCAGGGCATGGCAGGGACTCTAGGAGTCCAATGCCATATAGGGTTGGACTCCCAGAGTTTCTTCTCATGCCAACGCACTTAGTCCAAATCTGATGGTTTGGCACCTAGTATTGTTTCTTTCAATCCTTAACAGCCATACCATTATCATTTTTTAGGTAAGACATTTGCTTTAAAGTCTTCCATTTGCAGCATAAACGGGCCGCACTGCCTCTAGATGTCATTTCTACTCTTTGGAAACTTAAAATGGCATGCCTTTCAAAATCTACACCATTCTAAACTCTGCTACAAAAACATGGCTAAGAAAATGATGATCGATTAGGTGCAGGGGGGAGAGGCGCCATTTAATAACCATTTTGCCTCGAAGGTTTTTGTTTCATTTTCACATCCTGCAGGTGTAGTAATTATAAAACTGTAAGTTGTAATGAGTCATGGTCCCATATGAGTGTTTGCTACTTTTGTTGGTTTAAAAAAAAAAAGCATTAAGTGGAACTACTGTGTGCAAAATGACATGCAATACTCTTAATTTTATCTTTAATCCCACCCTAAGTCTGTAACTTTGGAAATTGTATGGACACGAATATTGGACAGCAGCACTCCAGACCTTTGGAGAAAAACCCTTCAAAAGAGCCAGTGGAGACCCATTTGCCAGGGTTAGTCTCACTACTTGTTTTGACGCACAACTACCACAGAGTTAATAAAGCTGCAGTTCACCTCCTAGTAAGGAGTTCTGTGCCTAGAGTTGAGATGACTGCAAGAAAGCCAGCCTGCGGTCTAAGCCTTAGCTAGCGGAGCAGAATACAAGAGCGAGTCGTGTTTTGCTTTGTTGGTATATCTGAATGCCCTGTAGTGCAACTTTGTTGGCAGCAGGTTTTTTGGGCATGATTAGTGAGGAACGTGCACACCTTCCTTGGCTACTCTGACCTCCAATGTTGGGGAAGGTGTTCTGGGTTCACGAGAAGCTGAGCTTGGCCACTCCTTTTTGTTCTTTTGCCAGTCGAGCAAAAGCATTTCAGAATTGAATGTGGAATTGCTGTTTCTATAGCTACGTGCTTTTGGTTTCTATTAACGCATTCTTAACTTCATCTTGTGTGTTGCAGTGTCTTGTGTTTTTTTTTTTTTTTTTTTTTTTTTGTAACTAGCCTTGGTTTTTTTATTTTTTAGTTTTTTTTTTACGTGTGGTTTTTGTTTTGGTGTTACCGTCCTATAAATGCCCGAAATAGCAACTTCTCTGTTGGTCAGTGGGAGGAGCTTGTATTGGCAGACAAAGGTTCAAGCTCTCTTTTTTTTTTTTTTTTTTTTTTTTTTTTTTTTTTTTTTTTTCCCCCCCTTTCTCTCTCTCAGCTACCACCGGAATTCAATCGACCACTTGAACGCACTGCCTTCAGGCGCTTGGGTGAATTTAAGTCCCTCCATAGCGTTGTTTCTAAAATGTTAGGTTTAAAATAAATAAATAACCATGGCCCTAGCTTCCTCAATTGTAGCTCGGTCGATGTTGCTGTGATCGTGCCCTCTGATAATAGATAAAATGCTTTGTTCCCTCATTTGAAGGGTGTCCCTTTCCTTGGACTAATGTCACCTTCCTGGCAAGGCTGATGCCTCCATACACTGCAATGAAATCGCCCACTAAACTTTTGACGCACCCTGCCTGTGAATGTTGAATTGCCATCTCTTGGACATTTCATCACAATGTTTTGTAGTAGTTTAATATGCCTGAAGGTTGCAACCGGAAATATACTGTGACAAGAGTGAAAGGACAGGCCGACCCTTTAAATGTGGGTGACTTGTGAGCTATGCTTCCAAATGTGTGGGGAGTCTTGGGCAAGGAGGCGGATTTAACAGTCGGACCAAGGACTGGTGCCCATGCCCCGCCCATCACCCCCTCAAACACGCCCAATCCCCTCCCTCTCGTTTTTGCCTCTCACCTCCACTCCAAGGCCAAAACCTCGGCTTCACAGGGTTTCCTACTGAGATGCTATGTATTTCAGTGTCAGCAAGCAAAGCGTTCACAATATAGAAGCGCAGAGGGGTGGGGGGTTATTTGGAGTTGGTTAGAGATGTTAACATAAATGGCAGTGATCATTACGGTTTTAATCGGCTGATTGTGGGGTGATTAGACCTTGGGTATAGTGGTACAGAACAAGCGGCAAGCAGTGTGCAACAAGGACCCTCGAGCACTAATTTTATTTCACTTTGTGTTCAGGAATCGTTTTGCAGGTTTTTATTTATTTTTAATTTTTTATCATTTGCACTGGAACGTGTACGCTCCATTCAGGATGAGGAAAATTAAGCTATCATCCTATGCAGTAATTTTTCATGTCCAGTGGGGTGGAAAAAAGTTTACCACCACTTTTTACTCCTCACAGGATTTTGTATAATTTGGTAGGCGAAGTTCAGAGAGCAGTGAGGAATTGAGGTTTGATTGCTATTCCAGATCTTCCGAAATCTACTTTTTGTTCCCCACAAGCATAGGTTTTATCCTGGTGGAAGCCAATGGATTCCTGTGGAATCTGCATGACTTGTACACCTGGCAAAAGCATGCAAATGCATTGCAGATGGCTCTCACCAACTTTAACTGGGGGTGGCATTTACACTTCTCTAGATACATTTTGCAAAAGTGAAAAGTAAAGGTGATTTTGCTAGTTTTTACGATTTACTTTTCTACTACATGCTGGAAACTATTACAATTGCATGCAAGAGGCCCTTTTGCACAAAAGAGTAAATGGAAGTGGTCTCCTCTGTGCAATTTACTAGTCAAAACAAAATTCCCCTATGCACTTTTTGTTGATCAAACTGTTTCTACAATGATTCATACATTGTAAGATTGTTTTATCATGGGACTTGTGCACTCTTTAACCCATCTGTATAAAACAGTGTTATTTTAGGTCTTCAGACCAACACATTAATTCCTATTTGTACCAACTTGAGCTAGGAAGATACCTGATCAAGTACCTACATTTCAGACTAGGCTCGAATTCCGGCATCAACCCTTAACCAAAATGTGATATCGCAGGCAAATCCTTTAATCTGTGGCATACCTGCCAAACTGAGGTACTCGGAAGTAATTCAGTGCACTGTTCCAAAAAAAGCCTAACTCAGTATTTATTAGAGTAGTTTTGCTCCATATATAACGGTGACCGTTCATAATAACCATACAAAGTAGCAGATGTTTCAAATATGATTGTCATCCTGGGGATATTGGGTACATTTCCAGTTACTGGTGCATCTCACACGGTAATGTGTTTCTGTGTTTTTTTTTTTTTTTCTAGCTCAGTTTATGCATATATGTTGAATAAAACGTGCATAACCTTTTATTCTTGGGGGGGGGGCTTAACTTTGATTCGGCTCTTGGGGTCTCTGATTTGCAATCTTCATGCTGTGGCAAAGGCTGCGTTCCTTGTGGGGAAGGGGAAAGTGGATGGAAGGTAATGAGTGGTGGATCGAAGGTGAGGGGTATGGGGCAGATGGAAGATGAAGAGGGTGCTCAAATGAGTTGTGGGGGGCTTATGGAAGGAGATGAGGAAACAGGTGGAAGAGGAGTGCAGACTTTGGAAGGGGTACAGGAGTGCTGAGTGCATGCGAGTTTGGGAAGGGACGAGCGCATTGAAGGGGAGACCAGACTTTTCACGCTAATTGATCCTGGAGGAATCACTTTAGGCCAGTAACACCCGATTAGGGGTCCATGCAGTTTACATCCAGTCATATCCCGAAATGCGTGAAAAGTAGAAGATAACTTGACTACATGGATGTCCTCAATGTCGCTCTTGTAACTGCCACTAACCCCTCCCACGCCACGCAGGACCCTCAGTCAATATTACGCACATTGGTTAAGCGGTGGGTTAACTAGGTCGCAGTCTAACTACCATAAAGCGTGTACGCTATCGCAACTGCCTTTTCTGGGGGGGGGGGGGGGGAAATAAAGCCAGGCGTTCTCATTTTATCGTGAATGACGCAGTGTGGCTCTTTCAGAATCGAGGGCAGCCTAGGGTGGTTCCGGTCGGAGGGTTCCCTCCGTGCCGCGTGACGCATCACACTGACAGCGTGTAAGTGTACCGTGCGCATGGCCCGGAGCTGCAGGTCTGAGCAACAGCGACGCGGGCCATGACCACGAGCCTTGACAACCAGGCAACGGTTAAAAATACCGAGGCAGGAGACGGGAAGGGGCACTTGCCCACCAGAGTCGTGGCCACGTCTCTGACGTGGAGGAAGCAGTCTCCAGTGCGTACAGCGACAGCCGAATTTCGATAAGCAGGCCATTTTCTCCCACATACGTGCGTTTCTTTAAATAGGCCTGACACATGGAGTCAGACAGACCTCTTGTTTGTCGAGGCTGAATCACTTTGTGCGGGGAGGGCGGATGTTTACGCCCCCCCCCCGCCCTGTTCTGCCTCGGGGTCTTCTACTTGTTCGTGCACCCGGCTCTCTGCGAGTTGTTGTATGACTGGCCTTTTACAGGACGGCCTATATGGACCTCTGAGGTTTTCCCGAATCCTACACCGACACATCAGCCAGTCGGACTTGCGTGCCAGTCCACCAGGGCTGAAGTGTGAGGCTGGTAGTGGGTGTGAGGGCTAACAGTAATGAGCCTACTTCACATTTGAATAGGATTGTGAACAACGTTTTACACTAACATTGGGATCTAGCTTAGATCTAGATCATCTAGGCCTTCACCGGAGAATTTGGTGAAATCGGGCTTTAGGTGCAGAGCATGGCACTGCCTGATGTTTTTAAACTTGTAGCCGGCGAATGTACGCGGCTGTGTCCTCGTAAACCTCTAATTGACGGTCAGCAGTGCCCTCCTCATTCTATCACGGACACCGTTAAGGCGGGCAATCGAGGCACTTTTTTTTTTGTAACTTTTCTCTCCTAAAGTGTCTCCTTCTGCAGCCAGGCACGGCTCTCGGTCTGTACACAGCATGGGAGAGCCTAGATGGTTCTATGCATGCTCCACATATCTCTGGTACTCCCTCGACTGGTGGCAAGTGCAAGTTTAGAGTGCAGATGAGGTGTCTCATAAGTGCAGATAAGGACTGTAGGGTTACAGGTACAGACCCAAGTGCAAGGGTAGGCAGGTGGCAGTGCGGGGGTGTGGCTGCATGTGCAGGGACCTGTGCCTGGCATCAGAGGGTAAACCAGGTGCACAGTGCCGAAGCAGAGCAGATCAGCGAGGGAGAGGAAGAACGAAGGCAGAAGCAAAGAGGAAGGTCTTGAGGTGCTTCCGGAACCTAAGATGGTTCTCCAAGGTTCAGTGTCAGCAAGGCCGTTCCAGAGGGATGACCCAGCCGAGCAGAGATCTACCCCAACTCGTTGCTTGGAGAAGTGACTGATCCTGAGGGAGTTGGGGGTGGAGTAGCGAAGAGCTCGAGAGGGATGGTATTTACTGAGGGAGAGTTGAAGGCGTTTTGGATGGATGCTGAGTGGTGCACCAAGCGTCCCACACTAGATTCAGCTTCGTTGGAAAGGCATGCACCTGTTCCCAAAGTGAAAGCTGGCTGCTCCGATTCATGAAGCTCTCCCGATTCTGTACTGTTATTTTCCAGTCCAGGCTATCCTCACGACCATGCACTTTAAGTGGAATGAGAAATCTTGGGGTGCCCAAACAATCACTAAACTATATTTGGGGTCTGGTCCTGTGGCTGGTCTTGCCTAAGAAGCGTATGGCTGCGTAATTTAAGGGATGCTGTCGACTTTTTAAAAAATATATTTTTTAAAACTGATTCCAAAGATGGCTCAGGGCTTTTAGTGTTTTAATTTACATTTCATTATAACTGTGCAGCGATCTGTGCGTGCCATGGAAGGCACAGACCCCTTCACTGAAACGATACCCCTGGTCCCACTCCCCCCCTATTCCTACTTAATCCCGTGCTCTAAAAGGGGCTGCCATTTTTTTACATGCACATTTCTCGTCTTGAACAGGAAGGTGGAACTTAAGTGTTCGCACCCTTCTGCAGTGATCATTGAGGTGTCCCTGTCTCAAACGGACTCCTTTTTTGTTTCAATGTATGCCTGCAGGCATGGAAGGTAAACGCGGCAGAGACACCTTCTTGTTGGGAGAGGAGCCAGAGAATTATTTGCGTTCTGTGATCCTCAAGCCCAAATTTAAAACCCTGCCCGGAACTGGACCCCGTGTTTCCAATTGTTGGCCACGTCTCAAGCCCAAATAGAATGTCCTGCACAGCAGTATTCCTAGAACTCTTGGCGTTGCAAGGGGGGGTGGAGGGGGCTAAGGCGGCTGTAGCCCCGGGTCTTTTGGTTGTAGCCCCAGATAGAAGCTCAGGGGCTACAACCAAAATGCTAGCTAGCCCCGAGTCCTTCCAGTCCCGACATTAGCGTAGCCCCTGATATTTTCCAGACCTAGCAACACCCCTGGCTCTTGGACCACTTTAAACCTTTATGGCAACTATGTGTGTTTGGATATTCTGAGCAGCACTGTTGTGCTGTGGGGTAGATGCATTTTGTTGATGTTTGGCAATAGCCTGTGTAGTCCCCAAGAACCATGGTTCTGCTTCTAGGTCGCAGGGTAAGCCATTGGTTGAGTTATTACCATGTGAGCAAGTAAACTACTTTCCTATTGGGCGCATTGGGGCTAGATGCCAAACTCTCACGTGATACTCTTGGTCTGTGCCAAGTTCTGCATTGACGTGTACTTGCTGGTGACCGATGGAGCAGCAGCTGGAACATAACTTGGGAATTCTGTAGGCTAGCAACTTGGAAAGACCCTAGGAATAAATGCCTATTCTTGAACTGTCAGTACAGTGTTTGAGAGTCACTTAGTAGTAGGCTAAGATTTCATAAAGTGTATGGTGGAGATGAATGTGTCGGATATAAGCAGTTTTTAGTGTCCATGCCTGGATTGAAAATAATGAGCCACCCCCTCTCCCCCAGCTTTATTGCTGTGTGCACCAAGTTATGCACCCATAGAGCCCCCTTTTACCTTTGCTGCACATCGGTATACAAGGGTCTTGGCTCCTATAGCAGTCCCTTTCTTATCCTGCTTGAATGACTACTTGAGATCAGACTATGGGAGCCACCCTGCCCGCCTGTGCTGCTTCTTTGCCCTCCTCTTGTCAGTGAGAGTCTTGGTGTTGAGCACAAAGGGAGCAGGTCTGTGCTCAGACACCAGCTCCAGGTTGGGTGATTCTGATGTCTTTCAGGTGTCCCTGTATCCAGGTCTGCAGGTGAGCAACATCTCAGTCAATGTTATTCCCTAACAAACTCTACTCGCAACAACAAGTTGGGATGTCAAATTAATCTACAAAAAAGAGGGAACAGGCGCAGTCTGCCCCTCACTTACACCCACATAGCCCATTTGGTTCGTTTAGATCAGGGTTGTCCAACTCGGGCCTCGAGGGCCCGAAACCTGAGGGGTTTTCATGATATCCCTCTTTAATATTCATGGGAAAAATGTGCATACATTTAGAATCATTGTATGCAAATCTACCTCATGAATATTAGTGAGGGGTATAATGAAAATCCAACATTGATCCGACCTTCGAGGCCTGTAGTTGGACGCCCCTGGTTTAGATCAATGGTACGAGCAGAGCAGTGCCATACGAAGGAGGTGCAACATTACTTCCTGGCCTGAAGAGGAGCGTATGGTAAAAATGCATCTATTCGTTTGCATGACTTGATGGGTGCAATGTTAAATGCAAAAAGAAACCCATTACTAAAATGATTTGACTTTCTTAAAAAAGAAACCCTATGGGGAATGGGAAGACTTGTATTCCCAAACAACGTTGTAGAAGCCTAAGCAGACTGTTAAAAGCCACACCCAGGCAAAATGGCCGAATACCAGCGTTTAGGAATGTGTAGGAAGAAGGAAAACATAAATGAGGTTGGAGGTAACCAACTGGCCCCCTCAGCGAATTAAGCTCTCCCCTAGATGAAAAGTACCAGGTGTGTGTGCGCGCCTGGATGAGCAATCCTTAAAACCAGGATCTGAAAGTATTCCCAAAACCTGGTACTGTCAATCTGTAAAACCTAGGGTAAACACTGATGAGAGGGAAGCAGTCTTTGATTCACTTTTGATGCTGGACTTCTAAAAAGAGACTCGAGCCGCCAAGGGAGGAGGTCTGGGAACTCAGTTCACCCTTGGTCGGGGTCCAGTCCAAAGTGCAGCAAAGGGAGCAAGCGAAGGGAAGCACAACCTCCCATCATTTGTTGACGGCCAGGTGCTTCTGCCCCAGTTTGTGGAACTGCTTATGGATCCAGGTTTCCCCTTGACCATCAGCTGGTTGCTCGTGGCACTGAAGGCCTTGGGTGAGGGTGTTTGAGAAAAGTGATTTTTTTTGTTGGAGTTTACACCACCACCACGCTCTCGTGTGAAAGACTAGATGTGTTCCTTGTAAAATGTAATCAACTGGTGCAATGTGAGGGGCCAGACCCACGCTGAAGTGCACTGGCAACTGCTTTGTCCATGCATTAAGCACTCTTGTCTCTGTGCTTTCCACATCTTTCCTCTTTGCTGTCCTTCTCGCTCCCTCCTGCTCGTTGCATCGCTCCCTACTCGTCCCCTTCTTGCTCCCTCCTGCTCGTTACATTTTACTCACTCTACCCCTTCTGCTTTTTCGCTTTTGATTTTTCCCCTCTGGCTTCTTTCTACTCTTCGGTTTCTCCCTATTCCTTTGTTTTCGTCCTTATCCATGGTTTCTTCAGTCACTGTTTCGCTGCATCCCGGCCATTCTTGGTATCCTGCGCGCTTACGATCTCACCATGCCTCATGCCCCCCTTCTACATCCTGGCACTGTTTACTTTTTTAGCCCTCTTAGTCTGATATGCCCCCCCCCCTTCCTCCCCTGCATCGCAGAATTCCCCCCTCCCTGTTTGCGCGCTCATGCTGTGTCACACTCTGCGGTTTCCCTTTTTAAACGGCTCTGAGCTGGATGTCCAAACTCTTGTCAAAGTATGTGAGCGCAGCAGCCGCCGGCCTTATATGGTCACACTGGACTCTGTGTGGTGAACCTCCGTCTGCCGGCCTCGGAGCTGGTGTCTGCGGAACCTCTGGGTGTATGCCTGTGAGCTGGAGCACAGCAGGCTTTGTGTGGGGCTGTCGAGTAGTAAACTTGGGCCCTCGGGCCCGCAAGCTCAGTGTGGGCACCTCCCAGAGTGTAGGCCTGGGAGTCAAATCTTGCATGCAAGAAGCCTGCGGTCTGGATCTGGCACCTGTAGGGTCGGTGTTTGAAGGTTTGGGTGCTAACCTACACTGGCCATGCAGAGCGCCACCTCTCCCAACGGTTCCAAGTCTAGAGGTAGTGCCAACCTATGGAAGACTTTGTTAAAATATGCAGAAATATTTTTCATTACTTGCGCAGCTGAAAATTACAGTTTCAGAGAATCTGCTGGATGTCTGTAATGTATATAGAACTTTGAAAGTCTGTGCTTGTAAGAAATCTTGCATTTTCCATAGAAAAATATGTCCCGCAGATTTGGAGCATGTATCCATATAATCCCGAGTTAGGGGGGGGGGTGGTCACCAGCAGCCCAGGCAGTACGAGATCGCTGCCCAGTTTTAAAACTCTCCCCATAAACCCCAGTGGAAGCTTCTGCAAGGTCACAGATACTTAGTGACTGTGGGTGTATGTCTAATAATCCCCCTGGTGTGTGTTGTCTTTTACTCCACTCCAACCGGTGAGCTCCCTCCCTCACACCCGGTCATTGACCCCGTCTGAATCCAGTTAGCAGTTGCACATTGATCAACTCCTGGTGCTCAACAGGTAAAACCCCATGACCCCCCCCCCCCCTTTTGCCCTACCACCTCTTCTACCCCCCGACCCCAACTTCCACTTGCATCTTTGGCTCCCCGCTTGTCAAACTAGTCGATCAGGTGGACAAGTTGACCAGATTGAAGTCTACCATCAAAGCGCCTCTGGCCATTACTGACGAACAGCTACGCCCCCAACCTCCCCCTCCCCCCCTGCTTATGTGTCCGGGCACCATTGGCAGTACGAAGCATTGTATTGGTACAAACTGTGTCAACCCCCAAAAGATAAAAGGAGTACGTCCTTCTGAGACTGAAACATAGGTGCTTGCTGCTGAGATGCATGTTCACACTGCAAGACACAACTTGGTGAGCTAATTGTCCTGCAAGTTTACATATGCTTTGTAGATGCGGATGACTAATGACCAGTCAGCTGATGACCGTGGGGCAGGAGGTAATTGTAAGCACTGTTGGAAGTGTCAGTGGGTACTCTAGGTCAGCTAATGATGGCCACTTTTACTGTTTTTTTGTTTCTGATGCACGCCTTGGTTTGATGGAGAAGGTTAGTTGTAACCTGCATCGTGGTATCACAAAACTAGCATGAGGCCATTCCTGGAGGTTTGGATCCAGCATAGCATCTGGGTGTTGTCCTGCTCCGTTTAATGTCCAGTCCACCTTTGACATTGCACAAGAAATATAAGGACACGGTCTTGGGACTGAAACCTGTGGCACCTCAGGACTAGCATTGCTGCGTGCCCTTGAGCCATTGTGAAGACCTCTCTGCTGGAGCCCAGTCCGATCTAGGCATGTTATGCAGAGTGGTCTCTGTGAACGGCTTTCAAAGTACCATGGTGTCCCGTCATTTGAGGCTTGGCAGCCACTGTTCTTTTGTCCTCCCACACATCTTTGAGGGAACTCGCTGCAGGCCACTTTTTGCCCAGGCCTGTTTTTCCAGGTCCTGTGTCTTCACTTGTTGCATCCTCCTCCTGCCTATTCCTGTCAATGCAGGAAACGTGCATGCAGAAATCTGAAGCGGGGGCAGTTCGATCAAAGTGACCTGTCGGGGAAATTGGCAGCATGAAAAATTGGCTCTTTGCCTTTGAGAAGTTGACTAGTGAACACCTGCAGCTAGCATTGCTCACTCTGTTTTATAACCTGCACATTGCTCACTCTGTCTTATAACCTGCAGTGTTTTTGTCCTGCACTCCTTGTAAAGTTAGTTAGGGGAATTTGTAGAGCCATATTTGTGAATTGTCTTTATCCATGGAGTACAGATATTTAGTTTCACCTGGCCTTTCCTTTTGATTGGCACATCCTTGTTTTTTTACCTTTTGCGATTTTAAACAATCCTCTTGTTTTTCTTGACTCTGGCCTCAACCTTTAAATTTTTTTCTGCAAGCCTACTGGTCACCCAAATTAGTCACTCGGAGCATAAATCCTCGGAGGTGAGAAAGGGATGGCTGCATGCACCAACAGGGCCATTTCTTTTTGCACTTCCATGAGTGTGCATTGTCCTCCAGGTCGCAAAGTGGTAGGAACTAAGGCAGTGATGGCGAACCTATGACACGCGTGTCAGTGCTGACACGCGTAGCCATTTGGGGTGACACGCGCTGGATTTCATGCGATTCATCCTCGGCTCCTGCACGGCCGCCGAGGATGAAAGAATCTGTGCTGGAGGGGCGGGGGGGCGGGACGTGTGATCACCCCCACCCACACTCACTTACTGTATCGCCGCCGCCTGACAGTGAAGCCCAGCCCAGCCCCTTTCTGAGCGCAGGGGCTGGCGCACACACGTCATCAGCACGGCGAGAGGAGCGCGGAAACAGTGCGCGCCTCTCTCCAGCACGGCGAGGACGTTAGCGAGGACCCGCAGGACAGGAACGCGGGAACAGTGCGCGCCTCTCTCCAGCACGGCAAGGACGTTAGCGAGGACCCGCAGGACAGGAACGCGGGAACAGTGCGCGCCTCTCTCCAGCACGGCAAGGACGTTAGGGAGGACCCGCAGGAGAGGAGCGCGGGAACAGTGCGCTCCTCTCTCCAGTCAGGCTGCAATTCAGTCGCTGCCAGACTGACCTTCACGGTAAGCAGGGGAAGGAAAGTGGGGAAAGATTATATTTTTTATATATTATTAGCAATAATGCTACTTAGGTTTGGGGTCTGCTGCAGACCCCAAACCTATCAGGGCATGCTGGGCGTTGTAGTTTTGGCTCAGCTGAACTGCTGCTGAGCCAAAACTACACGCATGTTGCACCATAACCATACTACTATATTAGTGGGTGCTAAGCCAAAGTAGACTATTGAAGTAGTCATTTAAGAACAGGCTTAAAAGTTACAAACATTGCTTTTTTGCAGGGAAACATCGAGCTTATGTTGGACATTCTCAAATGCAAGAACCTGCACTTCATTTGGGAAATAAGCAACAAGGACCTTTGATGTTGGTTGTAGTGTAAATGATTAATTAAATATAATAGTTACAAAGAGTGTTCATGCTGATCCCTTGTGAATTACCATTTAAGAATAGTAAAAATACGGCTGGACACCTGTTCGTCGGTTTCAAGATCAATGAATGGAGTGGGAAATTGATCAGCGTATTCATTAAATAGTTTGAAGTTACACATCTGGTTTCTAACAAGCCCAGCTGTAATGGACATGAAAATCAAAGGGGGGTCTGGGAGTCTCTCTACCAGCACGAAAACAGCCCAATGACCTGGTCTTGGGTGGATGGCCCCTGGGAGAGTCTCAACCAAGTCTTTAGCTCACTGGAGACTTGGAAAGACGGATTCATGCTACACCGGGTTGCCTGGCTAAATGAGTGTACAGTTGTGGCCAGTAGCAGAGGCAGCTTTTGGTGCCAGGGGGGTGGCCAATACGGCGCCCGCGGGAGGCTGTCGGGTGCACTGGGCACCAGAGGGGAGCCAGGCTGCACGACCATCTCCCTTCTGCCCCCCCCCTGTAACTTGTAGCTTACATATTATGGTGTGATTTCACACTGAGTGGTTTTTGCAAAATGAAAACCCAAAAGCAGGCGGCATTGCTTTCACGCTTCCATTTGGACCTTCAGCTCATTTTCTTGCCCTTCCAATGCGTTGCAGGGGCACAGAGGGAGTTTTGCATTCCTGCTTTACTCCCTCCCCCCCCCCCCCGTCTTGGATGAGCACCCAGTTTTATTTAGGCCTGCATGATATTTTCATGCAGGCATAAAACCATTGGATTCCTTTAGAATCCGTTTTACATTTGCACATGCTAATGAGCAGGCGGATTCCATAGGAATCTGTTAATAAAAGTCGCCTGCAAAGCATCATTTTCAAGCTGCGTTTACTGTTTTTGCAAAACGGAGCTTAAAAGTGACGAGTGAAGGGGATTGTGCCTACTTTTACTCTTTAATTTCACACTCCTTGCAGATGTTTACAGTTGCATGCAGGGGACCCAACCGCATCTAATGCTGGCACTCCCCTGATTGCAATTTACACTTGTAAGAAAAGGTCCCCCTATATATAGTCAAGTGCAACATGCTGGGAGTTTTAGATTTGGCGTAGCTGCAGAGCCGTAGGCTGTATACAGGCATGCTGGGAGTTGTAGTCATGTAGTAATAAAAGTTTCAACCCCTTTTGTCTGTAGGCCTGAACTCCGGCACAGAGAGTCTACTCCTGGGACTTCCGGTTACGACCGCACCACAGCAGGGAACAGCGGAGTGCCGGGGGGAACTGTGAGCGCCATTAGCAACAACTATTGGGGTGCCATGGACTTGTAATTGCCCACAATAACTGAGATAAGTGAGGGGGAGGTTGTGTTAGCCAATTAGGGGTTAACTAGCCTAACAAGCTATCTATAATTCTATCTGCTGTCACTGGCCGACTGATGGAGCACCCAAAAAATAAAAAACAAAGGTTAAGTAAAGGGAGTGGTAGTACCAGTGGCCGACCCTTTCAAGAGACATGGAGCGAGATGTATGGCATTATAGAAAAAAATGGCAGATCATTTTGCGTTCTATGTACTGAAACGGTAGTAAGCAGAACGTGGAATATAAATAGACATTTTGAAACTAATCATTCCCAGCTCTTGGAAAAAAGTGAGGATGAAAGGAGGGAATACATTTCCATGAAGCTACACCTTTATAAGAGCCAATCTAACTCCATCCTTAAATTTATAAAAGGCTCTACAAATTTAAACTCTGCAAGTTTGAGCATTGCTCACTCCATAGCTCAGCATGCAAAAGCGCTTAATGAGGGAGAATTTATTAAAGAAACTCTCCTAAGATGTGCGCCAGTTCTATTTCACGATATGCAGAATAAAGATGCAATTATTAAGAGAATATCTGAGTTACCACTCAGTAGAAACATCATAAAAGACCGAATAATGAGACTGAACACAAACGTACAACATCAATTAAAGAGAGACATAAGGAATTGTAAATATTTTTCCATCTCTCTTGATGAAACTACTGATGTCACATCGCATGCTCAGTTGGCCATTATTGGTCGATATTCTGATGGTCACACAATGAGAGAAGAGTTGATAAAGTTAGTATCAGTGCCAACAAGTACATCAGGAAGCGAAATATGTAAGGTTGTTATGCAAACATTCTGCGACCTAAGCATTGATATATCTAAAGTTGTGTCAGTGACGACAGATGGTGCCCCAAACATGGTGGGGAAAAAAATTGGATTTGTGAAATTGTTTACAGATGCTATTGGACATCCGATTGTGCCTTTTCATTGTATTATCCATCAGGAGGCTTTATGTGCCAAGGCAGGATTCACTGACTTAAATGACTTAATGTCAGTTGTTACAAAAATAGTTAATTTAATAGCTGCTCGCCCCCTTCACAAACGAGAATTTTCAGCACTTTTACAGGAGGTTGATTCCACCTACAGTGGACTGCTGATGTACAATAATGTAAGATGGCTGAGCCGAGGCAAGGTTCTTGAGCGCTTTGTGGAGTGCTTTGAAGAAATTAAGATATTTCTTGAAGAGAAGGGTCTGAGAAACTTTCCTCAGCTCAATGATGATAAGTGGGTCAACACCCTGATGTTTTTTACAGATCTCTCTGTTCATGTTAATGAACTGAACTTAAAGTTACAAGGTTTTGGCAAAAGTATTGATGTTATGTTTGGATACATAAAAGCTTTTGAAAGTAAAGTAAAAATTTTCAAGCGAGATGTAGAAACTAAAACGTATAAGTATTTTCCTCGAGTACAAAAGCATTTTGAGAAGGCCAGTGCAGCTGTACGAAATGAAGTGGAACTCTTGCATATGAAGTACCAGCATGTTTTAGACTCGTTACTTGACCAGTTTACTGATAGATTTAGTCAATTTAGAAGCCTAGAACAGACCATGAAAATAATTAAGTATCCTGATGTAGTAGTCTACAATAGTTTGGAATTAAATGGTTTCCAATGGATGCAAATAGATGATTTGGAGATGCAGCTTGCAGAATTTCAAGACAGCATCTGGGCTCAGGTGTTTGTCGACTTGAGGTCAAAGCTTGAGAATCTGGAAAGGGGCCGCTTGGAGAATAAAGATGAGTGCCACTACGAACAGGAAATTTGGAGTGCCTGGAACAGACTACCAGACACTTTTAGCACCCTGACAAATATAGCAACAGCTTTACTCACAATTTTTCCTTCTACGTACTTTTGTGAGACCTTATTCTCAGCATTTAATAATATCAAAACCAACAAAAGAAACAGATTGACAGATGAGGTTACTAGCGCTTGCTTGGGCCTGAAGTGTACAAAATACCAACCTTCAATTGAAGATTTAGCCAATGAAATTCAGTAACAAAAAAGTCACTAATAGGCAGGTTAGTTAAAGAATTTGCCCTCCCCCTCACTTATCTCAGTTCACGGCAGGGCTGAATATTCATAATCTTCGCCCTCACGTAACTAGGAATATTCATAGCAGGGGCGGGCTGGAGTGGCATGTTGATGAGGACGTGGAGCTGGAAGCAGCCGACTCCACAGCCCTGGTTCACGGCACCCCAAATAAGTTCAATAATATCAAGGGCAACATACGAAATCGACTGATGAACAAAGAAGTTACTAAGCAGGTATGTTAAATAATTTGTTTTTGGTTTATTAAATACAATTATATATTGCAATTATACATTTTTGTAGTTTAAACTACTATAAATTGCGCAAAATTATGTTTTTTGTCGAAGTGACACACCACGCGAGTTATGCTCGATCTTTTGCCGATTTTTGACACACCACGCCAAAAAGGTTGCCCATCACTGAACTAAGGCATGCTCCGTTTATGTGATTTTTTTTTTTTTTTATTATTTTTTTTTTTTGTTACGCAACCAACCAAGGGAACAGGCTGAGGGTGCAAAATCTATATCATTGCAGACACAGCCAACTGGTAAAAACAGTTTTCATTGGTCCCGATTCTTACCCTAACAAAGTCTGTAAATTGCAAGACCTCAATTTGGACCGCTTCTGAACAGGATGCAAGGCTTTGGCTGTTCTGCATTCGAGCCTTTGGATGTGTGAGCTGCTCGTGTGCGCGAGCAGCACTTGGGAATAGATCTGGGAGTTCCTCTGCTAGCCCCTGTGTGGTTGTCCTTTTAATCACCTTAACCCAAACAGGCCCACCACTTGAGAAGTGAGTACATGGTTGTACATAACACAAGTTTATTGTACAATTCTGTAAGCGATATTCAATCAACACTACAGCCAAGTCAATGCCTAGTCTGGGATACTGAATGGAAACACTTATTGATATATCTTTATGTCCAGTTCATGAGTTATGGATGACTATCCCTATATAACACCCCTCTCTTAGAATCCCCCTGACTCCACTGAGCCAAGTAGTTCTGTTTTGCAGGTTTAAAAGGTTTATTTGAGAAATAAAACAAAATATAGATACCACGCTTTTATAATAAATTAATAATCGATATCGCCCTTATAAATATAATGTTAATCAACAATGGGTAATCTGACACTAGCACACTTCTTTACAATCAATGAGGAGTTGGTGGAGGATGGATAAGGCAGCGAAAATACTTTTATGGTTTCAAATGGATGCAATGTTGAATGAAAATGCAGTACAGAACTAACTAATATGGTTTCACAAGATATCGTATGTTCACTTTTCCCCTGGTGGAAATTCACCCCCCCACCCCCTATATGCAATGCAAGGAGATGGAAGTAACACACACAGTTCTCAGGAATGCAATCAAATACAATACGAAATTCAATTCCCACCCCAGCAAGCTTGGAGAAAACAGGTATGAGTTTTAAAACACAGGCCCAAGTGCTTTGAATGTGGTGGCAATGAAGTGAGAAATATGCTGAAAATGCTTTTAATTCCCTTTAGGAGGTTCAGGGTGAGTGAGAGATACTTGGGATGAGCTCAGGCTCACTTTAGCAATGATTCAGGGATGGTTATTAAGAGGCAAACTCATTTTTAGCAGAGGAAAGCAAAAAGCTGCTATCTTTTTACAGGTAAAGAAATCAGATTAAATCGCAAATCGCGGCAAAATTCGCGAGTGCGTGAATCGTGATTACGGCAAAAGTATAAGGAGTTCCTAGGACAAACGGTCCCAGAGATATGAACGATTTTGTAAAGGTCGTTTTTCGGATTTAAAGTAACTCAAATTGACAAGTGACAGCTTTGAAAATGACAGGTGACACGATTTCTAGGAGACAGTTCTAATCAGATTAAAATAGTTGGATTAAATTATTTTAACTAAGATCTTATTTCTGTCACAATCTGATCTAAGTACTCACTCCTAGCTTTGAAAGGACTGGACCTCGCCACGGATCGGGTCAGGATTGGCTGCGGTTCCCTCGCCACGGACGGTCTCTGCGCGCAGCGCCTGGGTCAGCTCCGCTCTGCTGGGTCTGTCAGGCACCGGTTCTGCTCACAGCGTCTGGGTCAGCTCCCCGGATACAGCGGCCTGTGGTTCTCTGGATCTCTGGTCTGCTTTCTGGGTGTCTCTGCTTTCTCTGGGTACAGCAGTGCTTCTGGATCTTTCTGGCGCAGGGTTTCAGGCCAGAATCAACAGCTCAGCCTGGCTGTGAATAGTCTGCAAATGATTTTGAGGCCTGCTGAAGAGAACTCAGCTTGTGGGTTAGGCCTGTTCTTTAGAAATTCTGAAGTAAAGTCTTGGTCTCTGAAGATTGATGGATTGAAGTCTGAAGTCTCCCGGCAGAGCGTCCCGCGGAAAGTGAAAAAGGGATCTCCACTTGACCTGCACTGTCTGCTTTTATGTGTTTAGAAAGTGGGTGTGTGCGCAGCATCACTAAGCCAGCCCCCCTCTCAATTTATCATTGGCCAAGCTTTCCTTTCTCCCTTGATTGGGGGAAGGATAGTGTGTCAGAGTGTCATTTTATGGCCTGCAGAAAGGACACTCCCCTGTCAAATTGCACACAAATCTATATTTGATCCAAATACATATTTTCTCAAATAGTTTTTACATCCCCTACACACATCATATATCACATGAGGTAGGCACTGGTCTGACTCTGGCGTTTCTAGGAGCTTGGGTAAAGAAATGGCAACTTATTTTCGATTTTAGTGGGTTATGCAACATTGGTTTTTCATTAAAAATTATACACATATACACGGCCTGTCCATACATACTCCAGTAAATTCCCATGTCTCTAGCTTAAACACAGAGTCTGTAGTATCAATAAACAGCGGGGTTTTGCCCCAGAACATCACACAAATTGGAGTTTGGGCTTGAATTGTGGGCAAAGTTTTCATTTTAAGGATCCCCAAATTTCACATTTCTGTCATCTTGTTACCAAGAGTTATCAGTATTTCTGCTTTCAATTCAAAGTACTGCAGTGTTTGAGTCCGCCCCCAAAGTTTGGGGATGACAGTGATCACATGTCTCTCCTGGCTGGCAGATCTTTGTTGACAGGAAACAGTCAAAATCACCATATCCTATTCAAGGGAAAAGGTCTTTTGTGTGGGCTCCAGCACACTGAGGACAACAGACCAGGGGGCCACTTTGCATTTGGTTAGCATGACCATGTGATATCCTGGGCTTTCTGAGGTGAGAAGGTTTCCCAGCCTTTTGGCCTGTTAATCAAATCAGATTGTCTCTGGGAACAGCAGGTGGTTAGATCTTCCATTACCTAACAAGCTTTGAAGTCCCAATTGTCACAGAAGGCTGATTAGCTTCTGAGGTAGCAGTTCTCCTGTCTGAGTTTAGACCGCTAGCGCCGCCTTGAGTCTAAAGTGGGTACTGCATGCATTTTTTTGAGTTGTCTTGAACTACTGCATTTCAATAGAGTGGTCTTTTGCTTGATAGTATAGGACCCTTGCTTAACATTGTTTTGATGGCATCCTCACAGTAGAGTGGTGATGTGGAACCCCCCACAAGAAGGATGTATCTTTGGAGTGGTCTCATGCCAACTGCGCAGTTCTCCTATTCTGGCGTGAATGTGGGCGGCGATAGCTCATCCCCCACATCCACCCAGTCTATTGATTTAGTTTGTTCTGGGATAGAATAATGGGCGGCGACAGCTCATCCCCAGTCTATTGATTCAACATAGGTCAAAACCCATGACAAATCTCTGGGGAGCACTTACATGGTGTTGCAGGACCAAACTAACCTAAGTCTCAAACCGCATCAGTTCACATCTTTTATACAGTTTTGCAACAGTTCACTCCCAAATACTTTATTGCAATACACACCTCAAACATGATTGGATAAAATCCTCTTCAAAGAAATCCCATCTTTTCGAATTCCTGCTTTTTCATTCTGCCGTTTTATCTTCAGATCATATTCATAACCCACCTTCTTAGGATTCGTCCGTAGTAGGTCATGATGTCAACAGTGTTAAACATTGGTATTGAAACAATACATTACTAGCAATAACTGGCCTAAGCTGATTTGCACATGGCTTGCATGAATATTCCCTGTGATATGAGGAAGGCTGGGTGAATGATTTCTCTTTGTTAGTGATGAATCTCATTCCCCCGGTCACTGTTCCATTGAAACTTTCCAATCTACAAAAACTCCCACTTGCACAATTGTAACTCCTGAATAACTTTAGGCACTGGCTTACCCCGTGCTTTACTACTGACACAAAAATAAAAAAACAAAACTGCTCATGTCACGCTCGCAGGCATCAGGAGGTTACATCTTCTATTTACCATACTAATCCGGCCATAAAACTCACAACTATTTTCTACAGCTGTACTGAACACGAAAGTTGAAATTACTCACTCACCTGGCTTCAGAAAACCTGGCAAAGTTGGTTTAAAACTTTTGCAAAAGGGGTCCAAAGTACTGTGTTCCTGATTCGTTTGAGATTCATGAATTACCCATGTATTTGTGTTGTATATGTATGTTTTTACATTTGGTGCTTTTTTTGTAGACCAACAGGAACACTAAAGTAACATATCCCATACATAATTAACTACACTTTGATACCTATGAAATTGCAACATGATGCACAGCTCGCTGCCACCCACAATTGGCCATATGGTGTGTGCAACATGAACCCTTTATAATCATGGGGACCTTTCCCGACCACCCTCCACTCCGGTATGGCAAACTTTGCCAGTGCTCTTGTTCCGACCCATTTCCTACCCTGGTTGAAATCCAAAGGTGAACTTCCATGGTTGAAACTTTCAGTAGCATTATGTTGGGTAATAGTAACACCCGTGGGGTAAGAAATTGAGGGGGGGGCTTATTTGGGGCCTTGGCTTGCATGATGCGCGTGGTCTGAAAAGTACATAAAACATACATAACAAGGTACACAAATATTTAAATGTATGCAAGCATTTATATATTTGTGTGCGTACCTTACTATGTTTGGTGTACTTTGCAAGCCATCTTTTATAAACTTTTATAAACTTAGACATATATTATGTATTTCTATGTTTATAAAAGATGGCTTGAAAAGTACACAAACTATAATAAGGTATGCACATATATATGTGTTTGCATACCTTACTATGGGTTGTCTACTTGTTAAGCCTTCTTTTGTAAACATAGAAATAAGTAACATATAATTTCTATGTTTATAAGAGATGTCTTGAAAAGTACGCCATTCAATCCATTATAAAGCTTTACCGAGGGATAAAGTCAGACGTCGGCAAAGCTTTATAAAAGATGACTTGATTGTGTACTTTTCAAGCCATGTTTAATAAACCTAGAAATATGTCACGCAGTCCCCAGGTGCGCCGAGGGTTAAAGACTCCTCTGATCTAGGGAGAGGAAAAACAAAAGGACAGTAACTTCCTCTGGTGACCACTCAGGGTTATTGGAGAATTTGAGGGTGGGGGGTGTCAGCAGACAAATATACAGTGACTGACAGAAGTGCCAGCCACAGCGTTGCGTGCCTGACTTAATGGCTGCCGCATCTCCCGCTGTGGCCGTGGCTGGATAATGTCCTGCCCTGGTGAGACTGGGCGGGGGTAGGGGGTGGCTCAGCCCCACTTTTTGGAGACTGCTGGGCCCAGCCCCGGCTCACTCAAAGCACTGGTAACGCATATTAAAATGTTTATGTACAAGGCGATTATGTTTTGTTTAGATATGCTTACAGGGCCTGTTCTTGCCAGAAGCACATGCTGATCTCTGAACACAATGCGGGATGGAGACTGAGAGGAAACCTGGTAGGGAGGGCACAGGAAGAGTGGGTGAGAGTACACGGCTGCCCATGCGGCATGTGTTCCTTCCTCTCAGCAAAATGCTTTGAAATAGTGGTTGGGAAGGCTGCTGGTAACTCTGGCCCTTTGTGGCTTGCTTAGAGCAGGGGCGTGGTGGCCTTTGGGCTTCTGGAACGCAATGTATGCAGGTTACCTTATACAGCAATGCGCTGCAGGAAGGACCGCTCACGGCATACCTTGCCAGTGACCTCATGCGCTTGAGCGTTTAGGGAGTCACGCCATGGCTGTGTTTCCACTAAGTGCTACTGGATTGGGATCGCCCGGGTCCCTCACCACCTTCTGTGTATTGCTCCCTTCCAACAGGTGCTATATGCTGCTTCTCTCCTGTCACAGGGCTGTCCCTGCACACAACGTGCAGGGATCCACGGCTCTGCAAACTGTAGGTCAATGGCTTGTAACAATCTATGTACACTTGTAACAGCGCCACGATGCCCTCGGGCTGTTGTGCGCTTTAAAAATACGAATACATAAATAAATATGCACTAGCGGTGCAGGTCTTGGCACAGGACTGAAGCCTGTGAGCGGAGAGTCACTGGCACAGCAGCCATTGTGCCACTGCACTGGCGCCGCACAACGAAGCACATGCCCAGGGCTTTGCCTCATAAAAACTTCCTTCCTTGTTTTAAAAGCTAGCGCCTTAAAGTCCACATTGGTGATATTGCACGGCTTTACAAACGTGACTTGAGAGATGTGCTTATGCAGTTTACCATGGAAATTGATACATGCCTGAAGCACGGGTGGGCCAATGCACACCACCCATGGATCTGCCACAGGGAAGGGGCGCCTCTCGGCATAGCTCAACAGGCAGATGCCACACAGACGCCATCGCCTAATAAACCGCACCAGAGCTGGACAGTGGCACCAGCCCATGAATCTGCAGCGTAGAGGCATGCCGCAGACGCAACATGCCGGTACTGCACTTCTACTTCCAAAGTGAGGCATAGGCACAGCGATCGGCTATGGCTACACACATACGCCCGCCCCATTGCTCAAGAGCACAGGCCCGTGCAGGCCCTGCCATGAATCGTTCCATTTTATTATAGTGAAATAATCACCAGGCAGATGGGCAACTAGACTAAACATTTCAGGGTAGGGGCTAACTTATTTACAAATGTTGGGAGAAAGGGTAACTTGAGACTGTGGGGAGCTGGGGGGGAAACTTGCTTGTTAGGGGCATCAAGCTTCTTAAAATATTCTAAAGAGACTCAATTTTAAAAGGTGTTCACTTTCCCCTTCACGACAGAAACCCGACATTTAAGGACTGCTGTGGTAATGGAGTGGTCGCCTGTCCCCTCCTACCAATCCCTGCCCTGACCTGCAAGTGGGAACATGCCAACACCATTTCAATGTCCTTAAAATGCACGCATACAAACGCAGTTGCTGACCTTGAAATGCTTTACATCTGTAATTTCCAGGCCTTTAACAGTGCAGTGTCGAGCACTGTTTACCGTCATGTCCTGCTTGCCGAAGTCCTTGTGGGTGAGCCACGCGATTTCGGGGGGGAGGCTGAAGCCCATTTGCGCCACTGTCACCAGGGACGCCCCGTAGACCGCCGGCCTGGTTGACTTCTGGAAGCTGGTCACTGCCGGTCCCTTTTGTAATATTAATGGTTGACGCGAGGCACACAAGTTGTCATTAATATGATGTGAAGCGCACTAAGTTATGAAATTCACCGATGTGCAGCTAGTTCAGTTGCAATGGTATCTTGACAATTTCTCATCGTTTCTTTAAATCATTCCTTCCTTCTGTTTCTTTTGCTTCCTTTCGTTTTCATGGTGTGCTTTATGTTCCCTTTCAACATGAAGACAGTTTATCACGCTGGAGCTTTTGTTGGTGAATAGATGGAATAAAAGCATGTGTCGAAATGAAAGCAAGATGGATAGATGGACATAAGATGGATAGATGGACGTAAGATGGATAGATGGACGTAAGATGGATAGATGGAAGGGCTAGTTGGAAAGAGCTGGCATGATGAGGAAAGACCGAATCGGACGAGTCACGAGACGGGGAGGTTCATGAAGGCAGTGCAGAGATAATAGCTGGACAGCAAACCAAGTAATGGAGAGGAAAAGGGAGAACGAAATAAAGTAGAGATTGAAAAGAAAAGCGAAGGCTAGAAAGACCAATGGAAAGGGCCAACTAAATGGCAGTATAGTACTTGCAAGTTAGTGCTTTTCAGAATGGAGTTTGCACACTTCTGATGCAATATTAAAAACAACGGCCATTAGATCTCGGATGTAGAAAGTGTCCTCCATTGACCAGTCGAATATTATGGATGCTTCATTGTAGGAGCCATAACCTCGCCCAAGACCGTGCGAAATGTGTTTCTCAGGAGTCGAATGGAGGGCACATCTTGTGGGCTGGCGATGGCGATGACTGCAGTGTTTAAACTACCAGTGCCTTTTCTTAAATCGATCCTTCAGCGCCTCGTAGGAACCACCTGTACTGGAGCACAGACCTGTAGCCTTAGCGGCCCGTGTTCAACTTCACACGCGCAGGAGCCAACATGCTTGTGCAGCAGTGCGCCACACCTCGGCATGAGGCCCCGGGCACACCACCAAGCGTTCAACGACATGATTGCAGTACACCTCATCGGTGACGTGGTTCTACAACCCCCGCGCCCCTCTCCAAAGTGCATCGCACATCTTTAAGCTGCGACTGAAGTGCAGCACAGACCTAGAACTCGCGTTTGACCCTCGCAAGATGTCGATGTTCACATCGGGCTCTTCTTTCAAGTAGCTGCTCTTCCGGGCACACCTGACATTCTGAGCATCGAGCCAAGATTGGCTTTGAAATGCCCCTGCTGCGAGTTGAGCGCCATGCCTCCACACTAGAACCTCCAGCTTTTTAATAGTTCAGTAGCTTGTATTGGGCTAACTGGAAATAGAATACAGACATGGTCAAATGCATTGCGTGAGATTATGCGTGTTATTTCCATCGAGTCAGTCAAAGGAATTCAAACGTGCATTTGTGTTTTTTGTTTTGAATAAACCGGCTTTGCACAGCATCAACCCTTTGTTTGCAACTGTCACCAGCGTATGAACCATTCCCTTCCCAAACGAGCCATGTGCTGCCATCAACCACTTTTCTCTTTTTTTTTTTTTTGTTTTGTTTTACCCCGTTTTTGCGTTTTGAGGTGTTATTGCATGGGAGATGTCCATTTTCTGCGAAACGTGAGGAAAATTTCCCAGGTTGAGCTGAAGTTCGGTCCATATAATTGTTGCCTTTACCATGCTGAATCGCCTAGTTACCAGACTTTTTTTAGTTTTTGCTCTTTTTGGGCTTTCGTTTCCTACAGCCCAACTGGCTGGTAATTCATTCTGCACGTCCCAGAAGCTGAATGTGGACCCGGTTATCCACAGACATGTAATGTTAGCTGTTTGAGTGAGTACCTAGTTAGTGGCAGGATTGTTAGCTTTTGGGAGGGGGGGGAGGGCAGCCATTGCTGATGTAAACCTCACTATAAAAGAAAATGAACTTCTAGGTGCTCCAGTTGCAAATCCGCTGTGGCCAGATCCGTTGAGTACTTGTTACGCTCTGGCTTTGTCGCAATCCACACCTCCATGGCCTCAGTGTAAACCAGGAGACTGTGTGGCGAAACTCATGCAAAGCTTGGGTCATGCCTTGCGCTCGTGGGCCAGCATCTTGCATGACTGCAAGATGGCACCCCACTGACTGGGGCCTGATGCTCCAGTCTTTGCAGCGATTCCCGAGGAGTACTGGAGGCTCTGCACCATTCCTTTTGAAGGACTTATCGGGGCCTGTCATTTGCGATGGAGATACACACCACCTAATGGCGTTTTAGAAGATCAGGGCGAGAGCCTGAAGGCTGCAAGGCTATTGGGCTCCTACTCACCAGGAGTTCAAACAAAAAATCTCCAGTCATGACCTGATTTCGGACCCCCCAACGGGTTGCAGCGTTTGCCTCCTCTGAACCCTGCTGATACTGCGTGGTTTTTCATCTGTTCATGACCCACTCTACGGTTTTGACCATGCACAATCTTAATAGCGCATTTCGTCTAGCATTGATCCATTTCAAGGCCTCGAGAAAATGTATGATCCGCTGCGGCCATCTTGTTTGTGTGAACAATCCCTTTCTGTAAAGGGGGGGCGCGAGAGGGGGGGGGGGGCTAATACCACACACTGACACTTTGGATCACACACAGGATGTTTTGGTCCTGAAAGCTACAAATCAAAAATGTTGGCTTTGTAAACTTTTCCCATCCTTGGAATGCGTGTTTTTGCTTATTGAAAGATCATAACGTCCAAAAAAGCGCACTTGCCAGCGCCACTAGGTATTCCATTTGCTTTTATGTGATCTCAGTGTGATCTCAGTGATGAAAAACAATAATTGGATTTGCAAATTGACTCTGCACCAGAAGTGCAGCCCCACAAAGTGCAAAGCGGGCAGAGAGCCAAGAACATGCATTATGAAGCCCTGATGGATTCTAAATTCGTGTACAATTACAACAATGGAATGGGTAAAAATGACTCCGGACCTATCCGGGTTTGCCCTGTGGCATGTGTGCAGTAGTACGCCCAATGGGGAGTCTAAAGGGAACACCTGGGGCGGTCCTGCTCTGCCACTGGAATGCACGGGCGAAGGTAGAGGGTGCAAGTTGGGCTCAAACACTACTGTCAAGGAAATGAGACCACGTACCCATCCTGGAATCAATTGAGGGGTCTCGTCCTGCTATAGCAACTGGGTCGACTTCACTGCATTTTCAAGTTTGTGTTTTCCCCTCCCAGCCGTGGGTGCAGCCCTGGCAGGTCTTGGGCCGTCTTGTACTCTCCGTCGCATCGGAACCTGCTGTTCCTTCCTGGGTTTTCCCACTCTTCTCCCATCGGTTTCTTCTTTCTAGGGCATGGTTCGCCTGCACCTTGCCCCTTATTCTTTCCCCCACTTTGGGGTCGCCCAGGTGACCACTCCATTCCCTAGCGGAACACGCCATGCCTACCGGGGCTTCTCTGAACATCTGGTATCTGTCTCGTCGTGGAGGACCATTTTATGTGTTCCAGCACCTGTTCCTTCAGGTAGCGGGGTTACTTCAGCACCACCACCCCACCCCCACTCTATGGTTCGGGATTGATCCAGTGATCTGCTGCAGCTTGGTGCTGCCACCCACTTCCTGACCATTGATGGTGCCAGGGCGCAGGTGCGCGATTCCTCCAGTTGTCCTCTGAGGACCCGGTCTTCCTTTGCGTGCACTCCCGCACCAGGTGTCGCCTGTGGACAGGTGGTTAGAACGAATGCTTTCAATAACCCAATTGTCACTGTTAGTGGCCCGATTGCTTTCATTTATTATTTGAATCCCGTGCCCCTTGGCGCCACTGTGTAACGTCCTGATTCTTCTGACATGTGGAGTTTGCGTCATCTACTGCAATGTGTCCTCCAAGACCCGATTCTTGCCCAACGATTATATTAGGACTTGTCGCCATGTCTCGCTATCGCTGAATGGGGATGAGTGCTAAATGCACATGTTGCACTAGTGTTTCACAATGCAAATGGCGGCCGTCCTGCCGCACATGTTGGTGGGGGTGAGTTTTGATTAGAGCAGTGAAGGTGGCTGTAGGACAAAGGATGGGGTGGCGTTTCTGGCTACTGGAGCTCGCAACCGGTTGGTTCACTTCTGTAATGTAACTGAAACCAATGGCTTTGATATACGTTGCTCTGGGGGGCAACGCCTTACAATCCCAGGAGTAAAAAATCGATAACTATATTCATGGCATTCTCTTTGAAATAGATTGTTATTGTTTATGGGCTTTTTTCGCTTTTGAATGTGTGACAATGCAACACAGTTAAACGACCATATATCTGATGGCGCGGAGTCCTGGAATCTCTTTTGCTTTTCACTTCTGTAATGGCCCAGATAGACCAACATACCTATGCTATGGGTGGTTGCCCACAGCATTGCTAGTGGTTGTGCTTACTTATCACGTTTTAGTTTTGGCAGAAAGGAGGTCATTAAAAATGCAAGACCTAACCAGTGTGTTGCCCACTGGCACATGACTCCGATTTCACTCCAATGATCTCTCCTGGGCCACCGTTTTCACTCTGAGACACCCAGTAAATGTGAAGGCCCAACTTGGGGATGCCCGACAATACACACACCTCAACGTCCCAGTGTCCACGCGGGAGAAGGCCATTCTTTCCTGTTTTGTCTTAGAATTGTCCTAAATTTCCAAAGGGAAATAAAAAGAAAATCCAGAATGCAAAGTCCCAGAATCCACAGGGGGGAAAGCAGGACTGGATGTCTCATGTGGCCACCGGAACATTGAGAGCTCTGTGCAAACTCGTCTCTAAGGCCGGTAAAGTCTGGCACCAGCATCATAAATTGAACATAGGTAAAGCCAGTATAACCAACCACTTGATATCCAAGACGGACAACGCAGATGAAAAGTTGGATGGGTTTGAATGAATGTAACCTCTGGCATTGCTCTGAGCCACCCTCCAGCCCATCGTGTTTTCAGACTGCCAAGCTATTGCAGAAGGGTCCTGATTTGCAATGGTCTGTCGCACTTCTGCACTGGTCTACTTTAAAATTCTTGACTGGGCTTTCAAACTCCCTTTACCAACACAAAATGTTTAAGACCACGTTTCAGTTAGTTCTGGACTCTAGCAGGATGTGGTGTTTTTTAGTCCATTCGCAAATCTGTTCCCCGCTTGTGCCTGCAAGCTGTGCTTCCGGGCTCATAAGAGCATGTATTGCCTGCAGCAGCGTGCAATAAGGCTTGAATATTTGCATTTGCATATTCTGGGTAAAAATTCTCTTCTGGTTGGATTCTTTCTGAAAACAAAGGTGATGGTTTTAAGGTTTTGAATGAATTGTAAACTGTGGCGTTGTTCTGAGCTACTCTCCAGACACTGTTTTTTAGACTGCCATGCCATTACAGAAGGGCAAAGTCCGGTGTACATCGGGCTTGGTACCACCCTATAAGGGGGAGTCTAGCCCGACTTGCTGGGTCGCATGCCTTCTGCAGTAAATCACGAGCCACCTCAGACGCGTTTCATGAGCTCTGCCCATAGTCGATGGTAGTGTAGCCGGGGGACCCGGGACCCTGGACCCAGCAGCCTCGGGTCCCACCGTCTGGGCATACCTGGCCCAGTCGGGGAGACTTCAGGAATGCAGTCATTGGTGGAAGGTTTTGAATGAATCGTAACCTCCAATTTGTGTACGGTCTTTCATTCTATTATGGCATGATTGACTGAAAAACAGTGGTCTGGAGAGTTGCCCAAAGCACTGGCAGTTTTGGATTCTTTCTGGGTCCCTCTACTTTAAATGATCTGGCATTGCCTAAAATGGTTCGGCGCTTTGGCATACTACATCTTCTCTAGGCGGGCGTGCAGTTGAAAAGCGCGTCATAGCTCCTCTGTGGCACAAGCATGTCTTTGTAGCACCTTTTTGTTATTTATTTTGTAGCAGTGCCCACTCTATTTTTGCCCCGTCATGTCTGGTGTCCAACTTGCTATGATGCAGAATCGACCACAATGTCCTTAACATGGCTCCCTTTTGCTGTTCACTGTACCGAGAAGTGTAAAAGGCGGACGAACCGCAGACTCCTCAATGAACGTGAAACCTAGGACTTCAGCTAAGAGGGGGTATCCGGAGTTGACCGCTGGCCCTAATCTGCAGTCTTCCTTTCAATATTGTCTCATTTAGTACTAAATCATAAATGCTGATTGTGAGTTAGTCATGAGCAGATTGCCACAGACTGCTCCCACACTGGCAGCATGTTGAGCCTCTGATGCAAAAAAATCAGTTTTCTGTGTTGGGTCCAATGCAGTCTAGCTCCACAGGCACGCAAGGCTCCACTCTGAATGCAAAGGCATCAATGCTCGCGACACAGATCTGCATGCAGACTTCAGGGAGCTTCCGTTCTGCATGCATCCCCACAAGAGCAAAGTTATCTTGAGCTTTTTTTTCCTCTCCCCTCCCACCTAACCCAGTCTGTCTTTCAGAACTGCCAGAGTGCCTGCGAACCATGCATATGACGGCAGTGCATGGTGGGAGAGGGGTGGTGCAGCCTTTCTGGGTCACCCCTGAACCAGGCGACGTACTGACCAGCTGTCTAGGCATTGTTTTTTAGGCCTTCTTTCCAACAAAGTTACATGATGTGCAGGTTTTAAATTATTCATAGCTGCTTGCATTGCTCTTGGCAATGTTCCATACTCTAAAAACATTATGTTGCTGATCTGCGCTATTAAAGAAGTGGAGCAACCTATTTACAAACCAGTCTTGGCCCTTTCGCCAATGGAAGCAGCCCAGTTATAACTGCTAGACCATATCCTTTCTGCAATGGAAGCCCAATCAACTCTAGATTAATTTTGGAGGACCTAATAATAGGTTGTTTGCTTGCCTGGGCATGGTACATCAGACACCCATGTCTCAGCACACTCGCCCCACAGAGGAGCTACACAATGACCGTATTATTCTGCCTTCAGAACATCTAGTAATTATAAATAATTCAATGCCTCGCATCCATATTTTTTTTTTTCTTCAGCTTCCCCTTTAGAATCTCGTGAACTAGCCCTGCTTTTTCCGACCAGCACTTAAGTAGTGAAATCCATACAGTGGCTAATTTGCATATCATTTGTAAAGTGGCTCAGTTGGTTGATGCATCTACTGCAAGTTATCTGTGCGTAAACTGCAGGGTACAGGTTATATTCTGGGAGAGCCCGCAAAGCACATCATACTTCTGAGACTGGTGACACGAGTAAGCATGAGTTTACTCGTGCCCTGCTGTCCATGGAGTAGGCGGGGGAGGGGGGAGAAGCAATGGGTGAAATCCGCAAGCAGTGGCTTGCAGTCTTGAGCACTGGGGCAGGGGGTCTTCTCCAGTGCACCGGCTGGGGCGCACGCGATGGCAGCAGGAGGCCACCACATGTCCTGGATAATGGGAGAAGGGGTAGAAAACCTAAAGCAATCTGTGGCAGGCAGTGCCCGTACCCAAGGTCAATCGGCTATTTACAAACTGGGTAACGGTTGGAGATTTCTCTTTCGCTAGAAGATTAGTGGTATCTAAATTTGCCGAACCAAAAGGAAACAACCTTTTGGCTGGAATTCAAAATGCATAAGGTAGAGAATGTTCTTATGCAATTTCTGTCCAACCCCCCCCCCCCCCCCCCCCAAACCAAGCCCGTAATCTAGCCACACACTGCAGGCCGCACTTACTGGCTGCGAAAGTTCCACAAAGCTGTCGCCATCCAAACTTTAATGGCATGTGACACTTGAGAATGACCGCGTTCCTATTAAAGCATTCCTCCAGAGAACAAAATGCTTTCCATTAAGTTTTGGGCTAAAAGATGTCGAGCTCTCGCAACCCCCCCCCCACTCCCTCTTTTGACGGCATCTCCTTATTTGGGGTCCCCGCCACCCCTGCCCGTGCCTTTTGCTTGCACCACACCCCCACACCCCTCTCTGCTCCGATGCGAGGCATTAATAACACTCTGCTATGCTCCCCCGAAGCCGCACGGCTTGGAATGCCAACCGCTGTCACGTGTGTGCTGTGTCCCGAGGCTGGAGCAGGAATGCTGCCGGACCCGGAGCTTGTTCAGGCAAAACCACAAGTCCTGGGAGGGGGGCGGAAGAATGTCAACATGTATACACTGGAGGGGGGCGGGGCGAGCGATGCCGCCATTCAAATTCCTGAAGCATAGCTCTGCACGGAGGACTTTCAAAACCCCACTGGGAGTGCATGCATATTAACAGCAGGTCCCCGAGCGCTATTATCCTAAACCTACCCTGGAGTGGGTGGGAGGGGGGCAGAGGGTTCAGCAGATGGTTCTCCCCCTGAACACCATTTAAATAATGGGCTCAAAAGTGCATTTTACAGCACACGTTGGAAAATTGGCTTACAATACAAGTTCCACGTGAAAAAAAATCCAGTAGATGGCAGGTCACCAACAGTACCTAGGAGCATTTTCGTGATTCCCTTACCCATGGTATGCCAGTATAAGAATACATTTTCATGCTGACTGGGTCCAGCAATGTCACTTAGAAAGCATGGTTATGCAGGCTGTGCCAATGGTTGCCACGTAATTTCACGCTCCTGTGATGCCCTATAAAATGACACATCCATGATGGCTGTGCCAATATATGCCGGTATCCCAGCGCAATTACACCCTCATTTAGGCTTTGCCAATAATCCAATACAGTCACTGTAAGGCGCCATGTCCTGTAGCCACAATGTCCCTTTCATCTCTTCTTTTTATGCTCCTCCACTTCTGTTATTCACTACCTTCTACCACCACCTGTTCTACCAAGAGTTTCCTTCCCTTAAAATGTTCTCATCCCCATTGTGAGTGGTCAGAAATGAGAGGCAGACACAAAGCTGTAATGTTCTCAACATTAATCATCTTTCTTACAAGAAAAAAGGGGTTTGGATAAAGGCCTAACTCTCCTTATCCTAAAATTGTCCCTGCCTACGAAACTAAAGCAAGCTGTCCTTGTGTCCGAAATATATCTGAGCCTCACACTGGTAACCACAGTCATAAGGTGAAAGGTTAATGTCTGTTTCCAACTCAACAAAAGTGTTCAAATGTAGAATACCAACAAAACCATCCTCGTGTCCACAGTTTATTTCCATTCCCCTGAAATGTTTCTGGAAAATATTTTCTATTTCAACAATGGTCTGGTAAAGTTAACGTGAATGTCTTTCACCAAATACTTTCCTTATGGTGACACATGTCTTTTCCACAACACTGGTTGAAATATAGCAAAATGAAGTCTTTTCTACTTAACAGGATGGTAATAATGTTTAATTTCAACAACTATTCCTTCCCTGGTGTACTCTGCTGCCAGGTATCTCTTTCCACAAAGGATTCACTGCCTGTTGTGCATCTTTTAACAGGTCTTTCTACGATGTTCACTTTCCTTTAAAGTATAGCACAGTTGCACTTTTTTACAGGTTATAGCTTGTTGGCTCCTGTTAACACATTTGCTCCAACTCCCTCGCTCCCCTTATTGAAATCCCATAGCTGAGGGTCTGTTCAAGTTTTGTCTGTCAACTTCTTTCTTGGTCTCTCTTGGCAATGCTTGTTCCAAGTTTCCCCAAATTGATATACAATAGAAGGAGAATTGTACAACTTTGGCCCTTTTTTCTTTTAATTCTACTTGGTCAGCATTCAAAACTATTACTGCCTTCATTAACTTGTTGGCACGTCCTGGGGCCCCATCTCTTCTGGGCTGATTCACCGGTGTTGCGTGCAGCTTCGGCAAAGGGTTTTCAGTGGACAGGGATCTCCCGTTGGGCAGAGTCTCTTTTGGTTCCCACGTCCGCTTTTTACCCTTTCGCCGATGGAACCATTGCCACTCCACAGGAATGGATCTCCTCCAGCCCCGCAGCAAATGTCTCCCTTCTAAAGGTCCCTCCACGGCACCCGCTAAGATTTCACTAGAGTTCCTCTCCTCCGGTATGAGAAGCCTCCAGGCGGTTTCCTGTAAGATTCCTTCTTCCTGCTTTTCTCCATGAGTCTGCCTCTGGATTAGCTTCCCACCCCGCTCTCTGCAGCTCTCCTCCTTGCTTGAAGGTTATTTTCAAGTTTAAATGTTTTGTGCAGCTGATTGTGAACCTGACAACTAGACAGCATGTTGTACTTCGTATTACTTTCCTTCCATATTAAATCCTTGCTCCTCTTGTCGCAGGAGTCCAAAGGAATTTTTAGACTGTTTTGTTTAATTGTTGGATACTTTTTGTTAAATAACAACCATCATAAACATTGGATGTGAAAAGTGCTGTAAGTTCCATTTGAAATGTTTCAGGGTATTACAATTAAAGGGTTCTGAATAATGAAAACATGCCATCAGAAATTCTGCAATTGGGGTTTCTTCACAGTAAAGGGAAGAATACTGTGTCCCTCCTGTTGCAATCATCACTTCTCCCTCTGCCCCCCCACCCATGATATTCATCCCCTCCCACATGCTCCTCCCTTCTGACACCACCCCCAGGATCGGGCTCGGGTCGGAGCAGTCTTTCCGTTGCCATGTGGGAGGAGACTTCCACCAGGGAATCTGTGATGACGCCACAGGATTCATCACACCATGCATCTCTTCCTGTGGTCTCACCTTTTTGCAACACTTTTACAGATGTGTTATCCCCTTCAATCTGCCTCCCCTTCTCACTCAGCTCTCTTCGCCGTTTGTCCACTCTTGTCGGGCAGTTCTCTACTCCTAACATTCTGCATTTTCTCTTCACAGCCCTCAGAATCGCTCTCATGCCTGTCTTCTAGGGGTGTCTCTCTGTAACCCCACATCCACCAGCAGGGTCAGGCAGGGGACTTCAGTGCTTTGATTCCTGACCAAAACTAGTTGTGGACAGTGTGCTTTACTCTTGTTTTTGGTTGAACTGTTTCAGTGTTCCCAGAACTCGGATCCAGCCAGCAGTGTTTTAAAGCTGCTTGTTTTATTTCAGTGTGTCCTGATACCCGGCGGCTGTAACTTGGCTTTAACCAGCAGGTAATCTGTCGCTTGTCCAGTATCCCAGTAGTCTTATTTTTTGTTATTTTTGTTTTTGTTTTTTTTGTTTATTTTTTTTTCATTTGTTTTTTTTACTTTCCAAAAACTGCATATTTTAATGCCCTGCTTGATCCTTTACAAAAAGAACCCTGTGCATCTCCTTCGATCTTCTGAGGGCTTCATTCTTGCCCTTTTGATTCTAGCAGAATGTTTCGATCAAAAGATCAGTAATTGAACTGCCCGCAGCTCACACAAGATGTGGCACTTCTGTAAACAGTGGGTGTCATCAATCCAACTGCCAAGTATTCCAACAGAGTACTTTAGCTGGCCCATGTATGAGGTGGGCGGCGTATTTAGTGCTGTTTTTATTTTCCTGTATTGATAATGGGAAGACAGGATAAGAACTGTCGGTAATGAGGTGGGCCCTGATGGGCCGCCAGGGATTTAAGTGGGCCGTGGCCTGGCCCCAGCAGTCTCCAGAAAGGGCTCCTGAGCTGGGGCCCTGCCAGGGCTCACCCCTGACTAGCCCCAGCCAGCCAACACCTCAGCCAGCTCTTGTAGAGGCTGCACGGTTACATGAGCTGCCTGCAGGTGTGTGAAGGGTTTTGACCCATGCTGAATCAATGGACTGGGTAGATGTGGGGGATGAGCTGTCGCCGCCCATCATTCCATCCCAGAGTCCAGGGGAACCGCGCAGTTGTGCCCATACCAAAAGCGCCAGGGGTGAAAGGTGGTGCCAAAGGAAAAATAGCAGCACCTGTCGGAGCAAAAGCGCTTTTAAATCAGCTCTGTTTCTTTGAGGGCAAGCTCCAAATGTCAAGTTCAAACATTGCAAGATCGCTAATGCCGGAGACCTTTGTTCAAAAATCCGTTTTACTGATATCAAAAAGTTGCTGAAATCATGGGCACAAGACCACTAAAGATTCAAACTTCTTGTGGGGGGGTTCCACATAACCACTCAAATGTAAGGATGCCCATCAAAACAATAGCAAAAATCTCCTGTCAAATTCAAGACAACTCAAAAATGAATGCAATACCGGTACTCGCCACTATCAAAAAGCCGGCGTTTTAAAACCACCAGACTTTTGTGTAAAACTGAACAGATGAACCCAAAACAGGCCAAGGAAAGACTTGCTAAGAGGTGGATACAATGTAAAACTATATTCTGAAATGACTTGAAGGAAGTAATTATTTAATGTATAGGTAAAAATTGTAAGTTTGATTTAAACTGGGAACTAAAGTGACATTTAGCTGAATTCTGCCTGACCACTACCTCCGACAGGAGAAACCTGCTCAGCAACTCCTCCCAGGCCTAGCTGCATCCTGCTGCCCCCACCAAAAGGAGATGACACCTCTCTGATTAGATTAGGGGAGGGGCACCTGCAGGAGGTTGAACAAAGCACTGTCCTGGGCTCAGGCAAATGTTATATTGTGGGGGGGGTCGTAAAATAGCTTCCTCTTGGGAGGAGAAGTGCCTTTGGGAGCCACCTGAGATGGAGGCGAGGACAGACAGAAGCTTCCCTCATGTGCTTTGGAACCTAAACCACACCCATCTGGGCCAGAGCATAATTTTAAAAAAGATGGATAATTCATAGTACTGACTTGTCAGAATTATAGAAGTAATATCATTGTTGTGATTTTTCCGTGCATGTTTTAAGAGGTGTTAGGACCCTGTGGTGTATTCTGGGGGTTGCTAGCGGAAAATAGGGTCTTACTCCAAAAGTCTGCATGTTAAAAATCTGACACTTCATCAATTAATGTCCATACTCCTTGTGTAATTTTTGGTAAATGTCCGATATTGGTAAACAGACCAAAAAGCGCAAACTGTCATTTTTGAATGCAAGCCCCCAGGAAGATCAGAGGAGGACCAGCATGGACCATAAGGAATATATAATGTGTACATGTAATTTCAACAAATTGTGTATCTGGGAAATATGTATTTGAATCAAATATAGATTTGTGGGCAAATTGACCAGGGGAGGATCCTCTGACCCATAAACAGACCTCATCATGATGACAATCCATTTCCTTCCCCCAAACATGGGAGAGGGGAGAATTGGGCCAATGACAAGTAGAGAGGAGCAGGCTTAGCTAGGCCCAGGCACACACCCATTTTCAAAACGCATAAAAAGGAACATTGAAACCCAGGTAGAGACATTCACTTTCCACTTTCTTGCGGGACGCTTTGCCGGGAGACTCCAGACTTCAAATCCATCAACCTCCAGAGATCCAGAGAGACCAGAACCGGTGCTTGACAGACCCAGAGACCAGAGCTGACCCAGATAGCCGGGAATTCAGAACCACCCGCCGGAAGTCCCGTCCCACCTGACCAGACCTTGACGGCTTATTTCAAAAATATAGTGCGAGTACTCACTGTGCAAAACCAATCTTAGGTTAAAATAGTTTTGATTAGATTATTTTAACTAAGTAGAACTGCCTCCTAGAAATCCTGTCATCTGTCATTCTAAAGCTGTGAGCTGTCAGCTGTCATTTTGAGTTTTACTTTAAATCCGAAAATCTACCTTTATTAAATCGTCCGTATCTCTTGAACGAAATTTAACTTTAATTTTAAAGCTGGGATTCTAGGCTTTCCAATGGACCTAGAACCGACTTGCTACTCTTTATAGTGCCTCCGAAATTTACCGCGATTTGCGATTTGGCCCGATTTCTTAATCTGTAAAAATCAGCAGCTTTTTGCTTCTCTTTGCTAAAATTCGTTTGCAATCTGCTAATCATTCATAGAGCATTGCTAAAGTGAGCCTGAACTAATATAAAGTATCTCTCCCTCACCCTGAACCTCCTGCAGGGAATTAAAATCAATTTTAGCATCTTTTCACTTCATTGCCACCACATTTCAAAGAAATTCGCCTGTGTTTAAAACTCATACCTGTTTTCTCTAAGCTTCCGTGGGGAACTGGAACTGTGTATTGCATTATCAAGTGTGATTTGTTGGGATTCTTGAAGACCGTGTGCTCTCCTTTCCATCTACTTATATTGTATAAAGGGGGGGGGGGGTGAGTTGCCAGAGAAAGGTGATTACATTGTTGTTGGTTGAAATCATATCAAGTTTATTTGCTGTACTGCATTTTATTCCACCTTGCATTTCCTTGAAGCCATCAAGCATTTTCAGCTACCTCATCCTCTATACTAAGTAATCAAGTGTACCACTGTAACATTACCCATTGTGGATCCACATCATATGCCTAAGTGTACTATCAGATATCAATTTTTTATAAAAGTGATTAAACTATATATATATATATATATATATATATATATATATATATTTCAAATAAACCTTTTAATTTGCAAAACAAACCTACTTCTTGGCTCAGTGGGGTCGGGGATTCTAAGAGGGGTGTTATATAAGGGTTGTCATCCAGAGTACATGAACTGGACCTAAAAATATATCAATAAGGGTTTCCCTCAGCATCCCAGACTAGGCATTGACTTAGCTGTAGTGTTGAAGTGAAGCCGCTTAACAGGTGTCAGCACTTCGGTTTAGAAAAAAAAAAGGCATTGCAGGCTGCATGATGTATGTACTCTAAACAGGAAGAGGGCTGGACTTCCCAGTGCTCATTTTGTTTCGAGTAACTAACCACCCAGCATGATGCTGGGTGAGACTAGTTACTCAAACAAAAGGAGAGGCTGGGCCCTCCAGCCCTCCTCCTGTTTAAAGTACAGACCTTTCATTCAAGGAGCCCGTGGTTAAAGCTGACTCCTTGAATGAAAGCGCTGCCTGCTGGGGCACAATGGTGTCATCTTTTTGTGTGCCCAGCCCCTTCATTTGTTTAAAGGGAGGGGCTGGGCGCATTAAAGGTAATAATGCCAGTGTGCCCCAGCTCCAACTTTTACCAGCTGCCAACCCCCCCCGCCCTTAATAGATGGGAGGGTGGGCTCTCATTAGGGGGCGTTTTCTTAGGCCACACCCCCTGACTAGGGCCCCCCCCCCTCGATTTCCAATCCCACTTAAAGCACTGTGGGCCGCTCATGCCCAACTTGGTTCCTTATTGCTGTAACATCAAATGGCACAACGCTAGAGACTCTTTACAGGTTCTCAGAAAAGCAAAGTGTGTCTTGGACAATGGAAACTCCTGATATTGGCGTGGCTCTAGTTAATGTCCTGATCTATCAAGGTTAATATTTTAGCAGTGAATGCGCCATAGTCGCACGTGTTTGTTTATTTAAAATCCTGTATTGCATACTGACCTGTATTGAAGATTGGTCCTGGGTTTGATCCTTCCTTGGAGCAACTCACTGCAATAGCATTGCGGCCTACAGTCACCTGCTTGGAGCAGCTGACCTCGATAGCCTTGCGGCCTACAGTCACCTGCCTTGAGCCACGTCCGATTAAAAACATCAATTTAATGATGTCTGGCTCAGTTGAATGGCTTTTATGCTGTTCAAATCCTAATTTAATGCATGTCGCTTTCTTTAAGGATATTGGCAAATATATTTTATGAGTTGGGTAAGCCTCTTCAACCCTATTCACTGCAGAATTCCCCACGCCCCTCCAAGTTAACTTTTGAAAATAGTACGCAAAATGGGCCCATTTAGTTTAATGTCCTACTGTTAAAATGATTTTTTCTGTAAAGTTGAAGCAAGTTACAAATGAGCACAGGTAATTTTTCTAGATTACAAACATTTTTTTAATTTATTTTCAATTATTCAGATACAAATAATACATAGAAGAAATTACAAACATTACAGAAAAGCATCAACGGTACATCGGCAGATTTATCAAAAAAGAAAAATAGAAATATATATATATACATAAAAACAAATTCTGTACATTCCCCCACATTCCAATCCAGTCTAGTACAATTGCATAAACTACCCCCAAATTTTCCCAAACAGTGAGAATTTATTATCTCTCCTGTAGATGGTTTACTTGTGCAGCTCCTCAATCCAGACGTCAATCTTCGGTGCAACAGCTGATTTCCAACCAATAATCCATTTCTAGATTCCAAACATGAGTTTACAGGTTGTATCGTCGGAGTGTGCTCTGTTAGTTTAGCTGGAAACGGCAAGATTTCTGTCAAATTCCAGGCGTGCGCTATGTAGCATGGACTTGTTTTTGAACCTGGTATGTATTTTTCCCATTCTAAACCCAGGTCTGCAAGTTCTGGCATGCAGTGTGATCTGAGCTAAAATGCAAGGAATGCCCGAGCTTCTCATACTGGATATGGGGCAGGATGATTGCTCCTTTTCTACACCCTTCTTCCATGTACCCCCATCTTGGATGCGAGTACCGCCCCCCATTTTGACTAGTGCATGGTGAGCTAGGGTAGCAATCTATGTATTAGGAAGGCAGTTTTTCAAATCCCCCACCCCCTTCCCTTTCTAGTACCATCCTCTTGACCGGTGTCGCAGAAGTGACTTTGTCCCCATGTGCTTCTGAATGCCTGCTCTGCCACCTCGCAGGATGCAGAGATGGTCATCTTGCTACCAGTTTCAGACTCAGCCTATTTTTGTTGTTACTGAATCCTTTTTCTCCATGGTTTTCTTTTCATTCTTTATCACCATCTGTCTTGCTCCAGTCAAGCCCCTCGCGCTCATTTTTAGTATGTACCCCCGTGGGGCCCCTCCGCTTGCAGCTGCATGTATTCTGGCAACTAGGGACTCCTTGGGTAAGGATCAGAGCATTTTGGAATTTTGAGACCTCTAGGCCCATTGCTCTTTGTGCGTATGGTGGAGGCAGTTGAGTGAATGCTGGGAAATGTAGTCCTGTGCAAGCAATGTACTTTGCGATGGAGCTTCCATTCTGGCTTGTGTTTGGGGAATTGTCAGGAGGCTAATCCAGGTCATTCACTGCCCTTTTTAAATGCAGGCTTGCATCACCTGATACCATGGGTGTAATTTTAGGGGAAGCGTTGCAGGTTTTTTTTTTTTACAATGCTACCACCAAAGGATCGAACTTTTGGTGTTCAAACCTTTAGTGGTAGTATTTTTAGAACTTTTGGTCTTTGCAACCATTTTTTATGGTAAATTTGTCCTACCGTGCTTCAGTCCGCGGGAACGATCAAGACACTGCACTGTAAGGTGGATTGCGCAAATTGACTTGAAACACAACTAATTACCCTGCAGCAACTGATCACAGTTGTCCCCTTTACAATGAATGAACACACTTTTCATTTGTATACATTTTCATGTATGGAGCTGTCCGATTTGTGATGGGGTGGAATGGGGATTACACCATTGGCTAGCAGTGAGAGAACTGGGGCCGCTAGCCAGATCTGTTGTGGCTTCTACTGCTGCAAGTGTTTATTTTGAAAGCCCTCCTTTCATCGCATGCCCCAAAAGTCTGCAGATGTTCAGGTTGTGGGTTGCCCAGGATAGGTCCACTATTGGCTGTGCTGGGACCACAATGCAGGTGGGTGAACTAAACTCTGTACAGAACCGTTTATTCCTCTAAACTTCCTGTGAGTTTAATTTCAATTTTTTTTGTTCATTTTGTCGCAAATGTGTAGAAAGATTGTGTCTCTATCTATACTCGTAGGAACCTACCGCCCTATAACACTTATGGTTACTTGTACTTTGACAAAAACTGGGTGGTTTTCCTCTTACTCGCCTTCTCTAATGGCGTGAGACTGAAGGCGTCAGCACAATGTGGCGCCCTACACTCCCTGTGGAGGGCCCGCTGCAGATCACTGGGGCGGGCCACGAACAGTGTCGGAGCACGACACAGCGTCACTGCACCGCAGACACGCAGTGTGTAGAACGCAGGGCTCACCCTGCACGGTCCGGAACACTGGCTGATGCACATGCAGCTGGGCGCACCCAGCGGGGGTCGAAAGTGGCGGGGTGTCACCCAGGCTACGGCGGACTGCCTAGGCCACGAAAAAGTGGCAAGGCCCACAAACTAATAACCACACGCAGAGCCGAGTTGCTGCTTCCTGGGGCTCTGCTGCTCTGATCTGTGCGTGCCAGCAGAGCCCTTTTTATTGCAGAGGCGTCATGACGAGGTCATGACGCTCTCTGCCAAAAGAACTAGACCAACACACAACACACCCCTTCTGGGGAAACCTGAAATGCCATTTTTATTCTTTCCTGTACGACAAGTTCCCATAATCCCCTGCGCCACGTTTCAAGTCTTTGTCTTACGTTTCTTATTCGTTCTGCACTGTTTATGTATGGTTGGGGTCCGTACATAACCCGCCTCTGAAGACATGACACCTCACCTTCAAATGAGCGATCTGCAATAATGGAACACCTCACTGTTATTTGGTAAACCTGTTTATCGTGCAACTTTTGTTTCAGTAGTTTTTTTAAGGAATCCATTCAAAATGTGTGATCTGAAATTACACGTTAGTTCCAGGCTGAGTGCAGAGTGGCGAGTCCAGTGAGGCTCCGCTTAGCACGCTTTCAGCTTCATGAATGGGGCACCAAATAGATAATAACACTTATTAGCACATGGGGGTCGTTATTTAGTATATTCTGAACATTCCGTCTTCAAATGCACACAAGTAAACAACAATGCAAGGTTACTTTCAACAAGACCCATTCTTTCGGAGGACTTATTTTTATTTATTTTTTCCTTTTTTGCTGCACCATCCTATTTAACACATCCAGGAGAAGGCTAAAACATGGGGGGGGGGAATGCATTCGTTTCCTTATAGAGCAATGGTTTACTATCACATGACACCAAAGGCATTTTTATTTTTGGATTTATAGAGCGCACTACAGCCCAAAGGCATTGAGGCGCTATGAGGGAACCTAAGCAGGGTTACAAGAATGCGGCCTAGCGGGCTTACTTGATACAGTAGGTTTGGTTACATTTACAGGAAAACAGTCGGAGTCATACAGCACATGGAAACTACATGAGGACTGTCGAACAAAAAGCCTGGGTTTGATAGCTTTCCTAAAGGCTGCGTGCGAGTCAATCAACCGTAGCTGAGGAGGGAGGGAGTTCCAGAAAGTAGCAGCCATATTAGGGACGCTAGTGCCACCCTCCTGCACTGTGCGTGTGATGGGTACAGTTATTCTGTGGAGTAGGCAGCTTTGGAAGGGTTGCACTGAAACAGGTTCAATAGGAGTGTCCCCCACACCCCACCCAGACACATTTGAAATTAAAATGTATGAGGACAACCACGTTCTTTAAATAAACCATATTCAGTTTACTAACCGGGCCACCTATTTACCCATTATAAATTAAAAATGTTTACTTTACCGCCAAAACATCTATTGCTGCTCCCATTGTGTGCTAACGGCCTAATGGACGTCTGCATAATGGCTCTTGGGGATATCGGAGCAGCCAGTCTTTTCACACGAAACCTGAATCTTTGGTAAATGCCCACGTTCTGAGAAAGCTGCTACATGCAAATGCTCCTGCCCAGCTGCCGCCGCCTGCTGCTGCCGTCACTCACCGCTTCTTTGACACTTACTTTTGCTGCTAATGCCTTCAGTGGCTGTCTGTACCAGGGCGGTCGTGACCCGTCCCTCTGATTAAACGCCTTTGCTTCACTCGGGCCTTGCACAGCCAGTAGAGCCGGCCACTGAATGCGGATTAACCTGATCATTGCAGTGCTTGGATGTGGATGGGATCCACCATGAAGCACTGTATACATCTTTCTATCGATGACTGGCTGGTAAAGTTTTCATTACCCTTTTTCAGTTCCCAGTTCAGCAGGAAGTCGTAGAATCACTTCCTGTCATTTGCGGTTGAGAAAACCGAGCACTAATCAAGAAAGGAGGAAGTACCAGGAGGAAGGAAGCCATTCTACTGTTCCATTGGTCTCTGTGCCAGTGGCCATAATGCAAGAGGGCCAATATGGGGAATACTGCCTCCCGACTGCATGTTGCCAGGTACAGGCGTGCAGTGCTGCGTCCTCGGTTTTAAGCTGCATGGTTCCGTAGCAATGGTCAGGGTTTGTGTGACTGCAAATACCACCTAGGGCCCCAATGGAGCCCCCAGGCACTTGCCTTTTGGTGCCCAAGCTGTGACACTGCCAGATGGCATTGAGGTACCATCTCAAAAGTAGTGCCCCCAATGGAGGCCTTTGGTCCACTCAGATACCAGCCTAAACCAGTTAAAGTTTCATGACATTTGTGTGTTTATGATCCGTTAGACTTCTTCCGCGCAGGCTCCAGCTGAAGAATGGTGAGTGTGCGAGTGAGGCAATGCAGGGATTGCACAGACCAATTTCAGTCCCTTCATGGTAGGCGGAGTTGGGCACTTGAATAGGTAGTTGGTACGGTTAATAGAATTCAGGCGCAGAGGTGAAGGTACCTACCTGGACATTCCAGAGGAGGTCTCTGGCAAAATGACTACTGCTCTGCAGGATTATAAGGAGCAGTCGTGGCTAAATCGCCAATGTACCCCCCCCCACTACTATTAAACCTGCAGTGTTCCCAATTATAAAGGTGAAACTGGTACAGCCCAATGGGCATACCTCGTTCGCCTCTTTTGGTAAAGTGGGCCGAGGGCGTTCTATACCCTTCAAGAGGGGTGTGAGCTAGCACAGAAGCAGGCAAAAACAATAGTAATGTGGCACAAAAATAAAAGTATAGCCAATCCAGATGCTGTAGAAATGGGAACTTTTTAAAACGATCCATATATAAAACTAATTTTAAAACACTTAAGGCACACCCCTTTTGGAGAAACAAAGACTGCAGACTTGGCTGAGTAAGGGCACTGTGTTGATGTCTCCAGGCAAACTATTTCAGCAGCAATGTCTGTTCAGGGATATCTTCAAGGCAAGGAGGGGGACTAAAAGGTCACTATGCTCCTTTATGTGAACTACATGAACAGAACCTTCAAAATACCTTTTAGTTCTAGTCATGGACACTTCACCGCTTTGAGCAGGGCTTCTAGTTGCTTTTTCCTGTGGTTTAACTGATGCAGAGATGTTAGTCATGCACTCCCACTGTCAAGTCTGTTCGATTCATGGTCTCTTGTTGGGTCGAGTCGGCATTCAAGACTGTTTAGTCCATAGCTTCCAACGGTTGGAGGCAGCAGTTGAACGGGTGGTGAAACTTTGCTCTGCTCGGTCGAGTCTGTGTTCAAGATGGGCGAGTTGAAGAGCAGGTCCTGTTGGGCTCGAATCTGTTGCTTCCACGAGGTATAGCCGGGGATGGGGTCAAGATGATATTGCGCTTCAATCGTCGAGCTTGGATGGCTTGAAGAGCAGTACCCAGTTTGAAGATGTGTAGAGTGCCAAAAGAAGCACCAAGAGTCATGTAGCCGCTCGAGGTTTGTCGGATAAGGTGAGTCTTAAAGTGCCATACTTCCACTCCAGGAAGTTGTTGGGCACATAGAGGGGACCCTTCCCCTCCAGTGAGCAGAATCCTGGTTTCAGTGCAGGCAGCACAGCTGTCTTGGTCCACATCAGTGGCTCCCATGCTTTCCCCCAAGCCTCTCCCACTGTTCCCTGGTGATGATTAGGGAGCAGACCTCGGCTTTGATTTGGATATCTTCCGTCTTCCTCTGTGGCAGAGAACCTTGGAATAGGATGTATTCCCAACAGAGGTCCAGTAAATCATTCTCTGGCCAATCCAAAGATGAATAGACTCAGCAGAGGCTTCCTTCTCCTTTTTATGAAGGCCAAATGTCACAGTGGATTGGTAAAACTTAAGACTGATCTGAGGGGGTCCGACCCAGGCTGTTGTAAGTGCACTTAGTCTTCTGACATACACAGGGTTCTTTGTCTGCAGGAAATGTAGAGAAATGGAAGCTGTAGATGGCCCTAGCCAAAATCAAAACTGTAGAGTGTGTTTCTCAGCCTACTGCTCTCCCCTGGCTACTCTGCCCCCTTCACATGTATGTTGATGAAAAAGGGAATCCAGTGGTTGGAACTCTGGTGTGCGAGTATCTTTGGTATGTCTTGCTTTTGCTTTTGAAGCACCGATTCTCATGGCGATCTCCTTGAGAGGATTCCTGTGCCTTGGGAGTAGAGCATTGTCAGTCCTGCAGGAGGATCAAAGAGCAGCTTCCTGGTCACTGTTCCACGTGGCTGTGGTGGAGAAACTGCTGAGGCAGCTAATACATATCCCTGCCATAGGTGAGCACTGCTCACCAAGCTGAAAAAAGTATGTTCTCAAATTGCTGTGCATGAATAATTGGGTCCCCACTAGCCTGTGACGAGTAGACTTCTGGGGCACCAGTGGTCCAGGAATGAGTATCAGTTTGTAAACCATCAATCTACCCCACATCTCTAGTACACCAGAAGGGATTCAACAAGTTGAAAATGTAAGCAAATTATAAACCTTGTCCAATTTTGGTGTTGTGGATGGAACAGCATGCTGATCTCCCCAAGGTCGTAGATAGTTGCTTAGTTGCAACACAGCGGAAATACAATTATTGCAAAATGATGAAAGGCACGGTCCAGTCAAGGTTGTATGAAAATATCAACTTTATTATTATCACAACAGACAGTTCTAGCACACTACAAAATACAACCCACCCTGTGAAGGGATGCAGAGGACACGGTTTCAAGTAGGAAAAAGGATGCACTCTGGAGACTGACAGGAGGCTATTTGGTAATATCAATAGTTCAAGGATACTTGGTTTCAACACACAGAGAAGGACCAGGGGGACAGAACCACAATGAACCTTGTGCTTCTACAAGTTCTTGGTGCTCGACGGGGTTGAGTCAGTTTGAGGGCACTTTGCAGCTCCTGCAACAGAGTTAAAGACTGGAGACTGCTGTGGGTGTCATGTGGCAGGCAGTTTAGGCGAGCTAGACTTGGACACATGGCTGCAGGCTGGCCTACATGGCGGCTCAGGGTCAGGAATCATTGTCTCAGTGCTGGTTGGCAGGTCTGAAGCACTTGTTGAGGCGTGTCGGATGGCGTTTGCGACTGCGGCCTTAACAGTCAGAGGTCCAGTCGGTTGCAGCTAGAGTGGCTCGACTGGCTCAAATGTTATTTAAGGCAGACAGTGGTTGATGTTTGTTTATGCACTCCTTTCTCCTTCACTGGGCTTGTGTCGTCCTTTAAGGAGGACGGCCCAAAGCTGAGGAGTGTTGCAGGCAACAGCCTTGTCCTTGGTTTGGTGTAGGGACTCTCTGGCACTTCTAGGAAGCTTGCTGCAGAGCCTAGCAGGGCGTGCTTTCTGTAGGCGTGGTACCAGTTCTGGAGCTGCTGGAGGGTCTTCTGAATTAGGTATTTCCTTCTGGTCCCTGGGAGATGTTTAGGGGAAGGGTTGTGCTTCCCACTTGGGAGTTCCTGGCCTTCATTCACTGGCGGAAGATGTAAGGCAGACTGTACCTTCAGCCAAGGTCCAATGCAGAGTTCTTCTTGCTACTCCTTGCAAAGTCTTCAGATGATCTGACCGAAATGGGGGCTTGACCCTCTTTTAAAGCCAAGTGGGCCACACTGATTGGCGTAGGCTAAACCTACCTTAATGAACCAATCCTGGGTCCCTGCCAACAATCTCCTTTTGGGCGTCTGGTCATAACCAGAGTGCTTTGCAACAGAAAAGGTAAAGGGGTGGAAACATGCAAGTACCACCCTTCTTCCTATCTGTTGTGGATCAAAGGGTCTCTCTAGTTAATTGAGCTCTCTGTGGTTCCTGATTAAAGCGGAATCTGTGGTGAGGCCTTCTGAATAGAGTCCCTCTGCAGGGATGACTACTGTAAAGGCATAGTTTCAGACCAGGTTGACACAGGAAAACCCCAACAGCCTTTGATATGCACTGTCCTTTGTTAGTCCTGGGACCAGGCCTCCCATGGGCCTCTTTGAATTAACTGATTAGTATGCAAGGCTGCCACCAGCAGCTAACAAGGGAAAGGGCAGATCCATGGAGCCTTTATTAGTTAGTTAGGCTGGCCATGGCATGAGAAAGGTCTTGCCTTCCTTCTGAGATGCCTTGATGTACTCTTGGCTGTCACATTCCAACTAAATATGATGGGGTGGGGGGATGGCGCCTGTAGGCTTTGTCCACCCAGAGTACACAGGTCTGTGTATGTCGTGTGGTGCGCTTTGGAAAATGTGTATGGGTTAGACCCATGCGTTTTCCAGAGGTTGATCTAACGTCCAATTTTTTTTATTTTAATTTCAAAAAAGCCCATGCGAGCACACACCTTCCGGCGGATGGTCGAATTCCTCATATAGCCACCTACCATTACCTGGCTTCTAATTAAAGTTTAACATGTCACCCGGCTGAATAATTTCACACCCTTGCAGATGGCATTCGGCCCGAAGACTCCTCTTGCTTCATTGATGAATTTTGCTCTCTTTGGACCTAAAAGAAAAATGTCTTGTACTCCATGTGAGGCTGCAGAAAGGGTGTCACTGCCTGTGTTTCCTAATCTTTCACAAAAGGGGAGGAACTCTGGATCATGATATTCTGTCTTTTAAGGAGGATGAAAGACAAGTGTAGACTGGAGCAGTGTCCCACCTGCCCTGAGGCATCTTTCACCATCTCTGTATCCAGCGGGTCGCCTTGGTGATCTGCCAGGAAAGGGCTAGGTCTTCCGGCACTTCTGACTTGAACCGGAGTTGGCTGTAATGTGCCACGTTGGCTTATTATGGCACAACTGCCAAGTCTATAAATAATCCTGACCAGGTTGCTAGCATAGTGCCACGTGGTGCAGCACACCCTGGGACTCGCATTTGATGTCTTTGTTGCTTTCTAGAGGTTATGCTTTATTAATATTTAATGGGTTGCAATGCTCCATATCATGTAGTCCTGGAACAATTTCTCTGTATTAATGGAGTCTCCTGGAATAGGCGGAAGATTCTGTACTCCAGGGACAAACCCCATTGGGATTGTCTATGCCACGATTGGAAGCCATTGGTGTCTAAATTCGTGACTTGAGCCGGTTATGCAGAGGTTGACCGTGTGCTGCTTTATCTAGGGTGACCGGACGTCCCGGTTTTGCCAGGAATGTCTCGCAATTCGGTGCTCTGTACCTCTTTCTCAAGATTGTTTCAATTGGAAACTGCAGTGGTCCCAGTTTTTTGTACTAGGTCTTCATAGCTGGCAGGTAGGAATGCTCAATCTCGGAAAGAAGAAATGCGGCATTTTACAATTTAAGATGGTGTTCGTTTATGATCATGTGTTTATTTGAAACAGTACTAACACTTAAACCCCCTTCTCTTCCAAACGCTAATGAAGTGTAGTGTCTTGATGCCACTTTAAAGAGTTAGTCCTATTTTGATGATAGTTGCCCTGTCCCGGTTTTTTACTTTTTAAATCTTGTCGTCCTAGCTGTAACTGCCTGCTGTTACCAAACCGGCGTGGTGTAACTTAGAAAATTGTGCCACAGTGCCCCTTCCTGTTTGACGTAGTTGACTACAGTATCCTAATGTCAGGGCGGCTTTTCAAAATATTTGCACCGTTCCTATTTGATGATGCGGGTGGAGGCGAGAGAAGGCGGTGCTCGTTTTTCTGTTTTTGAATAATAGCCACTCGGCCCCAAAGCGAGGCATCTCTGTCGCGTCCCATCATTCCTTGCTTCTTCCCCAGGGCCGGAAATTATTCTTGGTAACCCCTCCGTACCCCATTTTGATTTTAGCATAGTCTGTGCTTCTGTACTGGATGCTGCAACGGAATACTTGTTTTCATAGGTTAGCTGTGTCCAGCCAAGTTTTGAATGTATATTTAAGGACATCGAGAATACCCGCTTCATCATGGACACACGCATCCCTCCGAGAAGGCGCAGGCGCAGAGCCCTTTCCAAGCGAAGGGGTAGTTTGCCGATTCAAAATCAGAATGATTTGTGTAGTAGCACATCGGAGCAAACTCCCACATTCCGTGCATTGCCCAAGATCACACGACGGGTCTAACGTGATTAATTTCCTACACCTCCAAGGTGAATCCTTTTTAGTGACATCGGACGCCGCATGGTGCTTTTGGAGTGCGTTTGTTGAAGTGCTCCCCACCGAAGCACGTATGTGCTCAGCGAGGAGACCACACACTTCTATGTGTCCTTGCCCGATCCAGATCAAAAAGGATCCGTGGGGCTCAAGCCCCAGGCACCCACGGGATGCAAGGCTCAAAGGCCAAAACCACTGCACTGTTGACTACTTACTCAACAAACATTGGCAATGCCAACTGTTAATGGCCTTTCCAATGCCTACAAAAAAAGCCCTAAGTATTAACTGCCCATTGATGGTAGCAGGTGCACAATGGTGCGAATAGCTGCCCGTCTAATAGCAGTGCCTGGCAAAACAAGCCACACGTGGCAATGATGGTTTTTAACTACAGTGAAGGACAAGCATGGTGCCATGACTAGTGGCTGAAGGCAGACCCGCGAGCTGAACGAATTCCCATGAGGGTGTTTTGTAACCATGGGGCCAGATGTAAACCTTAGTGCCAGCAAAGGAGGGTGCGGGGTCCATGATTAGCCTTAATGCCATATCCATAAGCAATTCCAGTATTAACTAAAGGGGGCCAGTTAATGGCTTTAGTGCTTTAAGTGGGAATGGAAATCGAGGGGGGTGGCTCTAGTTGGGGGGCGGGAGGGGTGGCCTAAGGACACGCCCCCTGATGGGAGCCCCCCCCCTCGATTAAGGGGGAAGGGGCAGCTGGTAAAAGAGGTGGAGCTGGGGCACTCTGGCATCGTTATCTTTGATGCGCCCAGCCCCTCCTTTTAAACAGGGGCTTGGCGCGCCAAAAGGTTCAATCCCAGTGCACTCCAGCTCTCGCACAGCAGGAATCCCTTTTATTCAAGACGCCCACTTTAACCACGTGCTCCTTGAATAAATGGTCTGTCTGCTGCTGGTGTCTATGTACTTGAAACAGTAGGAGGGCTGGAGGGCCCAGTCTCTCCTTTTGATCCGACTAGTCATCACCCAGCATTCATGCTGGGTGATGACTAGTTACTCGAAACAAAAGGGGAACTGAGCAGTCCAGCCCTCCTCCTGTTTGGAGTACATAGACATCAGGCAGCCCGCACTGCACGGTTACACTTTCTGCAGCCTTTTCTTTTTTTTCTAATCCTAAGTGCTGACACATGCAGGCAGCCCATGCAGACACTTACACGGGCTGCCTGATGGCTGGGCCCTGGCTTGGGAGCCCTTTCTGGAGACTGCTGGGGCCTGCCCCCAGCCCACTTCAAGCCCTGGATTTAGTTACAATTATTGTAAAGTCTCAGGTTTGCCTTAGTGCCAGTGAAAGGGGGTCTAGGGATAACTCTACATTCAGTGCAAGGTATGCGCCGATCAGCCTTAGAGCAAATGAAAGCTGGGGCCATGGTTAACAAGCTTTTACACTAGTGAAGGAGCTCCGGGGTTAGCTTTAATGTCGGTGAAAGGGAATCCGTGGTCCATTCTAATTCAAAGTAAATTGTGCCCTTAAGTACGTCTCAATCTCATTTAGTCTATGCCCGACCTCTCAGTGCCAGTCTGTTCCTTGTGGTAGTCATGGGTGCACACAAGGAGCCAAGAGTGGTTCCTGCTGGAGTGCCGCCCGTGATGTTAACGGGGCTCATTCGCATTAACCTTTCAAACCTCGTAACAAGAAGCACGCATGCACGATACACATCGTTTTTGTTGGCACAGCAAGCCAGGCATATGTTGCCAAAGTAAATGGACATATTGTTCTTTTCTGCACCGACTACATACATGTTTGAGTTTCAACGCTGATGGAAATATATACAACCGATCGCTGTAGTGATGCCTCCGTGAACCGTTACCCATGACCAAGCATCTACAGTGAATCGGTACTAGTGCACTCTGAGGCAGACTCGCGTTCTAGCCGGGTAAGTGTGCCCCACAGTGTCCTGCTGCAAATCTGCCAAGCCCCTGGTTTTCCTTCTTCCTTTGCCGACGTCTGGCCCCACACACATCTGTGGTTTCATCTGCAGCTTCTAGCAGAGCTTTAGGTGTTTCGGATGGGAGAAGGCAGGGTTTCTGCCTAACGACTCTTCCGGGCTTTGGGGTTTTGGAAGGCGTGCGTCTCCATCACGCACCCACAATGTGGATTCCTTGCAGACTTGAGGCCCTTGGTATCCCACAGGCTCACTGGCCGTTCCCATTGCATGGCACGTAAGTTATCCTAGTAACTGGTTCTCGCTAGCAGTAGTAGATACTTTCCCCTGTGTCGTAGTGCGTGTCCGTTCTGATTCACAGCAATAGTAAGAGCAAAAGACAACAGGTTCAGGCTGCACCTTTCCTTCTTCCCTGTCGGAAATATACTCTGTGGGGCTGCAAGCGATGTGAAGAGCAACAAGAGGCCGTCTCTGCAGGCACTATTCAAAGAGCGCCTGTCCGGGGAGTGGTCCTTTGCCACGAAGGGCCCCACTAATGTTCTCCAGCGTGAGGACGCAAGCAGAACTATGTGCTTGCATTTTAATGGAAGTTTTCCCCAGACCACGATCATCGCAGGACACGGCTTTATTATGCTGGCAGCCATCCAAAAGGGACCTGATGAGAAACTGAGTGCTCATAGTGGTGGTTGACATTGTTTTACCAATGCACTTATGTAAGGCAGAGCTGGGTGGAAGGATTTAAAATTACTGTGCTGTGTTTTATTTTTATTTTTTTTGCAAACATGCTAACAGAGTGTTTGGAAGCTGCTTTGCTAGTATTTGATAAGACTAACGTGCAACCGCGCTGCGATAAATTAAAGCTTTCATGTCTAATGTTTGACCTTTGCATACTACAGGATCACCTGCTAAAATGCATGGTAGATTTACCATTCAAAGATGGCTGGCTTGTTTACAGAGAGCTTCCTTAGAGACAGTCATCCAAGATGGCTGCCTCCATGGTAGAGCTCACTCAAAATCCGAGTTCCGAGATGGGCAGAAATTGGTGGGATTAGCCCTAGGGATTACATTGGCTAAAGGCAGAGAATGGGTAGGATTACAACTGTGTATCCCTCCTCAAATGCCATCCCCATTGGAAAAGCATTATAGACCCACTTGCAAAGCCCATATTTGAAGCTCTTCTGTTTCAGCGCCACTTAATGTCCCAAGCTAAAAATGTGTTAATTGAAGCTGGGCATGTGGCTAATTTAATCGTTTGCGAGGTAGCAATCCATGGCCAAGATTTAGTACTTTATTAGCCAATTGGGACCTCAAATGCGAACAGCCCTGGAGTTGGTTTTCCCTGCGATCTGAGGTGCCGCCACCCTAAGATCCTTTGAATAGTCCGGTCCGTGTTTGATGCAAAAAGAACTTGCAGGGTTAGTTTACAATGCAACATGCAGCTCTGGGAGTAATTGCACATTATGGTTCCTTGTAGAATGCCACATGCAGTAAAATGGGTTAATTGTTTATCTCCTTAAAAATAGATGCACCTGAAACATTAGAGCTTGTGCAAACTAACGGCTTGAAGGTTTATCATTAAAAATGAGCCACACAACTTTAAAGGGCCATGCAGCCCTCTTGTCCCCAGTCCGTAACCTTCTTCCACATCCCGTCAGTGGGTCCTTTTTTGTATTTCACGACCTAGTGAAACATACATTAGCATAGACCTGTCTCCTGCTTCGGATATCAGCCCATCTGGCCACATCTATTTCACTGCATTTGGTGAAGGGCCATGTTGCTCGGGCTGACTTGCATCTGTCATTTTTCTTGCGTTATCCTAAAAAAACGATCACAAACGGTCTGTCTTTTTACCGAATTTTTTCACAAAGCTTGCTGTAATATGCCCCACTTTAACCCACTATTCAGCAAATTTTCTCTGGGGTGTGGGGGATAATCCCCCTCCACCTTGGCTGATATGGGCTCCCTAGTTATGATAGGTCGCTCTGGCATGTTTGTGGGACATATGACTCTCCTCCAATTGAAAAATTCACCCAACATCACTGATGGAACGCCAATAAGAATTGACTGCTTCGGCACTGTAAATAATGTTGGAATAGGGGGAATCTCCTTCTCTGTCTAAGCCCCCTCCATCTGGAACACCATTCCCATTAGGGTACGATACATAGAGGACCACTTTGCCTTCCTTTGGGCACTCGGGTTCTGTCCCCCCGCCCCCTCCGGAAGAACCCATGCCACACTTTGGGTTATTTAACTACCTCTCTGGTAGGCCGGGGATGCAGTGAACCCACCATAAAAATGTACCAAGCGATGGAGAGAATACATTCTGGAAGACCACAGGACAGATTCCATGCCACATCTACACACAGGTACGTATCGCACTCCATGCTTATGCAAGATAGCCAATGACAATGCCACCAGCACGCATCTGCTGCCATACACATTTTGAAGAAACATTGCACAACAACTCTGCCAATGTAATGCAAGAGTCCCCATGACAAAAATTCTGTCTAGCTGGACACATGAGTCTCCTGCACTCAAATACTCTACACTACCTCACAGCACCCATCCTCATGGCAGTTTGATGTGGGTTGCTAACAGGCACTTGCACCCCCCACACCTTTTAATATTGGCTAAAATGCACGTACACATTCTAAACTCCTGACGAATTTTCCATACTTTGGACTTCGGTCCCCTGAGGGTGTTCACTTTCAGCTCTGAGGCTCTACCAGTGGGGAAAAGGTGCTATACAAATGACAAATTACATTTAAAGTTATGCAGTTTGCCTCAGAATCGTTGCTTTGTGTCACCCCTTTTGGGATTCAAACCAGTCACCTGTAGGTGGAGCACTTCGCTCCAAGCGATTTATCAAGGTGTTTTGTAGACTTTGGCTATTTCACACACCTTGGTTATTTAAAGCCAATATTATTGGTCTTCGCTGTCAATCGGGCTCAGTGAGATCATTTTGCATTAGCCAAAGGACAGCAATGTATTAACTCTAGGATCTGAATAGTGGTGGCTGGTGATCTCCCCACTAGTGGGATTTATAAATCCTTACTGAATGGCGTTGAGCGAGCTACCCCCGTTAACTCCCCCTTCACCTCGCCTCCAGGCATTTTATTGTGGGGCATGTGCAGAAATAGGCTAAAAAAGCTATTGGAAAGAAAGGTCCAATACAGTGCATGCAACATCTCCCTTCACTTGAAATTCCTACATATGCTAATTTCTCCAATTATTAACTTTAAGTAGAGGATCATCCATGAACTGACAGAGAATCTACCTGGAAGTGTCAAAATGGACTTATTAAAAAATTACACAGATCTCCATATCGGAGGCCTTGGACAGCAGAGCTATTCCCCGTGCTAAATGGTTCTCAGGACCAGACGATGGAGTTCAACACTCCGATCACAGTGCTTTTAGGGCTTCAGACAGCAGGCCCATCTGTTGGCTTAGAAACAGGAGCCACTAAGACGCGTCTGACAACAGGCTATGTGTTCTAGCAATGACCGCCAGAATGGACCGTCCATAGAGGGCATGAACCACACCCTACAAAAAAACCACAGATGCTGCAAGAAATGGCACACTGGCACCATGGAAGTGATCCACGACTGGCAAGAGGTGGAGCTGTTCAAACAGGCCCTGGTTGACTATTTGAAGCTCCGTAGGCTAAAGCAGTGTGTTGTAACTTTAATTGATGTATGCCTGTGCTTGGTTGTAAGCAGAGAGTCCAATACTCTGCTGGTCGAATCGCAACTGAAACTATGATTTTCAGTCTCCTCCCCTTCTTCCCTTTCACTCTTTCACATACTATGAAGTGGCTGGTTCTGCGATCTTGAGGCATGTGATGAATCTGGGGGTTTTGAACCTTCTTCACTGGGGGGGAGCCACCCCCTTTGAGGCTGGGGAGCTGAGCCCACTCGGCAAACCAAAGGCATTATCTGCATACATGGGATTCAGAGAAAATGTTGCATTCAGTTGTGGGACTCAAAACAATACTGCAAGTTCCTTTGGATGTTTGGAAGACGATGCTGGTCTCTCCATGGGCTTGACAGCTGAGCATAATCAACACACCCCTTTTTGCTCACAGAGCGAGAATAAAGGCACAATCACATTTGAATAGGGAAGAAGCAATACACCGAGGCAGGGATCTGACGTGAGCATGGTATACAGGAGGGATGTCCTCTACAATGGTAGGAACTGGGGAGGATAACTAATACAGAGGGATGTTTCTACCAGTGGTTAGTTTGAAGATTTAGTATTTTTTTATACGAAATCAATTTGTGTATTACAGCATCTTGTGAAAAGAATTTGAGATTAGGTGAATATTATTTGTCTTGATTCAATCAAGCATTTTAATTAGTTTGAGCATTAGTCTCAATTCAAAATGTGCATAATTTCTACACAATGTTGCAGCATGATTCAACAAAGACTTGCATACCAATAGTATTACAAATGTCTTAGAGTGATAGGCTGGTGCGAGTAACATAGTGTATACATTATTTTAAAAAAACACACGTTACTCGCACCAGCCCATCCAGGTGTCTTTTTTTGCATCTTGTAGACCCATTTTTTAAATTTATTTGATTTGAGCAAGACTTTGTCCAGATAAAAGGCCAGTTGCTTTCGGGATGGGATTATTGAATTCCTTTTCATAATTGCTGGACCGGTTTCGGATAGGATTCCGAAGCCATTATATTAGCTGTTGGGTCTTCACTGTCCTCTTCTGTATTGGGGGGGGGGCAGTTAGTGGCCCTCCTATGCCTTTATCATTCTTGTAGAACGTGGGTAGGGATGCTTTCATACCTGCATGAATTTGCTTGGTTGCTCCTCCCTGTGATCTGCTTTTGGCACTACTGTCGCAGCTCTCTGCTGGTGGGTCCTCTACGGCTGTGATTTCCATTAATAATCTTCCTGCCTTTCTCGTTATTAGTGGGGTGTGGAGCAGGGTTGGAGGAGAGGGGGGAGATTCTAGCTCTGCAAGCAAGGTTTAGACTGCCTTGAGCAGTATTCTCTAAAACTTTGATTTCCTCCAGGTTTCATGGCAAGACTGACTTCTGTTGCTTTAAAGTCTGGAAATTCTCGCATACCCAGAACCCCAACAGCCAGTAGGGCTCATTGCTTCCTCCTAAACCTCAATTGCAACCATTCCAGCCATCTCCCCTGCTCTGACTGCCTTCCTTTCCTCCTCCTTCCATCGCGTTATTCTACTTGGACCCCTTGCAGGGACTGCTGAAATAAATCCCTGCATCTGTAGGCTTGGAGGGAGCTCCGGCCTCCACCTGGGTTTCAGAACTTGCTTGTTTGTTTATTTGTAATGCGCCGGAATACCCTAGGGTAACAGGGCGCAGCAGATACAGGAATTTGCAAAGCTTAGTTGCAGACAATAAAATATATACATGGCATATACACAGTAATAATGGAAGAAAAGCAGGAATATATACAGTTAACAATTGTGTGTCAGGTATGTCCAAGTGACAAGAGGGAGGAGCAGATCCTAGCTCAGTTTGTTTAGACAGCGGCTGTCTTCAGCCAGGACATCATCTTGGAATGGAAATTTTGGTAGGGTAAGTCCATTCTAAGAGTGGGTGGTAGGGAGTTCCATAGTTTAGCCGCTTTCACTGGGAAGCTCTTGCCTCCTATGGTAGAGCGTTTGTAGTTGGGGACAGAGAGGCAGTCTCTATATGCTGTCCTTGTCGATCTCAAGGATGTCTGTGAAATCTGTCGATCAGGTAGATGGGGAGGGGGGGGGTTATTGAGGGACATGTGGGTGAGTGAAGCAGTTTGTAGGGAGATTTTGTCTGTGATGGGGGTCCAGTTGTTCTGCTGGCTGTGAGCTGTGGTGTGGTCTCTTCTAGAGATGCCCAGTGCCGCGCTGAGTGCATTATTCTGGAGGATTTGTAGTTTGCTGGTGGTGGCTTTGGATGACCCAAGATAAAGCGCGTTACAGTAGTCTAAGCGGGATAGTATGAGGGCTCTGGCCTGGGTCAGGCAGCTGGTATCGGATAGAAAAGGTTTGGCTGCACGGATCAATTTACACATGTAAGCCGTGGAGGAGGCTAGTGAGTTCACCTGTCTGTTGAAGGAGAAGTTGGAATCAAGGTAGAAACCCAATGTTTTGACTTTGTGTCCCACTTTGATCATGTTGCCATCGATCATGAAGGATGAGTAGGCTGGGCTTAATTTATTTAGGCTGGCAGTGGTGCCCAAGGTGATAAGTTCAGTTTTATCCTCATTCAGGCATAGTCCATGAGTGGCCATCCATGCCTGGATGATGATGTAAACCCTATTCACCAAGGCCAAATCCTTTCCATAATCTCCAGAAAGCGGAAGGAGTATCTGGGTATCATCTGCATAGTTAGTGTAGGTGATACCGAGATGATCCAGATCGAAAAGGGGCTTGGTAAATGTTAAGAGTGTAGGGGAGACACAGGAACCCTGTGGTACGCCACAGGTGATGGGTATGGGGTCTGCAGCATCTGTGAGCGAAAAAAACCCTCATGGTTCTGCCATCGAGGAAAGATCTAATCCATGTAATGGCCTCAGGGGAGAATTGGGCGGCCGTGTGTAGGTGAGTGCATAGGACCGAGTGGTCGACCAGGTCGAATGCTGCAGAGAGGTCGAGGAGGAGGAGTAAGGCTGCTTGGCCATTGTCTCTGCGCAGGTCAATCTGTGTTTTAAGGTCGATGAGAGCTGTCTCAGTCCCATGTTGGGGTCGGAAGCCTGATTGTCTGGCTCCTAGCAGGTGGAGGTCTTCCAGGTGCTTCTGTATTTGAACATAGGCGAAATTGTCCAGAATTTTCAGGAGGAATGGTACAGTTGTTATGGGTCTGTAATTGGTAGGGGTAGCTGGGTCAAGTGTAGGTTTTTATAGTAATGGTAGTACCCAGGATTGTTTTAGATTGATTGGGATGGATCCAGTGGAGAAGGAGGCATTGATTAGCTTTGTGATAAATGGGGAGAGGTCGCGGTCAGCGTCTTTTATAAGCTGTGCTGGACATAGGTCTCCCTGGCAATTAGAGGGCTTCAAGGACAAGATGATTTTTTTCAACTTCGAGTATGGTCACTTTGGTGAAATTGAATCGGGTATATTCGCTTGTAGTCTGCTTCTCGGGTAGCTTGGACAAGGCAGGGTTGTTCAGGGATGCTTTTTTACAAGATATTTTATTTTGTAAAGTAGCGATTTTGTTGGCTAAGGCATTTTGGATTTCGGTGCACCAGTTCTTGTCTTTAATGCAGGTGTCTGGTGGTTTCTACTTCTTTCAGAATAGAGAATAGTTCCTTCGTGTTTGAGCTGGCTTGGGAGATACGGGAGTCAGAGGTACGTTTTGCTAGGAAGATTTCTTTTTCATACAGTTTTTGAGGAATGGTGTCTTGTGTCGACAGCCAGTTATTACGCCTTATCTTAGATATATGATCATCTAGAAATACCCAAAGCTGCTCTCAAGGCATTATTTTGTAGAGTTTGTATTCTATGTGGGATGTATTTATTGGCCCCAATATATAGGGAATTGCAGTAATCGAGTCTAGATAAAAAGAGCTCTAACTAAAATCATGCAATTGTCATCTGAGATAAAGTGTTTACCTGCTCTGATGAGCTTACATGTGTAAGCTGTGGCTGAGGCCAGGGAGTTCACCTGTTTGTTGAAGGAGAGGGAGGTATCTAGATGGAAACCAAGAGTCTTCACTTCTTTGGCTACCTTAATAGTATTCCCATCGATCTCAAAGGCAGAGTAATCCTGGCCTAGTTTTTTGAGATTGGAATGTGTGCCCAGAACGATTAACTCTGTTTTGTCATCCAAGCATAGACCGTGAGTTGCCATCCATGCCTGGATGATGAAATACACCCCATTTACCAAGGCCAAATCCTTATTGTAATCCCCTGAAAGTGGGAGGAGGATCTGGGTATCATCTGCATAGTTGGTGTAGGTGATACCAAGAAGGTCCAGATCATTAAAAAGGGGCTTAGTAAATATGTTGTATAGTGTCTGAGATACCCAGGAGCCCTGAGGAACTCCGCACAAAATGGTGATTGGGTCTGTTGCATCTGAGGGGGGAGAACACCCTCATGGTCCTTTCGCTGAGGAAGGATTCAACCCATGTTAATGCTTCTTTAGAGAAGTGTGCAGCGAAATTTAGGTGGTTACAGAGGACTTTGTGATTTACAAGGTCGAATGCGGCCGAGAGATCCAAGAGTAAGAGGAGGGCTGTTTGACCTTTGTCTCTTAACTCATCTATTTGAGCTTTCAAATTGATGAGCGGTCTCTGTCCCATGTTGTGGACAGAAGCCAGATTGCCTTGCTCCTAGGAACTTGTGGTGTTCTAGGAATTTTTAGATTTGAGTGTATGCGATCTTGTCCAGGATTTTTAACAGGAAGGGGATTGTCGTGATGGGGGCAGTAGTTAGTAGGGATGAGCGGGTCTAGTGATTGATTGATTTTTTTTTTTTTTAGCAACGGCAGTACCCATGACTGTTTTAAGTTGGCCGGCACAATGCCTGATTGAGGCATTTACGAGTTTAGATATGAAGGGGGAAAGTTCTCTGGCAGCATCTTTTATGAGTTGTGCAGGGCACAAGTCGCCTTGACAGTTAGAGGGCTTGAGAAAGAGGCCGACTTTCTCCACCTCCCTGATAGACGTTTTGGTGGATCTGAATTGGATAGTTGTGTTTTGCTCCATAGAGGGTGGGTTGGCGTTAGTTATTGGCGGTTGGTTCAGTGCTTTCTTAGCCGCTTTTTTCTTTTGGAGCATGGAAACTTTGTTGGCCAGGGCTTGTTGTATCTCTATGCACAAGACTTTGTCTTTTGTGCATATATCTGGAATGGGTGTAGGCAACTCCAATTCTTTAAGGATGGAAAACAGCTCCCTTATACTCTAGTTGGCTGTAGACCTACGCTTATTATATGGATTGCGTTTGGCCAGGATGATTTCCTTCTTATATTGTGAGGTGATTTCTATGAGTTTGTTTTTATGTTCTTCTGATGGGCTAAGTCTCCAGGTGGATTCGCAACTAGTTGTCGGAGATCTTTCAATTCCGGGGCGAACCTTTTATTAAGGTGGGCTTTAGGTTTGCTTTTGGTCTAAGTTTTAGAGGGGCTATGCTGTCGAGTGTTTCGTACAATTTTGTTATTTACTTCGACGAGCCTCTCTCGGTCTAGATGTTCATCAAGTTGGTTTAAGGTGGGTAGAATAGCAGGAATCACTTTACCCTTTGTGATGCTCTTGGCTGCAGGTGGGAGAGGCCTAGTGGTTGATAAATCATAGGTTATCAATTAGTGGTCCGTCCATAATTGTGGGGCGATGGAAGTAATGGCGGCAGAGCAATTGTAATCTGCTAACCAATTGAGAGCTCTCACTATGTTGTGGGTGGGTTCACAATTTTTTGGGTTCATCCTAATTCAGTGAATGTATTGGCCACATTGATGGCATGTTTGTCTGATGGGTCATTATAGCCCAGGTTAAAGTCTCCAAGAATGAGTAGTTGTGTGGAGGTTTTGAGATTAGTTGATAACAGACAGTTAATATCTTCTTGAAATGTACCTACCGGGCCTCAGGGCCTGGGAGTTGTGAAGTGGGAGTTTGATAGCGCACACTTCGCAAGAGTTGGAGTCTGGAATGGAGATAGTTCTCATGTTTAGGCTGATTTTGGCAATGATGGCAGTACCACCACCTTGCATATTATTTCTGTCTTGTCTCAGAATAGTGTAGCCGTCTGGGATTGCTAGGGATAGGAGAGGTCCTGCTGCCTCATGCAGCCAGGTCTCTGACGGCGAAGAAGTCCAGTTTATTAGACAGTACAAGATGTCAGTAGCATGCACTGTTAGGGATCTGGAATTTATTTGTCCGCCTTTGAGCGGGGGGGGGCTGCAGTGGTAGTTTTTGTTTGTTTAGATTTGATAGATGAGGTTAGAGGTGTCTTAGTTTTGTTATTAGCAATGCTGGCTTGTTGAGTAATGGTTCTTTTATTGGCGACAGGGAGGGATCTTGTCAGGGGCTCATGTAGTCTTGCTCTAAATCTAGAATTTCTGGTAGGTGGGTTACATGGTCTGCTTGGTGGTTCGCTAGTAGATCTGGGTCCACAGGTGGGGTTGGGTTGCTCCATGGTGGTGAGGAAGGAGGTGGCTGTACAGGATGGGTTGAGTTGGCGATTCTTTGTAGTAAGGTGGAGGCTGGTATCGGATGTTAGGCAAATTAAGAGCAATGGCTAGGTGATACACCATGAGCAGTATAACACTTTGCCTTTGGTCTATCCCTGTTGGGGTAGTATATTCTTGTATTAGGGTGGCAATAAAGCGGGAGTACGGGGGGGGACGATCTTAAATGCTTAGTCTAAATGCAGCAGACTGTGTCTAGGGGGTCTGGGTCACTTTTTGTACGGACAAGCATAGAAAGTCGCATATAACGTAGGTAGAACATTTTAACATGCAGCTCATCTGTGTAAGCACCTAGCTGGTGACAGGTAGACGGAGCCAAGTGTAATGTGGATTAGGCACGGTTAGTACAGCAATTATGGGTGGCATCAGTGCCTCAGGCTAGGGACAGCACCGTAATACAAGCGCGAGTACAGGATCACAAGTGTGTATGCCGAAAGCGCCAAGTTTAATGATGGGAGTTAGAAGCATCTTCTGATTGCACCATTATCAGAGGCTAGTACAAGTATGAGTGACTCATCATGTCACGTAGCAGTACAAGTAGGTAAACCAGCATTGGTACGGGTATTTGCTAATCATATATTGCAATCTTATAGCAATACAGATGGAGGTGAGTCCGTGCCCTTCCTAGGCTTTGAAGCCGTGTGCACTCGGATGTGCTGACACAGTATGGCTATGGTTAAACACCAAAAATTGGTGGAAGATTAATTCATAATCTTAACCACTGTCATTCCTCTGGGTAACCTTTCACAGCATTTTTTTGCTCATCTCCCACCGTTGCAGAATGGAACCTGCCGTATGCTAATCAGTCGTCGTCCTACCACCAATGGAAGCGGCGCAGCCTGAACTGCTGGGCCACGTCACCTATGCTCATGTCTGCAGTTGCCTGTGTGCGTGTGCAGGGGGGCCTTGGCCTGGTAGTTCAAGGACTGCTCCCGTTTGTGCCAGTTCCTGACTGATTTGTGGTTGACTTGGCCCTCTTCCGCAATGGCACAGAGGCTAAAAAGTCTCCGTGGAAGGGTTCTTCCCAGAGCAGTGCTTTAAGTGGAGTAAGAAATTGAGGGTGGGGGGGCCTCGTTTGGGGGCGTGGCTTCCATCGTGGGCTTGGCCTAAAACGTGCACAAATCATAGGTGCGCAAACAAATATAAAAATGTATGTGAGCATTTATATATTTGTATGCATACTAATATGGTTTGTGTATTTTTCAAAGCCTTCTATCAACATAGCAATATTACATATTTCTAGGTTTATAAAAGGTGGCTTGAAAAGTGCATAAAGCATAGTAATTTATGCACACTTGTGTGCTTCCCTTACTATGGTTTGTGTACTTTTCAAGCCACCTTTTATAAACATAGACATTTGTAACATATTTCTGTTTTTCTAAAAGATGTCTTGAAACGTACACCATTCAAGGCATCTTTTATAAAGTCTTGTGGACGTACAAAATCCAAGGCGGCTTTGTCCATCAACAAAGCTTTATAAAAGATGCCTTGAATTGTGTACGTTTCAAGCCGTCTATAAAAGACTGCTTGAAACGTACACAATTCAAGGCATTTTTTATAAAGCTTTGCCAACGGAGAAAGGCGCCCGCTCCGTGATCTCTAGATCATAGAGCCCAAGGCGGACCTGCGGGCTTCGTTATCTAATCTGCATATTAGATCACGGAGCCTGCGAGGGTCAGTGAGCTGGAGAGGCCAAACAAAGGGACAGCAACTTCCTCCGATAACCCCTCACATGAGGGGTCATCGGAGAAAGTTACAGTACTGACGGAAGTGCCAGCCAGCTTCATCAACGCTGTGCCTGGCTGGCACTTCTGTCAGCTCCCCGGACGTTAAACTGGCGTGCGCATATCCCGCCACGGCAGGATAATGAGTCCCGCCAATGTTGTGTGGGACCGGGGCCCCGGCTCAGCCCCACTTTTTGGAGACTGCCGGGCCCCTGCCCCAGCAGGCCCCAGCCCACTTAAAATACTGTCCCAGAGCAGTGACTGTGGTTCAGATTGATTGAACCGCCTCTGCCCGGCCGCCAGCATCATATTTTTTTGGCTAGGCCCATCGTGGCTCTGACCACCGTCTATACAAGAATTCGGTCTAATGAGAAACCCCTTCCTTCCCTTACCCTGCTCCACACTGCCCCCCAGCGCGTTATGTTTGCGCGGGTCGCATGCACTGGAGGTCGAGGGAGGCCATGTGAAGATAAATACGAACATATCCCATACGGTGGCAATCGGGCCCCCTCCAGGCCTAGCTGTCAGTGGTTGACAGAGAGCCAGGATATTGTTGAGCTGCTAGACATAACGGAAGCGAGCGAGAAACTCTAAATGACAAAAATAGAACCAAAAACAGTTCTCAAGCCACTGAAAGTTTCGTTCCCCCGACCTCTGGGTCTGCGAGCGCTCTCTAGCCAACAGCTCCCCAGGCGAGGAGCGAAGGCCTGGGCCTGGGCTACAGCGGCGACGGTGAATGGGGCCCCATGCCGCTTCATTTAGGCCTTGGCAAGTTGCCATCTTTACACTTTGGAAACACTAAGTTTACGCAAGACCCAGAAAGGAGGCGAACACAGGACCTGCAACTAATGGAGCTAGGGGGCGTCGAATATACTGGAAGAGCAAGGCAGTGCTTTAAGTGGCACGCGAAATCGGTGGGGGGGGGGGGGCGGCAGAGAAGGGGAGAGGCCTCTGTAAAGGGGCGGGGCCCAATAGGTGGACGCCAGCTTGGAGTTTTTTTTTTTCAAGGGCTCACTCGAGCTGGTGTGCTGAAGGTGCCCCATTGAAATGAAAGGCGCCAGCACAGGAGAGCAACCCCACATTTGGCCAAGTTTGTTTTGTCGCCCAGACGCTGCTAGCAAGGCATTCATTTGCAGCAATCGTCTCGTGCGAGGGTGATGAGCCCTGCATCCCTCACATAAGAGGATATGCCTGGTCGGGGGTAAAGGGGACGGGGTGGGGGTGCCACACCTGGTCTTCCTTCATTGTGGTGCCACATCAAGTAGCTGCTTTCTTTGTGGCGCTAATGAACTGCACGTGCATCACCTGATAGTTACTTCTGCTGGGGCAATACGGGGGATGGGCAGGAACGCTTGACAACCATTATGGGTCATGAAACCTACAGGAGCCCACTCTGCCCCTTGGGTCTCAAGATCCAAGATAAGGTGTTTTTGCTCTTAAACAGTAGAGGGTAACATTGAGGTTGAGGCAAGTAAAAATATATTTTAGTTACGAAGCCCATATAATTAGTGTTGCTGTTCTTTGTAGCCAATGTTTTCTAATTCATGCCTTCTGTAGATGCCGGCATGAGAACTGAAGGCGGGCGGTCCGACCCAGGTTCTGCAAGAAAGGAGCGTTGGTAAAGCCAAAAGGTATGGGGTTTGTAGGCCTGGGATAGGCAAATGCAGGCCTTGCCACTAGGGTGCCACCTAGCCATAAGCTGACCAATCACTGATGCCTTTTTAAAAGAACCAAAAGTAAACTTTGCCAACGTTTGTTTCAATATGAATTCAATGCAAGGACACACACATTGCGTATCCATCAGGCTGATGAAGGCACACGTTCAGAAGGTATTTTTCTGGCACCAACTAACTAATGCTGCAGTTACGCCATTACGTTTCGGAAAAACTACTTGGAAATAACAGTAGCAGCCCCCATAAAAGTCAACCATTTCCAATTTCTGCTTGATCGTGCTGGCTGAAAGATTCCAGCAGGGTGTTTTTTGAGACTGGAGGAGCGGGTAGAGGGTAGGCATGGCCGTAGGTATTAGCATGACCATGGGTGGCCAGTAGGTGGGTGAAAAGCGAAACGGACAGGCTGCGCGTCATCCTTGCATTACATCTCCCTCTGGTCTGTACTCTCATGCCCGAGAGCCACAAATAAACAATGATTGGTTGATCACCTTCTTTGGGACCTTGCAATTGAATTAAAAATTACATTTTCAGAAAAATAACTAAGTCACTTGGCTGAAAAGGTTGGACTCTAATAACTGATCCGTGAGAATGAATTGATGCCGTTTTTTTTTTCTTTGCTTTTTCTTCCTTACCGGTTGAGACCAACCTCTGTACCCACCTTCCCTTCAACATCCACCTATACCCCCTTCTGATTTTTCCACCCTCTTTGTTATTGAGGTTAATGCAAATGCAGCAGCTGGTTGGTTTCCAGTTGCATTCTGCTGTCCCCATAAAGACCCAGAGCACTTATAAATGATTCTAGAGGCATTGGACAATCCTACTTTCCTTGGGGTATGGCATTGAATGTGTGATGTGCAGCCCACCCTTCCTTCGCAGCTAGGTCAAATAAGCTGCTCCAGCCTTTCAAGATTGGTAAGACCTTTCAATCTTCAATCGGAATCCCTGGGCCGAGACGATTTGACATTATTCCATTATGTTTAATGTTTTGTTAAGACTGATTACAAATACATTTTCCAACGCTGTGTGACCCTCATGCCCTAAAATATTTACAATTAAACGCTGGAGGGGATATAACCTATATTCTATAACGCTAAACTTTTTCATCCTATTTTGCCCTTATCCAAATTGGGGATTGCTTTAATTGGGCCATAAACCCCGCAACTGCGGCCCATTACTGCATAAGGTAAGGCCCCCAAGGCTCATAGTTATAGGCCTGAGCGTTGCGTGAGCCTTAATGAAGGCCCAAGGGGCTGTAATGCCCACACATCGGGGAGCGTATTGCCATTCGTACCCCGGCCCATTAGACCGGGGTACTAATGGCAGGTTTTTTTTCCAGCTGAGACGCTTGTGTTTGGCAGCTGAAAAAAAAAAGTAACATTCATTTTTTTTTTTTTTTTTTTAAATGCCCTTCACTGACAGAAAAAGCTAGTCTCTGCTGCTCCCGCCCCTGCGACCCCCCCAATACTTGTTTCCCCGTGGACTGGTCCTGTGGAGTGGCCCCGATTTGTAATGTAGCTAAATCCTCATTTGCGCACTCACAGCTGAGATGCCTTTTAGTTAACTCCAGATCTATGGTAGCCCATGCAGGGCACTGTTTTGATCTCCTTCAGGACATGTCGCCCAAATTGGCGTTTGTCACCGAAACTTGGCTCAAGAATGCGCCTGACTCTCTTCTGACTCATACTCTTCCTGTGGAGTAGAATATTGTCAGACTTGATAGAACTCCCCCCACCCCCCGCCACAGGTGGGCGGAGGCATTGCATGTATACACCGTAGGTATCTTCCCTGTTCTATGTTAGCCTTCACTCATGATCCGAATAGGGAGGCCTGTCTGTTACGTATGGAAATCTCAGCATCCTGTATTGAGCATGCCCTGTTAGTCTATTGTCCACCCGGGTATGATGCATGCTTTGTGGCTGACTTTGTAGCTCTGCTTACCGATCTGGGACTGCAATATCATTCCTTTATCGTGCTGGGGGACTTTAATCCTCACTCCAACGATAAGGACACACTGGTGACAAATTTGGACTTGTATCTCCTGCAACTGATTTTTCGTGCCACGCATGTGTCGGGAATACTTTGGACGCTTTATTTCCTTGATTTGCTCCATCCTTGCTTGCCACGGTCCAGCCTGGCGCTTATGTCCTATAGAAAGGGCCATTTGATATTGCCAATAACTATTAAGGCTGGGCTTCAACCATGCCTTGCAGCACTTTCTCGCCCTTGCGCTCGTCGCTGCTCTAACATCTCTCCTTCCACAGTCGCGGCTAGACTACCACCAATCTTCCTGTTCCTCTGAAACCTCCCAAACATTGGGCCTGTCTTTCGGAACCCTGGTTTAGAGGCTCTAGCGGGTCTCCATCAGCAGCGTAGACTTTTGGTTGGAGCAAAATGGGCGTGTAATGCCTTTCGGAAGGCCACATCAGTTTATCAATCTGCTATTGTTAAAGCTAAGCAGACTTCTCGGCCGCATTGAAGCTTCCTCCAACTCTGCTTGGGAGTTGTTTAAAGTGTTGCAGGCTCTATCAGCCATGCCTGCTGCCAAGATAGTGACTCCTTCACTGCAGCTCTTTACCTCATATTCCATCTATTTCGTGATCAAATTGGTACTATTTGCAGAAGATCAGATTTTCTGGACATTAATTTGCAGGATACAGCGGCCTAACTCGTGGGACCTAATCTGGTCTCATGGCAAGTGTTTCCCACGTTTACGGATTTAATGTTATCTTGGCCACTGGCAGTCCGAGGTCCTGCTCTCTGGCTGATCCTGTTCCTCTTGGCATTTTGAAAGAGATGAGCCCCCTTATTGCTGCCTTTGTGTCGTCTGGAGTACATTTCTCCCTCACAGCTACGTTCCTATTCCTCTTAAGCACGCTCTAGTGATACTACTTGTTAAAAAATCCAACTTGGATCCTCTTTTCCTTTTGAATTTTCGTCCTATTTTGCTTCTGTCCTTTGCTATGAATCTGGTTGAATCGGTTTACTCCACTCAATGCCTCCTTTCTGGAGGGCTTGCACTGTTTGAATTCTCATGGTACGGAATCAGTCCTGGTGCCTGTTCTGAACTACCTGGCTCAGATGGTCGACCGGGGAGGGGTCGGTACTCTGATCCTTCTAGACCTCGCTGCAGTGTTCGACACCATTAACCATTCCATCCTGATCCAGAAACTTGCTGCTGTGGGCATTGCCGGCCAGGTCCAGGACTGGTTCTCGTCCTTCCTTGTTGATCGCTCTGTCTCTCTCTTCGTTTACCTCTGCTCCTCTATTTTTGACTTGTGCGGTCCCCGAGGGATCTGCTTTCTCCTCTGCTTTTCAATGTCTATATCTTGCCTCTGATTTCTTTGATACTATTTTCGGGTTCAGTGTTATTCTTATGCTGACGACACCCAGATTCTCATGCGTTTAGATCACCCATCGACGGCTATGCGCTGCCGCCATTATCTAGCAGCAATTTCGAGCTGGGTGGGCTCGAACTGGCTGCGACTCAATGGCGACAAAACTGAGGCCTTGATTGTTGGTGCCCCGCCTGAGACATCTCTGGTTGTCCAACTTTAGCCCGCCCAAGCTGGACCCTGTGCCTCAGCTGTACCCAGTTTTCGGCATCCCTTTCTATGCTTCCTCAAAGGAGTACTGTTTGTCAAGGGGTCTATTTCAAACTCCACACTCTTCGTAAAGTTCTTACCTTTCTCCCCGTGGGGCTTCCTCCTGTGGTGGTCTTGTCATTAGTTGCTGGTTCTCTCCGCTATTGTAACTCTCTTTACTTGGCCCAGCTGTCCTATCTTTTGCGTCGTCTGCAGCACCTTCAGAACTCAGCTACTCGGCTTGCCATGAGGGCCTCTCATTACACCTCTGCCTCCGGTATTCTTAAATCTCTGCCATCTACCCACACAGCCTGCATTGCGGTCCCTCGCGTTGGGCGTGATTGCACATGGGTTTTCCTTTTCTGTTGTGGGTTCGCGACTGTGGAATTTGTTCCTCCCCCCCCCCCGCACCCCCCCATTGAGCACCATCTCCGCTTCAGGCGGGGGCCATGAAAACCGGGCTAGTCGTGGCCCAAATCCTAGTCTGGTTTGGGGCTCCTGTTTTTTGTATGGTTCCTGCCTAACGCCATGATGCCCTTCGGGGTGATAGTTTGCACTTTATAAATGTTCCAACATAACATTTCCCCTAAATACCCTTCACACTACAATCCCCCTACTTAACATTCCTATTCTATACTGTATCATTACATATAAACATAAATATAGAAGTGAAAAAGGAGGCATTACAACAAATGATGCAAGTCACAATGGGGGTGACTGCTGTTGTACGTCACACCCTTTCCAGTACCTTAATGGGTCTGTCCTTGTGTGACTGGGTGAGAGGACCTGCCCCTTGATGGTTTTGGGGCCTGACCCCACTGGTCTTTCTTCCGGGTTGCCTCATCCACCACGTGGGTCCTCCCAAAATCAAGGCACACCTTTTAAAAAGTCCCTGGTCAGCCCTCTACCCTGTTGGCACTTGCTCGCTCTGCCGTGGCCCTGTGGCAGAACTGATCTTCTTGGCAGCCCACGTGGCCTGGCCAGCTGCCCAACATCTTCACTGTGACCTACGGTCGCGTTCCAATTGTTCTGGGTGGTCAGTGACCCCGGCTACCGCACAGCGTTGTCCTGGTCGGGTGCCCTCGTAGCCCTGAGGGCTGCCGACCTCACTGCCAGGTTTGACTTCAGGGTGCTCCCCGCAGCACTGCTGGAGTCCTCACTGCCCCGCCCCCTCTGCATTGCATCTTTACCCGATCTACCATGATGAGGCAGCCCGGGACTTCTGTTCAGGCGGGCTGCCTGCCATACGCGTCCCGGGAGTACTCTGTGCAGGTACGACCACGCCGGCCATGAGGTGGACCATCAAGGGGCACGACCATGTTGCCCAGTTAGAACAGTGGCCTGGACTGGGCAGCTCTGGTCTCTTCAACCCAGGCAGCCCTGCACATGCAGCCCGGGCCTTTCACTTTGAATGTACCCACTGTTAATAAGCCGGATCACCCCTCATACAATGCCCGGGCGCATACAATGGCTTTATTTCCTGGGACACTGCATTCCCCCTCCTCCACTGGGGACAGATTTATTTTAATCTCTCTGCCTTTTCTCTTTTCTGCTCCAACTGTTCAATGTTTTCTTTACGAAATATCGTAGGTTATTTTCTCCCCTGCTCAGCCCATTCCTGGGCAGGGGAGTTATGTCCCTTTTTTGTTTCTTCTTTATCTTTTCTTTCCAACATTCCATCCAGCCTTATAGTGAATGCATCGATTAGTCCCTACATATAAATACAAACCGAGCACTTTATTTACCACCCTGATGCTTGTGTCTTTGCTTGTAGGTTTCCCTTAGAGGGCGAACATGTGCCCAGTCTTCGCACCAAGTGCTCTTCACACATCTTTTGATTTTTATGGTGTATATTTTCTTTTTTTACCTTGATGTTCTGGTACTGGAAAAGAGTAAAACTATACAAATAAAAGTTAATTGGATGGATCGATAATGTTGTTGTTTTCAAGAGGGTACAGTCTTTAGCTCTAGCATTATGGAAAGTGTTCATAGAGACTGGGGTCTGCAACTTTCTCTGTTCCAGCTGCTTTGAACTACAACTCCCATTAGCTCAGGTCAGCACAGTGGTGAAGGATCATGCGAGTTGTAGTCCCAAAACTTGAGCCACAGGTTGCAGACCCCAGCCAAAGTGAATGGGAAAGGGAACCCACTGCAGCAATCGTACCTCTCGAGTGGTAGGGTTCGGCCATGGGCTCAATACCCTCTCGGACACGGTGCCCTTTCTGCCCCCTCGATCTCCTCGTAAAAGCGGGTCGAGATTCATTGCCGATGTTACCAGCATGTTACCATTTGCAGAGGTATTTATCAAAAGTAATGTGTGTTTGGAAAGGTACTATGGGTATATAATGTGGTGCAAGGGGTCATGCCACATGAGTAGCAAGGTCGTATAATGGTTCACCGGAATGGAAACTTGATACAGTGACCCCCCCCCCCAAGCTCTATAAGCATTAATGCTAAAGGAGACAAAGCGCTATTTTGGAGCTGAAGCGTTTTTTTGTTTTTTGTTTTTTTAAATGAAGCCTTTGTAGTGTGTGGGGCTAGTCCTCCTCCTATAGGCAACTGCCTAGAAGATGGGTTTCCATAGAGCGCCCCCTGTACGGGATGAAGGAACCACGGCCCTGCTAGACGTGCGCAGTCCTAGCAGAAAGAGGTTGAATCTTCCTTGGAATTGTGCTGCAGGTCCAGGATGCCTACTATTTACTTACAAAACCCAAGCTTCTTCCTAAAAATGCAGAGCAGCGCTACAAGTGGCTGGCTGGTCGTCGTGTAGCAGTGACCAGCGCCCCCTTCCTGTTAGTCCTCCTGGGGTTGGCTTGCGCCTTCTTCGGCTCCCCTTCCTTCTTTTGTTAGGTGTGGCTCGGTCCTCGCTTCCCGTTTCCTGGCCTGCTGAAACAGCTGCGATGACTCAAAATGTGCTCTGAGCAGGGCAAGGAGTGGCTATCAGGTGAAGGGTTCTTACTGCTGCGCGCATTGCACTGCGAAGGTGGCGCCAAGAAGGCGACCGGCACGCTCCCAGCAGCGCAGTGGGTAACCAGCATTTGAGGCCACCAAGTCCTATTTTAGCTTTTGGCTTTCCCTTTTTGAAAGATGAGGAAACTACAAGCCCCAGAATTCCAATCACAAACCGGACTGGATGGCCTGCTCACACATGGCCACGGGACTCTTGAGAGCTTTGCATGTAATTATGTAAAACGATGTCAAACCGAGTATATGTTGACTAGTGGATCTCGTATTTATTTAACCACGTTTCTTGTTTTTTTTTTTTCTCCTCCAGTGAGACGGTTATTTGCACCTCCCGAGCAACAGTGATGCAGTATGATGATGCCAACAAGAAATGGGTGCCAGCGGGCACTGGGCCACAAGCCTTTAGCCGGGTACAGATCTTCCACAACCCTGCCACTAACGCCTTCCGGGTGGTGGGACGCAAAGTGCAACCAGACCAACAGGTAAGCCACCTCGCCGTCAACCTTGAGTGCCAAGATGGGTGCGACATTGTGAGCATGTCTGTTAGACCCCATGCAATCACTAGTTAAAAACGTGTACACTTTAAATGGCGTAACTTGTTGATTAAAACGGCAGCTGACTCGGTGCGTGGGGAATGCGCTTTCTGAACTGCATTTCCATTGTCTTTCTAAGGTGATGTCTTTCACAATGCACTCTGCTTTGAAGTTATTGACTTTAAAAATGGAAAAAAACGGTTTTAAATTGGGCAGGTAACGAAGCTCCTGAGATGAGCAAGAAGAAAAATCTATTCAGCCAGGTTAGTTGTTTATAGGCACAAACTAAACTTTCTCTAAGTGTACACTATTTTATTAAAGGTGCTGTATAATCTTTTTTTTTCTCACTTTTGTATTGGATAATCATTTCTTCAACCCAATCCAGCTTGTGATGTGTGGTATATACATATTCAGTATTCTGCATAGAGGATCATTTTAGTGTTTAAACTTGTGTTGTGTAAGAGCTTTCCTGCGTTGCGCAGTCAACTGAATCAATTCTAGATGATCCCAATTTTGGCGCAAACGAAAATAATGTGGAGTAAGGAAGCGATTTGCAGGATCGCAACAGATCAGTTATTTTCCCCAAATTGAGAAGCAAGGATTTGAGAGGAGTTTGCAATTAAGTGAGCAGACCCCCACGTCAGTTTAACAGCAAGGTAGAATTTATTTTCTGAATGGCTTACTTGGAGTATTAGTCTACCTCTTCAATTTAATGGCAATCTTTTCCAGAACACTTACATCAAATTAGCCCAAACTGTATATACAGCACATCGTGCTAGAAAGATTTTGGGGGCACAAAACTATGATTTGCCCAAATTGGCAAAATAGAATGAATATCTGCAAAATCACAAGGCATTCCAGAAAGATATTGACGCGCAAATCTGACACCAGTGCCCCATCTTCTTTCAGTTGTCTCTGGGGTTTTAAGATTGATCCTTGCTTTGTTATTGAGCAAAATTAAAAAGGCAGATGGGGGAAATTTAACTTGCGAATCATGGTCGCTGGCGGAGGCGGCAGGATAATTTCTGCCAGTTGCACCAATTCTGGGTAAGGTGTTCATTTTCACGGCATTGATCCTACCTGTGAGTGATAGTGGCAGAATATTCCATTTCATCATGTCGTCCTAGATTATGTGCAAAATAGGCTAGTTAAGTTGAATCAGGTCACTGAAGTCAGAACTCGCCTGTAACCATGGTATTTAATTGGGTTCACCCCATTCCCTCACACAGGGATCCCAGGGTATGTCCGGTCACAGCAGTAGTGACTCAGATTTGTCCCTTTTGACCCTATACCCTGCTATTGGGGCCACAGTTTCATAAGATCTCACAATAGCGCGGCAGATAAGCGGAGCAACTGCTGATGTACAACAGCACGTCTTTCCACGTATAGGGAAATGCAATGTTCCATACCAGCTCTGGTTATGCCCTCCTTCATTCGCATACCGAGGGAAAGTGGTTCTATGGCCATTGCATATAATGACGACAATAAGCGGGCAGGCCTGCCACATACCCATATATAGTGGACATGGGGATGACATATGATGACTAGTGACGATTGATGCAAAGGGGTGTTGGTACAGTATCTCGACCAATTTGATGAAGTGTCAATCGATACCGACTTTGTATGACTACAAACATGTAGTCTGAGCATACACTATTGAATGCTTTTTCAGCTTCAAGGACAAGATTAGGTCCTCATCTGACTGGCTTGCCATAATGTGCAATAAGCACCTCATCTTGTCAGAGGGGAATGCTTGTTGAGTATAAAACCTGTTTGTTCCTGTTTGTTCCTGATTGTTGAGGTGCGGCAACAGAGGCTCCAAACGGTTCGCCATACATTTGGCCAGTATCTTTGCCTCTGAGTTAATGAGTGAAAGCTGTCTGTATGAGCTGCATTCTTTGGGGGGGTCTACCTGGTTTGTGGAACACCACTCTATTCACTGTGCACATGGACCCAGGGAGATGGGCCCGCTTCACAGGCTTCTGAAAATACTGTAGTCCGTCTGGGTGCGAGCTTCTCGGCCAGCATTTTGTACAGATCTATAGGTAGGCTGTCCGGTCCTGCCGCCTTAACTGTAGCAAAGTTCGCAATCGCCCTGACCACATCCTTCTGCAATGGGAGCTGTGAGGAGTCGGTAATGAAACCAGACACAAGTTAGACATGTTTTTGATTAGACTTTTATTGAAAATAAAAGGGGTTGTGAAAATGCCTCTCTAACCCTGCTCTAGAGGAACTTGCCTACCTAAACAAAAAACTAAGGATGTCGGTGCCAGAATGTCCAAAATGAAAACTCTCCTGTGTCAAAAGTTCTATTCTGACCCTCACACTAAAACTAAATTCTAAGGTGAAATGGGAAATGTCTTTAACCTTGGAAGGTTTGGGAAAGTTGTTCACAAAAAAGAAGAAAAACTGGCTTTCAACATAACGTTCTGTAAGGATGTGGCTCCTGGCTCCAGAGGAGGGCTCCCTTCCCCTTGCATTCTTCTTGATCCTCTGAAGATTCACATGCAACAGTTCTTGTGCCACCACAATGTTGACAAACCTTGTCTTGGCTTTGTAATTTTATCTTGGGGCTTTTCTTATTCTGCATTGTTCGATTCTTCTTGGTCCCAGTACTTTGGTCGTTCTGGGACAAGAAGTCTGGGTTTTGCAATTGGTTTGAATGTCTTCGATAGACCTTGTCAGTAGTCTTAAATGGAAAATGATTCTTGGATGAATGGTAGGTGGAATTGAAAAGAGTGATCGCCCTATTCTTCATGGGAGAAAGAGTGGGTGCATAACAATAAGCCATCAGGGTATGGGCATACCATGCCTCATCCAATGAAGTCATGACATCTCCCCAGAGGTTGTCTCTCCCCTCTCCCTCCAACCCCCTCCCATATGTGATCCTCCCTCATATAGCCACCATCAGGGTCAGGATCCGGTAGTGGCTACTGGCCCCTGGCCAAATGGGAGGTCACCGCTGTGAAATCAGTGATAATTCATCGGGTTCAGTGGAGCATTCAGTATTACTGGTTAGCTGCCGTAGCTGTGTGGACCTGAATGTTCTGCAGAAAGAGTTGTATTTGGTCCTCCCCGCTCTGAGCTGGTGCCGCATAGAGATGCCTATAATACTCAGTGAAGCATACGTTTTATTGTAGTGTCTCCATCAGGGTCTACCTTCTGTTACATCTTTTTTCACTAATTCAGGCCCTTTGAGGGAATTGCCACTATAATTGCAACCATTTAAGGGGCTGGTCCACTCCCTCATTAAACATATGGGGCAGTTTGGGGAAAAGAATGTGCACGCTCAGTAATACCTTTTATGTTGGATTTCAATGTCTATAATTTAGGAGTTAAAGAAGAGTCTAGTTTTTATTCTTGGACTCTCCATTGCTCAAGTGTGGGATACGTTTGCCAGCCCCTACCTCACCAAACTACACTTCAGCAGTTACCAGCAGAATGGCTATGCTGGCTCTGAGCACTATCACCTTGCCTTAAACTGTGTTTTGCAGTCACCAAAATAATGGCTGCGCTGTCTCATCAGACACATACGGGGCAAGAGGAAAGATAGAACACCTTGAGAATTGCTGCCAGTAATTTCTTCATTGCACCAGAGAAAAGTTCAAGACCGCACTGCTATGCTGCCAGATTAGAATTTCCCATTGAAAAGAAAGCATTCTGCAGTTAAAAATGACTCCCCACTGATGCCCCTGTGCATCTTTTCAACTGTACACAATTTGGTTCCAGTAAGACTCAGCTATGTTCATCCATATTGAGGTTGTTCTCCAGCAAATGGGGTGAGGGTTTTACTATTTTGCAACAAAACATCACAGGCAAACGCTTCCAAAAATCTCTATCTCTCTCTTTCCCCCCCCCCCAGCTCATGTAAGTTTTAAAAGGACCTTTTATTTGAAAAAAAAATGCCTGTGCATTAGAAACATGACTAGGGATTTAGAAACATTTAGAAAATGGATGCTAGGAAGACCGCATTGTAAAGTGACAGCCCGGGAACATCAACCCATGTGTAATTATTTTTTTTTTTTTTTTTTTTTTTTTTACAAACAAGACAATGTCGGTTTAAAAGTGATATTTTGCATTAAGGCCCTGTCCTTGCATAGAAATGTGATTGGGGGGGTTGTTTTAAAACATATATAGGATATTTAATTCCAACAGACTTGCTTTCTAGTTCAGGAAAGACAAATTAGATGCATTTGCTGTGAGGCCATCGGAACAGGTTTTCTGCAGGCCCCTGGCATCAAAGGACTTTGCTTCCTGGGAACCGGCTGACACGAAGGTGGTGACAGCCACCCCTGACCAATCCAGTTGTTAGAGGCATATCCAGCCAAAGTCTGTCCCCATAGTAAAGTCCTGTGATGTCATCCTCCTCATAAAAGGTGGAGGCTCAGAGAGACAAAGGACGGCCTCTCCTGATTTCCAGCTTCAGCATATCCAGAGATCCAAACATTTCATACTCACCCTGCAGAGTTCAGATTCCACTGCCAAGAAAGGGATAGCTGATCCAGATCCTCCTATCCAGGCAGAACCACCCTTCAGAATGAAACCCCACAACAATCCCACAAATTCAGGGTGAAAGGGTGGCTGAATCCTCATTGGGATTATCTAGCGCTACCTGCTTGCCCTGCTACCTGCTTTATTTTTTTTTTTTTTAAATTCGGTTTACAAAAGAAAACCTTTAAAAGAGAAACAAGAAAAAAGAATTATTAAACCATCGCAGTTACATTGTTCCATACGAACCCACACCACTTATCGTTGGTGTTCAACTCAACAGTTCCACACTGGTGTGGGATTCGGTTCAGCCAACTTTTTTAGGTCTTTCAAAAACAGAACTAGACCAAACAAGACCTTGCGATCGGAACCGTCAAACATAGCTTTTCACCAATCATTGGCTGAATAAGTTCGACGGGCCTCAAAGAGAGGTCCAAACAATTTTGTTCGTAGTGAGCGGAATTTTGGGCAAAACAAGATCAAGTGTTTTAAGTTCTCTATAGAGTGTTCACAGAAACAACAAATAAAATCAGAGGTTTCTTTGGATGCCCAAGTGCTTGTTCGATCTTTAGTCAAAAAGAGGTTTAAACGAAAATGCAAATATAAAAGTCTCGAGATCTGGTCTGGAGATTGTGTCAAATATGGTTGTAATTTTTCCAGCTCTCTTGCTTCGGGTGGTGCATCTTTTATGAGTCGAACATGTTCTGTCGACGCAGGTTTGATGCCAGTCCGAGCTCCATAATTTTGATTTTGCCTCATCAGGATTTTCAAGTAAAGTTACAATCTTTGTCGTTTGCCTCAAGGATTTCTGTACATGTTTTGATCCCATTGTGTATTCCGGGTCGTTGTCCGGCTTGTGTAAGATTTTGAATTGGGGACCGGGTTTAAGATCTGGGACTTTCTATATAGCGATAGCGCATTCCAGCACACCCTCGCTTGGATGGATGTCAAACCCAGTTCTAATCTTATATTACATGTAGGACAACCTTTAGGAAGATGTAATGTCCTGGTCCAAAAAAAATGTTTTCGAGTGTACTCCACAACTCGGATGGACAGCCAAACATGTTTTCTCCACCATAGATGAGGGCTGGTATTGCCTTTTGTCTGTAGAAGTCAATCATGGGTTTTATGGAAAATTTTCCAAATCTTTTGTTTAGAATAGCTGCTTGGCAAGCTAGTTGCAGACACTTTCTCTTGGTTGCCTCAACCCAGGGATTGTCGTTTATGTTGGCACTTATCAAGGATCCCAGGTACTTTATCTGGGGGGAGATACGGGGAGGAGTTTTTTCCAAGTGCCAGACAAATTGGGAAGGTCCTCTTTTACGAGATGCCAGGTTGCGTAGTATCAAGATTTTGCATTTCTTCTTATTGATACAAAGCTCATTTTTATTTACGTATCTTTCCAAGGCATCAAGTTTTCTTTGCAATCCGACAGGTGTAACGTCCAAGAGTATTAAATCGTCGGCATATAGGAGCCAGCCCAGTTGTGACCCATGGATTTTCGGGGGAAACGCTGCGATCTCGTTTAGTGATGATCCGATGTCAGAGATAAAAAGGTTGAAGACCATAGCGGCTAAGGGGCATCCCTGTTTTACACCCTTAAAGGTTTGAATTAGGGGGGGATAGGGTGCCTCTTTGGTCCAGTCTAATCTGTATGGTTGTGTTGGTATGCAGCTCCTTTATTGCATCCAAAAGGTCAGGTGGACAATTCCATACTTTAAGCTTTTCCCATAGAATTTGGCGATCAACACTGTCAAACGCATGAGAAAAATCAATGGATGCTACGTAGATCGCCGTGTTTGTTCTTATTGATTCCATTTTCAAAAGGTTCAACAGGAGAGTATTGAGCCCGCAACTGACACCCTTGACGAATCCCGCTTGCCGATGATCAATATGATGGTTTGAGATTGACCAGGCTTGTAGCATTTGTTGTAGTTGGCTAGCGTAGATTTTACTGATAACGTCAAGTAGGGCAATCGGTCTGTAATCTCTCGGATCTAGTCTGTTGCCCTTCTTGAAGATGGGTACAATAATGGCTTTTTTCCATGATCTTGGAGTCGCAGGTTTCAAGCTTATTCTCTCAAAAAGCACAAAAAAGAGCTTTGCTCAGGCCTCTGGATTTTGTTTCAGTGTGAAATTAGTGAGGCCACCGGGCCCCGGAGCTCTTGATGCACTTGATTTCTTAATTGAATTCGTGATGTCAACTATATCAAACGTCAGCGACCAGGGGGCACCAGTTTTGCTCGAACTTTCAGGCACCACTTTCATAGTACTGAATAAGTCTGTATAGTGTTTTACCCAGGTTTCCTGAGGGATAGGCAACGTTTGAAGTGCCTCTTGAGGACCAGCAATGTTATTTACAAGGCTCCAAAATTCAGCAGAGTTTCTGTTCTTAAGTTTTTGGAGCATTTCTTCAGAGTCATTCTGCAGTAAAGCCGCATTGTGGCTTTTTCTCCAATTTCTGTATTTTTGTGCAGCACGTTTTTTTCCTGCACAGTAAAGATCCTTGTCTTCTTGAGGCAACTTCCTTATTTCTCTGCGTAGTAAACGTTCATGTTGTAGAACCTGAATATCAAATTTATGTTTATGGTGCATCTCATGTTGTTTAAGTGCTTGTTTCTGTTCTGTAAATTGGGACAGAAGCTGTTGGTATTCGGTCTCATCCGAAATTGCCTCGAAGGCTGATATCGAGTTGACATCAATAATTTGAGATTAAGGCGAATCCTACCAGATCGATAGGTTGTAGCATACGGCCATTTTTTTTGTAGTTTTGATGCATTTGTCAAACATCAACTTGAGCATGTCATGGTCACTATATTCCATTTTAACTACCTCCAAATGGTGTACTTTTGGAGCAAGTGATTCAGACACAAAAAAGTAATTGGCCATTAATGAAGCCATGACAAGAAAACTGATCCCGGCTCTAACCAAGTGGCAGTTAATCTACACAGAAATCTTGAACTTTATAGCCTTACAACCTAAAAACCTTGTGCTAAATCCGCACACGGTAAAGAGGAAACTCCTGGATTGGATAGCCACCTTGGACAGACTTAGTGCCTTTTCATCCATAACCCAGGGCATGGATGAGCATTACCATAGAGGTACCGTGCACCCGTATCTCGACAAATTTCCCTCAAGCATGGAAAGGGACTGATTTCTAAAATTCCGATTAAATCTCCTCCACACTAGAGAAGTTCTAGGGAGAAGAAACAAAAAGGAGGTGCAACCTAGTTTGTTGTGTCGTTGCTGTGGGCAGGAGACTGAAACCTTACAGCACTTGGTGATGAACTGTGTTACTTTATCTAGGCCCAGAGAAAAATGGCTAGGGTCGCACTTCCAAAATCTAACAACTCTATCCTTGCAAGAGAGGTGGACAATTTTAAGAAGGGGAGGAAAAGTATCCACGACCTTGGCACTGTTGAACTTCGTGAGAGAAATTTTCACAAAACTGGATACTTAGCTACACTTTTTTATCTTTATTACTTTTCCTCCCTATATATAATTGATGTAATGTTATGTTTCTGTAAGAAAATCTTGGTTTCCGTATGCATTTAAAGTTTTTTTTGGAAACTAATTGATGCAATAATAATAAAAAAAAAAAATAAAAAACAAAAAAGTAATCTAGAGTTGAAGATTGTTGATCGCGGCTCCATGTGGGATTTGCGGGGATATCCCCAGGAGTATTCCCATTCAGGAGAGTACATTTTCTGGAACTCATTTCAGACATCCAAGAGATAGCAGCCGATTTGAAGGCTTTTTTTGTTCATTGACTTTGATTGGGCTTAATGTTCGTGTCCAAACAGTCGATCTTTAGATCGCCGCAGATTATAATTTGGGCATTGATTGAATTTTCCATTGTGGTGTCTATTTTTGTAGACACCTGGTCAATAAATTAAAGAATTCCTGTTGCAATTGGATTCCAGTAAAGGTTAATTATATACAGGCACTCAGAATTATCAGTGCCGTGTAACCTCACTTTAGCTGTTTGTATATACGGTGATGCGTTATTTGTTTCAATTATTCGTGCGCCACGATCTTTGACGGCTATCAAAAGCCCTGACATTGGTCTGCCTTTCGGAGGTTTGACCCCTGGATTTATTACTATCTCAAGAGGGACAACTTGGACAAGTCGTTAGCCAAGTTTCCTGTAGACATATGAGATCCAGATGACCCATCCAGGGGAAGTTGAACAAATGAACGAATCCTCGGGTGTTCCAGGATCCAAAAGTCATGGGCCGAGTTTCACTCGATTCCTGGCATTAATTGCAATTTTTGTTGTTGAGATTAGCAGCCAGCCATGCCCAGTTTTCTGTTTCAGAGTTGCTTTTAGGCAGTTCCTTGTCAATTGTACTTAAACCTTCAATTGTTATTTGAATTTGTTCATTTTCTGAAGTATGAAATAGTTCTGATCTTTCGGATTTTGTCATTGTTTCGAGCGATACCTTGGCCTCAGGGCCTTTAACAGCTTTGTGTGTTATCCTCTTGTTTATTGGTTTTGTAGGAGTTTTGTGACTTTTTTCGTTCACGCTGTTGAGAGGTGACTTAGCTGTAAAAAGGTCTTGCCGCTGAGGGTATAGGTCAAAGCCTACTGACAGTAGAGCCAGTACTGCATCCAGTAGTATATCGCGAATTATTCGCGATGCAAGGTGCAAGGTCACAGTCATTTCTTTTTTCACAATGGAATTCCACTATTTTTAGGTCATCCGAGTGGATTGTTCGCAGACTTGGGACTAAGTAAAATAACTTGGATATGTAGTACCGGTTCAAAATCAAGTTATCGTGTGAGTCAAAGTGCTTATTGTAAATATCAGCCCATCCCATAGCAAAACGTAGGCTATCCCATTCTGATACCTTGCCCTTTGTTCAAACCCTATAAGTAATTCTGAAAGTACACCAGTAGTGGTTTTAAAATTATCAGAACCCTCTGTGTATCCTGTTCCTTGATTTCCAAGTGTTAGCATAATTTCTCCCCATCCTTATAGTCCATTGAATAAATCCTTAGTAATATTTGGCATAAACTAATTAATTCCCCCAAAAGGAGATGCGCGGCGTCAGGTAGGTCAAGACTGCAGCTTGACCTTTCCCACTGGCAGTTTTTCTCCTCTTGATGATTGATGATCTAGTTGCGAAATATAGTTGTATTTAACACTTGCCGTTTCCTTTCCAAACCGATTTTCCCTGTCGGCTGCTTTCACTTTCAAAAACCGAATTTCCTTTCCCGTTGAGAATCTCATACTGCTAATGGTCTTGATCTCATACCAAATTGCCTGCAGTTGTGCTGACATCCATTTTGCCCGGTCGGCCAGTAGATCTGCCGTTTGTGCCGGGGCCTAGCATTAGCCTCGTCTTTGTGGGTCGAGTCAAGAGTATGACCCAGACATTCCCTAGAGTTGGCCTAAGTGATATGCATTCATTGCTTCTGGTCACCCGGGGAGGAGTCCTCCATCTCCAGGTGCGCCCCACGCAATGAGGGAGTTTGGGATGTGAACATCCACCACGTGGGAAATTCGGTCTGATACACTGCCTGTGCATCAGCGGATTCATTAGTCGCCAGGTGAAATGTTCCCATCCATCTGTGACAATATGCACTCTCCCTCCTGCTCCCCCTCGCATGAAGCCACTGTGCTCACTATGGGAATGAACATAAGTCCACACTCCTTCCAGGGTTGAAACCGGGCCGATCCCTCTCCTTGCCAGGCACCCGTCCTTCGGGTCAGCGGGTATCACGTTTCGGTCCATTCGCAGGAAGCCTGTTCTGGTTATGGACAGTCACGTCTGTAACATGGCAGGCCTTGATCAAGCCGGGGCGTTGTGCACTGCCATCAGCCACTCGCCATTTTAGTGTCTGTGCTGCTCATGCTCACTCGGCGGGGACCTGAACACTGCCGCACTCTAGCTGGTGTCTCTGTATTTTTACCGAATTTTTTTAGTATTTTTTTTTTTTTGTTGAATATATCTATATCTATATCCTGGAATCTGTCTGGATATGGCCTGGCAGGGTGCTTCACAGGGATCGGTGAGTAGTGGAAAAGTGTTTTTCATCTGTCCTAGCAGTCCTTATTTATGTTTCCAAAGTGGGTGGGTAGGCTGATTCTACATGCCCAACCCTCTAAGGATTTGATAGGTTAAAGGATTCCCTGTCCCCTGACTGGAGAAAGGATCAGCGTGTCAGAATGAGTCGGAGTGATGCTGTGTTTATGGCTTAACTGAAATCCCTCCCCTTTGCTTTTACAGAGAAAAACAATTTTTCCCAAAAAAACAAATTTCCCAGATACACAAGTTGTTCATAATGCATATACACATCAGATTAATGAAGGCATGTCTCTGTTCAAGTCCCATGTTCCTACGAGCTTGAGTCCAGAAATGACAACTTATTCGCGCTTTTGGTGGGTTCCCCAATATTGGTTCTGCACAGGCATACACACCCTCTCTGAGCATATTACTGTAAATTCTTACATTCATAGCAAAAACACTGCAGCTGTGATATTAATACATTCTGGGGTTTGGTCTAAGAACATCACACGGCATCCAGCTTAGTCTCAACTTGTGAGTGAAATTTTCATTTTAACCGTCTCAAAGTTTTACATTTTTGTCAGCTTGGTACACTTTGTTAGAAGCAATTTTGTGAAACATATATTTGCTGGGCTATCTGAATCCACAATGGTTTGTCTCTGCCTCCCGGATCTGGCTGTGTCTCCCGATTCACCCCAAAGCCCCCATTGTTCCTTCCTCCGGGATGCAGAGAAAATCTCCTCCTCTCCTGATTTACATGTCAAAGCGATATCCTCTCCTGTTGGTGGGAAGGCCCAAGGTGTGAAGGGTTCTCATGAAAAGAAGGCCTCTTGAAGTTTGAACTAAATCTGATTACCTTCTGGTCAATTGCAACATAGTTCCTTGTAAAAAAAAAATAATACATTTATAAACTTACAATAAGCAACGTATTTAAATCGAGTCTTTCAACAACAAAATCACTGTGTGGCACTCTATATGGCATTCTGATGGAATTTTCTTCTTTGGCATAGTTTGGGGTTCCATGTTCAACTTTACCCAAAATAGTTTTAAAACGCCGGCTTTCTGTTAGAGATGAGCAACTGTACTACACCCATTTTTGACAGCTGTCTTTCCATCAGTATCCTTAAAATAGGATTTTGTTCTGAGAACATATGATTTTTTTCTGACATTTGTATTTGTGTGGTTTCTTGCAGTAGAGTAATGTGGAACACCCAACAAAGAGGTTGGATCTTTTAGGTGATTTGTGAGCCAGGATCTTAGCAATTTTTGACAATCAAGAAAACAGATTTTTGAAACCTGCTCTGTTTCTTTTTCAATCAGCATTGCTATTTCCAAGTGGTTTCAGGCTGCTTTGTGGGTAGCCCAATGGTGGTTTTAGGCAGTGATCTCCTGTGCTCACTAGGATAGGCAAAAGTGGATGGCAGCCTATTTTTTTCAGGTTTTCTCTGTGCATTTTCTGGTGATTTCTGGCGAGCAGCATGCTTTTCCAGTGGCTATTATGATGATTCTGCTGGCAGCAATGCGCAGTGAGGTTGCAGGGCTTGGATGAGTGGGTTGATACATACCACAATGCCACCATCTGCACTGGGCACCTCTCACTGTGCGCCGTGAGCTAAAGTGAACGATCAAAAAAAGGAACAGGTATGTTTACGGGCCCGGCTACATGGACCTGAAGCCAACAGTGTAAGCCTGGTAGGCAATGTTTGGGTTTGAGGGTCGGGGGGGTGAGCAGTGAAGGAAACCCCAGGAGCTCCTCTAACTGCAGCATCAGTGGAACTGATGACGTAGATTCTGAGGGAGAAGCCGCCTGTTCATGTATGCATAGCAACAAAAGACAACGCCACACCCTGTGCAATGTGCGGATGGGTGCGTGAGTGGGAACCCCACTCTCCCCGTCTCTGGTGAAGAGTGGGGAGATTTCACTTTTATGGCTGCACTCCCTGCAGAGCAGGAGAGTAAAGTGGGTGCTGCGGCACTCCATTAGCCCGTCTGGACTGACGAGGAAGACATTGATCTGTTTAGGAATGTTACTCCTCTTGAGGGTTGGTAACTGTAGTGAAAACTCCTGTCCGGAGACTTCTTTGTGAGTATTGTAACCTAATCATTTGTTCTGAAGATGAAGGTACTGTGGCAAAACCAGAGGTGATGGGTGAAAGGTTTAGAATTAATCTTAACATCTCTAATTACTCAGGACAACCTTCCAGACAATTGTTCGATGAAGGTACTGTGGATATGGCTTTTGGCAAGTGCTGTTGGTGTAGCGACATTTGAGTGCAACCTGGGCATCTTGGGTCTACTTTACAGGAGTGTAACCCAGGCCGCCTGACTTTAATGTTAGAATATGCTTCACTCTAAGCAAGTGGGGAATGTTCAGCTTATACAGAACAACAATTACCTTATTTCATGTAGTCTCTGCTGTTTTTCTAAAGTTACTTTTTTAATTAGTGATCTATTTAGCATGGGGGCAGCTAGAAATGTATTTAACCTTACTGGTTATGGGATAAGTTATTTGACTTGTCCTTTGACGTTGTGGTCAAAATAATTAATCCGCTGGGTCGAGTCTGCAATTGACTGGCGAGTTGATTCCTGGATGTGTCCGTTTGAGACTATAATTCTGCTGGGTAGAGTTGGTGCTCTCTGCAGAGGGTCCAGTGCTTCTGTGGTGGCGAGCAGTGACCGAGTCACAGCAGCAATGCATAGCACTCTAATCATTGTTGAGACAGCTTGAAGAAGCAGGCCGATCGCCTTGGGAGACCTAGGAATGAGTCATCGAAGATGAGCTCCAACCGAGTTTAACGTATGTATAACTCGCACCACGTCTGTGGGCACATGCCGCAGACACGGCTCCCCATCCATACACTCGAGAATACAGCTATTGCTATGTCAAATTCGGTCTAGCTGCTTGCATAGTCATCTGCGCTGAAACCCCTGACTTGCCTCTACACCCCTTCCATTAGCATACAGCGATAACCTACGACAAATTCTGTCTGGCTGGGCGCACATCCAAACTCCTGCACTAGCACTGTCTTAACCACCGACAGCCCCCGTGTGTCTGGCCTCTGGGTTGCTTACTGGAGCCTTGCCAGCCCTACTAAGTAATAATCCCGGCAGAATGCACACACGCATCTTAAAGTAAACTCTTAGAAGGTTTCCATACTTGGACTTCCGTCCACGAGGGATCCACAAATTTCATTGAGGCCATACAAATGGGGAAGTGGCGCTATATAAATGACTACAATGCAATGTAAGTGGTTTGGAGTCCATATAGTGCCTAAAGCAGGACCGTTGGTCTTGTAGTGGCTCAAAGTGGGTCTAGTGTGGGCAACCCAGCTGAAAGATTTCTTTAGGTAGTAAACTAGGTTCTCAGCTGCTTCTGTAATTCGGAGTTGCTGGTTGGCCCACTCCAGGTTCTCAAGGGTTAAGGTGAGATCCTAGCTCTGCATCTTCCACTCTGGGAAGTTTGTCTGAGACCTACAAGGGGGTGATTGGGACGAACCCATCCACATCAAGAAAGCAGAAGCCTGGTTCCAGTGCACAGGCAATAGAGCGGCCTTGTTTCACAGCAGTGTCACCTTGAATGTGCCTCTGAGGGTGAAGAGCTTTTCTCTTGTTCCTCTTCCTTGGAGGCTTTTAACATTTATGGCACAAGACTTTGTAATGGACTGCATTCCCAACATAGTTCCAAGTAAATCTGTCTTGTCTTGAAGTCCAAAGAAGTCCAGTAAGGGAAGGTTTTTTCCCACCCTTTGAGCCCATCTGCTATAGTTGCTTGCATATATAATGCAAGCAACTATAGCAGATTGGCTCAAAGCAAGCCTGTTGTTGGCTGTCCAATCCAGGCTGTTTTAACAAGTGTCCCTTGCCATCTGATGTCCTGTCTGTTTTGCCTGCAGAAAGTTGGGAGGCACAGCAAGTGTTGGAGGCCTTGGCAGAATTGAAGATGGGGGGAGCCCCTCTTGGCCTAAACCTCTCCTCTGGGCTACCTTAACTAAAGTCCCTTCCCAGGTCTGCCTACTTCAAAGGGACTACAACTGGAATAGTCTGACACACACCTTAATTAATGAAGTTACTAATGGTTTTGAACTAATGCAAGTTAAAGGTCATTTCAATTTTGGGATGAAGAGGAGAAAAAAAGACTGACAATGAAAGTCTTCAAACTAATTGCAAGAGATATAGTGTCCTCAATTGACGGACTCTCCTTTCCCCTGCAACAAGGGTGGCAGGGGGTGGGAGTGTACTTCAAAAGGACCCCAGTAATCATCAAACTGGTTTGAGGGTGACTTTATGCCAGGCCTGTCGTTGAAGAACTGGTGCCCAGTGGACCTATAGGGAAGGGTTACTGTGCCATAGAGGAAGTTGTAGACTTCCGCCAAGAGATAAGGGAGCAGCTTCCTGGACCAGATCCCATATGGTTGCAGTGGGTGCTCGCAGGCCAGACTGCGAATGCACACCAGCCCGGTCAAGACTGTTGCATCTCCAAGCAGGCGCTAGTGACCTCCAAATACTGTGGCTTTATAAGTGTATGATCCCAGTAGCAACCATGTCCGACATGAGGACTGGCTTAATTTTACATTTTAATTTGCCATCTGTTTGATTAGGGTACACAATTAACATATTGTGAACCAGAGGTGCAGATGGTTGAACACCTTTATCTGTTGGAACATTGTGTACCAGCAGCTGTCAGGAATGCATCCTGTTCCGCTGCCAATTTGGAGTAATTGCTGGAGATTTCAGGAGACTGTCACAGCAAAGGTACATGAAAACACTATGATTTTGGAATGTAGCATTATAAATGGGAGTTTGATCATCGGGCCTCCTGTTTCGCAAAACAAACTACCTGCATCTTTTTATTTCTAAATATCCTGAAAGCTTGGGCTATTTAATGTCATGCAGATATCAGTCTGTGACCCTACCATTGAGTTGCCTGGTGCACAGTATGTTCCATCTGGGCTAAGATGTTCTGGTTGTGTAATGTAACCAGGTGTCTGTGCTTCCCGCCACAGTAGAAGCCAGTTTCAGCTGGTCTCCACGGTGTGGTAGGGCTGCTTCTCTAGGCGCATCCTTTAAGAGGATGAAGTGTACGTGCAGGCGGTTCGGGGACTGCATGGAGCATGTGCAAGTGCCTTTTCCCTGGATCTAGACCAGACTGAAGGACCGATAACCAGACTATGCAGTGAAACCATGACTGCAGTGTGCTCAGCAGCAGCACTGCACAGAGGGACAAGGAAAGCTGGAGACTTTTTGATGGTAAAGAATCTCTAAAACTGGCACAGACTGGGGCTGTTGGGGCCAGAGAAGCCCATTCTCCTAACCTTTGTCAAAAGGCCCAAGAACTTGCAGCGCTGAAGAATGCGTGTCCCTTGCACCAAACCAGTTTGGTGGCGAAAGGGAATTCAGTGCTCTCGGGGGGCATTGAGCCTCAGGCAGTGAGGGCGTCGGGGCATTTAGGAATACAAGGCAAGATAATGAGTCTACACCAACCCTGCCTGAATCTGTGCCAGATAGGGGTGACTTCTGGCAAGAGGTCAAGGTATATGGGGTTAGACATGGGGGGGGGAGGGTGGCTTTAGAGCAGAAGCAAGTCGGGTGTATGTAAAATGCTCTGGTTTTGGGGGCGGCGTCACATTAGTGTGTGAACCCATACAGGTCCCCAGAACTTTTAGTGCCAAACATTTGGGGTGACCTAGGTGCATGCTAGGTTGTATCCTTTCTAGAGGAGTCAGTGTGGCGCTTGCACCTTTTAATCCAGGCTGTGTCCCACACCCTTGGGACAGTTCCATTGCTCCTATTGCAAGAATGAAGGTGGGTGCATGACTGAAAGATGAGGGCCTGGATGTTGGCCCATATTAACAAAACGCATGTAGAGCATGACATGCCTTTGGCAAGCACAGAAGTGTTCCCCTTCATGGCAGACCCTAAATTTTTATGCTGCCAAATGTTGTACTAAAGCTGGATCCTATGGTAGACTGTGCGGTGGCAATTTTAAGCAATGACCATGGAATCTTGAGTCGCCATGGCCACAAAGCTCAGTGCTACATAATACAGCGGTCACCCCACCCCCTCCTTTTCCCTGGTAAACCAAGTGCACTCTGATGGAAACTACTCCCAGCTGGTTTCTAGAGACACTTCAACTCGTCACAGACTTTTAAGAACCCACGATGGCAAATTACTCTCGCAAAATGATCCAACCGAGCAAGAGCTTTTTTAAGCGAACTATTTGACCACTGTAGGTTTTGGAGCCTTTCTGTTCCAAGCCACCATAACTTTACACTTTGTAATTTATTTCTAGTCGCTTAGTCGCACGGTACCTCCTTGAAACCCTTCAAAACCACAAGTCACCAATTTTGGGTTTGAGTATGCAAACCCTTGTTCACTGAAAGTGACGCTATGGCGGCCCTTCTTTTAGCAACCAGTACGTCTCAAGCTGTGGACCAGCACGCCCGCGCACCAACTGCCTCGCCCCTTTCCGAATTAGTGAAACTTGTGTGGTTAGCTTGGACCAACACTAACGAGCCAGTGTCCACGTGTAAATTGACAAACGGGTGCCCCATTTGGCCATTCATACCATCATTGCTCAAGGAGTCATACGAGGCCCCTGCCCACTGAGTTAAATGCTGCCCTCAGATTAAAAGAAGGGTCACTTTTTAATGCATTTTAACATACTTCATCCTGGAGGACTATGTGCGACCGTCGTGCTCGATAGGATCCGACTGCTGCAACTTCTGAGTTTTATTTCCATTCCCGCTGACAAGTTGCCAAAATTAAGAGCCTGCTGGTCTTGTAAAGTGTTTAAGGGTGCTTTGCCGCCAGCTCAGTGACGTGTGAATAGAGTCCATGTGTGTTTACATGACCTTGAGCTGGCGGCAAGGCGCCCTGCGCTGTGGGCAGAGGCGTTGCTAGGGGGGATGGGGGCTGAGGGGGCTATAGCCCCGGGTCTTTTGGTTGTAGCCCCGGATAGAAGCTCAGGGACTACAACCAAAAGGCTATAGCTAGCCCCGTGAAACACTTGTGTATGGGCGCGTTATAAATGCCATATCATGTATCGTATTCTATCCCACCAGTCTCGACATTAGCTTAGCCCCTGATTTTTTTTAATTTTTTTAAAAAATTTTCCAGACCTTGCAACACCTCTGGCTGTGGGTGCGCCCTTGTGCGCCTGCACCCTCTGAGCGCACCTTGAGCCGGCGCTGCACTAGGGTATTGATCACGTGAGTGTTTGTCTCTCCCCGTGTTGCACTTTATATCTGGAGCTGGAATGATGGGTAATATTATGAGGGGTCCCCAGAGCCGTGGAGGTTGCAGTGTTGTTAATTCATCACTTCGGTTTTTTCCTGACTCTTCAACACTCCCAGGCAATTCCATGACTCTCTCCTTCACAGCTCCCGCCTGCCTCCTCTGCCTACACCAGCAATTCTCGGTGTTGAATTTAAGGAGACTTCAGTGGACGTGTTCCATAGATTTACCCCTCTCCACTATAATAATAGTGCGCTTAATACCCGAGAACGGTTTCTAAGCGTGAGACCAGGATTCGAACTTGTGTTGCTATTGCCCCTGAGCTATCCTCCCGGCTTGAAAGCTTTAGCTTTAATAAGCCGCCCACGCGGGTCTGCAGAGGGTTGGTGGCAGTGTACGCTCCATCAAGGTACCCCTTAAGCAGATGGTTCTGGAACCGCAGGCACGTTGCTGCTTGGGCCTTCATTCTCGGGGTCCGGCCGCTCGAGGGAGGGAGGGAGGGGGGGGCGTGGTGGTGGGGGGGGGGAAATGGGGATTTGCAATCCCTTGGTTGGCTGTACTGTCTATTCTGGGCCCAAGGCGTTGTCCTGGCTGCAAGACTTGGCGCGGGTCCTGACAAAGTCTACCTGCTCCCTGGTGCTTTAAGTGGGATGAGAAATCGGGGGGCTTGGGAGGGGCTGTTGTGGTGTGCGTGTGTGTGTGGGGCCTAGAGGGGGCAGCAGGCAGCTTTGGAAAGGTGCACATGTCCCAAACAATACCTAACATTTTTAGGGGAAGGGGTGGCAGGCAACACTCGTATAGAACAGCACATATTACTTTGTATAGTGCAGTCTGGTTTGTGATGTGTGTAGTTTTTATGATGTTAGTATGGTAGCGATGTTATTTTAGCACTAGGAAGCCCAACATTTGCACATAGCTCTGTGTTAATTTTGGGCTTTTAGGGCTAAAATAATGTTCTTCACACTATTAGGATGTTGAAAAGTACACCTCGCATAAAACAACCGGACAACATGGAATTGGAAATTTAAACCTGAAACGAAAATAATCTGTAGTTGGGCCTTTTTCTAACAATCGTGAAGAAACTTAGAATCGCAACAAAAGAAAAATGAGGAAATTCAGAGCGTGCACCCCTCTTGTTCTATGCCACAGCATTCACACTTCCTTTGGATGCTGTGTCTGCATCCACTGAGAACTACTTCCGGTTAAATGCTTTGCTAGTGGCAAACCGCGCTGTCTTCCTCGGCCCTAGAAACAAGGGGCCTGATTCTTGGAACGTTTTCCTATGGGATTGTGCCATTTAGAAAACACTTCCATGAATCGGGCCCAAGAGGTCATATGTAATACGGGTCAGTCGGAAGCACCGGCTCTTAGCCGCTGATACAGCGCCCTTTCATGACTGAGCAGGGTTAACTGGGCAACTGCTCTGCCGCCCAGTGTGCAAGGGTGCGGGAGACGCAAACGTTTACCTGGAACGCATTCCCACGTGGTCTTGATGCAGCAGGGTGGCTGTACGTCGCAAAGACCCCTTAAGTGCTGGGCAGCGGAGCAATTGCTGACGGAGGGTAAGGCCTCCTTTTAACCCTTTCGGTGGCTTAAAGCCTCCGCCCAGGAACTCCTTTTGGAGACTGCCAGGGCTTTGCAGCTGCCCACTTAAAGCCCTTGCCGCTCACCCTTCCTGGACTTCCAGAATATGATGTTCCTTTGGCTGGTCCCAAAATGACTGTGCGTTTGAGCCAGTGGCGTGTTCAGGCTCTTTGATTGGGGTGACCCAGGTGGGGAGCTGACTTGTGCACGGGTGGCACAAAGTACGAGCGCACACGCATAATGATCCTAGTGTAGGATAATGGTGTGCCAACTGGGGTGGGCAATCGGATTCCAGTGGTAGCACGTGGCACCCCAGGCCACTCACTGGACACGCCACTGTCCTAAATCTGTTTAAAGTATGTGCATTTCTGACTATGCCTAAAAAGTTACCTTTGACTGTTTGAACTTGAGAGCTGCAGGTACAGAGTATCCGGGGACGCTGTAAATTGATGTGCAGTCTATGGGCCCGCCCCTTACATCTATTTGTTGGCTAAAATCGGTTAATGCAGTGACTAAAATCTAGCATGGTGCGATGTATACTGCCTGACTGCCATAGGTATTCATGGTCTCGGTGGTCTTTATTTTTTATTTTTTTTTTTCTGGTAGTCTGGGAGTTCAGCAGACTGCTATCCCACATGAAACTTGAGGTGCCATAACCAAGCCAAATAACTTCAGCTCACAAATGCATTAAGAAAACCGATCCACCCAGAAAGGCCACAAAATCAAATGACCGCTGCAGTGACCACAGTTCACAAAAGAGTAAGGCACCAGTGGGGCCCGGCTCACTGAAGACTCCACACCACTAGCTTCGACAACTCTGTCGAGTCCACTCCGGTAGTGGGAGTCCCTCACGATCTCCATTTCAGAAGTCCTGGTTTGCTTGGCGCAGCAGCAGAGCAAACCTTTTCAGTGCTGTGCCTCCCCTATAGGATCCCTTTATACTTTGATCGCCTCCAAACCTCACAACCAGTTTCACTGCCGTAAAGAGATGGATGCTTGAAACCAAAGACCATTCCCCTGGGCTACTTGTCTGGCAGCCTGGCGACAGGAGGAATGTTAAATGGGGGTGGATGCACCTAGGGCACCCATTATGTAGTGGTGCAAGGAAGTGTGGCACAGAGCTGTTCTGATTGGACAACATGGTCCAGGGCACTTGAGGTGCCCTTCAATGCTGCTCCTTAGGATATTGGGATTATTCTGTCTCCCGTCTTTCTGTAGGTACTAGATTGCCCCATGGGGTTCTTCCAGTAGGCCCTGTATTGCTGCTTGTGTGCCCTAATTACATAGGGATCCCTCAGTAGGCCGTGCATCTCGGGCCAGATGTCTGCCAGGAGGCCATATGCTGTACCATGGGTCCCTCAGTAGGCCCCTTACTGCTCCAGCGACCTCTTTCAGTATGCATGGCATTAATAAAATGGGGGGTGGGGGTTTCTCTAGTAAGCCTTGCATTGCTCCAGGGACGGGGTCATCTTTCAGACACTGCATTGCTTTAGAGGGGCATCACTGTCAGCGGGCCTGCCTTTCTCCCAGGGGTGTAGGAAGCCCTGCATTGTCTCAGTAGGCCCTGGATATCCCGAGACTCAGTAGGCTCTGCATTACTCCAGCAGTGAGTGTCCGGGAATCAGCCCTGTAATGCACCCGAGAAGTCTCTAGATGGGCATTGCTCCAGTGGGTGCTCTTTGCAGGGCCTGCATTGCATCAATTGTGGTGCTGCCCGGAGGGCCTGCGTTGCACCGGCGGTGGAGTGCTCTGGCGGCCCTGCGTACCACCAGTGATTGCATGCTCTGGCAGCCCTGCGTAGCACCAGTGATTGCATGCTGTGGCAGCCCTGCGTAGCTCCAGCAGTGGCCCGTTCTGGAGGCCCTGGGTCTAGGTGGTGTTTCCATTCCAGAGCCATATCTCCCTCGCCTATATATATTGGTAGGTGCTAGTTCTGTGGCGTTGGGCTGTTTTGGTGCTTAGGAGTGTCTGTGGCTAGTTAGTGACTGGAGGCAGAATGTGTCCCAACACACTTTCTCCCCCCCCACCCACGTACAACCCCCCCCCACTCTTTTGCTGAATTTAAAGGTGTGCTTCTGCACATTGAGCAGCAGAGAGGACGTACCCTGTTTTTTTTGTAGTTTCTGTTTACCGTTCTAGGTCTGCATAACTGAACTTGGAAGTTTTTCTGTGGGTGTCTGTCCTACACACGGTAGGATTGGTGAAGTGACGCTGTCGGTTTTAACAGATGTGACCGGGTGACAAAGTGCCCGTCTTCCATTACCAGGTACAGTACTGCCAATTCGGCCTGGTACCGTCGGTCACTACTACGCTGAGCTGGTATCTGGTCATTGCATCTAATGCCATTCCATCGAAATTTTGTCATCTAAAAAATGTCCATCGAATGCGTATTTTTGGATGAGAAAAGGGTTAGTTTATGTTTAGGTGCCTGGGTAAAAAGAGGTTTGGGGGGGGGGGGCACCACAAAAAAAAAATTTCGATGCACATTTTTTAGATGGAAGAAATTTGATGCAAATGCATGTCGATGCATGGAATAACCACAACCCCGTTGAGCTCTGTCAGAACCGACGTACTTCAGGCTGTAGCTGAGGATGTTTTACTTGTAATGTTTACAATGTTTCATTGCAGGTCATTTAGCAATTAGAATCATTATTTTAAACCATTATAAAGCACTCAAATTCTTTTTGTTAATGTTGTGGTGTGTGAAACTGTAAAATGGTTAAAGGTATTGAAGTGTTGCTTAAAGACATACACCTTGCACAGGGCGTCTCGTGTAATGTTTTAATTGCTAGTTAAACACTTACTGCGTCACTCGCCCCAGGTAAGCAAAGTCTGCATTGTGCTCAACTTAAAGCATTGCTTGAGGTGTTTGCCTTTTTTAACTGAAAGGCCCCTGCTGGTATTAGAGTTCTGGTTGGTATTATTTTTCAGCAGCTGCACGTGGGTTCTACTGGAGGCAGCCTTTGGTTCAGATGCCGAGGTCATTGGACTACGATTGAGCATTTTGGCATCAGACATTGGGCCTGAGATTTCTGGGTCCGGACAGCAGGGCAGTGTTGTCAAGGCGGCGCAATTCTGTCTGCGGTTGCGCATCTCTTTCATCACCGATGTAGTGCCCGGGCTGCACCCCGCTCTCGTAATGCCCTCTGTGTGCAAGTTTGCTTGATCGGATATCTATATATATATTTCTGGAGCGTGTGAATCCGGAGCAGGACGTATTGGCGTGGCCAGTTTGGCGCCCTTACTTGGGCGCACAACCTGCTTTGGCGCTGGGACATTACGGTGCAAGCATGTTTTGCCGCGACGAAGCAAGAAGAAGAAACGGTGGGCCAGGGTCACAAATAACAATGCATTTTTTTTATTATTTGTTTTACTATATGTAATCAACTAGTGATTTTTTTATAGTCAATTTACTTCCTGTGAATTCTGAAGATTTCTAAAAGATTAATCAAACGCGCAAAAACACAATTTATGCTCATGACTGGGTGAGAGCGTGTCCTGCTGCTGCACCCTACTATGTTTCATGTTTCGTGCATTTGTTTGGTGATAGCTGCACAATGTAGCAACTCTACAAACTGGCCCGCCTTTCCCGTGCCAAAATACCGCGTGAACATCTGTCCACTGTGAGGTAGAAGTTAAATAACATTAAACTTGGGGAGGGGGGTTAGCCACCCTGTCTTGGTTACTGATTAAGGGGCTGGCAGTATTTCACCCTTTTTGCTTCTGGCTTCAAAGAGTTTGCACCTTTTTTAAAGTAGGGCATCTCTTTATAGTAAGTGTTCTACATCAGCAGTGCACCGCCCGCATTTCCCTTAGCTCGGACTCTCTTCTTACTGCAGTAGAAAACGTGATTTGTTCGGCGTGCAGGCTTTTAAAGAGAACGCACTAAAGAGTCCTGGCAGCTTGGTGTACCCAAGGTACTTCGGGTGTGGTATTCCTGAGACGCACAGCAGATGCAAGACGTGTAGGACTATTGTCTGCCCGGCTAATCTCTGCTAAACGCAGTGTCCAGTCTCCAGCTGCGTCTTTTGTCCGACACTGAAACTGCAGTGACAAACTTCGAAAAGCAACCACTTTCTCGGTTGTACAATTCTTTTGCAAATACACAAACTCTGGGAGTTGTAGTGTTGATTAAAGTACGTTGAAATTTGACGTGATCACGGGATACAGCGGATTTAAAAGCAGGTGAGAGATGCTCAAATCTGATCACCACACATACCCAACTACCACCCCTCTCGCCCCCCAGTGCACACGCTAAAAAAACACTGCCACGTTCAACACACAACTGATGGCCAGAATTCTAAACCAGTATGGCCTAATTGCTCTAATCTGTTTGGGCCCCTCGGCTAACCAGGCCCCCTCCAGACCTGTCCAAGGCAGGCAGTACAGAGTGCAGGTGGCAGACAGGACCTATAGGTTAAATTGTGTCGTACACAGCCAGCAACTTGGGTGCGGAAATCTAATGCATTCGAACGGGTTGTGAGTTATACGTTTTAAAAAAAAAAATGAACACTGGACAGAGCAACTTCAGAAGCCCCTGGGACGGACTGGTCTGTAGAGAAAGGTTTGATGTCGAGCTGGTGCCTCTGGCAGGAATCGGTTACATGATTAGTTGTCACAAATGAAACACGTTAACAGGTATAGTACCTGTCATCGAGTGTCATTTGTGGCCATCCATTTGTATTTGGCGTGAGGGCGTTTAGACGTGGCTGCAATGCCAACCACGTCCAAACGTCCCTGGAGCCAAATCGACAGTGCCAGAAAGGCTTCTGCATCAAAATGGCCGCCGCGCGGAAGCAGGCGCACCAAAGCGCACTTCAGTTTACCACTGGCAGAGGTGGCATGTCTAGAATACCTCTAGGCATTTCACATACACCACCTCCGTCGGTGGTAATCTAAAAATGTGTTTTATTAACCTAAATAAAAGCCATTTCACCTTTCAATATGAAGGACTATGCACAGTGGTTGTTGCTCATGCCACTACTCTACTTTGTTTTTATGCACAAATGTCAGTTCTGACCCTTTCATGCACTACATGGGTAAGGCTGTGAGGGGGCACTAGAGATGCCCACCTCTTCACCCTCCTGTGCCATGGCACATTTGTAAAATATATTTTAATTGTATTGAAGGGAAGCACCTGTGTTTCCCTTCTGTGCAGTCTTAAAAAACAAAATTCAGGCTATTTTGGCTTTTATGTCCATCTCTTGGGTGTTATTTTTCAGGTGTTTATAACTAATTGATCTCCTGAAATTAAAATATATGTTTATGGGGGGGGTAGCAAATTCTCCTGCGTTGCTGATGCACCACCCCCTGTCCCCATTCCCCGATCGCAGTTAATTTCCATTCCCAGCACTGCTGGTGACATTTTATTACGTTTGGTATGTTGGGCAAGTTCCCTGGGGTCTGGTCTTTTAAGGAGCTACAAACGTGACAGAAAGGTTGTATAAAAGGAAAGTGTGTTAATGTTGACTATATCTAATTGCATGTGTGGCGGTGGGCATGAGGTTGGGATATGAGTCATGTTCTGGAAGTTGGGGACGTTCCATTGTGGGCTTGGGCCACTGCACCATGAGCCAGAACATTGTACTCCCCCCAGAGGCCAGAAGTTGCCCGTCCTCCCCTGCTCGCTACCCTGTTACCCTGCTGAATAAAGGGACGGTGCCAGGCTCCCGCCCTTGCCGTTTCTTGGTGGAGGTTCATCTTGCTGCCATCTCCAGTGGGACTTGCCGTCCTCTGCAAAGGAAGACCCTCCAGGCGCATATGAACTCCCAGTGGCAGGCCTTCCAGTGCCACACTGAGGTACTAGCTGCGGCTCCTGATTTGCATTAAGGGAAAGCGCAACTCTGCGCACCGTGCATGGCCAACTGCTGCAGAGGACAATGGTTCCGCAGGAGGATCTTGGCCGTTTAGAACATTGTTCTGACTCTTGATTATGTGCTGTATTTGGGCATGGGTGCCCACTTCTGATTTCTTTCCCTATGGGACAAATTGCCTCCCTCTGCCTCAACGCCCCCCACCCGCCTATGAGCAAACAGATTTCAGGAAACCGTGCATTTTTGGAGAACCTTTTACACAAGAAATTTGAAAAAAACCTACATGTTGAATTGACATATATCTAAGCAACAGTCACCTAACTTACTGTGCTACTTACCAGGTTTGGGGCCTGTCCTTGAACTATGGAGAATTCAGCATCGCAGGTGGATCCCTGATAGTGCAAAATTACTGTATTACCATATATGGCTTAAAAGCCAAGTGTTTATCGCCTGCAGCCTGCGAAATGAGTGCTGTCTCATTGGGGGGGGGGGGAGTACAGTTTGCAGCTGAAAGTGAGAACATCTGTGGCTTAACCTCTGATCCCTGCCACCCTTGCTATGGCAGTGAGGGTGGCAGTTTCCCCTTTGGCCCTCTATGTGGGAGCAGGTTCTGCTGCTCCATTAGCAGGACTTTTTCCTTCCTAGTTATTGAAGAAGTATTTTGAGGCAAGTCACAACGCCACCCAGTAGCCATCGCTACAGGTTCACCTTCAGTTCAGCGCCACTTGCGCAAAGCATTGTGGATATGCAAATTAGCTCAAACGTGCAAGCTTTAGCTCTATAAACTCTCCACTGTCCCGAAGGGAACAAAAAACGACTTCATACGTAGCTGACCTCCAGTCAAGCTTGGATGTGGAATTAGTCTTAACCCTACCAAGACCAAATTAGTCTTTAGTGGTGCCCCTGTGAAACAGCACATCCAAAAGTGCCTGAACTATATGCAACTTCAAGGATTCACGTCGTAGCTGTCACACAGCCACATCCCTGGACTTCATGGACAGCAGCATCCTCCAAAAAACACAAACCCAAGAAAGCCCAAACGCCCTGGATACAGATTGCAAACACTCCACACACAAAAAACGACTCGCCTAGTACAACTTCTGCACAGTGCTGCCGGCTCTTGTGATCTCCACATCTTAAGCGGGCTCACAGCAGCCAATCATCTGCCTCCTCTCAAGGCCATCCACCATGCTGCATCCCGCCTCATTGCAAGCACCCTCAAATACAACCGCACCTCTCCCTCCCCATGCGAGCTTCATAGTCTCACTCATGCAAGGATCCTATGAAAAACTGCATGCATTATCTACACAGCAGTCTTGTAGTGCACACCAACATACCTAGTGGCTAAATGCCACAACTCTGGAGGCTGTTGCTTCTCTAAATGTCTGAGTCCAAACTGGCCTAAAAAGGGGAAAAACCCACAAACGGTCCTTTGCCTGACATGGCCAGACCCTCTAACACTATCGCACTGCTTGGTTGGAAGTGGAACTCCCCCACTGTCCTCCATTTCCTCAAACCACTTAAACATGGCTATTCCATCAACAACTCAGCACGACTAAATCCATGTTTTTCTGCCCTTCTGCTAATGTCCAAAAACAGCATGCCCAACACTGACTTCCACATGTTGTAAATCGCTCTGTAGCACTCTCGAGCTAGCTTTGCGCTATACACTATAATAATTTCATAGACGCAGCCCCCGAGACAATTCTCAAGCCTGCAGGCAACAACTTACTGATTCACCGTTATTGGGGATCATCATTGCAGTGTAGTCTGACAAACTTCTGGTTGGAGCATTTTGTATGTGTACCAAATGTGTTTTTAAGAAGGCTTCTCTGTGGTTGAATAACTGCTCCAAAGTTTGCAGTTTATAAATGTTAGCTTTGTGATTGGTGCCACCTTGTGGCAGCTGGTTGTACTTCACCGTTGTTACGCCAGGTTACGTTGGTTCTAGGATGTGTGCTTCAGAATATTTGTTAGAGGTCTATCTGCTCGAAGTTTTTTTTTTTAATTCACCCCCCACCTTGATACATACCAAAACCAACCCCCCCCATCTACTTTTGCAGCGAAATTTGTTAAACAATAAAAATAAAATAAAAAGTGAGCAAAATGGGCCTGCGAGCAAATACATTTTTACCGGTTTCATTTATCATTGACCGCAGTGGTTCTTGGCTTGTGTTCCAGGTGATGTTTGCTGCTGTTGTATCTACACGCAAGTTGCCGCGTGAGAAGTAGGCTGGCCGTCGAGGTGCAGTGACAGTTTTATAAGCACAGGTTATTTGAAACTCCGAGAAGTGAAAACCAGATGATAATAAAGTTCAGAGGGCGGATCTTGTTGGTAGCAGTGTCTGGATGGATGAAAGGATCTAATGGATGTCGACCGAATAGCCAAGTCCCCTTCTTTAGCCTACACAGTGGTAGGGATGGAGCCCCGTGCTAGCAGTTTCCAAAGCATTCCATCTTGTGGTCTTCACAGTGCCCCAGCACACTTTCTTGCTGGCTTGTTTGTCCTTCCTTGATTCAATGACTTCCCTCGGTCCACCTCTCCTGAGCTTCTGGAGGGTAGACGAATGCTCCCACTAGGCAAGGACTTTGTTGTGGCCCGAGTAAGAACTACGCGCAGTCGAGATGATGTAGTTAAGGGTATTTATTTTTTCATCCAAAGTGACAGCATCCAGACCTGTTGATGTTTTGCTCACGTTACATGTGTACATATATCTAGTCACAGCTGGCAACAACTGTGATATTGCATAAGTGGTTCTGGCCATGGCAAAGTTCTTAATATCAAGAAGGGCGCTGGTCTGCCATGTTGCTTGAAGGCTTGCTGCGTTCCAAATGCCTTAGCAGGGAAGTCCGTGCTTCTGATCTCGCGAGACCGTGCGTGGGACTTCCTTGAAGTCCTTTACTCTCCAGACTTTCTCCATGCCCTCTGGGAACAATACTATCTGGACACCGTAGATATATCTCCTCTATCCCACTAACTCACCCTCACTCCTGTCCCCTGCCCCCCAGTGCTTTGGTGCTTATCAGACCAATTACTCGCCCACAAGCCTAGGTGACCTTCCTAGGCTTCAACCCACAGGAGCCTCGTGTTGTGCTCCTTTTTCATCCTGTAGCTCCAGCCAGGAACTGGACTGTGGCCATCAGGTTACTTGTAATCCATTGTTCCCCTGCGGCTCTTTGGCTCCAGCCAAGTGCTGGGGTATATCCCCAGTGGGCACTTAAAAATGCATTCTAAACTGCCTGGTTCAGACTCCTGCAGCCACTTTCACCCCTGAAACAACTCTACAACTTTCCTTCTGCACTCCCACATAACTGACTCTACCTGTCTCCTTGGTACCGTTCTCTGAGTGCTGGGATTCTGATTGGTTGGGGTTCTTTGATCCCACCTCCTGTCAAAAGGTTTCCTGTGGGCTGCATGTATTGCAACTCTGCCTTTTATTGTTTTAAATTAGAATTTCCCGATTGTGCGCCGAGGGCTTAAAGCCAGCAGCTGTTATTTTGCAGTCGGGAAGCCCTGACCTGCTGCGGTAGAAATTCTGCCAATCTCCCCTCTGCTTCCCCAAACCCAGTGTAGCCAGGAACCCGGTTTTGTCAGAACTGCCACGGAATCCACATACAGAGATTTTTTATTTATTTTAAAAAAACACGTCCTGGTTTTGGGGAAGGTGGCCACTGGAACAATTTCAGGGCGACATTAAATCTTCACAATTGAGTATATGTTTACTATAATCCTTTTTGCAATTATACACAATCGCCCAAGCCAGATATGTACCATACCAGAATGGGTTTGAACCCTCAACATTTCATGCAACGTCCACATGCTTTAACTGATTGCACTATAGAGTCTGGTTGAGAAATGCATACGATGTCGTCTGTGCTTTTGGGATGCATAGGGGTGGGGGCTCTGAGTTAAAGTGGAGTAGCTTTCAACACCTGCCGAATATCCACTTCAGCTGACGTTTTTTAAGCTTAATTTCAAGGGTGGTGGTTCTATATTTCATACCACCTGTATAACTTTTCCCTTTTTGATGTCACAGCTGATGTTGTATGCATCAGCAACCATGTGTTTATATGCTACGTGTCATGCAGATTTCTCAATTTTTCAACCTTGGGCAACTGGACATGCATCCGGCGTGCTTGGCTTTGCCACCGAATGAAGATTGGGCAAAAGTGCACTGCAGATTAGACCTGTAAATAAAGTAACTACAAATATTTCAAGGGCAATTTAACAAGCTCCATGACACTAACACGCCTATAGAGTTTGCACGACGACAACTCGGATCCTTATTGCATTGGTTTCCTAAGCAAATATTAAACGCTTTATGCTCTATAACTTTTGAACCGTTTGATGGTTGTGTACCCCGCTTTCCAGTTTTCGGGCTCCGAGCCAAAAACTATGTTGGAACATTTCACGCAGATGCTTATTCACCCTAGAATTTTGGCAAATCCTATGGCTGCTAGGTTTCATATTAAATATAGGCTTACCGCCATCGCCCTATAATGTATCATATGTGCGATGCAAGGAGGCACAAGATAATTTTCAGGATGCAGGGGCCGGCCTATGCTACCATTTTCACTCCAAGAGCTCATCGCTTGGCCCAATTGAGGCTGTTCTGCAACTGTCAGAACATACCCATGAAGGCCAGTACTGCCATCCACTATGAGAACACACTGCTTTCTTCATTAAATAACAATGCCATTGCTGTAACTCTAACATGCTTGTCTTGGCTTTACCCAATAGGTCTATTACAATAACCCCTAATGGTGTTGCCAAACACTCCTTAGGCCAGTACTGGCATCTACTTTAGGGCACACTTTTGCCGAATAGTGCAAGTACTGTAACTCTAGGAACATGCGTCTCTTTGGCCAATAATACCAGCCCTCAAGGGACATGCCCATGATGATTTTGGCTCATAAGCCTATTGGCAGTATTGTAAGAATACACTTTTCTTGACTTTGTCCAATAATGCCAGTACCCTAATAGTACAAACACACTCGTCTTGGTTCAGCGGAGCTCTAGTCTAGTACCTGGGAGGAAATGTGCCTCCGACTAGACTGAATAGTATATACCCATCATGCCAATTGTTGGTTTTCTGGAACGCAACATTTTTAAACATTTTAAAAATGCATGAAAATAAACTATGGAAGCACTACATACAATGCAGCTAAGATGAACTGATTTTTATTTTAGTGCATTAATAACGTGTCTTAATCTGTACAAAGGAGCGAGAGACCATAGCTCCATTTCAACTCCCACAAGTTAAACAATCCTGCCCAATATTGTGAGGCCATGGTGCTGTCAAAAGGTGCAAAAAGAATAAACCTTTTGTATGAGAATTTAAGGACCTGTGAACATCCGAGGCTGGTATGGGAGAGTTGTTGGCGTGGAGAGGAGAAATGCATGCATGCATGCATGTATGCATGCATGCAGCACTGGGTAGGTCACATGAATTTTAGTGTGATCATGGTCAATATGGCAGTTTTAAATTTGGTGCCTGAGGCCTGCTTTCTGTCGCCAATAATTAAGTGCATCGTTCGAAATTGAGGGGCGCTGGGAGCGATGTTGCCGAGAAGAGTCTGGTTAGCTTTACAACAGCTACCAGGAGCTACTTTTGGCTGCCCAGCCCAATGGATGCTGAACAAACTCGCATATGTGAATTTAATTCTGCACATTTGGGGCAATCTATACATAGATATTAGGACACATCAATATGACAATTAAAGCAAAAGCGGTCCTAAAAAAAAAAAAGCGCGTTTGCATCTTATGGTGCAGTTGGATTTGCGGAACGTGAGGTACTAGCTCCTGGGGCCCCAGTGGTAGCTCCTGGTCACTGGTTGATGCTGAATGCCCTGGATCTACTTTTAGCTCCTGCTTATCGAATCTTCATTTCGATCCCTGTAAGTGTCCGATTGTTATGATCACTTGGATAGAATTTAAAGGAGCCCACATGCATAGGCCTAGAATGTTTAATATTGCAAATTAGATTTCGAGAGATGCTTCTGCATCGCAATCCAAGTAGAAAATAGTGACGCAACTCTGCTCACATTGAAAGAGGTGATGCCCTCTTAGGGACCAATGATTGACTAACAAGTAAACCAAGTGAGACCAATACATGACTAGGGACCGGTATGGAAATTCATCGTACAGGTGACTGTGTCAGAAAGCGGCCAAGTAGTGAATGGGCCTGGAGAGGGAGTGTGCCACCCATCACTAGGTGATGCCCCCACAATGGCTAATCTTTGACTGGGCAGAGGGGTGAACCTTCACACATTAATTGCACCTCTTGAAAATCCACAGTACCAAAGTTATTGTAAATCAGGGGTTCATTGCAGGTGCTCTTTTGCAGTACCTGTTGCACTGGGTTCCAAAGTTAGGGCTAAGGAGCTGAGGCCGTCTGTGCCACATTTTGGGGGTGTCACAGCAAATTGACAGGAGACCATAGAGCAGCCGCACTCGTACGCAGTGGCGGCTGGTGATTATTTTTTTGGGGATTTGTGGGGCGTAAATATTTCCCATGAATGTGCATTAATGACCGAGCGTTGCCTGGGTGAGGGGGCAAAACAACCACCAAGGGTTTGCAGGGGTAATGGTTTAACATGGTCCTTTCAGAGTATACGTTCTGTGAAGACAATGGGTAAAAGCCACACCTCTTGCACAACATGTCGGAAAGACCAATTGATGCCAAGTCATCAACCGTGCACAGGAACATTTTCCAAGTGAAACATTTTCTCACAATATGCCAGTATAAAAATATTTATGCTGGCTTTGCCCATATGCGTTCATGATCTATTCCAGGATTGCCACATAAGAAAGTACTCCTGTTTGGTTCACCCATAATGCTGGTAAAGATACTATAAAAAAAAATATGACCATGCTGGTTCTACCCATGTAACGGCATCCTCTTGTTGGGTTTGCCCATTATGCTAATAAACGTGTGCCATGCAACTGTATATTAAGGATTCCTGAAATACTGGGGAAAGTTTTCTCATTTAAAAATACAGGGAAAGCCAAAGAGAGTGATCAAAAGTATAGAGCAAACACTTCTAAGCCACAAGACTTCTTCTCTGTAGCCTTCTAATTCACTGTACTTTTTCACTCCATGCCATTTATCAAAAGGAACCAACTTTAGTAACGTCAGTCCTAATAGTGTCCTTGAATGAGTACCCATGTAGGCCATTATGCCCACATAAGAACACTCACCGTATTGGTGATGCCTATAACGCCAATACAGTACAAAATGCCTTGCCAATGTTAGGAAGCATGTCCATGCTGAATGTGGCAAGTAACAAAACTGTCTGCAACCATGGAAACCTAAAGACAGTAATCAAGGCAGTAGTGGCAACGCCGTCAGCGTTCCTTTTTTGAAGGCATGGGATCAACATTTGCTAGTTACTGCCATAATGGTACTACCCATGCTATTAAATACCAAGAGCCTGTAAATGGTGTGTGCAGCTTGGCATATGATATTAGTGCCTGACCAGTGACAATCTAATATATACACAAGAAAAACAGTTTTCTTTGCCGCTCCTTTTTTAAATTGGAAGTCCGTGCAAGGAACACATGTAAGAACACACATACTGCTTATAAATTGTGCCTGAAGGCACACATCGTTAAGTCATTTTCATAACACCAGTAGCACATTTAATGCTGCAATTGAGCCATGAACTTGCAGAAGACTGCTTAGAAATAATACTGGCTGGCTCTATACAGCAGCAAACTTGATATTACTGCATGACAAAGCATGCATGCAACCAAATAACCGTCACATACTGTGTGCTCCCCAAACAACTCAATTGCCTCCTAACTGTACTCCACTGTAATCATTTCAGCTTACAGGTGGCTCCACTTAATATTCAAAAATAAAAAATGGGCAAAACAATCTCTCAAGAATTCTGTAATCTACCTGGCATTTTTTTACCTCAATAATAGCAATCCGTGTTTGCCGTTAATAAAACATTTGTTCACCGTAGTAGTACGATCACTCTCAAAGAGTCCACCCCCTAAGATTCTGGGCCGATCACTGCTTTTATTATTCCATATGAAGCACTTGCGGATTTTACATTATGAAATGAAGAAATCCAAAAATGATGCGCAGCTGCCGGCGTATGAACACACTGTGCAGCTTACTTTGTGAACCATTACTATTTTATTTTTTAAATTAACTTTGGGGCTTGCGGCCGATCCTTCTTTAGCACAAATGATACCGAAGGCATTTTCTGTACTTCAGAATTCGGGGTCACAACACACAGGACGTCATCAAGAATGCTACCTGAGAAGGTTGCCAAAATGCTTTGCAGGAATGAAGCTGGAGCAGCCAGCTCAGTGGCTGTAGGGAACACACTCGTTGGGAATTGTCATATTCGTTTGCATAAAGATCACATATTTTATTTTTAACACATTGTTCAATGTGACAAATGGTTGTAAAAATGCATTGTTTTCTCAGTGTTTACAGATCCACAGTGCTTTGGACAATACGTTTTACCGTTATGTATAAACTTCCCATGCCGCACATTTCTCTCCCTCTCACATACACACCATGCCTGGACCACGTAGTACTGCACTCCCAGTCACACAGCCAGACACAACCTTTGCGCACAGTTATTATACACCAATAGTGTTCTACACTTACCTGCACATCGATTCGCCACCAGTCCAGCTCACTGCATACACTCGTCGGAAGTTAGGACACAGACTGACCTGGATATCCATGTTGCATCAACAGTTCAGAGGCCCCTGGTTGCTGTCAATCAGGTGGCCTTACGAACTTTACGCAGCGGCTTACACCTTGCTGGACCAGACCTTTGGTGCCCCACATGCCTTCTGAAGATTGGGTTTAGTAAAACAGTGCACGGAAACAAGCACCAAACAAATTAAACAATCAAACCACGAGACGTGCGCCTCTACATATAATCGTAACTGTGCTTGGGCTATGGCCACAAAGAACCACATGATAGCGCTGTGGAGCACTGCATTGAGTAAAACTGAAAGATTCAAGTTTGGTGTCAATTCAATTTAAATACAAATTTGCACCTTCTTTTCTACTACTGTGGAAACCTGGGGGGCTGCGCCCATTCATACCAGCCGCCACTGCTCATGCGGATTTCTAGTGGTGTTGCTCCCTTGGTAATGCAGCTACCACAATATACTATATGCACACTCGCTGATGGCCACAGGTTTGAATCCCAGCGACTCCACATTTTATCTTTCATGTGGATAAAACGAGTAACCTTGCATCAAATAAGACCCTTTTTTGGTTCAATTTTATTTTAATTTTTTTCATGGCCTTCTAAAGTAATTGGGTTGTAGGGAGCTACCTGAGGTATATTCTACACGTACATTGCTTTATGGACCATTCCACGGTCGCAATGGGTTGAGTGCTGCGTTCAGAGATTTTTTTTTTTAATTTTATTTTCAATTTAAATATTAGAACATCACAGTAAAAAACAGCAAGATAACAAAGCAACGTAACTATGTACATAATTTCAAAGCATTAAATAAACCACTCCACCCCCACCCCCCAGTCACAAAGTCCACAGCTGATAATATACAATTGTCAGGTTCAATGTCGGGTTCAATACAATGAAAGAAATCTCCCCCATATCTTCATAAATAGCAAATTCGTGCCTTGTTTTCTGTACAAAAAACTTTCCACATCAACCAGGTTATGCATTTCATGTAGCCAATCATCCTTGTGGGACTGTGACCTGCATGTCAAAGGATTGAATCCAAGCTGGATACGTTCTTTTAAGGTGAATGAAGCAAATGTCATTGCACTGGGTCAAAAAAAGTGTAAACCGCACCAGCAGCTCTGCAGACAACTGAAAGAAAACGCAATAAACACTGTTAACTCACCCATTGTCTGACAAAAAGAATCAATGGATATTGAATATGGGCATGAGTGACAGCAGATCCATTGGCCCCTGGTCTGCTATCAATCTCAAAGGGACCACAATGTTGCACTTTTTGCGCTAATCTTCCAGTGATGGCGGCAGAGTGGCCTGACCAGTCATCCCACACCCTACCAGCGGGCCCCATGTCATTTGCGTGCAGTACTAGGAGCTCTGTAACTAAAATGGAAAAATCCTATCTGCCATGGGACGCGCCCTGCAAAGTCCTCTCGCTTCTTGTGATGGACCACACTAGACCAGCCCCGCCGGATCATTCACACACGCATGCGCATATGATTGAAATTTGGTACACTGCCTGTAAATGCTCTAGTGTTGCTGTGTTAGGTAAAACATGATGTACATCTTTTGCCTAGCACAAAATGAGGGGGTTGAGGGCGGTGCCCCTGCAGCCTGACATAGGAACTGCTGCTGGGGTCTGGAGAATGAGATGCTGGCAAGACTTTGAAGGCGGTTGGAAGGAGGAAGGTGTTTAAAATGGCAAAGGATGCTGGAGATTGAAAGGAGTGAAGAGGAGGCCAGAAGGGGGGCAGTGGGGGAGAAGAATTATTGGAGGAGGAGGAGGAGGAGGAGGTTGGAAAACCTAACAAGGGGCAGGAAGGAAAAGAGGAGGAGCTGAAGGAGCAGTGTGACAGTTGTTTTAGGGAGGTGGAGGAGAACATCTAATGGAGAAGGTAGATGTATTCTAGTAATGTACCTCCAGTTCAGGTAAGAGACGGGCACCCAGGCGAATATGAGGAATGCTTCTTTATTGTCTTAGGTCCGTCAAGCATGTGGGTAAGTCTGATATGAACACCACATCAAGTAAGCGAGTAGTACAGCAAAACATTGGTTTCCCCCACACTCTCAGCCAGCACCCCTTCCAGCTTCCTGGACCAACTGTCCAGCTCAGAACCCCCAGGACCAGAACGCTCTCCCAGCCACACAACATTCCATGTAATGACATCATGTCAGGCCCCATAATACAGGGCCACGTCACCACAGTAGACATGGAGTGTTGGGATCCAGAAAGTCTTCAGGAGAAGGGTAATGCAGAGTGGACCAAAGAAGGGGCCCAAAAGGGAAATGAAAGTAAAGGAATCTTCAAGAAGGTGGTTTGGAAGAGGGTGAGGCTCAGAGGAGTGAAGGTGACCCGTAAAGGGAATAGGGAAAAGCATTTAGGGATGGTGGATGTAAAAAGGCGCTGCTCAGGGAAGCAAAGAAGGTGCCCGAACTGGTGGTGAAGGGTTGATCAGTAAGGTGATGAATAGGGTTCAGGTGAGGGCCCTTATAGTGGGGTGTGACGACACCCAATGGAAGACATCCCTAAATGGGACCGACTCTCCCACTCCTTGCCTGTGGCCTCATCTCGTCCGAAGACTGACTGGGCTGATAAGATAGTATTCCTCTTCAAAAGCCAGAGTCTACCTGAAGTTGATACATTAAGGCTCCTAAGGAACTGGCACAAAAAGCATTGTGTAGTAAACCACTTAGCAGCCCACCACGCAAGACTGACCTAAGGCACAGGGTGTGGAAAGCCTGCTATGAAAGACTCTGGCATTACACGTACCCAGGTGCCGGAAACACCAGGAAAGATGGCAACAAGAGATCCTGATACATTGCCAGCTGTGTGAAGCACTTATGTTAAGCCAACAGGAGGCCTAAAGACGCCTTGAGAAGTGGAATTCTGGAACTTCGTGAGAAATATGCAATGAGGGACCCTGATCATTATCTGCCAAGGAAGTGAACCCAATGTTTATTTCTTCCTACCTCTTAGTTAGTCCACCCTGTACATGTTCTCCCAAAATGAGCAGCATGCCGAACAGAAGCTCTTGTTTGTCTATTTTCTGATCTGTATCACCTTATGACCGGTACAACTATTTGAGAGATGGTGGGGAGCAAAGATTTGTGGTAGAAGTAACAAGGAAATAAGAAATTGCTTTGCATCCCAGTTCTTGACGATACATTCATAGCAATGAGCATGCTTTGTGAGTCAAAACTACAATGTTGGGGGTGGCACAAACGGATAAGAGGGACTGCTTTGAAGCAAATTCCTAGCATGAACAACTATGATTAGAGGTTGTATGTGGGTGGGTTGGTGTGGTGTGCGATCTGCCCCAAAAACACAACTCTATTGTAAGTAATAATGGAATCCACTTGAGTGTCTACACTGGCATTCAATGTTACTATGAACAGGCATAGATGAATAGACAATGACCTAGCGGAGGGGCAAACTGGGGATGGAGGTGACCCACCGGGGTAGGAATGGAATTGGAGAGCAGGTGTCCAAAGTAAAGATCTGCTTTAATGAGGGTGTCAAATGAGTGGCCTTAGTTCTGACCAAATGCTTCAATGTGGGGCCAGCCTGTGTGTGTCCTGTAGAATCCCTTGAGGGAATATGGTTCCAGTGTTTGAAGCCAGAAGCAGATGATGTGCACTCCTAATTTCTGTGTTCTGACCTTCGGTGGATCAACACTTGCATGGATGATCAATCCCGGGGTCTCGACCACCTCGCCCTCTGCAGCAGCCCGCATCCCAGCAATTACTGGTTACAGAGTTCTTTTGAGGGCAGTACAACAGTGCGCAAGGTCTTGAGGATTAATACCTGGGGAGCCGCTGCAAACCTGTAGTGTTTCAGTGAGAAGATTGGTATAGCTGCTGTCAGTAATTGTTTATATGTGAAGTGCTTATACACAAGTGAAGTGCTTCAAAGCGCTTCAAGGTGGGAACGGAGCAAGGGAATACAGGGGCATGGGCTGTCTTCTACTCTTATTGTCCTGGGCTTCTGTCTTTAATCTCCAGCGTTTGCTCCACCTAGATCTGCCCTCTTTCCTCCACTCCCACTGTCACCTTTCCTCTTATCCACTCTGCCTGCGTTGGCGCTCATTCACTTCTGATTATCTCCACTGCCACTCGTCTCCTTCCCATTGGCCTGCTCTGTCCAGCCTCCCTTGACCACGAGCTCATTTGGCACTTCCCACCAGACATCGCCAAATGTGCTCCTCCAAACCCCCACTGTGCGCCTCTCCAGATCTGCTCCATGGGACTCCACCCTCTTGGTGTGCTTGCCACTGCCTCTTATGTTGGGCTTGCCTGAATATCTTCACCCTGATTGGTTGGAGATGTATGACAGGTCTGGGCATGCTCGGTGGCAGAGATGCTGGGTAGTCCTGAATTAATGGTGGGTGAGGGATCTTTAAATGGGCCAGCTGGCGTTTTTGCCCCCCATTTCTTTGATTAGAAGAGCTATACTCGTCCCAATTCCTTCAGGTATCAACCCAATGGTGTGTGGTTCTGGAATGCCAAACAGAGGGTTGCCTTTTTCGATGCAGGTCAGGCAAAGATTGCAGTCTATTGTGAAATATTTAAGGAATATGGTTACAGTCCTTTTCCAAGACTTTGGGAAAGCTGTTTAGCAGGATCTGAACATTCTCATGCGTTTGGAAAATTTGAATGATGGACTCCATCAGGATTGCCAACGGTTTGACATGGGTACCAGGGTGAAATGAAGGATCTTTGTGGCATGCCACAAGACAACTGGCTTGAAGTTGTATGAAGGGAAACCGCTGATTATGACTTGTGCATGTATACACAGGTAGTCTGATCCAGGTGTGCACTTAATATTCAAGCTGCAGGGCATCCTAAAGCTATTGAATGGATGGAGTATGGTTGACTATCAAAGGCAGCTGAGATGTCTCCAAGGATTGGTGGAACATTCTTGTGCAGGGACTGCATTGGTCTTTGCTTCTGTGTATACATTGGAGTAGGTCTTGAGGATTCATCGTACGTTGCTCAAAAAATTCGGAACAGGGTTGGATTGTGGGTTTAGTCTCTGGAAAGATGAAATTGGCACATTGGTGCAAGTCCATAAGATTCCTAGTCGAGGTTCCCAAAAAGGACCGAGATAGAATAGGGTCTGTCAGGAGTTGTCATTGGTGCAGGATAGGCCGAAGGGGGTAGGTGGTGGTAGCTTGAGGACCCCTGAGGGATTTATAGGAGCAAGATGGTGGTGAGGGCAGGTTGGGTGGCGTGCTAAATGCTGCTAGCTATCGGGGAGTGGCCCCCTAGCAGAGGTAGTGATATGGGGGGAGAAGCAGATACCCTATTGTATTAGGAAATTTGTAGAGCGGCTATTCCAGACGACTCATCGGGCTCAACCATGTTTCTCAGGGAGAGTCTGGGGCATCCAAGCAGAAGATCAAGTGGAGGGGGCATCCTAGTCTGGAAGGCAGTGATTAGGTCGGGCTTAGCATGGGTGGCCGATGGGAACCAGTAAAAGCTACCCTGCAATTGGAAGGGTCTGAAATTAGGGCAGAGTGAAGTGGAAGTGGGCAGAGTCTAGTAATTGGGGGAGACACTGGGGGAAGATGGACAGCCTAGGGGGGGCACTAGCTCTAGGGTACCACAAGTTATAGTGAAGGCAAACTGTTGTTTAAGTACAGTTACCAGAGTACAATGGACGGAGGATGCTTAAGCATTGGGTTTGCCAGTGTTTAATGGGCCGCTACAAGAATCTGTGCATGCTCCTTCATGTCTCAAGATGCCTCAATGTTTAGTCTCATGGTCCTGAGATACCGAACCAGCTATGTAGCCGGCACGCTAACAAATCGAGTGATGGCACCCCTGTCCCAGTGGTGCCTTAGCTGCACATTGGTGAGCAAATCAACTTAACATCTAGCAGAAGATCCTGTAACAGCCAGAGGCTGGGCAGTTGACAAAAATCCGTTTTTTAAAACCCAAACTGGATTTGATGTACAAGACTGTAGTCATTCACAACCCATTGATGATCCTGTGAAGGAAATCGGACCGCTCGGTTTCTGCTATGGATTCCAGTATGACACATTACATATATACAAAAAGCTACATGGATGGATCCATCCTATTGTAAATGCCATCAATACACCTGTACGCAATTAAGAAAATCCCATTTACCGGGGCTTGTCATCAACATCTCATCTAGGTGTTCCCATTGGGGTGTATTTTTCGTCATAGTGAAACCCCCATCTTATTTTAGTTCATGTTGGGTGCTGAAGTCTTTGTGTGTTGGATCAAGTAGTCTTGCACTTTTCAAAATGGGGTAGTTCAAATTTTGCAAAAGAGTATTTAAGTTTTATTGAAAACGGCCTCAGCTGGGAAAAGGTTGGTAAATAACCCAAACCCCAGGTAGTCTGGCAGTGTCCCATCAATGCTCTAGTTTCCCAAATGGCTAGAGCGCTACCATAGTCCTCATGAGTCCCGCAGGACCTAAATATCTGTGTGGGTCATGCACACGCTGCTTGGAGAGTCGTACAGAAACGTGACTGAAAGAATGAATGCTTGTCCCTGGTTTTTCCAAGAACCCTCAGTGTTCCCAGGCACAGGACACAGCGTCTGAACATTTTTAATAACGCAGAGAAAAGTGGTTGTCCTAGCCTGCCTGGCTTTTAGACGAATACTTAATGGCTTCTCAAAACTGCTGACTTAAACCTTTCTAAAATAGCTCTGATGGGACGTCATCTTCCCTTTCCCATGCAATAATTTGATCTTCCTAGCAAAGGGGTTTGTGCAGGATTTGTTTGGCAGCAGGCAGGACAGCCTCACCCTTTCCGACTGGCGCCAGTGGAATCGCCCATCGGAATCTACCCATGCCGATGTGGCTATGCCTCGTAATACGTTATTTTATGCAACCTGGTCATACTGTGACAGCATTTTCTTTTGAACGAGGTAGAGCAAGGGTCTGCAACTTTTGGCTCTCCTTTTTGAACTTCGAATCCCTTTTTGAAATTCAAATCCAAAGACCCCATACCATTGACTGTGCTAGCTAGGGCTGATGGGAGATAGCCCAAAACATTTTGAGAGCCAAAGGCAGACCTGAGGCAATTCCTTTAAGACTAACTAGTGTGGCCGCGTACAGGTGGGATCCCATAAAGCTGGTGTGACTGTCTTTGATACTTTTCATCTACAGTGAACTATAGTGGAGATTGTGTACTTTCATCATGTAGTGGAGTAAAGCAACCTGCTGGAAGTTGTGCATCAATGTTTGTTGCTGTGACCCACATTGTGCGTCTTGCAAACAAGCTGTTTAAGACCTAGGAGTATAGAGAAAGGGTCCCAGGGGACGACACGGTTCTGAAGGAAAGAAGACTCTGGAATGTGTTGATGACGAGGCTTTTGATAAGATATGATGTGGCATTTATAACGTGCCTGTACACAAGTGTTTCTAGGTGTGACAAGACACATTTCTTGCTTCCCCCCCCCATATTTAAGACCACAAAATTTGGAGCCACCACGCTTGACGTTCAGGGCCCTCTACTTTGGAATGGTCTGCCGGAAGGGCTATGACAAATCAAAAACGACCTCCTATTTAAAAAAGCCATAAAAACCTAACTTTAACATGGAGTAATCCTTATGACCCCTTTCTGATCCTGCTTGCTCCTTCTTGTTGTCCTGTCTGTCTCTGTGCTCCCTGAGGCCTACGGGCATGCGGCACGTTATAAGAATTTAAATAAGACAAGGAGGGGGAAAAAAGGAAGACCAAATAACTTGTCTTAATAGGCCTTGTGTCATTCAGATCGCGCAAGTGCATGGAAGAGGGAAGACTTGAGTGCAAGGGGGAGGAGAAGGTGGCAGGGGAAAGGGGGTGCAATTGTCTCGCAAGTGCACGCAGTGTGTGGCTCATAAGTGCAGAGAAGGGACTGTAGGGTCGCAGATACAGACCCTTAAGGGTTGGGGAGCCCAGAGACGGTGCAAGGGTAACTGGCCATGCAGGAGCATGGGCCCGAGTTCAGATGGTGACCAAAGCGCGGAGCAGTCGGGTGCATCCGCAGGGGAGAGGAAGAGAGAAAGCGGACGTGAAAAGGAAGGGCTTGAGTTGCTTCCGAAACCGGAAGTGGTTCTGCTGAAGTTCGAGAGGTTGTCTGCGAAACCATTGCTAAGGAACCATCACGCAAACATGGTCCCGATTGCCACGTGGGGCAGGTAGGAGAACGCAAAGTAATTCTCTGAAGAATAGCAACAGAAATGTTGGTGTTTTAAAGAGGAGCTCCAGTTTCAGCACAGGCTGGGTGCCGCACATCGCTGGTTTGGGGTCTAGCGTTGATTGAGCTGGAAGTTCTGGAGGTCATGTGTTCCTAATAGAAAATCATGAGTCGGTTGGGTCAGAGCTATGCCCTTTCAGAAGGACAAAGGGTGGCAGATTCCCGCAGGAGGCAGGCCATTCTGGATTCGGCCAGAGCCTAGGTGGAATGGAAGCTCCATTGGAATGCTTCTGCTATATTTTAGGCGAGGCGGCCATTTGGAAAGGCCAGTCTAGACCACATTAAATCAGTCTTCCATCACTAGGTGACCACTTGCATGCATCTTGATGGGCCAGCAGCGGTGTGGTCTTCTTCCGCTCCTCTGGGAAGTGCCACAGACTTCCTGGGCTTAGCATTTGAGATAAATTTTCTTTACCAATGGTCTTGACCATCTCCAAAGCAGCTGAGCTGTGAGTGAGCTGTCTCTATGCAAAGACAGCACTTCCTTCAGGCTTTCCTGCTCCAGGAGTTTTGTTGAACGTCAATGTTTTCTGTAAAAGGTGGATGACTTGGCTTGTATAAAAATGCAACTAGCTACCACAATTAGTGTGAATTGCAGATTGCATTGATTGACACTTCAAACATAACTTTTAGCCCTGGCTTTCTCCATGAACTAAGCTGTTGTAGGCGTCCCTTCAACTTGAATAGTTGTGGGTCACTCTACGGCACAGTTGGGGCTGTAACAGGGACCTCTTCCTCAGTCTCCCTAATATTGGACCATGATTGCATTGTTGAATGACCCCCACCCCTCCCCTTGCCCCCGCTGGAGTGGATGTTTGTTGCTGGCATATCTTAGCCTTGCTCTTGTGGCGAGGACATGTATTCTGGCATTCCTTGGAGATGTAAACCTCCCTGCATCAACTGGTGGTGCCAATTCCAACAGTCTGAAGGCCTACGGCATTCCTCATGAACTCCTGCTAGGGGAAAACCTCCACCCTTTTGGGATTGCGCCAAAACCGGCTTTGACAAAGATTGCAAGGGGTCTGAGGATGTGCTGGAGGCACATGTTCGCTACACTGGACCACCTGCACACAGTCTGACTCCCAAGCATCAGCATTTTTATATTTACTTTTTTATAAATGTATTATTGAAATGTTCAAGTTGATACAGTCATCAACAATGTAAGAACAGACAAGTAAACTAAGTAATATCCATGTCAAAACATAGTGAAATGGAACCATTATCCATATGCAAAGAAGGGAAGCAGGAGAGGAAAGATAGGAAATAAAAGAGAAAGAAGAAATGAAGAAACGAAATGGAAAGAAAGATAGGGAGAAGATAGACAGAAAAAGGGGGGTCATCCTGAACCAGTTTAGACTTTTTTATTCTCCTGGGGGACCAATAATACAGTGCACAATCAGTTGCTGAGTAGATCTCAGATCGAGATCTAATTTAAACAGGTATGGGCTAGAACACAAACATTTCCATTCAGCATCTGAGATCTTGTACCCCAATTCAGAACACTAAAAAGATCTCCCAAGATACAAAGTACTATTATTTTCTGTAGGACTAAGAAGTTTGTACAAGAATTAAGCAGAAAGAGGAGTGCTCCTAGAGAGTTGTAAAACGGGAAGGACATCGTGTATTCAGGGGTGAATGATACAAAGGGTATGATAATGGTGAATTTCTGAACGGTTCAACTTGTAAACGTAGAAATTCGAGGTGGTCATAGAAACGCCAAGTCCTTGACCTAATCACCAAATACCAGCAGCCTGCCAAGAGGACCAAGAAAGGGTACGATTGTCATGGCGTATAGCTGGATATTTCCACAGTGGAGACTCCAGACTTGAAGATACTTTACACCACCAATCTTTCAGAACATCAAGGGAACAGGATGAACAGAATAGCTACACAGTTAGGACAATCGACCACCTCAAAACGTGAAGGCTTTGTGATACAATGTGACATCTGGGAAACCAACGTCCTCGTTCACTAGCCACATAAGATGATAGTTGGGGATCTTCAAACTCCCACTGTCAGCCCAAACAAAATTGCGGAAAACTATCCATTTCCTGAAGTAGATCTCTGGACGGGGATGAGGGAGCATACTAAATATATATATTAATATAGGAAGTAGAGCCATTTTAATTAAGTTTACTTTACCCCATGACGCTTTTAACTACAACCTCTGATTAAGCGTGGTGACCTGCTGAAATTAAGTTTGTTATACGTGAAAGAAAATGGTCTAATCCGGGTTCCTTCAGTAACTGATCGTGAAGAGGGTATAGCCCAGCATTGCATCCCTGTACTACAGTGGATGCAGCAAATTTGGCTTACAGAACACTCTGAACGTTGCTTGGGCAAGGTGATTTAGTCCTTCTGAAAGAGACTGAACTGGCATAAGGTGTTGGACCAGTTGTAGGCACAATCAGATTGAGGTGTTATTGTTGAGGTGTTTTTTGAATGCATGTGTAAACTGTAAACACGGGTGTTGGACAGAGCAGGGGTAGATATGTCAAGTTGCAAGGTGCTAGCCAGGCATAAAGTCACTCTCGCCTTTTATTCTAACCGCACACAGAGCAGACCATTTCTTACTTGCTCAGAGTTAACTCTCTCTAGCTAGTGCGAACTTTGAGGCCTGCAGATGCCAGCAAGTTCTGGTGAAATGCAAAGATTTCAAGAAGACTTAGGAAAAGGGGAGGTAAATCATTGCAAACTTTGCAGGTTCCTTCAGAAGATGCCACATGGGGGGCAGGACAGGTCATTAACCTGAGGCGATTAATCCCTTCGCACAATTGGTGTTTAGTTGAACCCAGCCTCTACAAGGGTGCATTTCCTCTGGAGGGTTGGCGGGGTGCCTACAACTGCCACTAGGTTGAATGGAAAAGTCCCCAAGGGGCAGATGACTCGGTGACCAGTTAAGAGTTGCAGGCCCCTGAACAGCTAGTTCATATTGTATGTAGGGCATCCCACGACTCTTCTTTTGGCAGCTGTCCTGCCCCTTGTCTCTTGTTGGAGCAGCGATTAAAAGACTGTAGGCAGACTGTCCTCACTATGGACACCATACTGCAGTGCTGGGCTGGGGTGCCTGAGAAAGGCGCCAGGGATCTGCATTGATCCCATCTGACCCATCTTGAAATGCAGACCATGGGGCTGGTTGTATGCATGACCTGAGGACCAGGAGATATTCTTTGGTGCAGTAATGCTGAAGCCTTGCCAGTGCTGGCTAATGTGGGGATCCTCTTGAAGGCACACCCGGCCCTGCCCCACCTCTTCTGTCAGAGGTCAAGCAGGAGTGTGTGTGTGTGTGTGTGTGTGTGTGTGTGTGTGATTAAAATGTAGAAATATGGTGAAATATACTGGAGCTAGGTAAAGCCATAGGAAATCTGTGAGGTCTATCCACAGCATTCCTAATGTGCAAATCAGTATTTTGATTCCCACTAGTTTCCTTCAGGAGGACTGGTGCTCAAACCAATTTTATCTGGTAATGTAAATGAGGAAATGTCTTTGGACTAAACTAATCTCCGCCTTTGCTCAAATTTAAAATGGACGGATCCCTTAGCATGACTGCTGTTCAGGTGCGCTCAAAATGGTTAACCAGCTTCGCTCGCTGCCATGGAGCCAGGCATTGAATAGAGTGCCCAGGCGGTTGCTCTGGGTTAAGCCGAATGCTGGGCTAAGGTGGTTGATATTGATTATCATAATCCTCCAGAAAGGGTTGTAGGCTGATGGGCAGCAACGATGGCCATGGAAGTAGTTGCTGAGGAGTACTGAACCCACTAGTCCTCCATCTGAATGGGGTCAGGGTTCATAACCGAACAGCATCAGTGCTGAGAGGCATGGGTGTTAAAGGTGTAACAAGTAGGAGGTGTTGGGTCAGAAATGAGATGGACATAAAGTTGCAATGTTCTCAATATTTAGACATTTTATTAAATAAAAGTGTTTGGAAAAAGGCCTTTCTGTCCCTACCCAAATGAGTTTTTCCCTACCTATGAAATAAAAACTAGAACAGTCTGTGCCTCGTCGTCCAACTTGAGCAAACTGTCCTTGTGTCTAAAACGTATCTGACCCTCACACTAGAAATGAACAACAATGTTCAAGGTAAATGCCACTGTTTTAAACTTAGAAAAATATGTGCAAAAACCAATTGTATAAATCTAACTGAACAATCCTTGGATCCAGGGGATAGTCCCCTTTCCCTGAATTGCTTCAGGTATAAAGTGTTCAGTTCAAACAAATAGTTCCTTAGGAGTGGTAGAAATGTCTTTCATATAACACCTTCAAGATGAAAATGTCTGAAAACAAATGATTTTGAAGGATGGTACAGTACTTGTTGGCAGCTTGCGCAAGGAAGTCCCTGGCACTTTTCACAGGGTTGATGAAAACCTTGTCCTCCCCAAGAGAAGTGGAAATGTCTTTATACAACACTTTCTCAAGAATGTCGGAGTACCTTCTCAAAACAATTTTGTTTTTTTGTAAGGATGATAGAAAAAAGGACCTCTTCCACTTAATGTATTGATGATGATTTCTTGGTGTACTCCCCTACCTGGAACTTGTTTCACAATGTCTTTTCTCCTTTTACATATTTCAGCTGGATTACCTGGTGTACTCCCTTCCCAGGTATACCCCCTCGCTGGGCTTGAACATCCCTGGTATACTCTCCTGCCAGGTATCTCTCCCCGAAAGACTTGCTGCCTGATGCAACACTTCCACCAGGTCTTAAACTGCTTTCCCTTCTGAGTTTGATAAACCCCTGGTACACACTCCTGCCAGGTATCTTCCCTCCCCCCAAAGGTCCTGTGTTCGTTGGGTCCCCTGGTGTACTCTCTTGCCAGGTATATCTCCTTCCCCAAAGTCTCACTGCCTGGTGCCACACCATCACCAGATCTTCTCACAATCATTCTCAAGTATAGCACATTCTTACTCTGTTTTTATATTCCACTGGCTTCAGCTACTACTTGTTACAACTCTCCCTCCACCCCCCATATTGGCATCCCTTATATGGAGGCTTGTTCAAGTTTTGCTCTTCAACTTCATTAACACTGTTCATTGGCTTGTGACAATGCTTGCTCCAATCTTCCCTATATTGACCTTTCATATATAAAGAGTTGTACAAATCCTGCCTTTCAAATAGTTTGCTAGTAATGCTCATTTGCTTTTCATGTTTACTCCAACATTTCCCATATTGGCATCCCTCATATGGAGACTTATGTACACTTAATCTTTGAATGTTACTTGGCGAACATTCAAAACATCTTTGTAGTTGCTAGTACACCTGTCGGTGCGCCCCTTGGTCTCCCAGAACTCCAGGGCAAACTCACCAGTGTTTGACCTTTGGCATACTGCTGCCGCAATGTTCAAATGCTTGGGAAGTGTTCCCTACTATGCAGACACCTCTGGTCTTCTCGCCGGTGGAATGACGGCTATGCATTTTGACTGCACTCTCAGCAGCCTTCTTGTGATCGGCTTATTCATAGTCCCCCTCTGCTACTGCTACATCACTCCCGGGTTGCTCCACTCCGGTAGGAAGGGCCTGCCTCTTTTTTGCATAGCCTGCCCAAGCGTGTAAGTCTTCAGTTCTGCTTCCCGCTGCACCCTCCCTGCATCTCTCCTCTCCTTCTGTTCTTCTTGGCTCCAAAACCACACCATTTTTAAAAGCCCTGCACAGCTGGTTGCTATCCCAACGAGTCTGCACATTCAGCTTGGTGTGCTTCTTGCTCCACGTAAACTCCTTTCTCTGCTTCCTCGTCCCAGTACTCTAGGTTTTCTGGGACTTGAAGTCCATTCAAGATTGAGGCTTTGAAAGTTACAATGCTTTGGATTTACATTCAGTTCAAGATGGTTCGACCTAGAATGTTATGTGAACACCACGTATTCATAAAAGGTGAATTATCATCCTGCCTAGAGTGTCTAGCAAGAAGAGGTCTTTGAGCTTAAGAAGAGGTCTTTGCATTTTTATTATTAGGATTGGTATACTGGCAATATGCCATCAGGAAATCCGGGATTATAAGATCTTCTTCACATGGAGGCCATACTGCGTCTCTTCTGATGGGGTCACCACTTCTCCCCGACGGCCATCTCCTCCCATGTTATCCTCCCTCATAATACCACCCCCATGGTCCGGATCGGGCAACAGCTGCTGTCCCCTGGCCATATGGGAGATGTTAGGCTGGGGATCATTAATGACTCCACAGGATTCATCAGAGGCCACTTTGGTGTCCATGGAAGCCTGGAGAAAAGTACCATTTAGAGTTGCAGCAGGTGCAGCTCTCGGTGGTGGTCAAAAATATTCAATCAAGAACAGCGTGCAGGGTTCCCTATGAACATGGGGCAGTTAGTCCTAAGATGGAAGAGTGGCTTTCGAAAGGGTTGGGCAATAGCCTCTGGCCCAAAGTTGATCGAAAGGAGGTCTGGTTCAGATCCCAACTCCTACTGGTGGAGATAGCGCAATATTGCAAACTATCGAGGGGAACCCAGCGCGAGACCCAAGATTAATTCTTTTCTTTATGACAGACAATCCACCCTACAATGGGGTGTCTATCTGAGTTTTGGTGTCCGGTAAGCTCTTAATGGTCCTTAAAATCCAGGCAAAATGGTGTGACACTTGCTTCAGCCTATACCCATACTAGGTCTCCACAGTGAAAAGCTTCCATCATGAATGTAGGTAAAGAAAGTGGGAAAGTCAGATTCATAACTTCAGGATAAGGATTGGTGAGGGGCTGGGTTCGTTTTGCTGGGGTATGGAACTGGGACGGTGCACACCAGATGCCGCGCTGTCCAGGTTTCTGGAAACTCTAAATGTGAGCCAGGCATCTCCCCAGGATCAACCCAGCTGTGGTAGGGTCTTGCCTCTTCGTTCCCCACATGGCAGCCGACTTGGAACTGATGCAGAGCAGGGACATCTTTTTAAACATGGCATTATGAAGGCCTATCAAGGTAAATTCAATGTGATTTCTGCCCGGTGCTCTCAATGTCAAAAAAAGAAATTCTGTGATGTTTGGTTAAACGATGAGTAACCAGGACTACAGTTTTCTCTCATTGTGTTATGACCTCTACCTCCTCATTGTCTCTTGACATTGAGCTAGGCCAAGAAAATGTTGATCACTTGTTGATGAAACGAATGGGCAAAGCTACACAAAATGGTTTCAGATGGGGGTATTGCTGGTTCAACTAAATCCCATTGTTAGGGCGTAAGGAGGTGCTAGATCATCCACAAATGGGGAACTTCCTCACCGATTTTGGTTTAGGTTGGGGATGGACCCCCAAGTATGCCAGAGGAGCACTGGAAGTCCGTGGACTTGGATTGCCCAACACCCCCCCTACCGCCAGGATACACGAAGGACTCGGTCAACGGCAAGTTGAAACTGCGGTTTATTACAGACCAAATGAAAAGGGCTCAGCAAAGGAACAGAAAATATTCATGTACATCTCGCTCTTCCTCAGATCGCAGGCTGGTTTTACTTCAAGATGGCATCCGCACTTAATCACAACTTGGGGAGCCCCTATCCAGAAAACATATCCGAAAAACCTATTGCGCTAAGTGATTAGGTATTGAGTATGTTATAACCTATATAGGACATTGTAGATGTTGTTCTACTGGGCCTCGCATGTCAGGTGGCTGGCCTGTTCTATCCCCAACTCACTAACTATAACATTGTTGCATTGTGGTGGACTTAACATTGGTTCTTTCCCATTTGTACCTACTACTAGGGTACTAAACTGATTGGCTAGAGCTGACGTCCCCAGTCCTGGGATCCGCAAAGGTTCTCGGCTCACTGTGTACCGCTTCAAGTTAATGAGAATGATTATGTCTGTATTGTAACTTGTGTATACCACCTTTGCCTTTATGAGAGTGCTCTCCTGACCGGCGCAACACATGTTGCATATTGTTGCCGTCCATGTCTGGTTACCCGCCGCCGATTACTGTCCATTGGCTGCTTCATGTGCTCAGAACACGAATTTGAGCTGTGCAGCTTGGAATTATGAGGATCTTTTATGCAGCTGGTCCCTTTGTTTAGGGATTGGAATGTCATTTGTATCCCTTCACCTTGGCTGCGGGTCCTGTCTATCACATCTTGCTCTGTCCAGCCGGAATCAGCTCGGCTCAGCTCATCTTGTAAGAGGATTCAATTCAACACTACAGCTAAATCAATGCCTAGTCTGGGATACTGAATGGAAACCCTTATTGATCTTTATGTCCAGTTCATGCGTTCTGGATGACTACCCCTATATAACACCCCTCTCTTGGAATCCCCCTGACCCCACTGAGCCAAGAAGTAGTTCTGTTTTGCAAGTTAAAAGGTTTATTTGAGAATTTAAACTAATATATATATATATATATATATTCACACTTAATCTAATATGATAAAGATTAACAACGGAGAATCTGGCACTAGCACACTTCTTTATAATCACTAAGGAGTTGACATGAAATGGATAAGGTAGCACACTGGTAAATAGGGACAGAAGAATAATGTGGTAGAGAATGCTTTATAGGATTCAAGGAAATGCAAGGTTGAATGAATGAAATGCAGTATAGAAGATAAACTGATATGGTTTCACAAAAGACAAGGTAATCACTTTCCCTTTGTGGCAATTCACCCCCCCTATACAATGTAAGGAGATGGAAGGAAGAGCACATGGTTCAGGTATACAATCACAATGTAATACAGAGTTCTAGTTTCCCAGCAAGCTTAGAGGAGAATAGATATGAGTTTTACACAGGCTCAAAATGCTTTAAAATGTGATAGCAATATATTGGAAAATGTGCTCAAATAATTTTAATTCCCTCTGGAGGTTCAGGTTGAGGATTAGTTGGTTTAAATAAGTGCAGGCTTACTTTAGCAATGTTCTAGGAATGATTGGTAGGTTAAACGAATTTTTGGCAAATGAAAGCAAGGAAGCTGCTGTTTTTACACGTGGAGAAATTTGCAAATCGCGGTAAAATTCGCGAGTATGTTTCTCGCGATTGCGGCAAAAGTATAGGGAATAGGAATGCGGTTCTAGGTTCGTTGAAAAGCCAAGATTCCCAGCTTTCAGAGGAAAGTTACTGCAAGTCTCAAACGGTCACGGAGATATGAGCGATATGGTGAAGGTCGTTTTTCAGATTTGAAATTTTAAAAGTTCAAAGTGACAAGTTACAGCTAGCAACTAGAAATGACAGGTGACAGCTTTGCAAATGACAGGTGACAGTAAGGAGACAGTTCTGGTTAGATTAAAATAGATTGAATTATATTAAACTAAGAGATTGGTTCTGCACAGTTCTGCTAGGTACTCACAATATATTTTTGAAATAAATGGGCCTCGCCATGGATCTGGTCAGGTTTTCTTCACTCGCCACGGACGGTTTCTGCGCACAGCGTCTGGGTCAGCTCTCTAGTTCTGCGAACAGCGGTCTGGGTCAGCTCTGCTCTGCCTCTGGTTCTGGATACTGCTCTGCTTTCTCTGGGTACAGCACTGCTTCTGAATCTTTCTGCACAGCTTTCTCTGGACCCAGCGCTGATCTGCACGGCTCCTGGATGCTGCTATCGCTGTTAGGTTTGCTGGATGCTGAGGCCCACTGAGAAGAGTTCTCAGTTTGTGGGTTTGGGCCCTTGCTTTGAGTTCTGAATCAAGTTCTTTGGAGTTTTAAAGTCTAAGTGTTGAATCTAGTATCTTCTGGATGTTGTGTGGTCCGGCAGAGCGTGTTGCAGCAAATGGAATTGAATGTCCCTATCTGTCCTGACTGTCTGCTTTTATGTGTTTTGAAAGTGGGTGGAGAGGCTAGCTTTCTAGACCCTACCCCGCTCCACTTGTCATTGGCCACTTCATCCTCTTCCCCTTGATTGGGGGAATGAAATGAAGTGTCATCATGATGAGGTCTGTTTATGATACAGAGACCCCACCCCTGTCAAATTACACACAATCTATATTTTGACCCAAAAGACATATTTGCACAGGTACACATTTGTTTAAAATTACATGCACCCATCACATATCACAGGAGGTATACCCTGTCCAAATATGCTCTTCCTGAGAGCTTGCATTGAGAAATGGCACATTTGCACTTTTTAACTGGTTTTGCAATATCGGACATTAACCCAAATTTACACACGTGTGCGCAAGGAGTATGGACATTAATTGATGAAGTGTCAGATTTGTAACATGCATACATTTTAAGTAATACCCTCTTAACTGCTAGCTTGCCCCCAGATCATACCACCGGTTCTAAAAACCTCTTAAAATGTGGGCAGAAAAATCACAAGAATTATGGTATCATTTTATAAAATTTTCACAAGTCCGCTCTATGAATGATCCATCTTTTTAGAGTTATGTTCTGGCCCCAAAGGGGTGTGGTTCCCCCCCAGCACAAGGTTGAATTTCTGGTTTTTCCAGTTCTGCCAAGCCAGCTTGCTCTCACATGCAGTGCTCCTCCCCTTTCCTTCCAGGAGGAAGCCACATTTACGACTCCCACCAATAAAACATTTGCCTGAGTCAGGACAGGGCTTTGTTCAATTTCCTGCAGAGCCCAGGTAATTCAATCCGAGAAGTGTCATATCCCTTTTGGTGGGAACAGCAAAAGGCAGCTAGGCCTGGGAACACAGCTGTTGTGCAAGTCTCATCTCCTGTCGGGGGTAGCTGATGGGCAGAATTCAGTTCCTTAAGCCAGGCCCCAGCTAATGTCACTTTTAGTTACCCAGTTTTCTGCATTCAAATAAAACTAACCATTTTTACATATGCAGCTAGAATGCTGATTCTAAGTTTAAAACTATGACATTTAAACAATTGCAACCTATGTGACACTCAAAAGTAGGTCACTCATTTCTTTTAAACATTTAGATTTTTAGTGTCTTTCAGTCCAAATTTACTTAAACTGCTGAAATCCACAGCTCAGCCAGTCTTGTTATAAACCTTCAAGTCACTTCAGAATATAACTTTACATTGTATCCACCCCTCAGTAAGTCTTTCTTTGGCCTGCTTTGGGTTCATTTATTCAGTTTTACACAAAAAAAAAATCTGGTGTTTTAAAACGCCGGCTTTCTGATAGTGGTGAGTACTGGTAATGCACCCATTTTTGGGATTTAAGAAAATGAATTCCCCACAATTCTAGGTTGCTCTTGGCAATCAGCATTGCCATTCCAAATGGTTTCAGGCTACTGTGTGGGTAGTCCAATGGGGTTTTAGGCAGTGCCCTTCTGTGCCCATAACATCGGCAAAAATGGGTGGCAGCCTATTCTTCATGCATTTCCCTGGGAATTTTCTGGGAAGCTCTGGCCATCATGATGTTTTCAATGCCAGTACTGCACAGTTTTTGAGGTAGGGCTCGGATGCATGGGTAAAAACATCCCACAAGCTCTTGCTCAGAGACCTGCTGTAATTTTTCTAAACCTTATAATGCGGTTTCTACAGAGTCCATGCTGTACTACATTTCCATAGGTTGGTCACAATTGGCTCTGTCAAGTCCCATAGGTGCTCCTGCAGTTCCATAGGGTTATTTGCGTGTAAGCATCTGCAAGCTTTTTTTGGGGTTTCTTGCGCCTTGCGGCTTCTGCTTTGCTGCGTTTTGCTAATGGCAAAAATAATAAAAGCAATGAAATTATGTATCTGTCCTCTATAGAACTGTGCGCTCGTGTTCTTCATGTATTAGAGTGCATGTTTGTGTCCTGAAGTGCGGATAGCACGTGTGCTTCATGTCTAACGCTGCTAAATTGGGGTGTCTCTAACAACGTCAGCAATACGGTTTCTTGGTGTTTTAGTCCAAGCTGTCAATACAGGTTTCTCGGATCATGGCATGTAGCTCTTGATCCACGCAAGGAGAGATCTGTATGTCCCTTGGTTGGTATGGCTGCCTCAGGGGATACCTCTCGACGGACTTGCCAGTCATGGGTGCATTGGGAATTTGTCTGAAATAGACTGCAGTGTTTTTTGGCCTTCTTCCTTGTCATGCATTTAGTAGGCGGGAGGTGGTGGCAGGCTTCCCCATCCCTCTTCCTTTGTAAGAAGCTAAAAAAAACCACATGAATGGCATTGAGTATAGAAGAAGAAATGGACACAAGCTGACACATGTCTCATTATCTAAATGGTGAAATACATGCATGGATAAACTGGATTCACAGTCCTAGATTAACCAGTGAAACCACAGCTGAGGGCAATGGACCTGAATGAAGATGAGCGCTTCAATCTAGAACTGAAACGGCATCCGGTGTAGGATGTGCTTCTGGCACCATTTAATCGCTGCTACTATCATTGTTTTCTCTTACCAGTTGATGTGGGCGATGTAAGCCCCATGGATTTTTTTTTTTTTTTTTTTGGCTTACGACTCCAAGCACCTGCCAGGATACATTCAGGAGAGTCACAGGTGGGGTGGGAAGTACACCTCTTGAACCATCACTTGGGTGCCTAAGGTGATCTTGGGGAAGATAGAAATCCAAGGCTGAAGAACAAAAGCTTGCATCATCTTCCTTTTTCTTTGATTACAAATCATGAAATTGGGTCCTTGCAATCCTTCTGGCTTTCTGGGTATCAGTCTGGCAGTGTCCTAAAAAGTTATTGCATAGTAAAGTGGCTTGTGGTGGCAAGCGTTCATATGTAACATGACCTGGGCTTCGACTATTGGGAGTCAGGTTTACCCTGACTGGATGGGGTGTTGCTAAAGGAATCCAGCTCAGAACAACCGATCTGATCAGGCATGCCCTAAGCCCCAACACCACCTTGTTTGGGACCAGATGTCTCGAGTTGCAGCTGGTTTGGCCATTTCAAACATTATGGACCAGATTGCCTAACCACCACCTCCCTATCCCTGCTCTAGCTACATGGAGGCTAAATGGGCTGTAAAAAATAAAATAAAAATAAAAACAAAAATGAAAGCTTTCTGGAGAGGGCTTGATGTTGGAGTGTGCATACAAAGGGTTTGCTAAGCCAGCAGGCACCTATGTCTTATAGGATCTTGGACACTGCCTGGGACAATGCCTCCTTTCCAGAAGTCGACTGGGACGCCTGTTTTAAACCCCTTCCGCAGGTTGCCAGTCCAGCCTGGCCCAAGTGCAAACAAAGGGGAAGACCGACCAAGTCCTACAACACCCGGGAGTGTCCATAGCATGAGAGAAAGCCACCTCTACAGTCTGCCAGGAAACTCTGGAGCAGGCACGGATCATTGACTAGTTCGAAGTGCCTAGAACAACAGAGGGCAAAACTGACCAAGTCCTGCAGTAGATGCACAGGGGTATGTGTGGCACAAGGACGGATGGAGCATGGCCTCCATGAGGGTCACGTGGACTTTTTGCACATGCCACAAAGTGTCAAACACAGTTTCACTCACAATGCATATGCGCGTTGAAGGAAGCAAGGGCGACAAGCCTCCCAGATGTATGCCAACCCCAGGCAAAGAGATGGCTCTTCTCAGTGGCAGGGAACAGCACACACACCAATGATATCACAGGCCAGGCCCCCCAAAAGGCCAGATATAAGGGACACTGTCAGCCAATATGTCCGACCTCCTTACGTCACCCAGTGTTAGTGGTCTAGAAGAATGCCCACTCATCTTCCGCATTTCTACATCAAGTATGCAAGGGAGCAGGGAGGACAGCTGAATGATCTTCAAGGTCAGAGTGGAGACCCAAGAGACATGCAAGCACATTCGAAATGTGAAGCTCCTGGACTGTGGCTTCCGCCATCTCCCCCAGGGGCTAGCCGAGGTGTAGGCAGGGTAGGGCCTGAGCGGGCAAGGCCCACCCAAAATCTTCAAATGCCCACTCAGCAGCACTGCGTGGACATTAATAGATGCCGCTGCGGTGGTCCCAACTACAATAGCTTCAGTCCTCACTTGTTGGACAATTCTGGCTGCACCTCTGGGTAGTAAACCTCACCCAGGGCGGAATGCCACAAACCCAACAAGATGACAGGGAGGCAAGCTCTGACTAATGTCTGAGATCCACAAGTTCTGCAAGGGACTTAATTTTCCACTCCGTCCCCTCCATCCCAAACCACCACAGGTGTGCACCGAGGGCCTGTGCTAATCGCAGAGCAAGGCTGATCGAAGTCCCAGGCGTCTGTAGCAGGTGGGAGAGGCACTGGGGGCTATACATGCTTTCCAGAAACCATCAGATTGGTGATCCTAAAGGTGTCCTTCACTCGGCCAATCCAGAGTACCTATACCAGAGTGCATGCAGTGATTTATCACCAATCTATGGTGTGACACACCCATCCCCATCCCTAGCTCTTAAAGGATTAGGCTAACGTAACTTTGTTGATCACTGCCGCCAAAGTCTGACTGTCGATGGTTTGCCTTGTAACGTCGTTATTCAATTTGTGTTGTTCCTAGACAACACGTCTTTTACACTGTTGATGCAGCTCTGGTCTTGAGACAAAATACTTCCCTGATAGATTGATACTGGCAAGGAATAAACTTTGATGCTCTCATCATTCATACCAGTTCCAGTGTTTCCAGTTCTCCTGAAACAAATTTCTGGAGTACATCACTTACCTTTTTAATATTTCACACAGTAAACATTACTCCAAGAAAGTCTTCTCCAATGCTGGCTGAGTTCTGCTTTCTCCAATAAAGGAAATAACCCGGACTGAGATTAAAGCGGGAACGTTTAAGTAGTATTAGTAGGTGGTGGGAGTGGGAGGGTATAGCTTGTACCTGCCAAGCTCATTGCTGAACACCTTCATTTGCGCATAACTATTAGCATCACTGGTGCTATACTTTCAAATGGGGATTTATTTTTTCCCCCATGCCCCCAACGTTTTGACAATGTTAACTGCTCTAAAACGCACTTCTCCTGGACAGGCGTGGTACCCTTTTTCATTTCATCTGCTTAATGTTTTTATTTTTTTATTTTTTTACATCCAATTTGATATTTTTGCCATTTAAGGCTATTGTCCACTTTATCTGGAGCATTCATTTTTGCAGAGCTATTTTTACTGCTTTGTGTAACTGGTCTTCTCCCTAGTCCCATGTCGAGTGATGGGGATGCGGCCCAAAATATAGGGTGACCAGATTTAAAAACAAAAAAGGGACCGGCCATAGACCTAGAAGTAGGACTAAAGTAAACACGAATAAAACTTGTGTCCTACTTCTATGTCGCTGGCCTGTTGTGGCAGAGGGGGCTGCTCACAGGCACACTCCTTTCATTGGAGGAGAGCGGCTGGGAGAGGAAGGGGGAGAAAATGGTTGTGTGAAAAGCATTCACGTGCAGGAAGAGCCATTCCGGATTTCGAAATTGGGTCCCGGCAAACACTGGGACTGTAGCCACTGACCCCTCCAATCCCAGGACAGGGTTTGTAAAACTAAAAAAACTCCAGGGACCGAGGGCGATTTCTCAGAACTGTCCCAGGAAAAACCAGGACGTCTTGTCACCCTACCAAAATGCATAAGCCACACTAGCAAAGGAAAGGAATGCAGCACCCTTCGCACCACACCTGCCTCCTGTGGTGCATTCAGCCTGCATGCACTGCTTGGTGACCTAAAATTAACGGTGGTGCTAACATGCCACCTATACTCCACATTTAATGGTGGTACCATGAGAAGGTGCAGAGGTACCATGTTATTCCAAAATAATGGTGGTACTAAAGCGTCATCTGTGAGGCAAAACCTTTAAGCATCACTAGGGGGCACCGAAGCGCCACTCAAAAGCCAAAACCAATGGTGCTGCTAGTGAGCCAGGTAATGCTGGTGCAAAAAGTCAACCTGCGAGTCAAAACTAATGGAGTCACCAGAGCTCCACCTAGGAGCCAAGATTTAAAAGGAACAGCGGGAAAAATAAGGCGGCAGAGAACAAGGTGTCTAGTCTTAACTCTAATACTGAAGAAAGATGGCAGCTGCGACCAAATCTCAAGTGATTACAATACTTCAGGCTGTCCTCCAACTATGGAAAAAGCATAGCTTTGCGATCACTATTAATGCACTCGTACTTCATATGCCAGTGTCAGCGACTGATGGGGGAATTAAAGACTGTTATTTTTTTTAAAAATGGTGTACATTGTACCGTGGGTCGCCACAAACGATGTTCAATATTGTCAGTAGTACCCACAAATCTCACAATGGGACGCATGTCTGGTTATGGAGTCCAGCGGAGGTGAGGGCTTGCAGTTTTCTGCTATTCCGTGCAGGGCAGTGATTGCAAGTTCTTGAGGTTGGTTGTTAGGCCATGAGATGCAACTTGACGGTATGGATGTTCAGGAATCCATGACCGTTATACTTTACGCATACACCAAGTATGCTGTATGCTTCTTCATGCTGATAGAGCAACCCAACGTGGGTGCCTTCCACATCTCCCCCTTTCTGTCCCCTCCTCCCTCCCTTTTTCCCTTTACCTTCCCTCTTTTTTGTATTATAGTAGTAATTTAGCCTTTTCCCATATGTATTGCCTCAAAGCGCTTTGTGGTAGGAACGCCCTCAGAGACTGAAGTCCGGGTGTGGTAAAGTTCTAAGAGGAGGCTTAAGATGCGTGTGTGCATTTGGCCACAATTAGGACTTGGGAGGGCTGGCTAGGCTCCAGTAAGCCGCCCAAGAGATCGGGCAGGTGCTGAGGGAGGTCATGAAAGAGTGCTAGTGCAGTAGACTCTATGTACCCAGCTAGTTATTTTCCCCCTTCCTCCTTTTCCCCTCCCCCTTCCTCCTTTTCCCCTCCCCCTTCCTCCTTTTCCCCTCCCTCCTTTTTCCCTCCCCTTTCCTCCTTTTCCAATTCCCTCCCCTTTCCTCCTTTTCCAATTCCCTCCCCTTTCCTCCTTTTCCAATTCCCTCCCCTTTCCTCCTTTTCCATTTTCTTCCCTTGCCCTCCCTTTTCCATTTTCCTCCCTTCCCCTCCCTTTTCCGTTTTCCTCCCTTCCACCTCCCCTTTCCCATTTCCCTCCTCTTTCCCATTTCCCTCCCTTCCACCTCCCTTTCCCATTTCCCTCCTCTTTCCCATTTCCCTCCCCTCATTTTGCCATTCCTTGATTAGTGGCATTACATTTAGCACGTGGAATCGTATTAAATTATGTATCTCTTAATAGATGCTATGGCAATGGCACAATTGAAAACAATGTGGTCTGAATAAAGGTCTCGTAGCAATTTTAATTGATGTTGGACTCGCAATGGCAGTTTTCAGCAAGGTTGGAAGGTGGGGGGACGTCGGCACTCTATTCGAGCTGCTTTGCTTAAGGATTGCAGTCATGGTTTCTATTTCTAGTAAGCGTGTTATGCACAGAGCCATCCATAAAGACATGTAAAAGGCTAGCTTGTTTCTTGTAGACTGCAAAGGTGCGCCATTTTGGGGGCAATGGACTCTCTCAGCGCTCTTTCAGACGAGATGCTTCTCTTCGCCTGCACGTTCAGTGTCGCAGAGGTCAGAAGCAGACACGTTAACGATCAACTTTGGGGGCTCTCCTTCTGAAGCGAGTGGGTGTGTGGGGACATAGTCTCGCATCTCGCGAGAAGACAGAGCGCGGAAAACGCCAGAGGCGGCAGAACGAAGCTGGCAGTGAATGAAGACACACTGCCCAGCGCTCCTCCTGATCCTGGAGCTCAGTTACCTTTAGGCCCCGAAAATTGTGGCCTGCACATCCAGACCGTAATGCCATGACTGAGGGCAGCCACCATTGTGCTCTGGACGTGTGATGTGTGCACACCTAGCAGGCATTGATGTAACTGCATGCATTTGACTGCATATCTACGCGAATATGGTTTCTGCCCCTGCCCTGGACTCTGCTTATCCCGAGTTCAGCAAGTTAATGAAGGTATAAAACCTGTGTTCCAGCACAACCTGTGTCCTGTCTTCCTTCAGCCCACCACTCTTACCTCTGGGTCTGGAGCGCTATATAAATAAAATAAACAAACAAACCTAATTGGTGACGAAAATTAGATGGTTGTTGGACGCTCTTGTGCGGTATACGGCCACTCTTTCCAGGTTCCATCGCTTGCGGTGCCCGAGCCAATATTCGGAGCTCTGTGACACTCTGCTATGGACAGTCTAAAAGCCCCAATAAGGGGATTGTATAACACCTTTACAAAGATGCAGTAAGGTATGTGGGCTGATTGGCACAGAAAGCAACTGAGCACTGCGGTGCCATTGCCTACAATGCTTTTTCAAAGCATAATTTATTGCAAAAGTAAAAACAAAGGGATGTGTGTGTTAGACAAGTGGGAAATGGTTAGCAATGCACCGAGGTCGTAGATGCGTTAATAACCAAAGCTCACCTGCAGGTAGGTTCTGTCCCTCATCGTATGCCATCTCCCCACTACCTAGGCACTTGTTTCAATAGTTGGGGCTGTTACTAGGTCTGGAAAAGGTCCGGGGCTACGTTAATGTCGGGACTCTGAGCGAGCTAGCTAGCCTTTTGGTTGTAGCCCTGAACCTCTATCCGGGGCTGTAGCACCCTCCCCTAGCAACGCCTCTGGCAATAGTTTTGCTTGACTCTGGAGCCCTGTAAAACAAAAACAGAGGGCTAGAGAGCGCAGAACTAATGAAGGTGCCCACATCCTCTTGGGGCTCTCCGGAGAAGTTCACTGCTGACTGGTGTGCACAAAGGTTTTCCGAGATGTACTTCACATCCTTTGCAAGCTATTTGCTTATTCAGTACTTGCCAGCTCTTAAGAGTTCTGGTTGGAGTGGAGGGTTTTATTTCTTTAAGGTATTCATGATGTGTAGTCCTAACTTCATGGTGAAAGATGTATGCTTGAACCTGTTAAACATAATACCGTTTTTGTGAAGAGGGGCACTACTCTAGAAGCGTGTCTAATGAGGCGGGAGTGCTTATCAGGTGGGGGAGATTAAGTTTGAGCTCTTGGTGGACGCGTTCTAGCTGAGGTGCTGGTTTGTCATAGTAGCCCTCATTCAGAATTTGTGATTCATCTTTGAGACTGACATGGGGTACTCTGGCTCTGGATGGGAAAAACCAATGGCCTTGCCGCCGTCTGTGCATTGCGATGAAACGTGGAATTCTGTCACTTCTCCCCAGGAGGCAGCCTTTCCATTTAAGGCTAGGGAGGTGAGCCTGCTATGCGATAGTCTCCATAGGGGTAGAGAAAAGCGTATCCTCGCAGAAAGAGTACACCTCAACCCCCCTCCCCACCCTACCCCCATGGGGACAAGGTCTCCCATTCCGATTAGGAAACCCTTGCACAACTCATGCAACATCCTACTTAAACATTTTTTGCAAGAAGACAAACAATTTACATATTCTACTTTGTTGTGCCATATGAGGAAAATTACTTGTCGGTACTGTGACGAAGAAAACAAATGGAATAATAATTGGCAGAAGTCCAACACAGGACTGTAAGGTTATGCAGGGGAAGCCCCAGCTTAACATCCTAAGCATTGAAGGAGGAGACGCTGGGAGGAGAGAAGCCCAGGAAGTTCAAAGCTGTGGTGGTAGCGGAATGAGCGAAGCTGAGAAGCTGACACAGCTTCCTACGAGCAAGGAAAGCTTACACCTAATGGTTCCCAAGCTGCACCAAAGAGTAGAAAGGCCCTGGGAACCCAAGCAAGCGAGTCTGGGCTGTGAAGAGATGTCCAGACCGTACAAGCCAAGAGAGCATTGGGGAATGCTCTCCAGGCAGAGAAGCCAAACATGAAGTGGCGTCTCAGAGTGTCAACGAGCGAGGAAGAGCATGCCAAAATTGCCGTCCCGACCCTGGGAGAAGTTTGTGAGAACTACCAACCCAGTGATACAGTTCCCAAGAGCGGGAGACTAGGGGATAGTAGCCAAGTAAATCTTGTACGATACTAGTCTCACTAAGACACGAAGTAATCAAGAGCGTGAGGTTTGCTACTAGGCCAATCCTATTCTTCCCAGAGAGAGAATGCAACCAAGAGCGTTAATAGTAACTTGGCCCATCATACTCGTCCCTGTGAGAGACCAACTAACCAGAAGAGTGAGAAGCATTATTGGGTCAATCATACTCGTCCCAGTGAGCAAGTGGGCGAAAATCTTTACTGGGCCCATCATATCGGCCTAATGAGAGACAAAACAACCAGAAGAGGGAGAGTCCTTACTGGGCACATCCTACTCTCTCCAGTGGCTGACCAAATACCCAGAAGTGAGAATCATCACTGGGATCGTCATTATACTAGTCTCAGTGAAAAAGCAAGTCATGACGGAATTGGAAACTGCGACCATAAGGTTATGTGAGAGAGACCCATTGAAAGAACCTCCAGGAAAAGGACTACCTGTAAAGAGGATCTTGAAAAGCCAGGCGAAGGGGAAGACGGGGAGTTGGGAATGTCCCCTATGTGAACTGCGCTGATCGCCAAGAACTTGTATCGACAAGTACTGCTGAGCAAGCGGCCCCAAAAGAAGGGAGTCATTCTACTGGACTTTAGCTTAGATTTGGGCAGATGACAGACTACTATTTGGACTTCATAACTGAGAAGCACCCTAGTTAGTTGTGTAAGGTAGGGAAAGTGAGGCATTTCCTTATGATTTGAAAAAAAACCTTGTTGAAGATGGAAAAATAGTCTGTCTCCTTCTGACTGACCCTCCACAGCATGCATGGGGTTTCTTTTCCACAAGAGGTCAACACTTTTATTTTTGCAAAGCGTAAGTTCTGTTCTATTCTGTTAATAGCCTTTTATACTGCGTATTGCCTCCATGGTAGTTTCAGAGCACCTATGCTTGTCAATGGCTGTGCCCCCACCTGGGTCATCTGACTGTACTCTGCTAAAGGAAAGAAAATGAGTAAGCGGGATATAAAAAGGAAGGGAAAGTGGGAACTAGATGCTATAAAGGGGAAGGGAAGGACAGAAGGCCTTGCCCAGCCAAGGAAGGAAGCCTGCAGGAGGACAGAGGAGTCCCAGGAAGCACATGTAGCGGCCACACATCTTAACCATAGATGAGACCGGTCTAGCTGATCTCGCCAAATTTGGTCCTTTTTTTAAATGCAGAAGAAGGTGAGTACCTACCTTTCTGCCCTTCAAAACTAAACCGAATTGACTGTAGGCACCAGGAAGCAGTGGAGGGCAGGGATAGTATGTTGCCTTGTGGAAGCAATGGTACATACAAGTCCTGTTAGGTGAACCATAGTTGTGCACAAGAGGAGGAGGATGTGTACCTGTTATAATTGAGTAGTGTTTGGAAGGCAGATTTGGATACATTGTTGGCACACAATGCTATGTTGAATGCATGAGGGGCTCGAGAGCATGCTTGGGCAATCCTTTACCATTGTACCCCACGTCAAACTCAGAATGTTAATTCTGGAGCTACCAAGCCAAAGAGAGTGGCCTCATAAAGAAGAGGCTGTATATAAAAGGGATGTTGTTGGTAACAGAAGGTAAGGGAGTGGTGAGGTCAAACGAATATGTTAACATAAAAAAAAGCCTGACCCCTTCATGTCAAAAAGGTTATTACTAAGTTTGCTCTGTGTCCTATGATGATGGACCTTGTTCCCCACGAGACTTTGTGATGCCTTTCTTGGGAGTAAGCGATGATAATGCAGGGAAACTGGAAACTGCACTACAGCAGAGGCTGCCGTCCACACCGGGCCTTGCTCCATCTGGGTGGAGAGTCCTAGGCCATCTTCCGGCAATCCATCCAATCCATCCGCATTAGTAAAAAAAAGCGGTTCATGATGGTTTATTTAATTTATTTTTATTTTATTTATTTATATAGCGCCAACCGCCCGCAGGCATCGGGGCGCTTACATGTAGACATGTACATAGCTCAAGATGGAGCCAGAATGCGGCGACGGGACAGGGACATACAAAAACCAATTAACTGATTCATTGGGGCCTAGGCGGGAGGTTACTAGAAAAGCTCTGTTTTGAGTTTTTTGCGGAAAACCAAAAGATTGGACTCCAATCTATGGTGCTTCGGCAATTTGTTCCAATTAGAGGCCGCTCGGTTGGTTTAGTTCAATGGCAGTGCATTAAAGACCTTATTATACATGACCCTAATGCTTGCACAAATGTAGCTGAATTGAGTACTTGGGTTGAGTCACTGGGCACTAGGATCCCTCTGGTACACAAGTTAAACCTGGAAAAATCTTGTGAAACGGACCCGACCCACGTAAAGGTTAACCGGCTCTGTCAAACAAATGCTGGCATTTGCTGATGCTGAACTGCTTATTAGGGAACCCAAGAACACTGGGATAAAGCAGGTAGGCCAACGGAGTCCTAGTGTTAGATCTTCCACAGAAGTTGATCGTGGAAGTTTTCCCTCCCTTGGCAAAACTGTTGGTTCCGGGGCTATGTCTAACATCACCTCAGACTCATTACCCTTAACGGATATTCGTATCGGGAAATTACTTCTGCCGATGATTGACGATCCGACCTTGGGGTTTTATTTTGGATTCTCTGAATATTATCCTTACCAACGTTAAGTCCAGGGTTCCGGAATCAAGAGAATCTTAGTTTTTGCCTGGTTACATCGAAGAGTTGGCCAACGCTGCTCTAGAGCTCAGGACTTGAGAGTCCTTCGTAAGGTCATATTATTAGTTGGTCGATAATATCGATTGAATTGTTATTGGGCGAGGCCACAATAATGTACCTCTGTTTCTGAGTAATTGCAAATATTTAAGACTAATTTTGGACTGAACTCCTATTCGGACCATGTTGATTATAGTCTCAGCAGCCTGTCTTGGTTGTTTTATGTTCTTGTCTTTGCACTTCTATGCCTACAGTCTTTGTTTCAGCACTTTACAAATAAACAAACATAACCTTTTAGCCACTTTAGATTTAAGATCTGTGAATTGTGCCAAGTTACTTCTTGTGACCATATTCTCCATTGCTCTGTGCATTGCATCACAATGTAGTGCTGATGTGGCAAAGGGAGAAAATGTAGACCGGTTTCCTGCACGCATGGAATGAGGACCAGGCCACCTTGTACCATTCCTATTTTTGTTTTTTTGTTTTTTTGTTTTACATAGCTGCGAAATGCAGTGGCATGCCCAGTAAAAAAAAACATTGGCAAAGCCCACGCTTGTGACTGTTTACTGATGGCTTTCTTTTCACTTGGCCTATATTGGCATCTTATATTCAGGTTCATGCGCTGTGCTAGGAGTTGGCATATGCTATTACCATATGCGAGTTACTGCCATCACATGCTAGGTACTCCAGTCCCAGGCATCTGATTCAAATGGTCGTTTGTCAGATATTAAGTGCCATGTACCTTCATTATATGACCTGCATTGCCAACCCAGTCTAGGTGTCGTATTTTCAAGAGCATGCCATCAATCTTCTGGTATAACACAACTAAGGATTGCCATCAAATGCCCAGGTCGCAATGATGGTAAGTCGACCGTTTCCATCAACCCATGTAATCTGGATCTTTGTCAGAGAATGCTATCAAATGCCCAGGCACACCCCTCAGTGCCAAGCAGGTAGTCTGCCCTATTGCCCAGGATGGTCCTGATTGCCCATGTCTTTGCCAATTTCCAAATGTATGCCCCACATTCTCAACCCATTGCAAGAGTGAGCTATTATCACCCCCTCATTATCAACTGGGTGAGTACCTGGTCCTTTCATTTCGAGTATTATAAAATGCCACGTACTTGCCTCTTCCCTGAGGACTGCTGTCAATGCTGCATTCAGTTGTCCAAGTACTTGTGCCTATGGCTCCATCCGCCCACCCTCCTTTATTAATACATGTGCCTGAAACGACATCCCACTACTCTGCATTGGCAGTAGAGTAGCAAGCCTTGGAGGAAGAGAGGGCGCAGCGTCTCTGCCCTCAGCCGGCACCGGCAGCCATGCACCACTTTTACTTATGCTACTATTGGCTGTGGGTTTGGGGAGGCTGTGCAGTGATGCAGCCAGCGCGCTAGAACAGTGTAGTGTCACACTATCGCAGACCTGTTCACGTCAATCTGCTGCTGTGCTTGACTGGGAGGCAGGTGGGGCTGGTCACCTGCGTCCCACACCCCACGCCCCACCAGCAGCAGAAGTGAGGAAGTGGCAGGGCGCGTAAATCAAATCACTGCTGGTTTGTGGCAGGGCAGACTTGGTGGCTCTGACGCAGGGGAGTATCCAGCATTGCAAAAGTGGGGGGCGCCACGAAAGTGTCCTGTTCTGTTTCTCTCCCCTCGCCTCCAAATGCACTGTGCGCAATTCCATACAGAATCATTCATACACCCAATCAACTATTTTGGTAACCGTGGCAGATGGCATTTTAACACCTACACAGCGCAAAAAATAAAAATGCAGCAACATTACAGACGCAGGAAACTCCTCTATTAGAGCCTGTCTAAGCTCTGTGGGGTAAAATACATGCAAACCTCCTAATTTGCACGTCACAGAAAAGGACATTGCAAGGAGCATCATCGGTCTGTCATACTTGGAGGCACCATAAACGTGACTTTAAAATTTGCCATAAGTAAGCCAAGTGGCAAATAACTGTGGTGCAAAATACGTAAATTGCGCTATTCTATATGGAGCACCTATATAGTCATTAGGCTTTCTTTTTGTAATGGCATGATATAGCAAAATAAGCTATGAAGTGAATCCCTTACAGAGCTGCAGATAAGACACAATGCGATTAAATGATTTGCCCAGGATCACACGCACTCTAGTTCTATGGTGAAACCGGGATGTGGACAATTTATTTATAGCAATGCCTTGGAAGCAAACCACATTACATAATAAACTAGCCTTTCATAATAAACTAACTTTACACTATGTACATCATCATAGAAATATGTTGTGCAATGAGAGTATGGCTTTAGTTTTATTTAAGGGGTGTGGCCGAGCCGGCGGACGGCTTGTGAATCTGTGTGCTGAGGCCTAATCAGGCTGCTGATCAAGGCTTGTTCCCGACCGTATGCTATAATCGGAGGGGGTTTCATTTGAGTAGTCCACCCCCTGCGTGGCCAAGATGTGGGCCCATCTACCCTGACCGCCCCTCTTAAAGACTTTGTGGTCCCAAGATCAATGTTGATGCCGGTGCTGGGCCGAGGATATGATGTGGCATTTATAACACGCCTGTGCGGTGAAGAGGGAAGGGGCTAAGTGCCAGGGAGAAGGGGGAAGGGCAGTTAACTCACAAGTGCAGCCAGCTGTTGCAGATACAGACCGTTAAGTGCTGGGGAGCCTGGAGGCAGTGCAACGGCAACTGGACATGCAGGAGCCTGGGCCCGAGTTCAGAGGGTGACCAGTGCGCGGAGCAGTCGGGTGCATCTGCAGGAGAGAGGAAAAGAGAAAGCGGAAGCGAAAAGTAAGGTCTTGAGTTTCTTCCGGAACCAGAGGTAGTTCTGCTCAAGTTTGAGAGGCAGGGAGGCTGTTTCAGAGAGAGGCACCAGCCGAGGGGATAGATCTGCCCCCAACTCACCGCTTGAAGAGCTCGAGAAGTAAGGTGTTTTGGAAGAGAAAGTTGGAGATAGAGCAGTCCCAGGCACCCCAAAGCCTCGTGGAGTATGCAGAGGCTCTTGAAAATGATCCTTGCAGCCACACAGAGCCAGTGAAGAGATTTCAGAGTTGGAGAGATATGATCCCTGGGCTTGAAGCCAAGGACGAGTCTGTCCTCTTCTGGATAAGTTAAGGTCAGAGAGTAGAGGCAGGAAGATTTAGAAAGAGGCTGTTGCAATAGTCCAGCCTAGAGAGGACCAGAGCTCTGGTGATAATGAGCTTCTGAGGGAAAGTGAGAAAAGGAAGAATACCTCTGAGGAGGTGCAGCTGATAATTTGACTTGGGGATGTGGGGATAGAAGGAGAGGGTCTAAGATGACTCCATGGTTCTTGGCCTCACAGGAAGGAGCAGGAAGAGGGCCCAGAGTGGGCAGCAAGAGAGGAAAGGAGGGAGCGGATGAGGAGGATCTCCGTCTTAATGGCATTAAGGCAGAGATCATTGGCGGCACACCATTCCTGAATTGCAGCCAGACAGTCTGGTATGAGAGAAGAAGTAGAGGTGGCTGAAGGGAGCCTGAAAGAGATCAGAGAGTCATCCACATAACATTGAAAATTGGAGCAAACTGTAGCGATGCAGTGGGCAAGAGGTGCCAGGTAGTGGTTGAAGAGCCAGGGAGAGAGATTGGACCCCTGGGCAACACCACAAGTAGAGAGAAGAGAGGAAAGACCCAAGTTGGACCTGAGAGGGTCGGTGGGTGAGAAAGGAGAGCAACCAGGCCTGGGCCTGATCAGTAACACAGAGGTTGTCCCACAGACGATTGAGCACGATGGCCAGTAATACAGAGGTTGTCCCACAGACGATTGAGCACGATGGCATGGTTGACCGTGTCAGAAGCAGAGGATCGATCAAGGAGAATAAGGACAGAAGGGAGATTAGAGCCAAGATTGGAGAGCAAGTCTTCACAGGTGTTTAGGAGAGCAGTTTCCATGCTTCTGGCAGCTTTGATGCCAGACTTGTGGTCCTGGAGGCAACCAACCGATTCAGTATGTAGATTAAGCTAGAAGATGGCCAGCTTTTCCAAGAGTATGCCCAGGAAAGGAGTGATGGAGATCTGGCGATGGCTGGCTGGAGACAAAGGATCGGCTGAGGGCTTTTTTAGAAGAGGGGGTGTACAACAGTGCTTAAGGGAGGGGGATTTCCAGTGGCAAAGGAGTGATTGCAGAAATCGGCCGAGGTTGGTTCAAGGGTGTCGATGTGATCCTTCATAGTTCTGGATGAGCAGAGGATGGCGGCCCTGGCAGCGCAGGAGCATCAGAGAAGAGACTGTGGATGTACTGTGCTGAGGCTGGGCTGAGGACTGCAGCCCCGTCTGCAGAGGGACAGCAGAGTAGTCTCTGCCTTCACAGATGAGCTAAGCGGAGGGTCCGCAGTGCCATCAGCCCTGATGGAGGGGCAGCAGAAAAGCCTCTGCCTTTGTAGGCAGAGCAGAGGTAGGGTGGCGGATCCAGCGGGGGACCCGATGTGGGTTCGGATAAGGACAGTCTGCGAAGGTGGCTGTTATGAGACTGCGGAGGGTACTGAGCTGATACCCACAGCTGGGCCGACACGACTGCTCGCCCTGGGGTCCCCACACCCCACATACACACGCCGAGCAGGCAAGTCACGAAGCTGGGTGACCTACGGATTGAGTGCCATGGATTGTGGTGCTGCGAGGAGACAATATTTTTCCGAGCACAGCCTCCAATGCCCTGTGCACCCAATGGGGTGATTAGCCCCACCGAGTGACTTTGCCGTCGTGCACGGTGAGGCCATCTTCTACTGAACAAACTGGTTGTCAAATCCTGTCTAGCAAAATAATGGCCCCATGCAGAGTAGTGTTACTGTTTCCCATGTATGCTTGGCTGTGATTCCGCACGCCCACCGTGCTTTAATATGAACCCAGTAAGCAGGGCAGGTCTTGAACAAATGTCTTGTAAGATTTAAATCTAATGTCTTGTAGTTCAATGTAACCTGTCTAACTGTAATTGGCGCCTACACGCCTCTAGGCTAGGTGCGCTGCTATAAATGCAAACATAATTCTCCCCATCCTATATGCAAAGTCAGAATGGTGGCATGCAGATTAATGTGAGCCTAGCAAATCCCCCTTGTGTTTTAAAGCCATAGTCGTCATGTCATAAAGCCGGCAGCATTAGGCACCCTTATCACTTCTGATCACCCCATTCACATTTTTTAAGGGGCAAAAGTCCCTGCTAATAGTCCCCTCCTCTCTGTAATATCTAATGGCTCCCATTGTAATGCTCTGTTGAGCAACATGTTGGGTCCCTGGGAGAGCCGCTCTGCTGCCCAGAGCTCGAATTTACACACGTGTGAGCCCTGGAAAGGCCAAAATGCAGGGCGGGTCCTGCGTCCTACAGACCCTGTCATAGGCAGCCCAAAGCAAAACCAGGACGTTTGCTGTCCCCCTGAGGGGGTCTGCAGAATGCAGGACTGACCTGTCATTTCAGGACATTTGGCAGTGGGACACTGTTCCAGTTCGGCACACTCATCGTCAATGAGGGTGTCGAACGGGAAAGGTGTCCCGCTGCCAAATGCCTCCCGGTCTGGCTATAATAAGAGCCACATGGGGGGGTGGGGTGGGGTACAGATGCCCCCTCACCCCTGTGCGATATGCCACTGGTCCGAAGGAAGTGAGGGACAGATGAAAGGATCCCTGTCGCTCAGAAAACTGTGGCCTGTCCTTGCTGCGAGGAAGCTGGCATGGACGTTGCTTCATCCAACCAACATTTAAGAACTCATTCTGCATTTGTTGTCTGCAAGCTCACCTGTTCTATTACCTCAGAGATTTCACTGAGATGCCACCTAATGCAGGCTACAAAATGTGCACTTGCCTGTGGCAATTGGCTAGTGATGATTGACATGCAGAAATGGTGTGCTGCTTGTATGTGGAGAGCTGAGGCAAGTAGCTTTTTATGCCCGTCTAGTAGCTTACAACCTGAAATGTGTACCCCTGTCCTAATGAGCCAATGCTGACCACGATGCTTGCCAATTGCAGGTTCTGCCTCACCTCCGGGACATTCATGCCCCCTTGAAATGTGTTTTTTGTTGAGGTGTTGGAATATCCATCTTCTGTACTAGCCCCATGCCGTTCTTACACTGCTGATTTTCTTTTCCAGGTCGTCATAAACTGTGCAATAGTAAAAGGCCTAAAATACAACCAGGCAACGCCCAATTTTCACCAATGGCGGGACGCGCGCCTCGTCTGGGGCTTGAACTTCGGAAGCAAAGAGGATGCCACACAGTTTGCCAATGGGATGCTTCAAGCATTGGAAGTTCTCGAGTCTGGTGAGTGTCCTAGTGCCACTGTGCGCAACCGTCTGGCCCACATTTAGCCAATACGTCAGTGTATGTAATGTTCCATACGTATACTGTGCCCATCACCACTGTAGTGGTCTTACAGCTCCTGATCTTGCCTGAGCTGTGGTATATTGTGACCCCACCAGGGTGTCATCAGACCTTGGTCTGCAGATCTGAAATCTGTAGCAAGGGAGAGGTCTGGGTTTGTCAAGCCAGCTAATGGATGTGTCGGTGCAAAGAGATGAACCTGTATAGATTGGGGGGGGGGGGATGGCGGCAGAGTGTCAGAGGAGACACAGGAAACGTGTGTCAAATATTAAGTTCCTTAAGCTTTGAACTAGGTAGGATTCACGGAAACCTTTTAGGGTGGCTGATCAACATGGCGAGGACTGTAATGTGCAGATATGGTAGGAATGCAATAAGGTCTCAGTGTTTGTCTTTACCTGTAAGGGTTTATCGGTAGAAAAAACGAATTGTAGCTCCCTCCGTTGGGTGAAGGTATGGTGGTAGTCGCAACAGTACAGAAGTGATAGGCCTTTAACTTCACAGATGGGATAAGCCTTTGTATCACTTCAACTGGATCATTCACCTACTTTTTTTTTATGTCTTGGGGGCTACTCTTAAACACACATTTTGCAATGTGTAAGGTGGGCCCTAATTATAAGCATAACCCTAATTAGAAGTTTGTCCCTTAATTACGCTCACACCAGAATAAATGTATCCCTCTAGGGAAGTAAGGCCAAGAGTCTTGCAAGGATAACAAGTTTATTCTTTACAGAAATGAAGATGGCAGCAAATAACTCTGCTCCCTGAATGGTCTCTTCTGTCCCTCACCGTTCCTTTCTCCTCCCAAACTAACCAGGCAGGGGTTTATATACTGTTGGGTTGCTGCAATTCTGTCACTGGATAAGGGCATGGCTCCATCCCAAACCGTCCTGCTTCCATACAAGGGATGCTGCAAAGTCTTTCTTCATTGTCGGCGATTTCTGTCAGGACATGCTACTTTACATGTTGCTAGCCTATGCAAAATTACACTGTAACTCGTGTTTTTAATCATTTTGCTACCTATGGACCTTTATATATAAAAACATTTTCCTGTCATGCTCTCCATATTTTTCATTCATTCTACTCATGTTTTTATCTGGTCTAGTAATTTCCCTTAAACCTCATTTTCCATAATTCTGCATTGTGTGCATGGAGCCTTAGCCTGCATGGGATTTTTGAAAGACCGCAAACAGCTGCCGAATTACTTCGTGTGCTCTGCCAGTGCTAGCGAACACCACGGCAATGCCTGTAGTCTGTTTTTAGCACAGGCTGCATTCATTCCAGGAAGGGAGGGGGGGAGTATTTTTGACTCGTACCGTGCTAAGAACTGCATAGGTTTTAACATTTACAAATGTATTCAGCTAATAGTTATTTGCACCTTATATTTAAATAACTGTCTTCTTTTAGTGCCTGCCCATATCTCTATATATGATTATTTGCATAAGAGCTTTCCCAGTGACCCCCTTACCCCTTATGCCTTGTATTGCCTAGAAGCAGTCAAAATAAGTCTTGCCTAATTCGAAAGTGCTTGGGGGCACAGGAAGGTGCTAGCTCCTTACCAACAGCAACCTCCCATTTCATAAGAGCAGTTGTTGGCCATACAGGAATGGAGCCACAACAATTTGATGTTTAAATTCAAGAACCTCATTCAAAGGAGCAGGTTCTTCTCTCACGTGCAGCATCGTGAAATTACCCATTTCCTTGCTGATGGTTTCCTCGCCTCTTTGGTCTTTAATATTGCTATAGCCTTCAAGCAGCTCCTCATGTCGAGCCAAAGTCTGAGAAGATGTGTGCTGGTGCAGTCTTGCTGCAGAAGAGCACTTATGCAGGTAGGTTTTAGATCTTGGAGCCCTTCACAAGAACAGGCTGCTAGTCCGATACATTGAAAAATTGGTAGGACTCTGCCACTATTTGTAATGTTGTGGGTAGATGGTCGAGGAAAACAATGAGATGCAGGACAGTCGAGGAAAACGGTGAGATGCAGGACAACTTTAAGGTCTTGCCAGCAATTGGGTCAGATAATGCAAACATGCATGTTAGTAGTCAGTTTCTGGTATGTATGCTTAAAGGAGAACTTTAAGAGACACGTCAACTCTCTTGTAAAGTGGCAAATGAAAGATTGTGGTGGTTATGTGAAAAAAGGAGTAGCTTGTACTGCTTTGCGGGTGGTTTTGGTCTTTGTGGGTGGGATTTGTCTCCAAGTAGGTACAAGTTGCAGTCTGTATTTTGTGTAAACCTGTTAATTTGCAGCAAGCGAGGTTGTGCAGTTAACCTGATTTAGATTTGTTTTGAGGGCTGTCCTTGGGCCCATTCATGACAGCCCACATGTACTGATGTAGTGATGCCCCTCCAAGGCATACTCTGTTTCTGGACAATTTTTGGAAGCTGCCAGTTTTGGTTCCTGATTTCAGATCCTGCTAATCCTTCATTGAAGGAAAGGCAGCACATTGCCCTCATTCTAGCAATGCACGTTTTGTTCCCTTCTCACTTTCAACCTGTAAAGCAGGCTTTGTGGTATGGTAATGTTTATTTGTAAAGCGTCTATACACAAGGCAAGTGTTTCAAAGCGCTCAAGGAGAGAGGGAACAAGGGGGGAAAAACAGTTGTTCAGAGCCCTTGAAATTCTGAAACTATAATAGTCTGCAGTTAACAGTGGGGATAACAGAAAATCGGTCTGACGACGATTCTGCAGTTTTACCAAATGCATACCAACGGAGGCATTCCTCACAATGCTTGTAAGTGAACAGTCCACCTAACCGTACGTTGCGTCCACAATGATGCGCTTATTCGTTTTTAATTCGCTGAGAAGTGACAAACTCAAGGAGACCTCTCAAAATATCTCAAGAAAGGGAACCAGTTTAAGCAGCCTGCCAATAAATCCAGGGTGGATTTGGGGATTTATTAGGTCAAAAGGGTTTGGGAAGGGTTATGCTAATGAATTGGAGATCCTGACAATCTCACCCAAAAAAAATCTGCTTTAGCAACACAGACTGAAAAGCAAGATCTGTAATTGCGACAAAATTCGCACTGCCTGTAGTTGTGCAGGGATGGGTAGCGGCTAAACCACCTCCTCTGCCCCACATAACTAGTAAATCCAGTGATCCGAATCTTAAAGGTAAAACGAGCACAGCCTGGCCGGTATATACCCCCTTTGCCTCTTTTGGTAGTGCAGGCTGTATCTTCAGGAGGCGTGTGAGCTGATACAGTTGTAACACACAATTCAATAGGGAAATAGTATGGTGGTAGTACGGTTATAGAAATTTATCCAATTGCACCCTGTGTTAGGCAGGGTTAATTAGGCAAGACATAACAGCAAGAAGGTCACTGTTCAAGAATGTCTTTAAAGGCAAAGGAGGAGCATAAATCACTGCCCCTTAAGGTGGACTGAGGACAGGGCCTCTTCAACATTCCTGTTGGATCTTTTCTTGGGTGCTGGACAGTGTCAAACCCAGGCTTCTAAGGGCATTTACGGTGATGGAGCCAGTATATCGATATTTCAGCTCTTTGGTTCTCACTGGTGAGTAAGTGTCATGTCCGATCAATGTGCAGGCTCCCATTGAGGTCCAGTCGATTGCTACCAACTGTTTAGGGTGGTGTACAAATAAGTGGCGAAGCAATGCTTCTGCTGGGTTGAGTCAGCATTCTAGGCCATTGCTCCTGTGGAGTTGACCCATTCGTCGGGTTGAGACTAAGTGGTCCACTTTAATGTATTGATCTGGAGGGCTAAAAATGCAGGTAAGTGTTTGAGAGATCCACAGAGTGCAAAAAAAAAGCACCGCGGGCCTTCCTGTGGCTCAAAAAGCTTCTAGCATGGTCAGTCTGACTCGAAGGTGTCTCAAGGTGATAAAACGGGGTTTCCAGCTTCAGAATGTTTAGGTTGCATGGGAGGCCCAATTCAGGGTCACTAGTGATAAGGTGAGTCATTTAGTTTAGTTCACACACCTCCCCCCCGAGGAATTTGCCTTGCACCTACAAAGGGTCCTTCACCGCCAGTGAGAGGATCCTAGTTCCAAAATGCAGGCAGCAGAGATGCCTTGGTCCAACAGCAGTGTTGCTTTCCTCTGCCTTGGATGCCTTCTGACCGGTCTTCTGTGAAGACAGGTGACTTTGGGGCCAAAGGTGAATCGACGAAAAAGGGCGGGTTCCCCCCCCATAAAGACAGAATTTCACAGGGGACTGGTCCAAAGGAAGCATGCTGTAAGGGATCCAATCTAGCCTGTTAAGTGCCTTTACTTTATGACGGACACAGAATGCCATGACTGCAGGAAATTGGGAGAGCAGAAAGTTGTGGAGCGCCCTAGCAGAAACCAAGATGGTTGCACCCCTTTTAGCCTACCTCTCCCCTCTGGCTATTTTTGCCCCCCCCCAAAACTCTTTATCTGTCTGTTCTTTGAAAGTAACTCCAATTGTGAGCACCCTGGTGTGAGAGGGTGCTACAAAGGAAACTCTGACAGACTGTTAGGGGATCTCCTCGGGAGGGTCCTTGTTGATCTTTCTCCAAAAGGATCAAAACGCTGTTTCCTGGCAATTGTCCCACAATCCTGTGGTGAGACATCCACACCAAACGGCTAATCACACCCCTGCTATAGCTGGGCACTGCTCACCAAGCTGGCATTACTATATCAAATTTGTTTGGCTATATAATTGTGACCCTAGTAGCTACCATGCCATAACCAGGCATAGCTTACGTTTACAGTTTAACATGCCACCAGGATACACAATGGTTTTTAAATCGGAGGTTCACATAATTAAAAATCCATCTCTGCCTGCTGTGGCTTTGTGAGCTGGCAGCAGTGCACATGTGAACTTACCTTGCTGCCACTGCAGGGACTAAAACCTTATCGGCAAAGGTGCACAAATGCACTCCTGATTTTTGCATGCAGCATTTATGAAAGAAGGGTGGTGGGGGGTCTGATTAGCCAAACTTCCTTTCAGAAACCGGATTACCCGCATCATGTTGGTACTAAAAAATTGAAAAAACTAAGGCTTTCAAACCCTCTCAGATGGCATCCGCCCAGAGTAATGCATAAAACTTTTAAAAAAATGAAACTGGGTTCCCGTGCATGGCAACAGGTCCCTTATGTTACAAATATTAAACTTTGGAGATAGTAGAAAATAACTTTCTAAGCTTCCCAAAATAGCACTCGCCAAAGCAGAACCTTTTGACTATATACACTGTAGTTGGTGATTGCAGGGTTTTCAAGTGGCTGGAACATAAAAATATAGCCTGCAGTTTGGAAACTAGCCTTCGGCCTGTCCAGAACACTACCTTGTTTTTAAAAGATGCATGCATTCTCCTAGTCCGAAAACGTAGAACTCTTGTCCTGGATGAGAACAAGAGGGGAGGAAGGGGCTTTGCCCAGAATCGCTACCACGCCTCTGGTGTAGAGTCGGAAATACATCTGGTGAAACCAGTGACCAATGTCCCGAAACAAATGAGGGAGGTCCCATCAGACATGTGAGCAAGTTTCATTACTTGGCAATTGTGAGTGACTGCTCCCTTTTTTTTTTTACCAGTCTTGTCTCAATGTTCTCTTGGATTGGTGCAAGTTTGTTGTGGAATTGGTTTGTTCAACTGGAACACAACACATCAACAGCTGTGTGTATGAGAACTGACATGTCCATCTCAGTTTAGCATTGCTAGCATCGTGGCACATGTGTTGCTCCGACTCGAAGACTTTTGAGTGAGACACTGTATAGCTAGAAACGAGGGCTCCTTCCCTCCCATAATGTGGCAAGCAGTTTGAGTTTTTCACCCATATCCTATAAGGCACAGGTGGGATGAAAGAGTAAATCTGATCTCTTTAATCTAGATTGCACCCAGGTGGGGTAAGGCAAATATGCGAATCACCCCTATAGAAATGTCCATTCGAAGGGATTGTGTCCTCCGACGTATTCCTCATCTTAGATATCTCCTTCCAGCTCTGCTGGCCTCGGAAAAAATTTTCTCTCTAGAGGGCGCTGCGCGTCGACGTCCTCCGAGTCGATGTCCCTCGACAGCCGCCGTATCGACGTCGACGTCATCCTGCCTATAAAGGCTGCGCGCTGCGTCCGTTGCTCAGTTCCGTTTTTCTGCGCTTACTCAGTGCCTCGGAATACCGTTGCTCAGTTCTTGTCAGATTAATCATATTTACCTCGAGTTATTCGATCCGTACTCGATGGCTTCCTCGTCGGAACCGACAACTCCTCGATCCGGCTTCAAAAAATGCCGAGATTGTGGGAAAAAGATGTCGCTGACTGACCCTCACAGAGTTTGTCTGTGGTGTTTGGGAGCTGAACATCATTGTTCGGAGTGCGAGGACTGTATGTCCATGACAGCTAAAGCCCTGAAGGAGCGTAGGAGGAAGCTGGAGAAAGGTAAGACTTTTAAAGCTTCTTCTTCGTCGACGAAGTCGAGACACTCGTCTCCTCGTCACCATTCGCGCTCCAGGTCTCGGAGTGGGTCCCATCACTCCTCGAGATCGAAGCACTCGAAGAGGAGACGTCGAAGATCCCCTTCTCCGTCTTCCTCTTCCTCTGTTTCGCCAAAAAGAATCCCTTGCCCCACGAAACATAGTTCCCGGGCTGAATGGGAGGAATTCCGCAAAAATATGATGAGCGTCTTCGAGAAAGCGGGCTCGACCCCCTCGAAGACTGTCGAGAGCGATGCTCTGGTCGAAAGACCCGAAGGTCAAAAACGCCGCGAGTCGCAGTACCCGGCGAAGGAAACCTCTCGAGCGCGTCTCGAACCCTCGAGTAGGACTATGACCTCCAAACCTTCCTCGAAGGTTCCGTTGACGCCGTCCACGAGGGTTCCGTCGACGCCGAGGTCGGTGTCTTCGACGCCGTTGTCGAAGGAACCTTCGACACACGGGTCTGTCGACTCGACGCCAGCTTCGACACCGGCGTCGACGCCAAGAAAAGTCACGGTCACGACACACCCAATGACTATCCCCAGGTCCTCGATGGCAATGGCTTCGAGATTGTCGAGTAGAATCCCAATTCTGTCGAGGTCATCGAGGCCTCTGCCTTTGTTTTCGACGCCACGCTCGAAGCCTTCGGCATCGACGTTTTCGAGGCCGATAATGACGAGCTCTGCACCCTCTGCCTTGGAAATGGGATTTACTCCCTTTGAGTTCAGAACAATTGAGAACTATGTCCTCAATTTTGGAAGAGGGTGAATTGTCTGAACAGGAAGACACATTTGAGTTGCAGGGACCTGTAACCCCAATTAGACAGGAATTTTCCTCTGAAGAACGCAGGTTAAAGGATCTTCATGATTCCTTACATGAGGCAAGTGGGTTAGACACTTCCCCTGAGGTGGAGTTGGCTAGGCCAGACCCGGGGGAGCATGCTGAAACCCCCTATAGAGCCTTAATGGCCAGGATCACAGAGTTCATGGGGTGGTCTGCACCTTCACAATCTTTCCAACAAGATGACCTCACGGATATTCTTGACAAAGGCCCAAAGGAGGATCCTGTGGTGCCTTTTCATAAAGCTCTTCAGAGGAAGGTCATGACAAACTGGGAAACCCCAGATGTCATACCAGCAGTAAATAAAAAACTGTCTACTAAGTACAGGGTATCCTCTACAGACCCGGAGTTTTTGTCTAAACACCCATCCCCAGAAAGTCTGGTGGTACAGGCAGCATCCTCTACCGATGTCAAGACGGCTTATCCTACCGTCCCACAGGACAGGGACGATAAAAAATATGATGCTATGGCAAAGAAAGTCTTTTCAGCATGTAGCATGGCGTTAAAATCTGTTAATGCTACTTGCACCCTTGCTAGGTTCAGCCATACACTTTGGGAGTGTGCTTCTACAGCGGCTGACTGCATCCCGGAGGGAGAAGAAAGGGATGCGTTCCTGAATATTATACAGGACGGTAAAGACGCTATGTGCGAATCCCTCCAGACGGGCATTGATTCGGCTGACAGTATCAGCAGAGCAATGGCGGCAAGTACATCAACCAGGAGATTCGCTTGGTTGAGAAAGTCTGGTTTTGCCCCAGATGTGCAAGCCAGGCTCTTGAACATGCCATTCGATGGCTCTTCTTTGTTCGGGAAAAAGGCGGATGACAGGTTAGAGAAACTGCAAACTTCAAAAGCAGCAGCAAAATCCCTAGGAGCTGCAATCCGTCAGACTCCTTTTCGTCCCACAGGAACCTCTGCAAGGGGCAAGTCCTTTCGCTTCTACTCCGCATTCGGAAGAGGTAGAGGACGACCGGCTCAAAGGGGACAAAGAAGAACTACCCGAGGTGGACGGGGTAGATATTCAAAAGCCGCAGCAACAGCAGGTGCCTCTTTACCATTGGCATCTGCATCAGCCGCCCCAAAACCACTCTGAGGACTTCCCTCACAGGACACCTGTAGGAGGCAGGTTGACTCAACATCTGGCGGTATGGCAGGCTATCACGTCAGATGCTTGGGCATTGGAAACAGTTGCCCCAGGTTACTGCCTGCCTTTCCTACGTATACCTCAGAGTCATCCACCGGGGATCCGCTCTCAGAAAGCTCCAGATCCGCTCCTCTTGCAGGAAATTTTGGACCTGCTAGAGAAAGGTGCCATAGAACCGGTACCTGTAGCGGAGAGGAACAAGGGCTGGTACTCCCCTTACTTTCTCATTCCAAAGAAAGACGGAGGACTGAGACCCATCTTGGACTTGCGAGAATTGAACAAATTCCTTAGAAAAGACAAATTCAAGATGGTCACTCTTTCTCAGATCCTCCAGGCCCTTCAGTTCCAGGACTGGTTGGTATCTCTGGACCTTCAGGACGCTTATTTCCATGTGCCTATCCATCTCAAACACAGGAAATACCTGAGGTTCGCAATTGGCAACTCTCACTATCAATTTCGAGTGCTGCCATTTGGGCTGACCTCCGCCCGAGGGTCTTCACCAAGTTAATGTCGGTAGTGGCAGCAAGTCTAAGGAGGGAAGGGATTCACGTCTACCCCTACCTGGACGATTGGTTGATCAGGGCTGTTTCTTCGGAACAAGCTCAGATCCAACTAAATCACGTGTGCCACTCCCTTCACAGACTGGGCTTCTCCCTCAATTTAAAGAAGTCACAAATGATACCATTGCAGAGACTCCAGTTCATAGGAGCGATCCTGGACACTTCCCTGGAAAAGCCTCGCCACCAGAGGTGAGGGCTCAAGATATTCTACAAATGGTTACCAAGTTTCAACATGCCCAACGTCTCCCAGTCTTCGACTTTTTGAGGTTGCTAGGCCTCATGGCATCCTGCATTTTCCTAGTGCCAGAGGCTCGCCTGAGAATGAGATCCCTCCAGTGGGCACTGAGGACTCAGTGGTCACAATTCTCAGGGAGAATGACAGATCTTCTTCAGGTTCCCGACAGAGTAGCTCGAGACCTTCAGTGGTGGGCCTGTCAGGAGAACATTCTGAAAGGAGAACATTTTTGGCAACACTGGCCGGAGATAACAGTAGTCACGGATGCCTCACTCACGGGGTGAGGAGCCCACGCCAACGACTTGACCATCAGCGGTCATTGGTCTCCATCGGAGTCCAGACTACATATCAACCTGTTAGAGCTGAGAGCCATCAGACTTGCGCTGAAGGCGTTCCTGCCAGCTGTACAAGGGAAAAACGTCCTGATAATGACAGACAACACAGTGGCCATGCATTACCTCAACAAAAGAGGCGGCGTAGGATCACTACCCCTGTGCAGAGAGGCGATGCAGTTCTGGTTTTGGGCAATCCAAGAAGGAATCTCTCTATCGTCAGTTCACCTAGCCGGAGAGAAGAACTTGACAGCGGACGCTCTGAGCAGGCAGAGCACAGTCTCCCACGAGTGGGAACTAGCTCAGGAAGTCCTTCAAGAGATCTTTGCCCTTTGGGGAACCCCTCAGGTGGATCTGTTCGCCACCAGCGTCAACAGGAAATGCGATCTGTTCTGCTCAAGGGAATTTCCCCCGAGAGGAGCTCTGGGAGACGCGTTCATAGTGGACTGGGAGTTTCCGCTTCTGTACGCGTTCCCACCGGTCCCTGTCATTCCTCAAATGATCAGGAGGTTGAGAAGATTCCGGAGAACCATGATCCTAATTGCCCCGGATTGGGCCAGGAGAACGTGGTACCCGGACCTTCTAGACTTGTCCATCTGCCCTCCAATTCGACTTCCACTCAGAGAGAACCTACTCTCACAGAAGGGAGGTCAGGTTCTCCATCCAGACATCAAAACCCTCAACCTTCACGCTTGGCTTCTGAAAGGTTGAGGTACAAGGATTGGGACCTCCCTGATGATGTTATGGAGGTGTTGCTTTCGGCAAGGAGGCCAGCAACAAAGTCTTTATACCGCTGCCGTTGGAACAGATTTTGCAGCTGGTGTACAAAACAGAATATCAACACTTTTTCATGTGGTACACCAATGGTTTTGTCCTTCCTTCTATATTTGGCGAATTCAGGCCTTCAAGTTGGCACCATTAAGGGCTATCTCGAAGCGCTATCCATCTTTAAGCGCACTGCGGAAGAACCATCCTATTTCAAATTACCCTTGGTAATACAATTTCTAAAGGGGTTAACCAATGTTTATCCCCCAAGACCATTCCAAGTTCCCCTATGGGATTTAAACTTAGTACTAACTTTCCTGATGGGCACACCTTTCGAACCACTCCATTCTTGTTCGTTAAGATTCCTTACCCTTAAAACTGTTTTATTAATAGCACTTACATCTGCTAGAAGGGTGAGCGAATTACAAGCTCTTTCTTGTAAACCCCCTCACACAATATTTCACAAAGACAAAGTTGTCCTGCAAGTGAAGCCTAATTTCCTCCCAAAGGTGGTTTCTGAATTCCATATCACTCAGAGGATTACCCTACCATCTTTCTATCCTCCTCCTCACCCGGGGAAAGAGGAAGAGGGGTTACACTGGCTAGACCCTAGAAGGGCTTTAAGTTTTTACATCAGTAGACTAGCCAGGATAAGACAGGCAGACCAGCTGTTTGTAGGTTACGCAGGTCACAAGCTGGGGTTACCTATAACTAAGCAGACCATTTCCAGATGGATCATTCTAGCCATTCTGGAATGTTATAAACTGGCAGGGAAAGAGCCCCCTCAAAACCTTAGGGCTCATTCGACCAGAGGTATTGCAGCTTCATCGGCCCTCAAAAGAGGAGTGCCGGTTAAAGACATCTGTGCGGCCGCTACATAGTCGTCTGTCCATACCTTTACACGTTTTTACAATTTGGATTCCTCCTCCAGTCAAGAGACTAGGTTTGGAAGGGCTGTGCTGCATTCTATTCATCAATAGAAGTCAGCGTGAAGTCAGTACTCCCTCCTCCAATAATAGAATACTGCTATGGGAGCCTATCTAAGATGAGGAATACGTCGGAGGACACAATCCCTTCGAAGAACAAGTTACTTCTTACCTTGTAACGTTCTGTCGACGGGATGTTCCTCCGACGTATTCCTCATCGACCCTCCCATCCATCCCCGCAGTTCTACTTCCCGTGTTGTTGCAGCTTACGCTCCTTCAGGGTGATTAGTCTAGTACAGAAAGTATTATTGTGGGCTACAAAACGGAACTGAGCAACGGACGCTGCGCGTGGCCTTTATAGGCAGGATGACGTCGACGTCGATACGGTGGCTGTCGAGGGACATCGACTCGGAGGACGTCGACGCGCAGCGCCCTCTAGAGAGAAAACATTTTCCGAGGCCAGCAGAGCTGGAAGGAGATATCTAAGATGAGGAATACGTCGGAGGAACATCCTGTCGAAAGAACGTTACAAGGTAAGAAGTAACTTGTTCTTCTAGCGTATCAGAAATCTGAACCAAACCCCTGGCTGGTGAGCGGGAGCCATTCTCTGTGCGTGTTTAAATTCGGAAGCATATATGCACAAGTCATCCCGTCTTTTACAATTGAACAGTCTCACTGGGAAAGGAGACCGCGAATAAAGCCCGGTTCTAGTAAGTGGAGTAGATATGTTATGGTGCCAGGAAGAGACGATGCCCTCTAACCATTACACCAAAGACATATTGCCCTGTGCTTAACAGCTGGCGAATGAGGTACCGGTGGGTCCTTCAACTCGGTCAAGGTGCATAAAGTGGCTTTGACCGCATTCAGAAAGGCAGCGTTCAGCCACTCTTCAGTATTGCAGTGTTATGCTCTTTACCGTAGGGTTCAAACATTGCTCCAAGAGCTGGACTCCAGGTCCAGGATGCGGCCGTAATGCATTTTTAACTTGACTAATAATTCAACGTTTTAACAAGTGCATATAGGCACTTGTCATGGAATTCTTTTTTCATAAGCAATTGCTTCCAGGTGTGTGCTCACATAGGATGTGAACGATGCAAGGTGCTCCGAGAGCCTCTGGGTAGAGCCAGCACTAATCAAAATATTTAAATGAAATTTAAAATTGGGTGAACTGTCGGTCTTCATAAGAATAAGGTTGGATTAAACTGCGTCCACGGTGCCCACCCAAAGTGGTTTTGGGATTTCATAGAAATCCTACATTGAGCTACCAATTTCCTTGAACGCATGCAAGTCACGTGCAAGCGACTCTCTGTATGTGGCGTACCAGAAGGCCATACATTGCCAGAACCAGAGTTCATTAAGTCTGGGTGGTTATTTCTTGCCCTTGGCCAGATTGTCATGGACAAATCTATCGAAGTCTGGTTTGGCAAGCTGCATTGTAGAATGTAACGCGGGAAACTTCCACCCGGGGTATACCAGATCTAGAACGATCTGTAATTGCAGCTTGTTGGGAAACATTTTGCTTACTGCACCTTCCCTTCCATTTGTATGGACCCTCAAACTTTAGAAATGTGTTTTTCTGTATCTGACCTGCTCTTTTTACAGTACATTTTGCTCATCTGTTATGGGGAAACTAAGATGTCCTTCAGGCGGTCAGTACTGGGAAACATTTTTTCCCTTAGTCTTATCACTTTCTTACTACTTTTAGTAACTTGTTACCACTTGTGGTAACTTTTTATCATTGTACAATGCATCTTACAATGCAGTACAATGGGGTGCACTTTTTGTTTTACCATAGACGTAGAGGATTTTTGGTTACTCTGTGTGCAAAATTGACAAGCTGGTGGCAGCAGTTACTTTTCACCATTGTTTTGGTACTTTTCGTTTTAGCCTCTGGCTACTGGTCAAACCTGGCCATGCCACAAGATTTTTCACATGTCCTTTGGCCATCTTATCTTTTAGCCTTCTTGGTCTGAGGCCAGGAAAATCCTTATATGGACTTCCAGTGCCCAGGAAAGCGAAGCTTTTGGTGGGCTATGTGTGTTTGCTGCCAGGAAGTGGACTGTGACTGTCTGTCTGGTCCCAATCCATACTGGTGCCAGTGTCTCTGGGTGGAATGTATGGGTTTTGCTGCCAGTGGTCCTGATTGTGGGGGGGGGTCTGGGTGTGTGTGTGTGTTCTACTATTGGCTAGTGAGGGCTGCTGCACTTACCTGGCTTTTAGGATAAGACTACGACCCCTGCACCCACTCTAGAGAGATCCTGGAAAAAACTGAGGGAGCCAAGACTGCTGTCCAGCTGCAAGACCCGCGAGGAACCCAGAGACCCATTGGAAAGAAGGCTTTGTGACCAACTTCTGCTGTCCTGGGAAAGCAGAGTCTTTAGGTTATCTCTAGCAGTCCTTCGAAGGAGCTGTGACCCTTGGAGTGGAGCGAACTTCCATTCTTGACGTCAGCCCGGAGTCCTGCAAAGAAGATCCTTCGGAAGTGCCCCAGGACCGCCCTCTGGTTGACCAGCTCTGAGTTTGGGCTCCCTTGCTGCAGACGTTGCAGTTCCGCGTTGAGGCCTGGCACTTGGGGATCCTCAGCTTTCACTACATGGCTTTCCTCTGTGATTTTATGGTTTTAGCATCGAGGGGACTCGAGATCGGAGGGAAAGTGTGACTGGGGCAAGTGATTCCCTGCATCGGTGGCCGTCATCCAAAATTGCTTACCTGCGTCCATTCCTATCGTGAGGGGCCCTGCATTGAGTTTTGTTGCGTTCTTCCACTTAGAATCCTTGCACCTGCATCAGACACCGACCGGAGAGCTGCTCGACCCTGCAACCCCGGGGATCAAGTGCTGAGACGGCAGGAAAAGCGACATCTGACCTTCAACCGACCTGCCAAGTCCCATGAAGAATCTGAGTACAGGGGTTGTTATAGCAATAACTGCCCCCTAAACCCCCTTTAAAATTTTGCTAACTTTTACAAAACTTGGCTTTGCCATAGTTTGTTCACACATGCACTCCAGAAGTTGGGAATATGTTTATTAGTTAGATTAACTTGTCCCCTGACACTTGGACCTGTTCACTAGACCCCAGAGACCTACTTTCATTTTTCCCAGCTTCAAAGTACTGTATGAAAGTTTTCAGAACATTTGGGCATAAGGCCCCACTTAGGGTTGGATTTATGAAGTTGGGGATTATTCTTTGTGGCCTCTTAGTGCAAATACTAATCTGCACCTTTCTTTTCAGGGGGTTTGATCTGTATTTTGCCCTAAATCAGTGACTGTATATATGTACCCAGTGTTAGTATTGGGTGACAGTTACACTAAGTGTGCTCATTGTGGACACCTTACAAGCTCACCACCTCTTGAGATTTAGCCCTGAGCTCTCGTCACTACTACCTTGAACTGGTTTGGCTACAGCTCATCGAGTTGTCCCTGTCACAATATAGGTTGGCCTTCTATACAGATGTCCCCCAGGCCAGAGTATAGAACGTCAGTCCCAACACAGCTACTTGGAGCTTGTTCAATACATGCATTCACTAAATGTTCATACTTGAATATAGATGTAAGGCAGAATACACTAGTGAGGCAAGTGCTACTTTTGACCTACTTGGTGCTATTTTAACCAACTACCGCCTCCCTTTCGCGAGGGTACGGCTTGCTAATCTAAGACAACCATGGGTTCATACTGCAAATGCAGCAAATTAACTGCCTGTAACAATAGTGTGCTATGTTACTAGTTGATCTACGAACCACCCAGAATTGAGCAAGGCTTGCAAACTATAAAAGATTCAATGTTCTGGCAGGTTCAGAAATGCAAAGATAAAAAGCCTTGTAGCTCTGTTCGAATGCAATGAGCCATTTCACTTAAGAAGCCCCCTGTGTCACCTTGTAGCCATCCCTGGAAGCTCTTCAGTTGAGAGCCACAAAGCAGTTCATTGTGGACATGCATACTAGCTGAAATGTTTGCAGTTTAGGGTCATATGCGATCATTGCAGGATCTTATTAGTGCACTTCTATTTTATTTATAGATTTATCCACCCAATACAGGCATCTCCCAAGGATGCAGACAACCACATACATGTTTCCCCCTTATTGGGGATAATCAGTGTGTTACAGTCAGACATCCTTTTGATTGGCAGATCTTTACCAAAACCATCAATATTATGGTGAAATTAAAAATTCAAGAAAAACCCCACTTTTTCTTCACAGGAAGGAATAGGCCATTTCAAGTTAATGAGCCACGCATGCCACAAGCAATGTCCTATAATAAAATGACAATCACATATAGCTAAATGTGGAAGCTTTTCAGGTAATTTGCATACCCACGATGCATTTGTTTTGTGACTCTGAACCAGAGGTGACCTTCCAAGGCTTGCCATTATGGGGTGCTCTGGAATGTTACCTGAAATGGCCGATTTTAAAATATCAAAGGGAAAGAGGTTTGCATGCTACATAATCAGGTGATGGCATAAAGGGCTGAGTGTTTTAATTGTATTTGGTTTTTCCCGACAGTCTATCACAGCACCCATCCACTAGCCAGATCTCCATAGGTCGCTAGCAGGGACTTATCTGCGTGCTGGCTAAAATGCACACGTGCATTTTAATAATCCTCCTTTCAATTCTCATATGTTGGACGTCAGTCCTCCAAGGGTGTTCCCCCCCTCCCTCTCCCCACTGCGCTTTGAGGCCATACCAATGGCATTAGGCGCTATACAAATGCCACATTGCAGAACAATAAAACACATGACAGTAAGCAGTGGCATAATCTGAAGAGGCACATAGGGATACATCATCGAATAACTGCATCAACAGCATTTGAAAGAAAAGAACGAGGATCATCCACCACACTCCAGCTCCAAACGCAGAAAATCCAAATTTCCTTCGTCAAAATAGTTTATATGCTGCATCAAGCAATACATTGTGTATTAAGGAAAGCGCTGGGAGGAGCCTGTTGGATCTCTAATGTTGGGGTGGTCAGGAAGGGTCCACAGGATTGTGAGTTCATTTTGCGCACAAAGTATTGATGATGGGGGTGGGGTGGTGTCGGCGAACTGGGTGCAATATTGCAAATTCATATGTATTGAATGCAGTTAATTATGGATGCAATGTTACTTTTAGTGTTACTGTTTCAAATGTATACATCTTAGATCTTCATGCACGTAGAAAGATATAATATTAAAACTGCAAAGGCAACATGAACATAATCTACACATGGGGTGCTTTACAAAAAACCTGGCAGTTGGGACTCTGTTGCAAAATGCATGTTGACTTTTAAACTGACCTGCCCAGGTTTTCAGATGGCACATAATGAGTAAATCAGTAAACTTTAACCTTTGCGGTTAGCTGCTGCACATGAATTTGAAGAAGCAGGGAAATGTGTTGATGGAAAGAACAAGTCATCTAGTAAGAAGGTTGGCTTACAAACGGGACCAGGTTTGATTTAAAGTCCTGCAAGGGAACCAATGTTCTCTCACTCATTGTATTGAAGTTGCGTAGAAGGGTGCTGATAGTTTGTTTGGGCTGGTAATAAAAATGGGGCCCAAGGCCAAGGTATCCGGCAGTTAATTCATGAATTCTTTTTACAGGTCACAAGAGGCTGTATGTTCTGGAGTAGTGGTCTCCTAAATGTGTATGTTTTCAGAAGCGCCAGGAGGCTGTGGTAGTTGAGCTTGCAATCTGTAGTTCAAAGAAGATCCTGTTTGTTCAGGCCTTCCTCTATTTGCTAAATTATGCAAGCGGACCATGTGCAATCGTGCTCGCCCTAGGCCAGTTATGTACTGATGGGCAAATCCGAAGAGGTGTGTTATGAGTATGATTTGACAATGACTATTGAGATGAGACTGGCCAATGAAAATGGAAGATTTAGGGGGGTTAAAAAAAGGTGGGATTTCTTTGAAGAGGGTTTCTCTCCAATCATGTTTGGAGGTGGACTCCACTAAAGTATTTGGGAGTGTTTTGACTGTTAACTGGTGTGGTACTGTTGAGACTTGGGTTAGTTTGGTCCTGCAACACAATCTAACTACTTCCTGGAGCTTTGTACAGTAAACTTGCTTTATTTACAACCTTGTGCTCCCTACATAAGTGAGGGGTTTGTTTGGGTTAAGGTGATTGAAGGCCCATCCGCACTCTTGCATGAAAGAACCTATAGATCTAGTATATACACAAGGACATATTGTCCAGGGGGCCCACAAAAGCATCACATCTACACCTCCGCATCTCGAGCATAAAACCCTTGGTAACCCTTACCTGATCTCCAAGCGCACATCTTCCATATACTTTAATGCATTCATTTGTCCTTCTTGAATGGACTTTGCAGCTCGGAGCCAGCGATCCTAGGAGGACTTTTTCCTTGTCTAAAGACCTGGAAAGTTGTAGTTTCATGGTTTATCCTTGGATTTGGATTGCAAAACTTGCGCTGAGCTTATGCACACTTTATTTTTGAAAAGCAACGATTCCTTTTCCTAGCTCTGGCTGGCAGGATGATGCACAACCCACTGTCTATACGTGATGTGCTGCACTATGGTTACAGTTGGCTGCATTCCTAAAATTAAAAGATGAGCACAGCAGTAGTTTTAGTCCAGGGCTCTGCAAAGTCTGGCGCACCAGCTGTTTTGGCCCACAACTCTCCAGCGCTAGCCAGCCTCGTCCATAGTGAGGGATCCTGGGAGTCCTAGTTGAAACTTCTGGGGCGCTGCAGGTGTCGGACCCTGTAAAGAGTCCATCACTTCTTTGCTCAGCACAATTTCGAGACCTATTGTTTCCCACGGTCAACATGCTGGATTGTCCCTCTGTTTTTCAACAAATGCTTGTTGCTTTTGTGTTTGCGTGCTGTGTTGCATAACCCACTATGCCTACCCTTCTAAATGTAAGAATGGCATGAAGTGCTTAGTCTTGCTAGCATTAATACCTCTAGACCTAGCATACTTGGGACTAACGACAACACACGTTTCCTTATTCCAGCTTACTCTTTAATGGTTTGTTTCCTGTTGGTGCACAGGACTGGCTTGAATGCTGCTGTGCAATTAACCAATTTTAAGAACTTTTCTCACATCGATATTACTGCTTTTCGCGGAAATAGGCCTGGGGGGCAGAGGGGTGTTCTATGCTGTTCTAGCACCTGGGTCATGGTGGCATTCCATGCCTGGCCTAGCGTGGTATCGATCAGCGGACTTTTCCATGCACGCTTCACACAGTACCTGTCAACAAGTCTGTAAAGGGAATCGAACTTAATATATCAATCTACAAGTACAAAATCGTTCACTGTTCTTTTCAAACACTTGACACTTTATTTTACGAAAACATTTTTTAAAAAGACGTCAGAAGTTGGAGGATAAAAGAGAACGAAAAGAAATGGTACTGAAAATTAAGGGACGAAAACTAAAATGAGCAGCACAAAAAAAACAAGATCAGGAAAGATGCAGTAAAGGAGCTAAGTGTGTTTGCTTTTGTTTTTTTATTAATGTTTTTTTTTTTTGCATTCATCTTTCAGCTCTAATGCACCGTGTTAGAAACGCACCTGCCTCTTTATGCCACTCTTATAGAAACATATCAATCCCCTGATGCAAAAAGCATGAAGAATTGGGTGATTCGTTTTGATTAGGGATTTCCGCATACTTGGGACAAAATGGAGAAAAGTACATGCCATGTCACAAAGGTGTCGCGCGTCAAGCTGCCGGTGCCCGGCCCGTTACTTTGGTAACCTGCATGCTCGATCCTTCCTGCATAGGACAAAGGCCACATTGTGCTATAAATGCACACCAGGCTCTCGGTCCTCAATGGGCATTTGCACCTGGCACTGCAGACAATGGAATTGAAAGCTTTTAATTCTGACACATGACTGGCGCTTTTCGTGCGGTGAAAGGTTTCTAACGGACCCTTTCTCCCACGGTTCTAAAATGTGTAATTTGTCAGCAGAAGAAGATGACGCTGAACTCCTTTTCCAAACCTGTTGGTGGTCGGACTATGCTAGGGTGGCCAACTTTGTGAGCTCCTTTTGCGGGACACAAGGCGGTGGTGACGTAATGGAGTCATTCACCAGGCAGATTCAATGCATTGCACCCGCAGCTGCTGACGTGCCAGACCTGCAGGCCTGTCACGTCAGAAGTTGCTGGTGCAATGGAATGCAATAGGACTCTTATTCACAGATTAGCTGCCACTTGCCAGCCACGGTTATTCCCATTTCCGGGAAATATGTATATGACCCCCTCCCCGCTCCTTTTATAGGAGCGGGGAGGGGGGGGTCATATACATACATTTCCCGTGAATGGGAATAAACGTTGCTAGCAAGTGGCAGCTAGTCTGTGAGGCAGCGCCCTGCAGCGGCTGACCCCAAGCCCCCCCAGCATTCCAAATTGTGACTCCTGACTTTCTCTGTTGCAGCACAAATTGAGCCACTCGGCAACAGTCCTCAATTACGGGACAATCCTGCAAATTACGGCACAGTTGGCCACCCTAGACTGTGCCCATGCATACAGCAGCCCGCGTAGCATCGATTCACGAATGTATTTTTTTCTTGAAGACTGGAGTATCTGCTGTGGCCCCAGGGGGTTGAGCTTGAGCCCTCTGTACTGTCTAGGGAGAAGGTTACATGCTGCAACTACATTTACAAACTCATTTACTGACTCACCAGTGACCCGACGACTGCCACACCTGCCTTCAACACGCCTTCCACATGTGGACTCCTGCATGGCCACTAACTGGCTTAAGCTTAACCCATCCAAAGCAGAATGATTTTGTGGGGAAAATGCCACCTCACCCTGCAGCATTCTCCTGGCCGGATGTTCTGGGCACTTGCCCACACTAGTTGTGTTTGGATTCCCTTTGAACAGCGACCTTAGACTAAAGCCACATATTAAAGCCACCGTAAAGAGCTGCTTCTTCCAACTCTATATCTTACGAGGCATCAGGCCCTATATGACCTCCAGACTGTGGTGGTTACCTCACTGGTTCTATCAAGACTCCACTTGACCAAGCCTTTAACTTGGACTCCCAGAATATCTACACACAGGACTACAAGGAGTGAAAAATGTAACTGCTAGATTACTCTTAGAGCTGAAAAAATGCAACAGCACTTTTCCTGTCTCCCAATATAAAAAACAGGATCCACTTCAAAACGTATGCATCGCGCAATGCGCCTACCACAGCAGGGGTCCAGGGTTTATCACAATTAAACTCCTGCCATGAAGGACACTTCGATCCAGCAACAACACACAATTAAGGGTACCAAACCTCAAGGGGAAACTGCATGGAGGGTTTCCTTTCTCCCTCCTAGCATCCCATCCATGGAAAATCCTACCCAAACGTCTCCATACAGAAAACCACCCAACCTCTTGCAAAAACACCAAAACCCCGCCTTTTCAATCCACTGCCACACAAGACTTGCACAGAAACTGCACACCTAGAATGTGCCCTTCAATTTCTAGAAATGATCAGAAACCCCTTCTGGATCTAGCTAACAAACCCCTCACTGTCTGGTTTACTGGGGAGAGACGCTGCACAACTGAAACCGATTCCAAGGACTGCAACAGCTTATTTGCTTCACAGTTGTGAGCATTCTGCCTCATCACCAGAGGCAGGCCAGCATTGATCTACTCTTCCCCCACTGCATGTACCTAGGTTTGTCCAACTCCCCCAACTGACCTGCATTACACTGCTCCAGGCCTAGCCAACAGCAAGCGGACACTATAGAGCTTTGACTAAGCTTTCCTTTATAGTTCTATTTTACTCGTCCACATCAGCCGATGGTGCCTTAAATTGAGCCTCTCCAACATTAGGCTCTCCTTGCTGGATAACATTCTTCCTTGCTGGATAACATTCTTCCTTGCTGGATAACATTCTTCCTTGCTGGATAACATTCTTCCTTGCTGGATAACATTCCGAAAGGGGATCCAACAGACCCATTCGTGCATATCGGCCCACAGGACTCTGGTACTTGCGTACAATATGCACCCATCCACACCACATGTTTCACATCTTCCCCCCCTCCCATTTTGCTACTAACTACCCCTCTATCTTCGTTTACAGAGCCATGTGCAGTAAGACCACCAACCAGTGGGAGAAGAGCACTATTCGAGACCACTGTCCTTGTGTGATGGTCATTTCTATGGGCAGTAACAGCAAGGTGCAATGTTGATAATAGGTCATGGTCAAATGGCCTCAAAGGTATATAATTTAATACATGGTTCTTCAAAAAGAAATGACCGATTGTTACAATCATGGTCCTTATGTCTGGAAGAAGCGATGAAATCAGTGTTGGGGAGCACTATGCAAAAATATCCCAAGAATGTCTATGAACATTGGTGAGCGAGCTAGACTAGTCATGATTGTAAATCGTTTTCTGGGCTCCAGATCACTTATATAGCCATGGGCTGAATCAAACAGATGCATGCTGGGGTTGTAGTCACTCGATGGGTACTCTGGAGCATTTGCACTGGGAATGTCACAGAATAATATCTTTTTGGTCTGTGATCAGGGAAGTGCTGAACAAGGTGCTGAAGGATGATGGAGTATTTAGTTTTGAAACGACGATTCTGGAAGAAGATGCAGAACTGGAAGATTTCAGATCATCAAGCATCTTGGATTTTGAAGGCAACAATGATGGCAAAAAGGTTAATCCTACAGAGCTGGAAATCGACTGAGGCACCATCAGACCTGTGGATGTCAGAAATGTACTCATTCTGCATATTGAGAGTTATGTTGAACTTGCAAAAAAATGGAAATATATTTGATACACTTTAGAGCGGTTTGCTAAATATGGGTTAACTGACTATCACAGAAAAGGAATTGAACAAGAAAACACTCCAACTCAAGTTAAGTCCACCTTTTCTTTTTATAAACTTTGGAGCAGTTTCCTAAATAAGGATTTTAAAGACTATCTTAGAAAATGATTTAGACGAGAGAACAGTTCAGCTTAAGTTTACATTTTTGTTGTATGTATGTGGATATTTTAACTGTATATTTCACTCATTGCAGTCCTCAATTTGGTGGTTGTATCGGGTTTCTTACTGTTTAATTTATATGTATGGTTTCCTTTTTTTTTCTCTCCCCCCGTTACCTTCCATTTCATAAGCATTAGATAGTGAGATGTTAAAATGTCATTTTGTGTATTGTTTGTTTTGAAATGCAAATAAACCAGTTTAAAAAAAAAATCATGTAATTTAGTGATTTAAGCAACTGTTGGGGAAATCTGTTTAACCTACAGATTACTTTGAGCTGTCTTCTCCGCCTGTAATCCTTCCTTGTGATATAAAAGCGTACTATTAAGTTACTAGGTACTAGTGTCATTCGTTATTGGGCCTAATTTGGACAGACTTGGATAGTAGAACAAATGGAATCTCTTACATGACCAAGGATGAACCTGTTTTTTTTTTTCATGTATAAAGGATTTTTCACGTGTTTGTGTGTTGTGACAGATACACAAATGCAGGATCTTCATTAAAAGGCTCTTTATTTTAAACACATGCCGGTGTCAGAATGGCAGTGTTTTCATGCTGTGCTATCCTTCTCATTGCCTTACTGCCTACTAACCATTCCACCCGGGACCAAGTGGTTCCATTACACCCGGGACCAAGTGGTGCTGTTCAAGAGCTAATGCCAGGGGAACCCTAGTATCTCTAAACTCGACATTAGCGAAGCCCTAAGGTTCAAAACCTTAGCAGTCTCACTCTTGGAATTCCTAAGTTTCCTAATGTAGGACCCATAGCAAGCTTGTTCACCGGTTTCCTATATTTGGGGGATTCCCTCCCGATACCACGTCTTCATCTTTCTGATCCACCTGGTCTCCTCATGGCTTCCTCTTTCTCTCGCTCTCTGTGGATTTCTCTGATCTGTCCTCATGTTTTCCTCTTGTCCTCCATAGTTCTCTGTAATTCTTTTCCCTAGTGTTGTCTGTTTCACCCCACTCGCATCACTCCCACACCCATTCACAAACACAGTAAACCCACACAGACTGTAGTTCGTACCTCATCCTCTCCGTCACTTACCTTCATGCTCTTCTACATACTCAAGTCTTCACCGCCGCCGCACTCCTATACTATTTTTCCCACTGCCACAGCTCCACCACCACCCGAGCAACCCACGATACAGCCCCCTGTGGAGGGGCGGTTGTGTGTGTGTGTGTTTTATTTCTTAAATAAAGTCCTTAAGTGTTAAAGCATACATGACATTCTTTTGCACACCGGTTTAGTTTAGAATGGAGAACATTTTCATTTTAACTAGATATTCATGACACTTTCTGGGTTACCACTTTGTAGGCTTTGAGCAAAGTCTTGAGGCTGAATGATATGCAGGACTAGAGGGAATGTTCTATGAGCCACAAATATTTACCCTGAAGCATCACTTCTTGATGAGGAAATATGGCCCCAGTTCTTACTGCTTGTAGATAGTCTTTACTGGAGGAAGCGTCATGAGTAACCATTCATAACTCATTCATGGCACCATGTAAACCACGTTACTGAAGGTAGTGTTTTGCAGAGATTGTACTCATCGGGACACCTGTGCCCTCTTTTCCTCCTACCCTTTGGTCACCCTCTTTGGGTCCTCTACCCCCACCATCTTGTGACTCCAAAAACCTCAGGGTAATCTTCAACTCTTCTCTTTCTTCACCCCTCACATCACCCTACCAAAAAGTCCCACTTCGACCCCACCTACTTGGAGGCATTCTTCCTTTTTCTCACCTTCCTCCAGAGCTCCGGTTCTCCCCAGGCGGGGCTACTGCAACAGCCGTTTTCTCAATCTCCCTCTCTCCTCTCTTTGCCCCCCTGCAGCTAATCCAGAATAGGGCTGCAAGACTTATCCTTGGCCTCAAGGCAAGGGACCATATCTCTCCAGCCCTAAAATCTCTACACTGGCTCTGCATCATCCACAAGGCTTTCTGGGGCCTAGGACCACGCAATCTCAAACTTTCCCTCTCTATATGCTCCCCCTGCACAAGACCTACGCTCCTCTAATTTCAACTCTGACTGTCAAATGTTTCTCTAAGCAGAAAGTGGGAGGCAGATCTCTCTCCACGGCTGGTGCCTCCCTTTGGAACTGCCTCCCTGCACCTCTCAGTTTTGAGCCGGATGTCCTTAAATTCCGGAAAAACTGCTCAAAACATTGCTCTTCTCTACCGCTTTCCTTCTTTCCCTTCCTTGCTAATCGCCCCACTGCTGCTGTAACCTGGAGCCTGATCGTCATAAACCTCACAGGCTCTTGAGCCCTTCCTCCCTGTCATTACCAGCCTCCCTCCCCCCAACTGCATTGCCATGCAGGCCCCTGCCTGTGGCTCTGCATACCACCCTTGAGAGCTGCTTGTACCAGCACTTAGCCTGAGGTGCTCCTCCTGGCTCCCTTCAGCACTTCCCTCTTGTGCCCTCCTCCAGCATTTGTCCACTACTCTGCTCCCCCTTTAGATCTCCCTCCCCTGCAGTTCTCATCAATGCACTTACACGGTGGAATACCACAAGGCCTACTAGGGCCACAACTGTATATATATTGTTTTTGTTTTCTTGCCACAGTTATCTCCCCTGTTCCCTTCCCAATTAGCCTTGTGGCACTTTGAAACACAATCCTGCTGTATAAAGCGTCTTACAAATGATCAATAAATACATAAATATTACTGGACCTCAGTAAATCCCTACCTATTATGCCTTTTGATATTGCATGATGTGTTAAAGGTTTTTTTTCAAAGTAATGTATTGGTTTACGTCTACTGTGGTAAAATGCGTAACTCCATGGTCCAATTATGTCAAGAGTAGTATACAGATATTTTCAATCGCCTTGGCTAAAGTATTTTGTGCTATGGATTTTTGATTCCAGGGGTGGGGGGGGACATATTCACAGGACTATCTTCAGACATGGTTTTCAATGTGTATTATTCGAACAGCCCTCAAAATGTGCACTTGCCACTAGCAAGTTCTAATTGTTTCTTGGCAAGTAGGAAATGGTGTGCTATGTGCATGTGGAGAGGGCGAGTTTGAGGAATTCGATCATCCACATGGGGAGTGTACGCTAACCTAGGCATTAGTTTATAATGAAAATAAATGTTGGGAGATCAACCTCTGAAAATGTGTGGGGCTAATCTGCACACATTCTCCTCTGCTCACCACACAACAAATACATAGTATGTGTACTCTGGGGGGGACACAGAATACAGGCGCGGGCCTCCCTGTCACATTTACCTGGAATGTAACAGCAACGGGTACATCAAAGTATCTCAGGAAGAGGGAAGGCAACACCTTCCTCCGGCCATAGCCAGCCTAATTAAAATGTGAGTGACTTCATGGATCCGCCCTCTCTATTGTCAAAGTTCTGCTGGTTTGCAGCGCATACTGATGCGAGTTAATTGAAACTGGCCTGATCGCAGAACTGACAAAAGGAGAAAGGAAACCCCAACACCTCTTTGATATGCAATGTGTCAACTTGAAGCTAGCTCCCACCCCTCTGTATGAAGGGCAGTGAATGTCATGTCTGGGACATCTGTTTCCAGTAGGCAACCCCTGCAGGGAACCCCCTTTCAGAGGGAAGAAGTATGTGATTTGATGGAGACAGTCTGTTCTTGCCACAAACTTCAAGGGAGACCTTTGATCGGGAGTCACAGAGCTTAATTAACCAGAGAGACACTTTGATCCACAACAGACAGGAAGATGGGTGGGAGTTGGTAGTACATTTTGTCACCCCTTACCTTTCCTGTTGAAAAGCACTCTGGTTATGACATCACGCATTATAGAACATTGTTGGTGGGAACCCAGGAATGGTTCATTAAAGTAGGCTTAGCCTGCACTAATCACTGGGGCCCATTTGGCTTTAAAAGAGGGCTGAGCCCCTCTTTTGGCAGAGCATCCGACAACTTTGAAAGAAGGACTCATTTGAACCCTGGCTGAGGGTATGGTCTGCCTTACAGCATCCACCAGTAAAGGAAGGCCAGGATTTCCAAGAGGGAAGCAAGATCCCTCCCCTATACTTCTCCCAGGGAACAGCGGGAGATACCAGCAGCTTCACAACTGGTACCTGTCTTTCACAAATCCCACTCCAGGTCCTTCAAGTATGCAAGTGCGCACCGCACACCTATCCAACTTGACACCCCCCAACTCTCTTCCCCCCCCCCCCCTCTCATCTGCAACCTGTCGAACCTCCCCCACGGCAAATCCGAAATCACCCACTCCAGAGGCATGCCCACCACCACCTATCTCGGGGAAGATCGCTTTTCTCCAAATTCAGACCATTCAACTACGCTTTACCCCAGCCTACACCATTCCTGCCACACTTTCAGCCCTTTGCTAGCTACCATAACCCAACACCAGATAACGACCACCTCACCCATGTGCACCACCCCTCCAACCATCCTTATCCCAACACGCCCACGTACCACATACAAACTCCCATCCTCTCTTCCAGATTGACAAACTCTTCCTCCATGCTCACCTCCCTGCCTCATACTACAGCCACCAAAAACACATGCTTTAGGAATTGCACAGCAACCACTCTAAATATCCCTCCCAAACTTACAGCTGCTGCTAATCACACTAAGTAGAAAACCATGCTCACAAAAAGACCCACACCAGCAATCGGCATGCCAGCCAGATACTCCCACTAAAAGGTGCACTCATTAACACAAGATTTATCCACTGGACATTAACGACTTTGTATCCTCACAGGACCTAGACTTCCTAGCAACCACAGAAACGTGGCTGCACTCAGCATCTGCTCCAACACTGTTGCTCTGCCCTCTGGTTATACCATTTACCGGGCTGACAGACGGAATGCAAAGGGAGGGGGGAGTAGCACTCTTTGCAAAAGATTCACTATTCATTGGAGTCACCAACTGTGTGATGCCGGTTAACTGCGAAATACTATCCACCAAACTGACCATATCAGACTGACACTATCTCTGTCCACATCATCTACCGACCACCCCCTGTCGCCCCTGACCCGGCCAAGATATTTGAAGAGGACCTCTTGCACACCCTGGGGGCCTCTATCAAACCATCGTGCAAAATGATACTCCAACCTTGGGTAAACTGGCATGGACGACAATGCAGCTACCTTGCTCTCCAGCTCCCTCAATTCTCTTGGCCTAACGCAATGTATTAACACCCCAACTCACAACAAAGGCTGCATCCTAGACTGGTTTGTTTACATCAATTGCCAGGTCAGCATTCACTCCATCTACCCATGCCCTTGGTCTGACCACAACATTGTGCAATTTGCTATCTCCCCACTTGTGCACACCCCCCAAGCTCCATCCTGATGCTGCCTACTCTTGCACAAAGCTCCAAATCCTTCACCAAGGAACTCCTTGCCCCGATGCTCACTTCACTCCTACCAATACTCTTTCCCCAAAGACTCCAGCTAACTAGTACACCTATACACCAAAACCCTATTGGATGCATTAACACCATAGCTCCCCTCAAGCCATGCAAAACTAAACCATCAGCACAAATCAACTCTTGGTTACCCCTGAACTCAAGCTCTCCGCTCCAACAATCGATCGGCAAAAGCCAACTGGAAAAAAATCATCCTCTGAGGAAAAGAAATCACTGTTCCAAACAGTACACTAAAGTGATCTGTCAGGCTAATTCCTCCATCTACAACACCCGCATCACCAACGCCAAATCCAACACCTGGGAAATCTTCACTATCCTTGGGGAACCTGGAACCCCGACCTCCTCGCCAATCACCATATCAAAAGGTGCTCCACATTCAGAATGCTAAGCTTGGGAAAAATTAGCACCCTGCACAGCAAGATTGACACCAAAGAATCCATCCATCTCTCACGTGCCAACATCCACCATTCAACTATCCCCCCGACACTTCGCACTACTCTTTGATTCCACTTTACCAATGGCTCAGTAGAGGAAGTAAAAACTATCCTCAATGGCCTCAAACCCTCTCGCTGTAAGGGACATTTGCCCAGCCACTCTGATCAAAGAATGTGCAGATGCCCTTGATCCTGTAATCATAGCCTTCATCAATGCCTCATTTAATATGGGCTGTGCCACCTCCAACCTCAAGGAAGCCTGGGTTCTCCCATTTAATTATGAACACCATCATTGGACCCAGCCATCCCCACCAACTATTGCCCCATCACCATGGTTCCCTTCCTGTCAAAGATCCTGGACAGAGCAGCCTACCTGCAAATCCAACGCCAGTTAGAAGCCAACAAGATGCTAGGCATACGCCAATCGGGCTCCCACCCCGGTCACGGAACTGAGTCAGCCCTACTCGACCTTAAAATCCAGATTGATGAAATCCGGGATGAAGGTAAGCCTGCACTGCTACTCCTGCTTGACCTATTGGCAACATTTGACCTGGTAGATCATAAAATCCTAGGTCAACACCTCGCCACCTCAGCCTACTTCTTCCCAGAAGCACACCTTCGTAGGAGATGGATCCATCTGAGTCTTTGCAGAAAACGCCAGTGCCACCCCGCCCAACTCCCATCACCTGTGGTGTTCCACAAGGCTCCTGTGTCCCCTACCTTGATGCCTCCCTGTCCCTATCAGGACAAGTCCATGCCATATCATCAGCCGCCATATACTCCACCAAACTGATCAATGCATCCAGATGGTTTCTCTCCCCAAGCAGCTGTCTCACCATAGCCCAAGCCACTATAGGATCCAAGCTTGACTACTGCAATGCCCTCTTTGCAGGCACCACTGATCAAAACATACAAAAAATGCAAGTCATTCAGAACAATGTTCTTTCGGGAAGCCCTGAACATCCCGAAGAAAGACCAGATCACGGCAACAAGAAAAAAAGCACACTGGCTGCCTATGCATGAACGGATCACCTTTAAAACACCATCGCCCACAGATGTCTGTCCAGGGTTGCCCTGTCTCAAAAAATGGAACGGAAACAACTCATCCATACCCACAAGAGAAGCATACACCAACCGCATCACTCAGCCTAAGTTCAAACGGGCCAAAGCAGGTGGATCTAGCTACCCGACCATAGCTGCCAAGAACTGGAACCCCTTCCCCGAACCCCCACCACCCCCCGACCTTGAGGGCTGAACGTTCTTTCGGAAGGCGCTAAAAACGTTGCTATTCGCTTGACAATTTCAGCAAAATCCTCATGACTGTCCCTTTTACTTACTCTCAGTAAGGCCCAGGTAACGGCTCACCCTGCCTCCCTCCTGCACTGTCTCCGGGCCTCCCATTGCACTGGGTTCTGTATCTGTACCCATACAGTCCCCCCACTCTTCTACACTTATCAGATATACCCTGTCTGACTAATTTTGCACTTGCTACTTGTTGGCTGCACTACCAGCCTTTCATTGTCTGTATTTATTTAACTTATTATTTTCTCTCCTCTGTTCTGCACTTTCCACTTCTCCCCCTTCCATGCACTTTCCCCCTTTTTCCGTTCTTAATGTCACTGGTCCTAGTAAGATCGTTGTTTTTATTTTTTGTTCTCCCTTGTTCCCCTCCCTTTGCTTGGTCGCGCTCTGAAACACTTGCGTACGAGCGCGATATAAATAAAATATCATATCATACAACTAATGCATACTGTTCTTTGTCTATGTAACTTGCAGTGTAAAAGCACCTTGCTGCCTCGGGGCTTAGTTCACTATATACATGTAAAAAATAAATAAAAATAAACTAGTTTAATTGTGTTGCACCCCTGTCTCTGAAAAACTGGTGATGGCGGCTGACAGTCAGTAGGTTCCTTCGTACTGTTCAATATAACGAGTGGCGCATGAGATGCTCAGCGCGCAACTAAACGTAAACCCACATCTCTTTTGCCTTCAGGTGCTGGTGCTGTGCCAAATGCTGTGCAGAACGGACCCTCCGCCGAGGAGCTGGAGCAGCAGAGAAGGTAAAGTTCCCTCATAGAGCCCTCAGGTTATGCCGATCTCCTTCCCTGCTTTGGCCTATATTTTGTTTGCCTCTTTTGCTCTTCTCCATCATTCATGTCCCTGTGTCTCATTGCTTTCTCTTGTTTGCATCTACTCGCCCATTTCCTTCCAGCTCTGTCCATCCAGCAGCCACTGCTTGCTTCTGAATAAATGCTCTTCTCCTTAATCCCGTTTTAAATATAGTTTATTTTATTTTTTACCGGTTTTCCTCCCTAATTTGACTCCATGACCCTTGTATTTGCAGGTTTTCTTCTGTCAGACAGTTACGGTTCCTGGACTTGTGTCCCCCTTCACCACAATCTCTAGGTTGTACGTTGCACATTGGATATTTCACGAGGGCTATAGATGGTTAGGTGGGCACTTCTTGGTGCTGCCCCTGTGGATGACTGATGCCCCCTTTGGTACAGTTTCCTGACTTCCATGCACCCATGACATATGATAGGTTATTTATAACGCACTTAATACCCAGAGGTTTCTAAGCGCCGACCCGTCCCGAGACATGCAGGCAAAAGCAGTGGTCTATGCTTCCCCATGAGCCCTTTTCTAGGACGGCCGTGACTGTCTTTTTGTTTCAGTGCAGCTGTGGATTATGCTGTTAAGAATGGGCTCCTCTTGAAAGAAAGATTTGATCCCCCTATTACCCGAGGTGAAGATGTTCGTTTTTCTCCTCCACTTAGCTATTATGAAAATGTCAAAGACGCCCTGATCTTTGGAGGAAACTGTATTGCACCTACATTCATGTCCCTCTTTCCAGCTTCTATTCACTAGAAAGTGTTTCATGTGTGTAAGCAACCTGCCTCATTCGTTTCACCTTTAGAATCTCCATCACTACTCTGGGCAAATGTTCACTTCATGCAAACCCTGAGGACACTGCCATTTGCCTGAGGTATCTGCTTGCAAACATTGAAGTTAAAAGGTGTATATATATCTATATAGATCTCTAAAGAGCTGTAATGCAAAGATATCCCCACCTACCTGACCGCTTCTTTTGAAAGCCTGGCTTGTAAATGCCCTCTAGTCCCCTATATGACATCCCAGACAGTCCTCTACAGACCTGCTAGTGTTGCAGCAAAATGGGAAGACTGTCACCATCTTCAACCATCAATATTATGTGAAACGTTCGTATACTGCGCACTGTTGCCACGTGCGTGGTCTCTTGGCGCTCTGGCAGATCTACAATGCAAGGGGAGTGGCGGGGTTCATTAATAGAATTGAGCGGGAGAAGAGCCAGAGAGCTGTGATGTGCTGTTGGCAGCTTCAGTTCGGAGAAACTGGTCACTGAGCGTTGGTGCATTTTCGATCGGTAGCCATCACGTGGTGTTAAGGTGATATTGTGTATGGTTTGGGTTCATGGTGGGTGTTGTGAAGTGGGTGCGGTAGAGGTATGGTTGTGTTTAGTTCAGAGGTTGAGGGCGAGTATGCAGAATGGTTCTTGATATTTTTTGTGTGGTTAGTAGCAATACATTTCTCGAACCCCAACAATCCATCTACGTGTGGTGTATTTCATACCCCCGCCAGTCCATCTAAGTGCGATGCTCACCCTTAACATGGGTGAGCTAACCGTTTGGTTCCACTAACTCGGAATCCACCCTGATCACTTGCCTGTACTTTGTTAAAAGCCTGAACCTCGCATGCCGGCCCACGCTGCCACTTTCCAGTCAGGTCCATGAAGCACGCCGCCACCCTGAACCTCAGGGAAGCGTACTCCTCTTCGCTGGGAGAGGGGCAACAGCCAGAGACGATCTTGCATATGTATGAACAGATCATCACAAACGTTCTCGACTCCTTGCCCCTATATTTGACATTGAGTGATTATAAACGCCCTACTCGAGCCAAACGGAAATTCGGATGCAAACTCCACGAAACCTGAGCCTCAAAGAGGATATCCGACTCCGTTTCCAGAAAAAAACAATCCTACCTCCGTAACTGTATCCCTCAAGCCTGCAACAAATCCTCAGTTCAACGTATGGAGAGTTTTAACAACACCTACCTGATCCTAGCGATAAGGTACTCCCTAAAGATAGGCAAGTACTCTCAAAAAAGAAAAATGGCGAGTAAAAATACTCCCAACCAAATACAGGTACCAGACACAGAAGCCTGTGCCCCTGCTTTCCCTCGCACAGCTATATGGATATGGTGCGACCTCTAGTACAGGCAGTGCCACACAAAGACCCATTACTGACTGATCTGCAAATTAAAAATGTATCCTTTTAATATGCCTGAATTAACTAGGTGCACCGAAATATTCATTACAAAACGGTTTGTTTTAGTGAAGGATGTTTTTACCTGCTTTTAAAACACTCCCATTGCTAATAGGACTTAATTTTTTTCTTTTAAAGAGAGTGAAAAGGTAATTAAAAAATGATTGAACTCCCAGCTTTAAAAAACAGGGAGTAAAATACTCCCAACGCCAAAACCTCATCTGGCGCACAGCGTTCTACTCAATATTGCTTTATCACTCTAACATCCTTGCAACTCTGTTTCGCTGGGGTTCTTTTTTCCTAAGGCTAGACCGAAAAATCCCATCTCATCCCAGATCTGACCTACCGCCCAGCAAGCCTACACCCCTTTCAGGCCTAGATCCCTTGAAGATCACATTAAGATTGTGGCGAAAAGGAATCCCTTTCCAGAGCAAAGCCTGGCTGCCACATTGAAGGAGACTATTGCCACTTTGGCTCCGACACTAACGGCATTTGTTTGAAGCACTTTCCCTGTGTGCAAGTGCTATATAAATAAACAATAAATACATTTCTGCAGTCTAGGATCTGTTTTAGATCCACATGCTAAGCCTAAATCGCCATCTAGTGGTTAGTTGTAGCATTACACCTTATTTTGAGTTTTAGATGGGGCATCACTGGGACTGCTGTAATCGGAACCGTGCATCTGGTGCTGCTACCCACAATGCTCCTACTCTCTCACCCTCCTCAGATATTTGTTTTTCTCCACAATGTTTTCCCATCATGGAGAATAGTGTATAGAAACGCAGCACCGAAGACCCGGGACAAACTCAGAAAGTCACGCCAGCAGCAGGTAGAGCGGTTGTATAGGAATGAGTCATTATTTTGGTAATTTCAATTCTGCCTTGTTTTTCTGGATCCAACTCGGTGGGCACGATGGCATTTAAGTTGTCCATCTTGCAATAATCCGTTCCCTTGGATATACCGGCACAGAGCATGCAATCGGTCTCTCCCGGGGTCACAGGGAGAGCAAGTGTCGGCTTGCATAAACTTTAAGCCAAAGAACCTAAAAACAAAAACGGAGCAGTGCTGGCTGGGTGCCCTACGTTATGAAGACTTGTAATTCGGGATGTCCCGATGTGGTTGGAACTCTATGCCAGCATCAGAAAGTTGAAGGCAGAGATTGTGTGCCCTCTAGCACTACACCGGAAGTGAGAATTGTGACTCCAAAAGTAGTGCTGGCATTGAAGGACATCAGCCCAGCTGTTACAGCTGTTCACGGTGCTCCCAAGAAGTAACATCATGCACTCAGAAACCCCCTGGAAAGTGCGGGGGAGAAAAAACATGGCATGGAAACCAAGACAATTAAACTGGGAAAACAAAGGAGGCATGGGCACAGAAGGCCGACACTAATAACGCTACAAGTGGGCAAACTTTGTGTCTGAAACATTGACCACAATAAAATGTGGAATATTTAAAGACCCTATGATGCCAAAAAGCTGCATATGGTGCCATATGGGGAACACCCAAAGGAGAGAGACTGTGCCAGTCGCAAACTGAGAAGCACCACCAAATGCATGGAGGCCAAAGCAATGTTCAGCTCTAAAAGAGCTGCGGGCATCATCAGTCCAGCTGAAGGCCACCCTGCCTGTGCTACACGTACATCAGCTCCTACATTCATTCAATTCCAGGCACTCGAAGGCCTGTGAAGTCTTCCCATGAGGATATTGCCAAACATGACTTCCCTAAAGGGAAGAACGGATGCAAGATCAGGGAGAGTGGGGTTGTCTACTACAGCACGCATTTCCACCATTGCCCTCTTCGCCAAGTGACCGTCTAGCAAGATGCCATGCTGTAATGCAGACACCAACTGAGGGTCTCAGGCTCAAAAGGGTTTCTTGAGGGGAAGACAAATGGCTAGTAAGAAAATACCAACAACTTTTCCAGTTCTGAATCACATCACAAGTGAGGCATTTTAATGCATGCGTAGAACCTTAATACCGTACATCAACAGAGGACCCCATTCTAATACAAGGTCCCCCTAGTTCCCACGCCTTTTCATTACCAGCGCTAGAAAGAAATGCAGCTCTCCCGCATCTACTTCAAAGCACCAATGGATGAGGACAGCAAGTGCAAATATGCTTCGGACAGGAAAACTGCTACTATAGCAGCATGCAACTTGCGCATCGCCAATTCGAATGACCTGCTTGTGCAGTGTAATGGGGAGAAAAGGGGAGGAGTTCGAACTCCTCTTAAAGCAAAATGCCGGGAGAAGCACAATCGCAGGCCCAAGCAATTCTTCAAGAAGGGGACATTGTGTCAAATACTAGAGCTATAGCCCTGGTGGGCCAGAGATGGCAGCCAGATTGACCACGAATGCATTGGGTACCGGAAGTTAAGGGTAGCAGATTGTAAACTCGAATCTCCAGCCATGGTCATTAATATGCTGCATGGTGGATGAAAACTGGTGCATGAAATGCTGGAGCGAGCCAAAAGAGAAGGAAACGGCATACCACTGGGAGCTATTCCGATTAAATCCTATGTTGGAACCTATGAGGCCTGGCACAAACCCAGAGAAGATATAGCTCATGCATGTGGTTATCCACACCTTTTCATAGGGATGTATACTAATTGACCTTGTCACAATTGATTGCGGGAGAATTGACCTTTTCACAATTGATCGTGAAATGAAGGTCAGTTAGGACATGAATACGGTGGGGGAACCCCCGGCAACCTCCCACTCAGTCCAAAAGCCCCCGCAACCACCTACCCAATCCCATTATATTTATTACCCCAAACCCACCATATATACATATATATATATATATTAAATGTAAAGGTCAATTGTGCATAAGGTTAATTAGGACCCCTATTAGGTGAATTAGGACAAAAAGGTCAATTGTAAAAGGTCAATTTGGGTAATGCCTTTCATAGTCCAGCTGCTTCTGCCAGCAATACGCCATTGTATCAGCTGGCCAACTATGGAGGGCACCTAGATTCAGCCAGATAGAGGCCAAGGAAGACTAGGCCCCTTAAATGCTGCATCAGCTGCAATACCGTGATTCTCAACATCAAGGTTACCTCACACAGTATGCGGGTAGGGGGAAGAATAACCAATCATGCCCACGTGGGGGGAAATTGCCAAAGACAAGAGGGTACTACAAACTGTACATAAGGGCTACTGCATAGAATTCCTTTGCAAACTGACAAACAGCCTGCCAAAAAAGGATCAGGCAAAAGAAAACCTCTCCCTATATTGCTAGTCGAAGGGAGGCGCTTCTAGCAAAGGGAGCGATAGAAAAGGTACCGCACAAGGCAAGAACCACGGTGTGTATATGTTCAATATACTACCTTATTCCAAAGAAAGATGTATTGTTTTGGCCAATGCACTCTCAGACCTGTGAATAGGTATGTGGAAAAATGCCAACTTTACCTGTAGTCATTCCTCTTCTACACAATGACATGCCCACCCTGGATATGGAGCATGCATATGTTCATATTTGAATACACAGAGGACATCTCCAGTATCTGTTTCCTGGTGGGTGCAGGGATGTCATTTAGGGGTCGCACTTGCGACCCCTTATGTCTCCCTTGCTACCCCTGTGGACTCCCTTGTTTTTTTTTTTTTTTTTAAACACTTTTTTTTGTTGTGTCAATTTTAACAAATTGAAGCTCCTGGGCTGTGGCGCCATGTGGTTTTGTTTCTAGAGTGGCTGGCTTTCTTACTCGGGCTTCTTAAAAAAAACAGGGTTCCACAAGTGAAACACTTTGAGCAGTGTCCCTAAATGAGAGAGAATAGGAAGAACAAATAATTAGTCTTTCTGGAATTCTATACGATAATTGCTTGACTCATTAAAGGTTTATTTCAGGTACACTTCAGGGGTTTGTCACTATTTAGTCCGTCCGTAAACGCATCAAATTCACAGCGCAGCCAAAATACTCCAAAAAGCATTTAGAGTAGAATAAACATACATTTTTGTACTATGTATTTTGCTTTTCGCAAGTTGCAGTGATGGCCTGTTTTTTTCTGCTGATACATATGGTGATCCATTCCTGTATGAAATGTTTATCACGTTGCAGTGATATTGTAACCATATTTTTCATAATCTACTTGGGAACAATGCTATGTGATGCCACTTCCTGTATTGTCAAGGGGTAAAAGGTTGTGTTTAACTGCTTTCCATGATGTCACTTTCAGGGTGGGGTCAATGACATCACTTCCTGTGATGTCATCGGAGGTCAATGGTCATGTGATGTCGCTTCCGCTACTCCTGGCATTTTGGTGAAATGGCATCCCTGGTTGGGTGCAGATTATTCTCCATGTTTCCCTTCGGGATAACATGTGTTCACAACAGCACATCTGCGTGGACGAGCAGTACATGAGTGTTTAGATCTGGGTGATTGGCTGGTGACAGGGAGCTCAGACAATCAGTGAAAGCAGCACACAGAAGGGGCAGACCCATCCCTTCATTATGTCACTGTCTGTGTTGAGAAATCAAGACTAATACCCGGGCAAAAGTAGACATTCCTGGGAGTGATTTCTAGAGCCAGAGAAGGCAATGGCCTTTCCTTTGCCGGAGAGGATACACGCTTTTGCAGTGGCATGTTGCCCTTTCTCAGACGTCCGCCTCACATGATGAAGAATGCAGTGAAGCGGTTAGTAATCGCATGCACTTGCTTCCACATGCATTCTTACACAGGAGAACCATGCACGAGTGGTTGAATGCCTATTGGTCAAAGTCAATGTCTTTCAGTTGGTGATACGGTGAAGGGCTCAGAACCTCAAGAAGTACCTTTTACAGTCCACAAGTGACACTGCACTGACAACAGATGCCATCGGTCACATGGGGAGGGGGCACATCTAGTGTAAAAGAGTGAAGGAGCCTGGACAAGCAACCAGCCTCCATTGCACAGCAATGTAGGCAATTCTTTTTAGGCGTCTACGTTTTCAAAATCAAATGGGAGAGGGAGAGGGGTTGAGCTAGTTAAGACAACTACACAGCTGCGATGTTTTATATCAACAAGCAAGATTGTATGCACTCCCACATGATGTTGCACATTGCTCGACCATTGAGGTACTGTTCCTGCAAAGAGGGACCACGCATGCAGCACAACCTGTACCAGGGAGTGACGGTCACTCGGCAGATCTGTTGTCAAAGCCAGAAGAAGCACACCGGGGTAGGGAGTGGGGAGGGGATGGGATCCAAAAAAAAAGAGCTTAACACAACTTTTGCCATATGGGGCCATCCAGACAGACCTCGTATCCACAAGGAAGAGCGCAGAATGCCTGCTCTTTGCCTCCAGGTGCCCCAGCAAGGGTCACTGGGGGCCCTGCACTATGGGTCAGCTCACCAGGGATATTTGCCTGCCCTTTTTAACCAGCACCGCAGGTACAGGTGCACCAAGTTATGCAGAAGATGAACAGAAAAATCGCATGACTCTAACCCTCATGGCTCCAACATGGGCAAGGGCCGTTTGGCATCCACATCTACTGAACATGATGAGAGCAACACCAATCAAACAGCACCCACAAATGCCGTTACGGATATAAAGGCAGCAGATGATGATGATGATGCACTACAATCCACAATTGTCAATCTAGCAGCCTGGCTCCCGAGGGCATAGACGGTGGGCGTTTAGGGTTGCCCGCGAAGTGCATGGACGTGATAAAGGAGCCATGAAAACCAAAAACCAGCTCCTGCCTTTTTCAGTATATGGAAAAACTGCGTTATACGGTGTACACAATGACAAATCAGTCTGCTACACCAGAATTGGTATACAGCTCCTTGAAGGCACGGCTTGCAGTACTATCTGCTCACACCACCTCTAGACACAAGACGCCATGGGTGAAGGTACTGGTAGTTAAAGCATTAATAGAAGGGGAATGCTTGTCTTGTGCCCACCAATGTGTAGGCAGGCACCCTCCTGCGACCTAAATAAAGTACTGAATAGATTATCGCCCTGCGGACCAGTTAAAATATGCCCCATTCAGCATTTAATTCACATGGTGACTTCTTGCACAACATAAAGACTAGGTACTTTTCAGGACACATCAGTGGTTCTCACCAAAGTTCCATTGTCACCTTAACCAAACAATAGAAGTACAATTTTTCGAACTGTACGAGCCACCTGCATGTGGGGGCAGTGATGGTTTGTATATATAGGAAAAAAGGAAACCCTTGTGTCTAGACAATTATTTGGGTTACCCAGGGATGGCATCAGGGCCATTCAATCATTTTAGTTGAAAGGGCGGGAATGAGACTGCAGGGTGGGGAGGCAACCACAGCTGCCCCATGTTGGCAGTCTACTTTCTTATATTACAAGCTGCATTTGCTTGAGTCCTTCAGGACGCCACTTCACTCGGACCTCTACGGTCCCATTACACTCCAGTTTCTCTACATTAGACCCTTGCTTATGAACAAGGTAGCTTTTCAGTGGACATTTAGTATCTCTGCTAGCTGGCCATCTCATGGTAATCTCTGACTATTAACCCCCTGGCTGTGTTTTCTTTTTTTGTCTCAATTATGTATGCACCCCACCCGTGCCACAGGCTGTTCTCTGCTCCCCACCAACCATCATGTTAAAAGTGGGCCTCCCACAAGCCGAGCTGCATCTTCAGCCAGCCCTGATGTTGCCTCTTTGTAATGCCAAAAGCAGCAGTCCGCAAAGCTGGCATTGCCAGATGGATTGTGCCATGCATTCACATGCTATGCTCTTGCAAACAGTTGCCAACTTCACCCAGACAACACTCAAAATGTGTGATGAAGACCTTCACCTTCATAACCAATGCATCTACTCCATAAGTAGGGCAGCAACGTCGAGTTCTGTGCACACATTGACCGAGCATTATTTTATCAAGACACTAACAGGAGCCGGTTCTCAAGTGGGGCAGTCTGTTACTGAATTAGTTTTCCTATATGCCTATCCTACGAGAGGCAGTGTACTCCTTGGTCTATGCACAGAATGCGAATCTAAAACGGATCCAGGATTAAGAAGTAAATGTTACTTATGAGTAATAGTATTTCTGCAGACTGATTTTGGTCACATATACTGGGGTGAACCAGAAGGAGCAGTAGGACAAGTTAATGTTCAGTGTGCTTTATTTAAAAGAAAAGAAAGGAAAACTCCTATCTTGCTCTGTCGCTATGCGGGAAGTTCCCTACCTAGGAATACTAAAGCTAAGGGTGCATGTCCAGTCCAACATAAGAGTCTCTTGTCTGAATCCTAAATGACTAACTGGCCCTAGCACTTTAGAAAAAATAGCTAACTAAAAGGAAAAAGGGAGGCTTGCACAACAGCCTCATTATGAGCTTCTGCCTGACCCAACTTGTAATTGTTTGGCTCCCAGTCCCAAAGTCTCTTGGAAGCGCAATTGTATATTCGCCACAATCTTTGTATCAAATTCTTTGTATAAAATGATACCTTCTGTATGGATTTCTCTCTCCCCTTGATTGATTAAAGAAAAAAGTCTCAGATTTTTAAATGTTCCAATCCCTCCAGGATTACTCAAAGACACTTCTATCTTTCTCATCTTCGTGGCGTTGGGACTTCCCAAAGTCATGTGGCTCTGTGGCAAATATTATTTTCTGAGCACCCAATTTCTCTTAAAGCATCTACCCACTTGCATAACACCGCTTCTCGTGGTTTCTTGTGCTTTGGTAGCTGTGCTGCAGAGAATGTACCTTTCTTTCGCTCTCTGTGTAGGCCTTGTATCTGTCCTCCTTAGATGCACTCGTTGGCTGTTCCAGCCTTGATGCACAATGTTTGTATCAATCAAGTTTGCTTTGCTTCAATGGGGCAGTGTGTCTGTTAGCTTTTCTTAAGCTTGTGTGTTTCGTGGCTATTCCAGTCTTGAATTACATTGGTCCCCTCTTCTGTCCCTGACCGTAGTTGTCTTGGCTTGGTTTTATGTTCTCTGTGTGCTCTGAGGCCCATAGGCATTTAGTGTTCTATAACTATTAAATAATAGTTGGTCGTATTTCTTTCACTCCGGTTTAATGGGGCCATTTGCCTGCTCTACTATTTCGAGTTCTCGTATCTTAGGCAGCTATTCCAGTATTTGTGGAAATCAGCAGTTTTATGCCTTGCTCGCGTGTACAAGTTGGCACCATCTGCTTCCCCGTCGTCGGTACCTCTCTCGATGGGAAAGGCAGTTTCGAAGTGGATCTCGATGCCTCTGGCTCCATTCCGCTCTCAAGTCTAGCCGTCGTTGGCTGGGCACCAGGCCCACCACTTCCCCCCTCAGTGGTCATGCAACCTGAGAAGACTGTTCTCTTCTCAGCATCTTTCTCCTTGACCGGAGCCTTCTGCTCGATCAAGGTACCGGCTGCCCAGCTAGCGGGGGGGGGGGGGTCTCGCTTCCCTTGCACCACAGCTGTCTCTGCAGCTCGACATGGCGCTCCCACTCCAGGATGTCAATGCTACAGATGCTCGCTTTGCGGTAGCACTTGCTCTCTACTCCGAGGGAGTCTCTCCCCTTGTACACATCATTGCAACACCAGGGATTGCATCAGTCTTCCTTGTACATGGCTTCTAGGAACCATTCATCATTGCCTTCAGCCAGTGGAGACATCTTTTGTCAAATATACTCAGTCTTTCCAACATCCATATAGACAGAAACAGTGTTTTGGACAGGGAGTTCATTGGTGGAATGGGAGTCCTTGTCCCCAAGAGGGGAGTCACTTGCAGTGAGGTCCCACTTGCCCAAACCCCTGGGGAGGGTCTCTCTTAGCGGGCTCACTGCCCTAGCCTCAAAGACAGGGGCTCCCCTCTTGGGAGAAGAGCAAAATTGTCCAGATTTGACAGCACCCACCCCAGCCTCCCTTTCTATATAGCACACAAGAAGCGGAAAATTGTACACATAAGCTACTGAAAACCAAGTGTTTACACTCCGGGCCAGCCACTAGATGGTAGCCTGTGCACAGTATGCGACTCTAAAATAAATCTGTCTACAGAAATACTATTACTGGTAAGTTTCCTTAACAGCTCCCTTGCCTATTGTCAAATTTTATAAAGTCTCGGGAAAGTCACCACCTCACCTCTGGTGAAAAAAAAAAAAAAAAAGCCAGCTGCCTGGTCCAATGTGCTTGCAAACTTCCATCCCCTCATTAGCAACCCCTTAATTGGGAACATAGTGGAGATGGTAGCTATGCCTGGATTAGTGTATCCTAGATTTTCCTATGTCAATCTGGCTTGTGCCGAGGCACTCCATGAATCCCACGACGGCAAGCAAAAGGTTTACATTTTTGTTGTACAAAGTATGTACATAATGAAATTGGAATTGCCAGTCTAGGTGTAGTCCCGGCAACATTTCCCTTTTGAACCATGAATGGGGGCCCACCTGCATACCCCAGACTTCCAATTCCACCACGATTTTCTCTGAGAATAGTTTATTTTCTTTCTTTCTCTGGAAGTACTACACCTTGCTCTGTGTTGAAACTTTGCCATTAGCTGCAGCTTTCCTGTAATAAGAATTGTAGAAGATATGTTGCTGCGATCCACAATGCTCCTACCATCTACCACTCATAACATTTCCTCTTATTTGATCGTGCCACAAGACTGGCTGGCAATCCCCTCTGCATGAATGTTTTAAACAAAATGTGTGTTGCCTGGGGCCCAAGCATCTCCCCAGTGCCCCCCAATCCCCTCCTTATTTGTTAGTTTATTTATTTGTAATGCACGCCAGACACAGGGGTATCGGGGCGCAGGGGATACAAGAAAATGTTCAGCTTATGTTACACATAGCTATACAGATACAAGAAGAACTTTCAGCATATACAGAAATAACAATTGGGGTGTACAGTCATACAAAATACAGTTAGTGATAGGTACATAAATACTGATGGAGAACGCTATCCAGAGGAAACGAGTGTTCAGGATGTGATCATAAAGCTATATACAGTGCAGGTAAAGTGAGGGAAAATTACAATAGAGATCATTATCTTTGAGCCAATTGATTAGATTCAGCGTAACGTTCAAGTAGGTTTGGTCATCTCTCAAGGGTGGAGGTAGGGAGTTCCAGAGCTGATCTGCTTTGACTGGGAAACTGCTTCCCCCGATTGTGGAAAGTTTGAATCTTGGGACAGTCAGGCAGTTTGTGTCAGCTGTTGTAGTGGGCCTACTAGATGTTTTTCACTTGACTCTCTGTGAGGTACCGGGGCGCGGCATTGTTCAGACATTTGTAGATGAGTGAGGCAGTTTTCAGTCAGATTTTGTCATAGGTTGAGAACCAGTTATTTTGCCTCCGTGCGTCTGAAATATGTTCTTTCCTGTCTATGCCCATGGCAGCTCTGAGGGCATTATTCTAGAGCATCTGTATTCTCCTGACGATGTATTCATTTGCACCAATGTATAAGGCGTTGCAGTAGTCTAGTTTGGACAGGATTAGGGCTCTGGCCACGATAGTGCAACTATTATTGGATAAGAATGGTTTACCTGCTCGGATTAATTTGCATGTGTATGCAGTGGCAGAGGCCATGGAATTTACTTGTTTAGTAAAAGTGAGGGTGGAATCAAGGTAAAGGCCTAGGGTTTTTACCTCTTTGGCGACTTTGGAGTTACCATCAATGTCAAAGGAGGTGTATCTAGGGGCCAAGCTTGCTAAGGTTGGAAGAGGTACCTAGGATAATGAGCTGAGTTTTGTCATCATTCAGGCATAGACCATGGCCGGCCATCCATGCCTGGATGATGAGGTAGACTCTATTTACCAAGGCCAAATCCTTGTCATAATCCCCAGTAAGTGGTAGGAAAATCTGGGTATCATCTGCATAGATGGTGTAGGTGATACTGAGATGGTCCAGATCATCAAAAAGGGGCTTGGTAAATATGTTGTATAATGTGGGTGATGCACAGGAGCCCTGATGAACTCCACATGAGATGGGGTCTGCAGCTGCTGAGGGTGAGTAGACTCATGGTCCTGTTAAGGAAGGATTGTATCCAGGTTATAGCCTCCTGAGAGAAATGTGCTGCCGAGTCCAGATGGTTACATAAGACTTTGTTCCACCAAATCGAACGCAGCCGATAGGTCAAGGGGGAAAAGTAAGGCTGATTTCCCCTTGTCCCTTAGCTCGTCTATTTGGGCTTTGAGGTCAATTAATGCCGTTTCGGTGCCATGTTGAGGTCTGAATCCTGATTGGTGGACTACTAGGAGCTGGTTGTGCTCCAGGAACTTCTGTATTTGGAGGTATGCTACCTTGTCTAAGACTTTCAGGAGGAATGGCACTGTAGTGATGGGCCTATAGTTCGTCTATATGGTTGAATCTAGTGTCTGTTTTTTCAAAAGTGGGAGTACTTACAACTCTTCAAGGTTTCTAGGGATGGTGCCCAAAGAGAATGAAGCATTGATCAGCTTCGATATGAAAGGGGCTAGGTCTCTTGCAGCATCCTTGATTAATTGGGGTGGGCATTTATCGCCTTGGCAGTTTGACGGTTTGAGTGATAGGATGACTTTTTCAACCTTGATGATGGAAATTTTAGCACAGCAAAAGCGGCGAGGAGGTTTAGGGCCGGGCAACCACAATGGATCCTTTCCCCCACCAACCCCGGTTACTGAGGCCATGAATTTGGCCTTCTGAAGACAGATTGTGGAGCTTTGCAAAACCCGTCACTTCCACCTGCATATGGCAATGCACATTATGAATTTCCATAATATGCAGCATAGTAAAACGTGTTATTAGGCTGTAATCCCTGACCACATTACCCCAGCACTGTAAGCTCTAAACTGGCTCCCCTCAAGTAAAGCATAGACCGACCCTATGAGGGACGTGGCCTGGTCTACCTCAATCCTACGAGCCATCAAGGGCTGTAGTGGTTACATAGCTATCGCTCACTTTTCAGCAAAACTACTTTGTCGAAGGTCCATTAAATCAAGGGGTGCCCCACTGTGGAGCAAGATATCTCTGCAAATCAAGACCAGCAACCAATTGGAATTCTGAAAAATGTTTTTTTTGTTCTATTTTATTATTAAGAATATTGAGAATATAAGGTTTGAACAATACTTCAAACATCATAGTATGGTACACATAAGCAATACATAGGAAATATTACAAGATGTTCATGAACAGGATGATCAAAACACACCAACCAGGTATAATGAAAATGAGGAAATAAACACTAATGCAGTGGAATGCAAGATGGCATAAACTAGTAGTTATAAACACAAGGGATGGAAAAGGGGGGGCGGGCAATGATAAATGTGAAAACCAGAGTTATAATCTTTCCGTAATACCTATTGTTAAACCATGCTAAGAAAATCTAGAAATGATTGCCATTTCAATGCATGTTTAAGTAGTAGTTGTGGGGACGAGGCATTGCATTTTTCCATTCTGAGTATTGCTGAATTCTACCAAATCTTATAATGAACACTCCTGAGGTCATTCCAATTTGAAGTAATAGTCTGAATTGCAATAACCAAAAGGAGATCTAATAACCATTATTCTTATTTAAAGTGGGTTGGATACTTTTGCTACCATGAAACAAAACTATAAAAGAAAACATTGATTGAATCTTGAATATTTTCTTTTTTTAGAGTCGACCACACCTGCTTTCAGAAATCTTTGACATATATACATTCATACATAATATGTTTAAGCGGTACCTGGTTGCAGAGACAGCTCCAACATTTATCATCTTGATCGCGCTGGTCTCCTGCCTTGATGATTATTTACTTATACAATACAAAACAGGGGCTAATGGCACATTTTACAGTAAAAGGCCCCTTCCCGGCACCTTCTCCCACAACACCAGCTTGCAGGGCCATCAGGTTTTCCCCGAGTTACCCTAACATTCCTGGATGAGTCTGTAGGAAAATGTACAAGTACAGACACCCACAAGTTCTGAGTCAACCAGTCGCCGAACAGTAATCCCGTCTAGTTGGTTTTCGGGAAGACATTTCTTGCACGCTGTCCCTGACTTGCTAAGTTAGAGTAACAGTCTTTTGGTGAGTGTGGGGGTCTGTGTGAGGCTCCTTTAGTCCTGTGCTCGTAATCTTGGATTTATCGTGCATTTATCATGGCTGGACAAGCTGCTCTCCTGAAATCGCATCCTAAATCCTGCAGCACCCCGCGCCACGGTTTGAGTGGCACCCCATAAAGTGCGGTGATGGCACAGTTCTGCCTGGTGTCATATTACACTGTCTGAGGGTCTCGCTGTCGGTGTCAAACTGGTGTTGTGTGAAGGCTGGCTGGTGTTCACACACAGTGGGTTGCACCCAGTGCTTTAAGAGGGGTAAGAAATTGAGGGGGTGGGGAGGCTCGTTTGGGGGCGTGGCTTCCATTGTGGGCGTGACCTAACATGCACAAATCATAGTAAGGTGCGCAAACAAATATATAAATGTATTGAGCATTTATAGATTTGTTTGATGTTTGTTAATCTGCTTAGAATCACATGCTGTGCATAGGTCCGTCATCCAGTGGTCACTGCGGAGTATTGCATTTTGTTTTTCGTAGTTGAAAAGGGGACGTCGACTAGGCGTGTCTGTAACACTATCCGTAACACTATCCCTATAGTGACGTGCGGAGTACCCACAATCCCTCATGCGTCGAGGTCCCTCAGATTGTTTTTTTCCGCCCAGCTTTTGGTCGCCTTTATGCGGAGCTCCTCGAGAGACATTGCAAAACATAAGTCCTGGACCTTGGTCCTGACTTAATACATTAACGCATAGATCCCTCCCCTCGACGTAGCTGTGAAGCTGTTTCTCTGCTGAACAAGATCTTCGGAGGAGACGAGACGGAGGAGATCCTTCGGCGCTGCCGAAAACGTGGCCTGGCCTCGCCGGCCAATATACAGTAGGGAGAGTGGGGGTGGAACTATCGTGTTTCTCTTCGAGAATGCCTTTCCTTTTCCCTTCCCTTTCCCTCGGGGTTATTACCACAAATTATTGCCTCGGCTATGGAGAGGACACCCTTTAGGTTTTGCCCGCGCTGCAAGGGCAAGTACACCTGGAAGGACAAGCATAAACGCTGTAATCGTTGCTTGCCCCTCGATCATAAAGAAGACGGCTGCGCGGCTTGTCAGCTTTTAAAACCCAAAACTCTAAAAGAACGTAGAGTAAAGAGGAAAGTGATGAGGAAGGTGATAACACGACCTCCGTTGCGGAAGTCTTAAACCTCTTGAGGGAGCGCTCACGCTCCTCGACGTCCGGCCCCGACAGGCTTGGCTTACGCCCTGCTTATGGGGATGAACACCCCGGCGACAAGGACGCACATAAGACTCACTCCCATAAGCACACAACCCACGACTCTTCTTCGTCGAAGACGAAGAATCCATCAGCGCCGAAGGAGACGCAGGGCACCCCGGCGTCTACCTCAGGCTGTAAGAGTCCAAAGCCCCACTCGCAGCCGCGACCAGCGACTGGGCTTTCCACAGATAAAGGCGCTACCCCCAAACCACCTGACGTAACGCTCAATGTAAGAGCGCCCGTCGCAGTACAACACGCAACGCCCGTAACGTCGAGACCAGAAACCTCCACAGACAATTTACTTGTCGAGAGCCTAGCGAGGATTGTTTCCGCCGATACCCATAAGCGGACGACGAAAGACACGTTGAATACCGCGCAAAGGGCTAAGGACATGCCGAAAAAGCCAAAGGGGAGCCAGGAACTGCCCCCTTCATCGAGAGGGACTCCTTGCCTACTGGAAGGTTTTTCAGACGGCGACGGAAACCTTTCTTCGACGTTGTGGGAGAGGTCAAATCGTTTCCAGGCAGAAACCACTAATTCTCCCCCCCTTGCCCCGCCTAGACTACTCAGGGGTACCCCATGAAACTCTGGAGAGACTCCATTTCTGTATGGAGAAAATCGAAAGGTTTATGGAAAACCAAAACCTACCAACTCCCAAAAGACCAAGAGGAGGACCCCAGGGTCAAATTTCCTAGGCTGTTTAATCCTTCACATGAGGAATTAGATGTGTATGACATCACTGAAGAGGAACAACATTTTCAGGAAGAGGATGAATTTTTGGGTGTAGCGGAAGAATGAAACCTAGTGGAGGAGGGTTTTCAAGAAGATCCAGATACAGGTGCAGGGGGCTTCGGAGAAGAACTAGAGGTAGTTACCTCACACCCCTGGCAGTCCCCATCAGCGCACTCTGACCCTGATGCCATAACCCTATCTCCTCCCAAAGACTCGCTTATTAGGAACACTTCTCCTATAGATGACCAGCCTACGTTTAATGCACTGTTGCACAAAGCAGCAGTGCATTTCGAATTAGACACAGGGGAGACCTCTCCTGACATTGACTTTGTGGAAAAAGTAATTAAGGAGAAACCCCCTGTCAGCCAAACCATTCCACTCCTTGCTTCAGTAAAAAGAAGAATCGCCCCTTCTCTATCCACTCCTGCGTTGGTCAGAGGGGTCAACCCTCGAATAGAAAAACTCTTCAGTCCATCTCCTTCTGTCCCTTTGTACGTCAGGGGCCACTCCGTACCAGACTCCCTTGTAGTAACTAATACAAGGAAGAGGGCAGGGGTGCCACTGTCCACCAGCGAGGCACCTCCAGACAAGGAGGGGAAAAAGCTGTATGCCCTGGGGAAAAGAATCACAGCTTCCGCCGCTTTCTCAGCAAGGATTGCTAATAACAACTCTTTACTAGCAAGCTACGCAGACGCACAGTCGAGCAAGCTACGTAGCGACGCTGAAGAGGCACCAGAACCCCTGCGTACACGCCTTCTGGCCACAATCACAGAAGGGTCACTAGTGAACCAAAGCATCGTTAAAAACACTTTAGATGCGGCAGAGACTGCTGGGTGTTCCCTAGTCCAAGGGATACTCCTCAAACGCCATGTCTGGCTGCGCAATTTGGGGTTTAAACCTGAAACACAGGCTTCCCTGATCAACAAACCTATAGATGATACCAATCGCTTTGGTAAGGCAGTTGATGAGGCCCTAGAAAATGCTAAAAAGGAGTTTGACACTCAAGACCCTTGACCAGATTTCTAGGCCCCCTAACAGACGTGGCTATTGCAATAAGGGCTTTTTTCGTGGCCAACGCCAGCAGCAGAATCAACAACAATAGTACTCTGCCAACAACTGGTCCTCTAACCAAGGTAATAGTGGCCAGTACAATCAGAGAGGCCAACGCCGGGGCAAGGGGAGAGGTTGGGCCTCTACCCCTAGAGGCTCCCGGCCAATAACAGCAAATGACCCGAAGATTCGGGTCCCCTCCCATGCATCGCCGGTAGGGGTCAGGTTAACTTTGTTTCTTCCAGCATGGGAGGGAATAACATCAGACCGTTGGGTACTATCAACCATAGCCCGCGGCTACTGTATAGAATTCAACAGTTCTCCAACATACAAACCCCCACGGGGACGACGCATGACACCAGAACACCTCGCCATCCTGCTACAGGAATTGGAACAGCTACTGGAAAAAGGAGCTATAGAGGTTGTGCCTCTATCTCAGGTAACGGAAGGTATTTATTCAGTGTACTTCCTTATACCCAAAAAGGACCTAACCATGCTCCCTGCATTAGATCTGCGCCCAGCAAACAAATTTGTCAAACCCCAAAAGTTTCGCATGGTAACCTTACAGGAAGTAATCCCCTTGCTTTCACAAGGGGATTACATGACAACACTAAACATGAAAGATGCATACTTTCATATTTTAATGTTGCCAGCGCACAGAAAATACCTCAGGTTCATGATAGAGAACAAACGCTACCAGTTCAGAGTGCTACCCTTCGGGATAGCATCAGCACCAAGGGTATTCACGAAAGTACTGGCAGTGGCAGCGGCCCATCTGCGCAGGTTGTCCATCCCAGTATACCCTTACCTCGACGATTGGCTCATAACGGGGGATTCTTACGAAACATGCTTCTCCAATACCCAAAAGACTGTAGACCTTTTGTTCCAACTGGGCTTCTCCATCAACGAGAAGAAGTCCAGTTTAGACCCCAGCCAGATCAAACAATTCCTAGGGGCTCTAATTCGAACAAAGGACAGCCTCGTCTTCCCCTCCAACGAGAGGGTCCAAAACATGCTGTTTCAGATCCCCCAATATGTGGCAGGTCGAGAGGTGACGGTACGCAAAGCAATGCGCTTGCTAGGAATGATGGCGTCATGTATTTATTTGGTACCTCACGCGTGCCTGCGCATGCGCCCAATGCAAGAGTGGCTCAACAGCCAGTAGTGTCAGGCCAGCAGACAATGGGACGATCTAGTGGTGGTCTTGCAGGCCTTGGTTCTCTCGCTACGGTGGTGGACAAAGGAAAACCTGCTAATAGGGAAACCTTTTGCCAAACCCGCAGTGGAAGCCACTCTAACCACAGATGCATCCCTCACAGGATGGGGGGCTCACCTATCCCATCAGACTGCTCACGGAGTGTGGACTCCGAGCGTAGCATCCAAGCACATAAATCTACTGGAGTTACTGGCGGTGTTCAAGGCACTGAAAGCCTTCCAGGAACACCTACAAGGAAAGACGGTGACGGTCCTCACGGACAGCACCACAGCCATGTACTACCTCAACAAGCAAGGGGGCACCCACTCTCCAGGACTGTCCAAGCTGTCCCAGAACATCTGGAAGTGGGCTCTCAGACACATGTTCCTACTGTCACAACATGTACCAGGGGAACTCGATCTGCTAGCAGACGAACTCAGCAGAGATTTACCCCTGCCCGCAGAGTACGAATGGCGGTTACACGAAGACATCATCTTCGACATCTTCACACAGTGGGGTTTCCCAGAAATAGACCTGTTCGCAACTCTGGATAACTCACAATGCCAAGATTACGCCTCCAGGTACCCTCAGAACCAGTCCAAGGGGAACGGTTTATCGATTCCATGGTCAGGGAAATTTGTTTACGCTTTTCCCCCCCCGACTCCCCTTCTCAACAAGATTGTGCACAAGATGCACCGGGAACAAGCCACCATGATACTAGTGGCCCCTATGTGGGCCCGGGAACCATGGTTCACTCATCTGATGGAGATGTCTCTGTCTCCACCAGTGAAACTGCCATGCCCGTACAACATGCTGTCACAGGACAAGGGCAGGACACTGCATCCATGCCCTCAAACCTTGAACTTAGCAGCCTGGCTCCTGAGGTCATAGAATTTGGACATTTACAACTTCCACAAAGGTGCATGGACATCCTCGGGGAAGCTAGAAAACCGAACACTCGTCACTGTTGTTATAGCAAATGGAAGAGATTTGTCATCTGGTGTAGAGGAAGAAGCATCCACCCCGTTGACTGCTCTCCCACACAAATTGTTCTGTACCTGACCCATTTGCTGGACTCTGGTCTAGTATTCAATTCTATTAAAGTCCACCTAGCGGCACTTTCTGCATACACCACTTTCCAACTCAGTGTCATGGTGGAAAGTCCCAGTTATCAGCGCCTTCATGGAAGGGGTAAAAAGGATACACCCTCCAATAGCAAACCCAGCTCCCGGCTGGGACCTAAATGTGGTACTCACCAGGCTCATGGGTTCACTCTTTGAACCCATGCACAAGGCAACTCTTAAAGACCTCACTCTTAAGACTGCTTTTCTAATAGCTATCACCTCCATTAGGAGAGTAAGTGAACGACAGGCTCTTTCTGTTCTAGACCCCTTTGTAACGGTTCACAGAGATAAGGTGGTTCTACGCACCACACACCCAAGGTTTGCACCGAAATTCATCTCGAAATTCCATGTCAACCAGTTAATGGAACTACCAACGTTCTTTCAAAATCCTTCAAATCTAGGAGAAAAGAGCCTGCATACACTTGATGTGCGCAGAGCTGTCATGGTTTATATGGAAAGAACTAGACCACTGAGAAAGACTAATCAGTTCTTTGTCTCGGTGGCAGCAGGAAGAGAAGGAGATGCAGTATCAAAGTCCACTATATCTAGATGGATTGTTCAATGCATCACTCTCTGTTATGCTCTTGCTAAGAGAGAACTACCCTTCAAGCCAAGAGCACAATCTACTCGTGGCACTGGGGCATCTATAGCATTCATTGCAAATGTTCCCCTTGAGTCCATCTGCAAAGCGGCAACCTGGAGCTCTGTACACACCTTTACAAAACATTACTGTCTAGATGCCCACTCTAGAGCTGATTCCCAGGTGGGACAAGCAGTATTAAGACACCTTTTCTCTACTGTTCCTTCTCACAACCCACCTCCAACTCCGGGTACTGCTCGCTAGTCTATGCACAGCATGTGATTCTAAGCAGATTAACAAACATCAGAAGACAATGCATTACTTACCGTAAAAGCATTTCTGATGGTTGTATCTGCTTAGATTCATATGCGCCCACCCTTCCTCCCCGCTCGGATGGAAGGAACATAGACATCCTTTTATCTCTCTTTTCTGTACTCACTCACGTCTAGAAGGCTCCCTCAAGGCAGAAAAAATACAAACAGAGGGACCTCGACGCGTGAGGGATTGTGGGTACACCGCACGTCACTATCGGGATAGTGTTACAGACACGCCTTGTCGACGTCCCCTTTTCGACTACGAAAAACAAAATGCAATACTCCGCAGTGACCACTGGATGTCGGACCTATGCACAGCATGTGAAACTAAGCAGATACAACCATCAGAAATGCTTTCACGGTAAGTAATGCATTGTCATAGGTACTACTATGGTTTGTGTACTTTTCAAGCCACCTTTTATAAACATAGACTTTGTAACATATTTCTATGTTTATAAAAGATGGCTTGAAACGTAAACAATTCAAGGCATCTGTTATAAAGCGTTGAGGACAGACAAAACAGAAGGTGGCTTTGTCCGTCGACAAAGCTTTATAAAAGATGCCTTGAATTGTGTAGGTTTCAAGCCGTCTTTTATAAACATAAATATTTCTACGTTTATAAAAGATGGCTTGAAACATACACAATTCAAGGCATCTTTTATAAAGCTTTGTCGACGCAGATAGGCGCCTTTCACCCTCTGCGAACCCGCAGGCTCGGTGATCTAATCTGCATATTGGATCACGGGGCCTGGAGGGTCAGTGACCTGGGGAGGGCAAACAAAGGGACGGTAACTTCCTCTGATGACCCTGATGAGGGGGTCATCAGAGGAAGTTAGTGACTGACAGAAGTGCCAGCCAGCCTCAGCGACGCCGTCTCTGGCTGGCACTTCTGTCAGCTCGCCTCAAGTTAAACTGGTGGGCGCATCGCCTGTCGCGGCTGCGGCCATGGCGCCCGCCATGTTGTGTGGGACGGGGGGGGCCCCGGCTTAGCCCCACTTTTTTGGAGACTGCCGGGGCCTGGCCCACTTAAAGCAATGGTTGCACCTGTTTGTCAAGCTTCTGTGGCCCCCAGGGTGTGTCAACACTTCCAATTTGGTTTTTGAGAGCCCATTGGCATATTGGCGTGTAAGCGCCTGCTGCTTGATTATTTAAATGGGGCCCTCTGTTGCTGAGGGGTGCTAGCTAACTGGCCCACTCTCAAACAATTTATCCTGAAGAGGGGCGTCAAAGTAATCTCCCCTTCATCTATTTTCCTGCCCCGAGCAGACCACTAGTCTTCTCAGGATATAGCCTGCGCATTCACCCTGCCTTTGGAGTGCTGCCTGCCTTTTCTCAGTCTGTGCTACTTCGTGTGTAGAAGGCTTTTTCCATTTTTCAAGGCGGTATACGTGCTTTGATATTTGTCTGCTGCCTTTGATAGCATCGATCATGCTGTCCTGCTTGTTCACCTCGCCAGGGCCAGCCTCTCCTTTGCAGTTTTGTCCTGGTTCACTTTTCTATAGGGTCGTTGTCTGTCCCTTTCACCTTGTTTTTGCTTTGCTCCGACTGCACTTCCCTTTGGTGTCCCGCTGTTTCCCCCTGTGTTGGTCAATGTTTATTTTCAGTCACTCACCAGCTCATCTCCCATGGCTTCTCCTGCTACGCCTATGCCTGGTTCGCCTGGATCTGTCTTTACCGGAAACTGCTGCCAGGCTTGCGATCTGTCTTGAAGCTGTGGGCGAATAGCTGTGTAATCACTGGCTGAAATTGAACGGGGAAAAACAGAGCCTCAGAGGGTGGGTTCTTCTGATGCTGCCGCCATTTGGTCCCACCTTTTCTGGCCATCCTCTATGGGTCCATGCCCCACCCCAGTATTGCTGATGAAAGAACTAGGGATTAAAATCGCCTCATTGCTCTTTTATACCTCTATCTTCTTAGTGGTGTTGTCTTTCGTATTATCTTCTTTAGACTATTGTAATTCCTTGTTTCTCTCACAACCGGCTTACCTGCTCCGGCATCTGCAAATTCAGCAGAACTCGGTGGCCCGGGTGGCTATTTCTACTGCTTGCTGCGCCCATGTGTGCCCTGTTTTGCGCAGCCTACCTTGGCTACCTGTGGCAAAGCCTGTCCAATTTAAGGCACTTTGCTTGGTGTTTCGGGCCCTTAATGGGTCAGGAGCGATCTACCTCCAGGCGAAATAGAAGTTCTATGTTGCCCGCCGGACCTTGCGTCCGGCTGAGGCCGGTCGAGTTGAGGTTCCTCAATTTAGACTGGCTCGTATTGGTGGCCGGTCTTTCTCGGTTGCTGCTGCTTCCTTGTGGAAAACCCTCTCCCGTCTACTCTTCGGATGTTGGATGACTGTCATTCAGGCGATCCTTGAAGACTCCTCTTTTTTTTTAAATTTTGTTCCACCGATCTGTCTAAATTGGCACCAAGACTTCTTCGGCGTATGGTGCGCAAGTGCAGTTAACATAATTACTTTCGTAGCACCCCAGCAGTATCTGGCAGGAGCTTGCATGTGTTTCTTTAAACGTAAACCCTATGGAAAATATCCCATGACTCGTGTCGTTCACCATTGTTCTTTGGACACAAATGCGCAAATAAGCACACGGCACCCAATTTTTGTGGCAAGGGGTATACTTTTAATGTAAGCGGTCTGAGCCTGCATCAAATGTTAGCCTGGGCTTAATGCCTTCGTCCAAACTAACACTGTTAACTATCAATTGCCCTTAAGCCACCCCTCTGCTAAGCTCTACCCTACACATGCACCCACCTTGCACAAATCGCCTTCCTCTAACTCCGCCAAACTGGTAATTGAATTGGGAATGAGTACTTTAGTGGGGGGAACAGAGCAGGGTGATGGATGTCACTGGCCACTCCACCCCATGTCTAAATCAGGCTAGCCTCTATCTAAGTGGAGCTGGCCAATCCTCCCTTAGCCATGCATATTTCCTAAACCAGAAATACTGCAGCGCCCAAGTTCCACCTTCATGCCACCCTGTGAAATGTTCCCCAGGAGTGTTATTGCTGCCCCACCAGAAGCATTCTTTCAGTTGCACTATAAGAAGCTTGTGGCTTCTCAAGTGTACCCCATCCTCCTGAGACATCTGTGCTTCCTCCTATAGAGAATAACACATTTTGTAGCACATGGAATATAAAGTTGCTGGCACATAAGGAAATATCCTTATGTGCAGCACCTTTTTATATTCCATGTCCTACAAAATGTGTTAATTTCTCTATTTAACCTTTTTCTTACGTGGTCCACTGGCATATGGACCCCCTCCGTGCCCTTCTGGGCAGCAACTCTGCACACCTTAAATGGGCATTGGGCCAATCCTCCCTCGCCCGTTGAACATATCTGTTCACGTCCCTAATCAATGCCATACTTGGACATTTTACTAAATTTATTTCCAGGGCTATTAACATCCCTGGCACTGGGTGACATCCCCCCCTTTAACCAAGTCCAGGTCTGAAGCAACTTCCCCAAATTCATGCCACCCCTTTCCCAGCTTACCTTACCCTTCTGACTCCGAACTTGGTTTCCTCCTGATTGCCCACCCGTTTAAGAATGTCCCACTCAGCCCTCCAGATAAGGGGTGTATCGGCCATCTTTACTCCCTGAAAATAGGCAAATACTCCCCAAAAATAAAAATGGGGAGTAAAAATACTCCCAACAGAAACATCCGAGCATGCCCCCCTGCTGTCATCCACACATCCTCATGGATATGTCTGGACCAGTAGTAAAGGGAGTGCCACAGGAAGAAGCTCTGCTATTCTAAGCTGAAGAGGTACAAATGTACCTTTTCATGTACATGAAACATATCTTACAAAACATTTGTTTTACTGGTAAAACATATTTTTACTTGTTTATTAAATGCTCCCACTGGGAATGGGATTTACTTTTTTACTCCCCAAAAAATAATTTTACTCCCAACTTTAAAAAATAGGGAGTAAAATACTCCCACTTCAAAATCTTATCTGGAGCACTGGTCCTATTATCCTGATCTATGTAATGTCGTCTTCCCTTCTCGCATCAGCAGCTTTGAATCAAAAGTAAAATGCTGAAGAGAACCATGGCAGTGCAGTGCCCTGCTCTACCCTACCACCCACGCCAGCTCCCTTACATATCCATTTTACAACCAAGACACTGCCCCAATTGCATAATTCTTTCCTCTGACGACCCCATCCTGTTTCCTTCCCATACTGTGCATGTGTGGGTCCCATAACCAACACCAGGCCCTCTTTTCTCAGCATTTAGCTTGGTGCCTCAGCACCTGCAACATTCAGTCCAGGTCCATCCTCGTGCTAAAAGATGCCCCCCCCTCCTTGCGACCCACATTTGAAATGCCCTAATTGGTCATGCTCCTTCTATCCTGTGAACAGCCTGGCGTAATCCAGGTCTCCTTTTTCTTTTGATTCCACCTTTGTAATCTTATGTCTACCCTATCCTAAATCAATCTTAATTCTGACCACTGTACCTGTTGTAGCCATTTCCTCCCTACCAGATCTGACCCCTGAAAACCCCTCCCCCAAAAAACACAAGAAACCAACGTTTTCCACTCTCATTACAAAATAGACTGGTCCCAGCATCCCTACCATCCACTTGAGCACTCCATCAGTGCCCTGTGTCTTTTTCCAACGGCACATTCCATGGCCCGACCTTCCAGCATCTTCACGCCCTTCTCCCCTGCCACCGGCACAAAGCCATCAACACCATTTTCCATAAAAGGCAACACTTGCCGCTATTGCAAGCCTAGACGGCCCCCTGTCCAACAAGTCCAGCAAAAATGTTAATCACATAGTTTCCCCTCCTAACGCTTGCATCCCTATTAACTTTGCAAGCTTGCGCCCCGCTGCTTTTAAAATCCTGCAAGGCTTGCCCATAGCTCACAATGTACCAAGCCATCTTAACTTAAATTGATTGGAATATCTACACTCTTCTAGGTCCTACAAATCCTTCTGGCATCCTTTTCAGCCATTCCTCTACGAAATGCATCGACACATGCAACCTTGGCCACTGCGAATGGGATTAGGCACCTCCTATCCCATTGGCTATACCGGGCACGCACTTCATTCTTGACACAATATTCCATGACTCTCAACCAGATACAAACAATGAGCAATAATTGCCCATCCTTTGCAGACTGCTTATTCACCATTGACACCACAGCCTTGTTGTTCATTTGAATTTTTTTTTATTGTAACAATTAGTTGCTACACAACTTTAATTACAAAATACAACAATATCAAATCTTTCCCATCCTCTTCAGGTGTGATCGTTTCATTACTGTTCAATTTCGCTAAGTATATGCAAAAAGAAACAAAAGGCTTCCTCATTAGGATGGATCCACTTGAACATTTTCCAAAAAATCTACCAAGGCACATGTCCGTCTCACATTATTTCCAGCTATAGAAGAATTCCACCAGTCTCCAGTATTATGATGTAATAATGTAAGATGCTGAAGAAAAAATGAACGCTGGATACACACATGACTGCATTCAGTGATTAAATGCTTTAAAGATTCAGGTTCAATCTTGCAGAATTTGCATTTATTGTCTGCTACTTCTTTGAAGTGTCTCTGCCACATCATCTCCTTAGTTTTAAGGATATTCAGCCACAATTTCAGAAATTTATTGCAATGGTGCCTAGATGGAAATCTTTCTAGACACTTGGGTAGTTGATCTAGTTTGTTACAGGTTAGGCCCAGGTTAAGTGCAGAAGGCATAGAATCACGTGTTTCATTGTCTTTTATCCAGTGCCATTGTCTGAGCTTTTTTTGTCGCAATTTGCGGCATGTCTCTTACAGTTTCCCAGGAAATGTCAGTAGTTAAGAGCGTACGTATTTTCATGGCCCAAATCGCTAGAACTCCGGTGTATGGATTATTAGCAGATTCTTTTAGAATTTCATAGGCAGGTGCAACCGTACTGAGGTTCATTTTACGTAGTAAAGCAATTGATTTCCATTGGATTAAGCCATTTAGAGGATCCAGGCCCAATTCATGTCGTATTGCTACAATGGAGACATAGGTTGGTAATCCCAAAACTCCCTTCCAGAATCTGCCAGATCCAATTGTCAATGTTTAGTCCAGCTTCCGCCCCATGTCATCGCCGGGATGACTTTCTGCTGATAAAATGTCATTATTGGAATGAAGGTGAATTTACCATATTCATTATGTAACCGTTTACCCTGCAATGTAAAAGATGCCATACGATGCTTCAAGTCAATTATCCAGTCTTGTTCTCTTATGGATTTATTGATTTGGATCCCAAGATATCGTATCCCTGAGACGGAGTCAATTTTTTCACAATCCGCTGACCAACCAAATCTCTTCAAGGCTCTTTTTTCAGTTGTGCCAAAAGCCACAATCTTTGATTTTGCAGCATTGATTTCAAGGTTGTTTGCTTGCGAGTATGCGTTTAGGAGACGTTGAAGCCCAATCTCAGTTTGGTCGACTAATAGAATGTCATCGGCATGTAAGGCCCAACTTATCATTTGGTGGTTCAATTTAGGTGGAAAACGGATGTTCTGAAAGGCTGCTGGCAGGTTGGCAATGTAGAGCTTAAACATTAACGCTGCTAAAGGGCATCCTTGTTTGACTCCATCGGTTGTAGGCACCTCTCGTCAATTGACCACTGTTGTTAGTGCAAACTTTCATTGAGGTTTCTTCATGTAAGGCCATAAGAGGCTCAAGTAAAGTTGGGGGGGCATGCCCATGTTATAAGTTTGTTCCACAATTGTGTGCGGTTTATTCGATGAAAGGCTTGGCGCATGTCTATGAATGCTACAAAGAGTGTCTTCTTAGTCTTTAGGGTTTTCAGCTTTAACAGATTCACAATTAGAAGATTGACTTCTGTTCCAACGTCATTGGTAAAGCCAGTTTGGCGGACATCTAATAGATTTTTGTTTGCCGCCCAACCTGCAATTTTCTGTTGCAAACAAGTAGCAAAAATGTTTCCTATTATATCCAAGATGGCAATAGGGCGGATTATCCCCATTGCCCTTCTTGAAAATAGGCACAATGACCGCAGACTTCCATGAACTTGGTATACATTTGGACACTGATATCACTTTAAATAGATCCACAATAAATTCTGCCCATAGCTCCTTTTTTTCTTTTATCATGACATTCGTTAACCCATCAGGTCCTGCAGCACGCGAGTTCTTTAACTGTTTTATCAGTATAAGGAGTCTCTCTGGATTCACACACATCCCAGGGCTCCGTGGAGTGGGTAATCTTTGTGATGTCTTGTGTTAATGGGCCAGCAAATACTTTTCTGAAGTGGTTTTACCATGGAAATGTCATTGGCCAAACTTAATTCTTGGGAGTTTTTCATATTTAGAATTTTCCAGATGTGTCTAGATTTACGTTGGATTATCAGTCCAAGCATTACTTCCGCACGTTCTTGGTCTTCAACTATTTTGAACGATTTGAGCCAATTTCGATATTTCATTTTGCAGTTTCTGATTGCTCTTTGTGTCTCAATCGTTGTGGTATCTTTCTTTTTTAATTGTCTGATGGTCTTGTGCATTTTTTTCTTCTGGTTGACCTGAAGACTAAAGCCATATTTGTGTTGTTGGTGATGAGACTTCGCTGTTGTTTTTTTAGTGCAGAATTGCAGCAGTAATGGGGCATAATTTATCTTTTCAGCGGCAGTTGTTAACTCATTTAATCGGTTGCTCAGCTGACAAATATGATGGTCTTCTATTCGCAGACGATTCCTGCCTTCAATTGCTTCTAATGGACAGTTATATTGGTGCAGAGTTTGAACCCGCTCCATTTCACAAGTTAATTCCAATATGCTATGATCGCTGTTATCGGTCTTATGTACAGCCATTGTGTTTACTTTTAACCAGAAAGATGAGATCCAGATATAGTCCAGTGTTTTGTGACTTTTGTCTCGGTGCCAAGTTGGTCGTGGAGGTATGTCTCCATAGATGTTTCCATTAACCAACTCGCAACTTCTCGCTTTCATCGCTTTTAACCATTTGTCACCCCTTATATATGTCGAGCATGTCTCCGACGTGATTCTTGAAGATACTTTGAACCAGGAGAAATTGAAATCTCCACAAATTAATATTTGTAAGTCTCTGTATAGCGTTAAGCATGGATCAATTATAGCTGTAACTGCTTTGATGAAACTTGCCAACGAAATCATGGCTGGATCCAAGTATAGATTAATCACCAATAGCTGTGGACTCTGATTCATATTCGCTGATGTCAGTTGTAGTAAGGAACCTTGTACAAAAATATTTGGCATGAAGGTTTGGACAATCTCCCAGCCAAAGGCGTTGTTTACCATTGTGATTAGACCAGAAAAAAGACTTCCACAAAGATTTTTCTTTGCTTTAACACAATGGAATAACCATCTTTTATTGGAGCTTCCCTCAACCAAGTCTCTTGTAAACAGATTATAAAATTATTTATCTGTGGGATTGGAAATTCTTGAAATAAGTGGATAAATCCTCTTGTGTTCCAGGATAAGATTCCACATGTTTCCTTTCCTACAGTTAATGATGGTTACGCTCGATGGGCTTTATTGAGATCAACTCTTCTTGCAATTTCGGTTGAGTCTTTCAAAGTATAGTTCGTTGGAGTCTGAGGGGCTCTTACGGAGAAATGCTTCTTCAGTTCGTCACGTCTGTGTTAATTTGCAGAAATTAATTCTGTTGATTTCGACGCTTGTTTCACACTTCTCTCGGATTGCATTTCAATACCATACGATAGAAGTTCATCTTTTGCTGCTAAAAGAGTTCTTTCCACAGCAGTTGATCTTATGTGTAAAAAGACACTGTCAGCCGACTTTTCAGAGATGTATTCTACAATCAGTATATCTTCTGTGGTTATTGTGCGTAAAGAGGGAATGTTGTGAAGTAATTTCATCACATTTCGTCTGTTTAGATTCACTTCACTATCTTCAGGGAACAGATTTTCCGCTCTGATTTTCCATGATGTCTGATTTGCCTTTGTCTGTCTTTCATGATCTTTAGTTTTCATTATTTGATGTTTGAGTGAAAGTCATTCTGGGATTCAGATTTGTAAAAGGCTTCCAGCATCTATTTTTCGGAGACATCTTTGTCTTTGCAGTAGGTTGTTTCAAGGTAGTGCTTTTATCATCATGGCACCAATGGTACTGCCTGAACGCCTCCTTGCTCGTCAGACCATGACCGTTTACTTGTGTCGCACTTACAGGTAATGTCGTCAGCTTTGTAGGCTGAATGGTGTTCCCTGAAGATTGCACTTGTTCTCGACGATGGCGGTTAGGAGGTAGGTGGGTTCTGTTTTCTTTTCCAACAACTTCACCGCTGTATTTTCCGTGGATCGCATCACGATTTGTTGTGTCTCAACCATTTCATGCATTCCAAGGTTGCAGACATAAGAGTAGAATTGTCTGCCTGTGCACTTGTCGCCAATTCACCAAGGCGATATTGCCATTGTGAGGAGATCTCCGACTCTTTCTAGCCTTTGCTATAAGGCACTGTTTAGTTGTGTCATTGCATCTACTTTTGTGACTAAGTTGATAATTTGAGCTCCTTGATCTTTTATGGACTCATTTAAACTTTCATATAGCTTCACAAAAGGAATGAGTGCGAAGGAAGTTGCAGCTAGGACGTTGTTGTGGATTTGGATGCCAGCGGCCACCGACAGGTTTGTTTTGTTCAAATGATCCTGTTATTTTTTTCACATGCTGATTGTGAATGCACTTCTCGTAAATGTTCATCCAGTGTGGCCTGCTTCCCAGCATCTTGTGGCATATTCTCTACATCCATTACGTCCTTATTTGTGTGTTTAGGCCGCATTGCATCATGTACCTGTGGCACATTATCACCCATGGAGGAAGAACTCGGCTTAGTTGGAATGACCAGCCTTGCATTATGTTGATTATTTAAATGCAGCCTCATTGGCTCTACAGTGGGCCGTCTTGCTATTTCAACTTTGTCGCGTCCACTTTAAGCTGAATTTGACAGTTTATCACACGGTGAGCGAACAAAGCTTTGTACTACCTCATCTTTAATAGACTGAAAGTCAGCTGTCAGCCTCTCAGTAAGACTGCCAGGTCAAGTATTCTTGGTGACTGACTAGATGAAATTTGGGGCTGAACTCCTTTTGGTGGTTGTGGGCGTAGTAGCGCTGCGGTCATAGTCTGAGTATGAGACATTCACAGATTTTTTGGAATGCCATGGCTATTTGAGAGAGTTGTATTCAGAGTGCATGGCACGGTGGATCTTTCACCAGTCTGTTTTGCTGCTTTACATTCATTATTTGATTTCTCTGTACATACCTTGTCTTTGTATTTGAATTACATTGTGCATCCGCCGCATATTTGAATTACATTGTGCATCCGCCGCATATTTGAATTACATTGTGCATCCGCCGCACTGTCCTCTCGTGTTTTGGTTGAATTGTTAGCGATCGGCCCAATCTCATCTTGAACGATTGGAGGCACAAAAACAAGGTTTGAAATGTTTGAATTATCAGCAGATACTTGTAATTGTAGTAACTCTGTGTCAGTTACATCGAAGGGGGATTGAAAAGACACAGTATTTACTTAAATCAAGTTCGTTTCCAAGGACATTACAGACGGGCCGCATGCAGGAAATAACGTCTTTAGAGGTATGGACTCGCCATTTGTTATATTTGCATTCAGCCTTGTAGCTTAATTTACGCTGATATTTTCGTAAGCAAGTGCATTTTTACTGAACGCTGAACAAAGGGGTGCGGCATCTGTCTGAAGAGCCCAACACTCCAGTTGGTACACAATTGTTACTGTGCTCAGACGCGCGCCGGCTACCGGCTTGAGTCCAAGGCGTGCGAGTAGTTTTTCTTTCTCAATAGCAGCCATTGTCAGTTTCAATAGCATCAACACAGTGCATGTCGCTGTACACTCGTCCTGGAAATTAGTTGACAAAAGAGACATGATTGTGGGTTCAACGCTTACCTCCATACTTCCTTCACTCGCCACAGATGAAGCGAAGTCTGGAGTGGCAGCCATCGCTTGGGGGACAAGAACTCCTGTTCCTTTGTGAAACCCCCTAAGCCATTCCCCATGGGAGCATATGTGGGACTGTCTGACCTGAAGAAGAATTTAAAAAAATCCAGACACTTGGCTGAAGGCAAAGCTAAAATATGTTGCTACCAGGAAAAGGATTGTTTATTTAAAGGGACATCAATCAACTGGGACGAGTGAACTGAAAAAGGAGGACACAACAAGGTGAGGAAGAGGGATGCATACGCAAGCAGGGAAGGCCCCCTAAACGCGTAGCACCTGAGACAGGTGGAGTCGAGGAGAGCCGCAGAGCCTGTGATTTTCAGAAGTGTTTTGACGGACAGAACAGAGCACTGGCGACCCCGTGTTTGCCCGCTACACAAAGAGGTGTTCCATAATTGATTCAATATCCATTTGGCAATTTCTTTGTACAAATTTAATTCAACAAATATTTGCATCTAATTCAAGAAATTTGATATTGTTAGGTGTACTATTAGTGCCTTGATTCTATCAAGAATTTTAAATTTGAGCTGAAGTCTCAATTATCATAGTGTATAATTTTCACAGATTTAAAATAGTTCAACAAGGGCTTGCATACCAACAGTTTTTTTTCAAGAGTGCTAATACAAGTGTCATTGCGAAGTGCATTATATATATATATATATTGGTGAAAGACATGAGATAACACAACATATCAACTTTTTTATTTTTTAAGTTAAAGTATGCAAAATGTATTTAGCGAGTAGTCCAGGGTCACTGGGTTCTCGGGATCTGAGATAGTGGCACAATAATACAAACATTTTGTATCAAAAAAGCAATAAGGGCCCTAAACGGTGTTTGCCTGTGGAGAGAAGGGGACCTATCCCGGTGGTGTGACCACAATGACTTTGTGGTGGACAGTACGCATGAGAATACCATCGGGCTGAAAATATGCACAGTCATAACGGGGTGGCAACTGAGAGAGGTTCAAGAGTGGCGAACCGGTGGAAATGAACAGACAGAACAAATGAGAAACTTGAGCGAGTGAAGACTCCGGAGAAGTTCCCATGTAAGACCAGAGGCAACCTGGAGAACGGGAGGACCAGGTGGCTGCCGCGAAATCATTATTCAACAAGAGAAATTGGTCCCAGTGAAGTTGTTTGAACTTTAATAATTTGGAAACCGAATCACAATTGAATCTGAGAAAGAGATTGCTAAAAGTTGGCGACAAACACCCTGGACGGAAATTATTCCAAAGTTTGAGAAACCGAGAATGGGACTTATCAGAAAGAGAAAGTCCAGAAACACCCATAAGAGAAAAGATATACAAAACAAACCCTATCAAGTAAGGGGGCATGGGGGGAGAGACATGATTTGCCAAGACATCAACCACTCATAAAAAAAGTGTATGTTACAGAAACCTCAAAGACCTGCTAGACTGAATCAAGGGATGAAGCAAAGTGCAAATAGGTGTTACTGGAGAACAACCCCTAAAGGGAAGGAAAAACCCAAAGATCTGGTGAAAGAATTTAGAGAACTCGTACAGTGTGTGACGAGAAACTTTTAAAGAATATCCTATTGGCAAGAACTCTGAAGCAGAATCATTGCCAGACGAGACCATCAACAGGAGAAGGGAAGCCTTGGTTTTTTTTAGAATAGTGGTAGGGTCAATTAGACTTAGTCTTTGGGTAGCTGACTTATTCATTTGGACATTTTCTGATGATTGACAAGAATCTTAGTTATTTACATAGACATGGAACAACCACATAGAAACAGGGAAAAGATGGGCCTTTTTCTTATTTAATAAAAAAAACTCATTAGAAATGTCATCACTGTGTCCTCGTTCTGACCTGCCACACCACCCATTGGCTGCCCATGCTAATGCCTATTGCCAGTCCCACCTAGTTCCTGCCTCTCCTCCCCAAAACACCTCATCACGGGAACTCTTTGCGCTCGTTTAATCAAGCCTTACCATCAAACGTTGCACTCGAGTGCCGGCCAGTGTTTTCTTTTTTTTTTAAAGCTATCTTCTGAGATTTAATGACTTGATTGGAATTGTACACCCACTGCTGGTGTAATAAAAATGTCTTAAACAGGCCTGCCTTCAGCCACTCGATTTATGAGACTGAAATCCTGTTAAAACTATCATTGGCAAAGCCAACAGTTTTGGCTTCTGTGCAGGTGTTAAAAATGTGCTAGGCACTGCTATTAGATGCCCAGGTACTTGCACCATTTTGTACCTGATACCATCAATGACCAGTTAACACCACCGTGGACTGTGCCTGACCAAGTGCCTTTCCCATGCCTATACAAAAGCCCCAACTGTTGGCATTGCCAGTTCTTGTTTAAGTTGCCAGCGGCATCCGAACTCCTGTGAATTCCACAACCTATCTAAACTCGGCAATCTCCACAAGCCCTTCCCCTACCAAAAAAAAAATAAAAATAGTGCAAGACCTGCTCGGAGCCAGCTTCCATTCCCCCCCTCATTCCTTTAGTTCCGTCTTCTTTTTGCCTCTAGCCTGTCATTTCCAAAGCAGACAGGAAATGCCCTGCCCACCTTCTCATCCCAGGTCCCTTATATCTCAATGAAACCATCTCTAAACCCATCTTCAAACAGCTTGCCTCGTGCTCTCTGGTTGCTATTGCAGCCATTCTTGCACCTTCTCCTAGCTGGCGTTGGTGCCCTTTGCCGTCACTCCCGTTTCCACCTCTTCCTCGTGCACCTGCTCACCACTACCCACTGCTGTGCGGCTGCTGCCCTGTGCACCGCTGCACTCCTGCCGAAACCTGTAAAAAGCCCTCCCACATAGCTCCTTGTTAAAGGCCCAACACACCATTGCCTGTTCCCTTCCAGTGTTGCCCACCCCGCCTTAGGCGGGGACATACCTGAAAGGGCTGATGCAGTTTAGGTAGACTGCCCACTCTTTGGTGCTTGTACCGAGCATGGTGCTGGCATCCATTGTAACCACAGATCCATGTCCAGCTTGCCCTGTACCATCCTCCCTTCTTAGAGCTGCAGTCCTCTCACCCAAACAATGCCCCAAAGTGTCTGGGCTTCACCCATCCAACTCATGCATTTCCGGCATAGAGCCACACTGCTTTCTATGCATTCCACACCATATACACGAGCGTTTATAATGACTGCCGGTGTGCACTTCCCGTGACCCCCTAACTCCTATGCGGAGCAAACGCATTCACATAATCTCTTTTCCATAATGTCTTTGGTGAATGTCTTCAAATGCACCCACATCGGTTTTGTTATTTTTCCCTATATTGGGTATTATTTTTTTTTTCCTCGGGCCCTTCCTTTTCTTCCAGCATCTCCCCTCCTGTCTCAGCTGTTTCCCTTCCCTCCCTCAATTCTTTTCCCCTTCCCTCCCTCAATTCTTTTCCCCTTCCCTCAATTCCTTTCCCCTTCCTTCGTTCCCTTCCTCAATTGGTTTCCCCTTCCCTAATCTGCGAGTGCCATCTGCACTTCCGTATCCATATTCTCAGCTGCTCCTCTCACTTCTCTGTACCCACCCGCAAATTCCTGTTCCCTCACTTATCCATTCCCTTGTTTCCCCTCTGCCCATGCTAGTGCTCCACTCCCCTTGCTCTTCCCTTGGGTCCTTTACCTTAACGAAACAGCTTTGCCCTGCTGAAAACCAACCTTCCTCACGCGTGAGCTCCCTCCCCAACTGCCTGATCCGCCTGCTCCTTTCCACTCCTTTGGACTCCGCACAGACTGCTCCTAAGAGGGAAAGATGCACCTCCCCACTGTGTTAATCCGTCCTCCCCTATATGTGGCCTATACCCTATCTTGGCCGCTCTCCCCAAGTCCTTCCATTCCGCCCCATATTTACCCAACGTATGCCACCATGGTTCGTGAACCACTGGTTCGTCTAAAATGGGTGGGGTTTAATCCACAATCTCCCGTGTTCTTCCAAGCTTTTCCTCCTTTTCAGTCGATTCTTGCAATCCCAGGCCTCCCATACTATCCCTGTCCTCGTGGGACCCTTCCTCGTCCCCTACTATATACCACCCCCAGTTAAGTCTGTGCCGCTCCTGACTGGGAGACGCCACCTCACACCTCTCTGCGGGTCCTCTCTTGTAGGCATGGCATCACGCTTGCTGCCCGGCGTCTGCATTCCACCACACAAGGCGAAGCCACCAAAAGCTCCACCTTGCTCTCTGGCAGCCGCGGGCCAGGATAAGACTTGCACCCTTTTGCTCATGCCTTCCCTCTCCAGTCCACTGTCCCCTAGACCCTTCTGTGAAAAATTCCGGCATCCTGCCAAATTCTGCTCCTCGTCCCTTTTGGAGCACCGCCCACCCTTGAAAATAGAGACCACTGTGTGGGAGGCCCTCCTCCCCCACCCCTGCTCTCTGCCACGCCCTTTCTAACCCATCTCCCCTCTCATTCACCACTTCCCTTTCGAGCCCCCCCCCCGTCCCCGATCTCCCCTTTCCTTCCACCTATAATGCACATGGAGCACCCGGGGGGCCATTTCCCTGGTAATTCTGACCTTCACCCCCCCCCCCCCCCCCACCACCCGGGCTGACTGCAGATCATCCCCCAACTGCCCCAAGTGTGCTCCCCATCAGAGACCGTCTGTCTCGTGGACTGGCCCTCCTTCTACCCAAAACCCCAAGCTTGCCTTTCTTGCCCTTCTCCTTTCACCGCCCTTCAAAAGAAATTCTCCAAGGCATCTGAGGGGGGCCCCTCACTGGTTGCAATAATAACTCGGGGGCAACTTGCTCTCATGTCACCCCCTTCCCCCCCAAGGGACACCAAGAAAAAGCCCCACTAACGGGAAGAGGAAGCGACCCCTTTTCCATCCCTCTCCCACGCCCAACCAATCTAAGAACCCGGGAAAGCACACTAGGAGACACTGACTCTCCAAGGGGGTTTAATCCTTCTCAAACTGAACCACCCTAATGAACACTACAAAACCCCCGCCACTGCCCTGCCCGCCCACAAAGCCGGCAGCCTTCCTGCCTGCACGTGGGGCCCACTGCCGGCTAGCAGCCTCTTCTAATGAACATAACCACCCCACCCCAAGAAAACTCTGCCGGGACTGGGTTGGAGAACTTGCCCCACTTAGCAACACAGAGGCGCCTTCTGTCCTTTCTAGTAATGCCCCTGTGTCGGCCCTGGCAGCGGTCCTCCCAGCGTGGACCCATTCATTGGATTGTGACACCCACCACACCCCTGCCCCCTAATCCTAACCGTAGTCCCATGCACTGGCCATGAGAAGGGCTTGCAAAACTGTCCGAGTTTTCCGCACCTTTGGCTGCATAAAAACCAAAATACCCCCCTCCGCCACCAGAGGGCGGACATGACACGGGCACAACCTACATCCAAAATTGCCGTCTAGGGGTCAGACTCGACCCCTCCGACTTTATTGTATTGCAGTTTCCTCTTTTGCCCCCATTCACTCCTTGTGTATCAAGCTTCATCCCACCTTATTTTTTAATTTTTTTTATCATCTTTATGATCTTCTCTGGACATCAGTATCATGTCTTTTTTTTTTCTATCGATATTCAGCATATCTGTGGCAAAAACTTCTCCTTGTTCCCTTTTCTGTTTGCCCTCATTCATTTTTTCTTCTGTTTTTTTGTGTGCACCTTCTATTGTATTTCTTTCACTGTAAAGTTTTTAGCACTTTGGGTAAAGGTACTAAACCACTGGCATAATGCATGTTCTAGCGTGTGCCCGAGAACTTGCTCAGCGCCTTCCTTGTTTTTGGAGGCTGTGGTTGTCTTTGCCTTTGGAGCCAGGACTCCAGAGTTATAACCCTGGCTTTCTCGTTTTGTATGCACGTTCTTTACACTGCCCAGTCTGTTGAAATCACAGTAGTGTGAATTCTCGGGAGGACAGCTCGGGGGCAACGCCGACGCGGAGCAACACTGGTGATCCCAGTCGGCGCTTAGAAAACTCTGGATATTAAGCACGTTATAAATGACCAATTAAAAAGGAATTGACGAGTACCGTTCCACTTGCGCTCTGCAGCCCTCCTAGAGTGTGGCGTTCCATATGCACGCAGGCCCTTTAATCCGTGTTTTTTGCTCACGGCGATGTATTCCTAGAATTGGCATCTGCTCCTGGCTGCTGCTCGGTCTTTAGGATCATCTTATAATCCGCTTAGGGTGTCCTTGACGGCCAAGAGTTCCCTGCTGGTTCCATCAAACAAGCCCTTCTCCTTCACTGCTGGGTAGGCCTCGTGCGCACTGGAGCTGTGGAATATGCTCTCCCCGTGCGCAAAGTAAATCCACCGCGATCCACATCTCATGTCCAGATTCCCTGCGTGATCTGGACGGAAGAGGCGGCCCCCGTTCACCCATGGGGCTTGGACCATCGCTGCCCGAGCGCAGCACTACGTGGCCTGGACTCCTTTCCCCGGCCGCGGTTTCCTTGCAGAGAGCTGCAGTGTGTGGCTTTGTGATCTCTGGCATCCTGGCCCCCAGCGCCCTGGAAACCCCAGAGTCGCTGCTCAAGTGAGTGAAGAAACACTTGACCACCTCATACATACCTGCAATATGTGACTTGTGGTTAGACTATAAGTGATTGATGCTGTGAACGGTCGAACTTGGTGATTTTAATTATTTAAGGTGGTTTGTGCTTTGCCATTCCGTTACCTTGCAGACGTTTCCGATCTCCTTAAACCACTGGCTAGAGGGCGGAGAGAGCAGCGCCTTTATTGTTTATCTGTTTATCCGGCTCACTGTTAATTGCTCTTGTATGTAGGCGTTTATCCCTATTGGAGCTCGTGCATTGGTTCATACATTACTTTAGCAAACTTTCTAAAGTACATGGTATAGATGACACTGACCTTGCCCCTCCAGTCCATTTTTTAAAGTTAGAAATATTTGAAGCTGTAATATAGTTTATCCCAAGCAATACTCTAAGCTGCATGGTTAAGCCTTTCATTATCCCTGTCTATTGCTCCACCGCTAGTTCTTCTTAACTTACCTGCTCAAACTGTGATCCATTCTGCACTCCCTGATTTTGAGTCTCCTGATTTACTAAGTTCATTGTTGAAGAGGAACACCTTGTAGCCAGCGGAGAAATTGGCCCCTAACAAGATGGTGCTGTGCTCCAGCACATTTGGTATTTCCGGAGACCAAGTTGCGGCCTAACCCCCAGTCCTGCCTCCCACTGCTACCCCTCCACAGTAGCACAAGAGGTGTATTCTGTATGTAGTGTGTACTTAGTCTGAAGTCGTGACTACTTCACACCACTCGCAGTAAGAGAGGGGATTGAATGATATTTACAAGCTCTGTGAAGCCTCTTGAACAGCCCAAGCCTCTCGCCTGTAAGCGCTTTCCAAATACATATATACATGGCCTGTGGTTTAGACCTTTCGCTGTTGGTGGGAGTGTTGACAAATGAGCAGAGAGCCCAGATTTCATAACTTAGAAGGCTTTCATGCTTGAATCACTATCTGGCTAACCTCATATCTATCATTCTGTGGTAAGACTTCCGTCCGCGGATGTCATTTAGGGGTCGCCAGGGGTCGCACTTCCGACCCCTGTGGTATCCCTTGATACCCTAAAAAATAGACTTTTTAAAATATTTTTATTTATTACAAATTGAGGCTCCCGGGCTGTGGCCAATGTCATGTGCCTCTTTGTTTCTAGAGTGGTTGGATTTATTATTCAGGCTTCTTAAAAACAGTTCCACAAGTAAAACAGAGCAGTGACCCTAAATAAGAGCATAGAAATAACAAATGTGTCTTTCTGGAATTCTGAATAATAATTGCTAGGCTCATTAAAGGTTTATTTCAGGCACACTTCAGGTGGAGCGTCACTGATGTAGTCTGTTAAACACCTCAAATTCACAATGCAGACAAAATACTCCAAAAAGCATTTAGAGTAGAATGAGCATCAATTTCGGACTATGTATTTTGCTTTTCACAAGTTGCAGTTATAGCATATTTTTTTCTGCCGATACATATGATGATCCATTCTTGTATGAAATGTATTTCAAGTTAGTGATATTGTACCCATATTTTTCATAGTGTACTTAGAAACAATGCTATGTGATGCCACTTCCTATGTTGTCAAGGGGCAAAACGGTCGTGTGCCATCGCTTCCCGAGATGTCACTTCGGGGTGGGGTCAAATGTCATCGGAGGTCAAGAATCATGTGATGTCACTCCCACTACCCCTGGTATGTTGATGAAATGACGTCCCTGCTTCTGTCCTAATGTTCTTGGCTTTTATGCAAATCTCCCTCATGAAAGTGTCTTTCCCCCCCCCCCCCCCCGCCCCGACCCCCCATCTGCACTTGATTTGACGGAGTGCTGTTAGACCTGACCTGGGGCCCATTGCATTTTGAACAAACCTTCCCCACCACTGCAGAAAGGGGAGGGAGTTCCCAGAGTACATTTTGTCAATGTTCTGCTCTGGATATAAATAAGAGCTGCTGCGCCCCCACCAAAGGTTTCAATTGATTAAGACCTAGTCGCTTGTTACCCACTCGCTTGGGGAGGAGCAACAAACCCTTTCAAGTTCTAAAACGCATGTCTGCACTGCGGAACAGGCCTACTGAGCAATAGGCACAGCGACCAACTTGCACAGAGAAGACCGCGACTCTCCATTCCCAGCTCCTCCTCACGGCTCCTGGAAGGATGGCCAAGGGGTTGGGGGCAGAGGGGGGGGGGGAGAGACTTGTAGAGGGGCTGCTCTAAGCCCAAAGGCACCCTCACATGTTGATTTGCGTGGTAGGTGAGCGGACTCCCCACCCACTCTTAGCCCCAACAAACTATTTTCCTGGAGCTATTCGTTCACGTCGCCATCCATACACACGTGTTGTTGTGTTGGGTATTCTTTGGTCATAACCGGTGAAAACCTAATTAACAAATGAGACTGACTTGATGAGTCGCGGTTGTAAGATTTTTTTTTTCTCGTTTTTCCTCTAAGTCTGCAAGACCGGAATTGTTGGATAGTCCTTGCAACCCAAAATCCCGAGCTCCCTGTTCTGGTTTTATCGTAATGTTAGATTCTGAAGGTAGATGTACTATCAGGACATAGGTTAGTTAGTACATGGATTATGAAAGATCAGTTTATCCTTCAAAAAATGTGGATGTTCCATGTCTAGATGGACTGAGGCCTCCCTGAGATGCTGCCATGGGCTCTCCCAGAGGCCCCTTCAGTTGAAGCATGGCCTTGCAAAGAGAGCCTTGTGCAAGGTGGGGAAAAGTCACTTTTTTTCCAGCAGACTGGCTATCAGAGCAAAGAACCCTTTTGTTTTCGGGCATTGGGTACCAACTGGGGACTTTGGGTACCAACTGGGGACTTTGGATTCTACCTCACCCGCCAAATCAGCTGATTGGCCTGCTCCAGCCAACCAAGATAGGGCCTGCGTGACTTTACAGCAGCGAGCTTACAGAGCAGCGCTCTGGCCAAGTGTTCTTCACTGAAAACTGCAAAGCGTCGATGGAACACTGTTTGAATCTTTAAGCTCATTTTTTGTTTTTTAAATATTTGGCACTTGTGTCTGCCGTCCAAACTATGTACCTTCCACGCTGTGTGTGTAAAGTAAATTAAGCGATTTGTTAATCGGAACCCCTCCTGCGATTGTTTTCCATTTATTAAAGAACGCAGAAAATAAGTGTTTTGAGCTAAAACTCAATACACAGTACAAATGACGAACACAAATCAAAACATTACTCCCCCCCCCCCCCCCCCCAAGTGCCTGTGAGCAGGTGGAGACCCACTACCCCTGTTCCTCCTTACACGCTGATACATAAAGGGGCGCGCCTTGAGGATGTATGAGAAATACCAGAACTAGAGGTCTGACCCCAGGGCCTTTCCTCGAGTCCGGGCTAACTGGCCCAGGAAAGGCCCCAACCTTTGCCTGAATTCAAATCAATCAGGGGTGCAGGGGACTGGGGTAAAAGGAGGATTGTTCATTTGATAGTTGTGTATGTTTGAGTCCTCTCTGCAGTGATGTGGTTTTTAATTGTAGTCCTAGGATTGTATTAATCTAAAAGGCTACTCCCCATTTCCTGCCTGTAGCCTATTGATAAAATTGCCGGACAGCATTTGGGCTGTCGCTTAATATTGTAATCCCCGTTCTTGTGAATGTAATCTGTGCTATGTTTCAGACTATTGTGTACTGGAAACCCAGTTAGCAGGGTCACTCGGCGCTACTGGGCAACCCTGGTGACATGAAGCACTTCCATCAACATACTTAAGGAAGTGATTGTTATGTTTACAGCTGATACTGGCACTTTTTTTTTCTTTTACTTCTCTTCTAAAAGATGTTGCATGTTTTGTGCATTGCCATATTCATTTTTTATAACCCACATAAACTCGAGAGCTGTGCGCGCGCAGCTCCCTCTACAGTTACCCGTCTTCACTACATACAAGATACAACCCAACTGTACCCATTTGAAATGAGTTTTGGAAGGGTCCCTGGGTAATTGCAAAGCATGGAACTTCCTCGCAGCCACCAGCTCCCCCCCATGTGCAGAATTCTAGGTGATGTTGGCACCGCCACTCGGGCAGTCTACCAAGTAGATCTCACTGGTGGGTGGCATTGGTTTCCCAAGCTTGTCCACTTGCAGATGACAGGCTTGTGCACCTGTCCCATGCCACTCACCCCAGTGACAGGAGCTGGATCAATGTTTGTACACTGAACGTCAGGATGTGGATGGAATGTGTGGGCCGGAAACCCCTTTTCTACAGCTCACACCCACAGTCTTTGTGTAATGTGGTGTGTGTGTGTGTCTTTCTTCTGTCCATCTTTCGGTTTCATAGGCTGCTTCCTGCCCTTCCCCAGCTCCTAAAATGTGGGTCCTTCAAAGCTACCTTTTTTATTTTCCTGTACTTCTATTCTCTCACACAACCCCCACTTTTCAGTCCACCTCTGACTCCTTAAAATGATTTCCCATTCCCTCAGTTGCTATGTCTCACTCCGACTAGCTGTTACTTATCATGCCACGCCACTATCCCCACTCTCCTGTCTCTTGCGCTCTTCCTCTGTTCTCCCACAAGCCCATCCCCTCATTTCCTTTAGTCACTCCATATTTTTCTTGACTTCAGCTTCCTTTACCCTTTCTCGTTTTATCATTCCTAGCTTGTATTCATTTCCCATGGGTTGTCTCCTTGTTGGCCCTTTCCCCCATGTTAGCGCTCCCATGTCTGGCCCAGCTCTCCACCTGTCGTCATGTGACCGGTTGCTATGCGCCAGCCGCTGCTCACGTATCACTTCTTGTCCCACAGACAGCAACTAGAGCGGGAGCAACGAGAGCGGGAGCAACGAGAGCGAGAGCAGCGGGAGCAGCTGGAGAGGGAGCGCCGAGTCTCCAATGCAGGTGAGACAAAAGAACCATACAGGCCTGTTTTAACACGTGGGAAGAGTAAAAGGAGGGGTGTGTGGAGGCACTTGCATAAACCCCTCTCTAGAGCTGGGGGAGCCAAAAGGTTCATGGGTGGGGCATAGCCAGGCCATACCGCCAGGCTCTATGGGCCAAACACGTGCTGAGCCAGGAGAATGGCAACATATCCCATTCCAGGTTTTACACTGCCAATCTCAAACATTTCCACAATCTAGAGCTAGTGCTGCGAAGTTAAGTGACCAAATGGATACATGCAGACTGGGCTCACACCCAGGGAACCCCACTCAACCAAAGTGTGTGAGCCTTGCAAATCCTTTAATCTCACAGCCTTATCTGCCAAAATGGAGTCCCTCAAAGTGATGTACAATACGACCATTTGAATGTTGCACATCCGTGTCCTTTGACTCTTGGCTCACTCATGGAACTTCTTGTATTTCACTTAATCGATGTCTTTGCTGGAGTAATTTCTAGGGTTTCCCCATAATTGCTTTGACATGTGTAGGGCTTATTATAAAGGACCTTTATTGTGACGAGGATCTGTACTTTGACGTTGATGGGTGGTAGATCTGACTATGGACATGGGATGTGCTTGCCAAGCAGAGCCTGGATGTTAAGATGGTGGGAGGCGGCGGTGGAGGCTGCGGGAAGCACCAAGGGTGGAGCTAGGATAGGGCGAGGTCCGCAACGCCCTGGATGGAGCCAGTTTGTTAGATTGTTCGAAAGGCTGGGGGAGGGAAGCACAAGATGGTGGGGCTGGGATTTGTGGTGGGTCGGAAGGAGGAGGCAGACACTTGAGGGACATCTTTACTGGAGTTTATTAAAATAAAAAGATAAGGCCCATCTTTCCCTATTGCTAGAGGGGTATCCCTGCCTTTGTAAGTAAATAACTAAAAGTGCTCGTCAGGAAGTCCCAAAGGAATAAGTCCACTGTCCAAAACTAGTTCCAGCTGACCCTATAAATATCTTAACTAACTTAAATTAGATCAGAAAAATATATCCCCTCTCCTTATGGCAATGTCTCTTCTTTACTCAAAAGTTCTATTTAGTATGATCTCATTAAATAGTCTCTTGCCACCTTCTGGATAAATTCATGTAACTGTTTCACAATGCACTTGGGTGTTATACCCTCCTAGGGATAGTTTTTCGACACTCCTTTTTAAACTCTTGTACTTGCATATAGGCTTGTATGCCTTTCTAACTCTAGTAGTCCAGGCCTTCTTAAGTTGTGTATACTTTCTTGTGACTTGACCTTCCTGCTCTCCTGTGGTTGCTCAGTTGGTTGATCGATCCTTTTAATTGGTTCACTTGATTTCACTTCACATTAATATTTATAGAATTCTCTGGTTTGCTCCACTCTTCCTTCTTAAACCATAGGTACTTATTTGTGCCCGCTCGTAATGAGTTCTCTTTCAGGCTTATTCGTTATTCTTTTTATTGCATTAACACAGTGTGAGGGAAATGCGAGATGGACAAGTAGATGGTTTCCTCACAAGAAGCCATTTTTATTAAATAATAAAAGGTGAGATGAACGCCTATCTTTACCCTACCTAACAAACAGGCTAAAGGAAAGTGACCTACTGTCCAAAAGTATATGGATCTCACACTAATATACACATAACAAAACATACAAGAAATGTCTGGCAATGGGAGAGTCACAAAATAACATATACCTTCTGAAACACAATTCTAAACGATGATCCTTGTGATCTGGGTTCGATGCCCTTCCCCAGGATTAATATAGGCTATTTCAAACAAGTTCAATTTCAGAAAAGTTCCTTTCACTAGCCAAGTAGAATGCACAGTTCCAAAATGTCTTTTGTCTTGGCTAAGTTTACTAATTCAGTTCCACAAGGATTTGTTATCTTGAAAACAGTTATTACAGCTTCCACAGTCCTTGCTTGGTAAACCAAAAAGGATTTTCTCTTCATTTGTCAAACCAAAAGTCAATGTAAATATTCTATAAGGCAAATCACTTTTTACCATAGCACATTTCTTGTTAATAAGGAATATAGTTTTGTCAGGATGGTTTATATAACAGTTCATCCAAACACAGTGGAAATGTTAATACTTTTCCACCACAACCTTCTACCACTTTGCAGTACTTTAGATCGTCGTCTTCCTGGTCCACTCGCACGCCAGGACTAACCAAAAATGTTCCCTGTCCTGGTGCACTCGCCTGTGTAAGGAAGGCATGGTATCAAACAGTAACACAGACACAAGTGATCACAGTTCAATGGTGTTTATTGAACTTTCAAATGGGTTGATAAAATGCCTATCTAATACTAAATCTGAAGATAGAAGCAAGCTACGACCATCGAATAATAAGAATGCAGTCCTAGTAGTCTTGTCAAAATAAAAGGGCCTGTACTAATAAAGCTTTTGCCGATGCTTACTTCTAAATACAAATAGTGTGGGAAACAATGTTATGCAAAAGAAAGTGTTAAGGAAATATGTCAGGATATTTGAGACGTTGGCTCCCCTTCCCCACGTTTTCAACAGGGGACAAGGCGGCACACTTTAGCTTGGCGCACACTTTGGCTTCTCTGGCACAAGAATGTAGTACAAAACATCAGAATCAGGGCCTTCTGCCAAAATCTCTTTGCCATTCAAAGTCTCTTTTCAGATGGCTTGGTGTTGACAAACGACAAACACCAAAGTTCCTTTCTTCTCAGGATTTCATATGCACAATTTCTCGGGTGATCTACTGTTCACTGTGGCCCCCCTCCGCCAGGCTCGTACCCACTTCTCTCAAAAAGTTCTTAATTGATCTCCCTCATTCAGGATCGGACCATTTCATCTATTTTTCCAATCTATCCATTTCCATATCCAATATCGGAAATGTTCGATTGTGCGCAGGATTTTGCTTAGCCCGCCGCAGGACCACTTCGATTCACAAAATCTTTCTCTTGACAATTCTTTACTTTCACTTCCGCCACCTTTCGGCTGGATACCTTACCGAGACCTTCGACTGAGCACACACGCAGTGCCGGACCACTCTGTCAACTATATTGTATTTCTTTCAAAGTTCAAACATTCATCAGCAGTTCAACTTTAGTCGCGTCTTTCTTCACACACGTTTTAACAATGTTCGTTCCAGCGCTCTCTATCCAATGTTCCTGCTTGCAACATTGGCTTCACACAGACCGGTCTTGTATCTGTCTCCCCAACTCACCAGCTATGTTGATGCCTCTGTCGCTACTTTGTTCTTGGAGCCAATGTGGCTCCACTGTACCACAGCGGCTGCTGCTTCCCCCTGACTCGATTAGTCATGTAGGAGGAGCGCCGGTACCTCCGATACACAATGCAGGATTCTTCAGACTCTCTCCGGGCCTTAAACTGTCCAATCTCGGGGTCTCTTGATCATGACGGTTTCTTTCCAGAAAGGTCAAGGGAATTTACCTACTTTCAAGCCCCTCATGGTTAGCCGTCTTTTGCCCCGCTTTCAGCTGCATCTCTAAACTGCTGTTTGCTTGTGTGCTTTGCCTCGCTCAGTGTTTTTGTGATCCGCCTTTTATCCGTCTGGGGAAACTTAATGGAAGTCGGGGGTGAGTGTTGGTCAGTAATTGACCCCTCACCTAGGTGATTCCACCCCCATGAACTGGATCCAAAAACGATGTCCTTGTGCTGGCCACCTGGATGAAAGAACCCTTGGGACTAGTGGGTGAGACACCTTCTGGTTTTTCACACCTGCCAGGATAAAAACTCCTACCACTACGATTTGTACTCTGTGGTGAGGCTTGTTCTAATCTTCCCACACTTAAATCCTCACTGGGGAAAAAAAAATCAAACTGCTTCTTGATTCAATCTCTTGACTTTCAACACAACATGTACATTGTATAAAAGGACATAGATTTATGTGAATCTCTTTGACCTAGGCAATGCAGGTCACAATTCTCTCCACCTTAAATCTTTCTACATGGAGGGGTTTTCTCCTGTCTTGGATTTCTTTCTGCACAACCTACTGGCTGCTGGCAATATAAGTACAACTTTCTTTCACTGAGTATCTGGGACCATTACAATCCCCATTGACCTGATGTTACTTGCTTTGGCAATGCTTGTTATACTGACCCCTTCATAGCCGTCATGCTCTGGGAAAGTGGTATTCACAGGCTTTGTTTATTTCCCCCTTTTGGCTTGGGCAATGTAGGTTACAATATGCTCCTGTTCGCTTTAATTTCAAGGTTCGGTAGTCAAAAGGTATATTTATGCCCAGCAATCTATTTTGGAGCACCGCAGGGGGTCACCTCTAAAAGGCCAACTTACTGGTATGTCCTGACGTCTGTTGGACTCTGTTGCTGCTTTTTCTCACGTCTGGACCTCTCTGAAGTTTGACAGGTCCGGGCAGCTTCTCTCCTACCACGCTGGCGGTCACTGGCGCACTCGCTCCTTTGAAAGACCGGATGCAGAGAGCTTCTCTCTCCTCTGGGACAGCTGGTCTTCACAGCGCCACCCGCTGTGAGTCCTCTGCATTGGTCTGAACCTCCCCCACTTTCCTTGCACAGTGTTCCGCAAATGGCAATGCAGCGGCTCCAGCCTCTGCTACCTTCTGATGCTTTTTCTTCCACAGCATTCTACTGACCTGCACCTGACAGTAGGGATGTAACTGTATTACGGTAAACCGTTAAAGATACCGTGAACCTCTTAATTGAACAATAATAACCGTCACATTGTTTATACCGTTCATACGAGTGCTGCGTAGTCTTGGTCTTGCACTGATGTGCCATCTGCCAAGTAGTTTCAGTTGGAGCAGTTTTTAATGCCATTCCATAAACCACACGTGCCTGACACAAAATCAATGTTGGCAATGGGAAGAATAAATACAGTGCCAAGAAGGAAAATGGTTTACTTTGGTTGGCGGCTTTGGGGTTTATATATTTATAATGGATCATGTTTTCTAAACATGACAATGGGGGATTTCCCTGGTTCTATCATTGAATTTACATATAATAGGTCACATTGCGAAATTTACTAATCTCTGTGGTTATTCCCTGCTGCCATACCAAAGGGTAACGTGTCCGCGATTACTGAACACCTTTTGGCCCGCAAGAAGTAAACTAAAGGCTGTAACGTAAAGAGTGCGTGCGTGTGTGTGTATGCGCACAAGCGTAAACTACCATCAGACTCCATTGATCTGTGGCATGCAGGTTATCAAGATGGCAACATGTTAATCTTCACTAGTAGCCAGTGGGGGAGCTAAAAGCCTAAATGGCCACTTAAGAAAAGCTATTCAGTTTGATTTGCCAGTCGCAGCAGGGCTCCCCCTCTCCCCCCCCCCCACCCGCTCCCCCTCCTCCTCTCCACACGTGTGTGTGTTTGGTGGAGGCAAGGGGTGGCATTTCAGTGGAAAGTATGTTGAAAAGCCCAATTCTGGCCCTGGGTGCCTGGTTTTGTTTGTGATGATAAATCGACAATTTATGACCTTTTAGAAAATATTTGTTAAGATTAGTTAAGGCCACCTGCTATACCGTGATAACCATGATATACCGTCATTTGGCAAGAAGGTTATTGTACCGTCATAAAACTAATACCGCGACACCCCTACCTGACAGGCATTCAAATATTTAAAGGTCCTGCTCAGGTGTGGGTTATTGGAACAACTAGACCGTTCACTCCGGTTTAGTGACTCTGTGCCTAGCTTCCTTGTCTCAGTACTAAGGTCCATAATGTTCTTATTAGTTGTTTTATAATTCTTTAATTCACTCTTTGTAATTGGTTCCTAGGATATCTTTTTAAGGGAGGATTTTAAAAGAGGTAATGGGTTTCTCTTGGGTTTATCTAGACCTAAAGTATAATCGTAACTACAAAAAGTAGTTACATTATCTCCGTTCCCTATATAAATAGTTTTCCTGTTCACACAAAGGAATCTCGTACTTTGCACCTTGGGGAAGTCTGGGAGAGGAAGACAACATGCCATCATGTATTCAGGAATTGGAGAAACCTCACCCTCAGAAGAGGATGAATACTGTGTCTCTCATGACTGAGTCCTCACATTCCCTTGATAGCCTTCTCCTCCCATGTGATCCACCCAGCAAATACCACCCTTGGGTTAGGATCAGGTAGCGGCTGGCTTCCCCTGGCCATATGGGAGGAGACTTTAGGCTGGGATTGTGTGAGGATTCCGCAGGATTCTTCATACTTAAAGGTCTTTATATTCAGTACCTCGCCAATTTCACTGGGCTGGGTTTGACGGCAGCCTCCCAGTTCTTTCTGTTACCTCTGTATCTGCAGGGGAACATTATCTGGCTCTGCGCTCACTGGAGTTCTCTTCCGCTGCCATGGATCTCGTGTTTCTCAATCTTTTTGGTGTGGTGATTTTGGCTCTGTTCGACAGGCACATGGCCCACAACAAAGTTGTGGTCATGCCACCACTGGATTAGGATTCTCTTCTCTGCTTCTCTATGTTCTGAAACGCCGGACCTCCTGTGTTTACCTCTGGCGTTCAGGACTTGTTTCAGAGTTGTGGGCTCTGTGACTTCCTTTGGCTCCGCCTCCTTGAGGTGTCAACGTTATTTGGGGGGTTCCCCTGCTTATGCTCTGTACTTCGTCTCTCCTCAGCGTGCTCTCCGTCTTCAATCTACTCGTTCTAGTTAGATGTGCGTTTCTCCTTAAAGAGACTGATCCTAGTCCTTGTACATAATGTGGTATTTTAGTTTTGTCTTCAGCCACATCTCTGGTTCTTATAAAATTCATCACATTTGATAGTCCCATATATGCTAAGATGTTGGATGGTCTAGGGAGTTCCTCACAGGAACGGGAGTCCTTGTCCTCTAAGGGTTGGGGAGGCAGGGGGAGTCTCACCCAGTGAGGACCCACATGCGCAGACCGTAGGGAGGGTTTTGTGTAGCAGGCTCACCTCCCTAGCCTCAAGGGGGTGTGGGGAGGCTCCCCCTTGGGGAGTAGAGATAAATACCCTTGATTTGCTACAGATTGTACCAGCATTCAGATGGTGCTGTGGACGGGGTGCGGTGAGAAACTGGGATTGCACTGATGGCTGGAACCCAGGGGAAGCACAGCACCTGATGATGTAATGCTTAGCTGCCTGCTGGGAGCTTACCAAGCAACCTGCAGCAAACTAGGTCCACGTTCCTACAGCCCTGCTGCAATCCACGCCCTCAGACCATGACACAAATCACCACGAAATTGTCCTGCCCCAGCCTATCGGAGTTGAGTGGAGGGGTAGGACAGGAAGTCCAGTAGCGTGGTGGACACATTGCTAAAGTCTAGTGCCTTAAACATATTTATTATTGTAAAGTGGACTCAAGCGGGGGCAAACCTTCGGGGCACAAGGGCAGGTGAGACTGGTGGGTTGGCCTGTTCCTTGAGCTCACACTGGCCCTAAATGATGGTCTAGCTAGAGCTCCTGGTTTCTTCTGTCCAGCCCGAGCCTCACCTGGCTCACCCATCTGTTGCTGTTTGTCTAACTCTTAGGCCTTCAGGGCATTAGAAATTCAGCAGGTGCTTGGCATTGTCAAAGATGGAGGTGAAGGGGATACCAGCTCTCTAACAAGAAGCATTGTTTACCCTAAGAGCAATTAGACGGACATGGTAGTCAAAAGTATTGCTCTGCAAACCACAGTTCATAGTCCCTTTCCTGAAAATGGAGAATGTCTGTTGAAGGCATGAACGCTATACAAGCCAACTTCAAGCAAACCTGCCCTTTCCTGGGGCCTGTGTGCAGCTGGCCTGTTGATTTTAGTGAATTCACATCACTAGTATTTTAGCCCTAGATTCGATTTGAATCTTTACTGGATCTCCTAAAGAGACTTCAGCCACCCATCTTTTCCAGGTCTGAAAAATCCATTGTGTGTTGAGCTGTAGCCATCAGTGTTTCATTCCGATAAGCTAGGGAGCTATACAGTGCATGTAATTGAGAAATGTCCACATGAATAATCATAATAGTATATCCTCAAATGATCTCTGCATCATACGAACGACCGAAGAGCGAAAAGCTGCCGACTGAAAAAGGGCCGCTCTTCTATTGGAGACTGTTAAGGTGAGCGCATTTAAGGGCTGTAGCTGAGACCCACCGCCAGCCACCAGAGCATGGTGGCATGAGCAACTGTGTCAAAGACGGAGTGTAGATCCGATATGATTAGCCTAACCGTGCTTCCCATCGCTAATTCCCAGAAGAGCTAGAAGATTCTCACCAGTGATTGTATAAGGGCCTGCTCTAAAGGGGAAATGGGGGAGGGGAGGGGAGGGGAGGGGGAGTAGAAGAATCAGAAAATAACTTCTGGGTCACCTCAAGGCTTTATGTTGTGGGGTGCACAAAAGTACTGGTAACTAGCTAGTAAGGTTCATACTTAAGGAAGAGGAGCAGAGAAAGGCTGCATATCAACTTTTTGAATATTTTAGTCTGGCTTCTAGCGATCTCATGCTTGGGACGCAGAAAAGCACTGTTGTGTTAGACTTCCTTCATTGGTGGTAGTACATTGGGTGGTTCCACCAAGAGCGTAGCGTAGCTTAGCATAGGTGTGGGTGTCAGTCAATTTGCTATCCTCAGGCCAACCGTTACTAAGGAAAAATGAGGATGGACTAATGAAGTGACCTCAGAGTGTACATTTACAGCAAGTCGTTGGTAGACTTTTAATAAATGGGCTGCATCTGCCTCTTCGGCATGCATACACTGGAATGGCAGTAGAACACATTTTCTCTTCTGCATGGAAAGTAAATTCAAAGAAGAAATGCTGAATTATAATCCGAGTAATGTTGACACATTACCATCCACTTTTTTCTCCTAGTGCCACTACTTGACCTTTAACTTCTAGGCTCTGCATATTATCTCAAATTTCCACCACTTTGGCTCCAATGTCTGAGCTCATGCCCCGAGTTTCCTCAGTGTCTATCACTCTTGGTTGCCCCTACCTCCATGTCAGGCGCGGCGAGGTGCTCATGGCCTGGTCTGCCTTTGGCCCTCCTTTGCGTACAGGTTCTAGTTACGGTACTGCTGCTGCATCACCCTCCAGCTCATTCAAACCCCTGGACCGGGCGTGCAAAATCTCCTACCTCTCCTCCTCCCTCACATCGGGCCGTCAGGCGAATGTACCGGACTGCCAGGTTTGAGAAAGATGGTCTGACCTCACCCTCTCTTTGACAAGGAAGATGGCAGTTACGATGAACATGCTTCCCCGTCTGCTATTTCTGTTTATGATGCTTCCACGTCATTAACAGACAGATTGTTTAAGGATGTCGACCACATGTGCTTTAGCTTTTTTTGGCAAAAGAAAAGGGCAAGAAAAGCATGCAAGACCTTGGCGCTCCCTAAATGGGAGGGTGGGTTTGGATTCCCAAACTTTTTTCTAGATTATAAGGAATCCCAATTTAGGGTAATGTGGGAGGACATTGTACATGTATGAAAGATTGTGACGCATCCCCCCCAAAAAGGTTGGGTATTGTTTCTGGTCACCGATCACTCATCCCCCGAGGGGTACGGAAACACCCTACACTGGATGTCCTATGGCCATTGGGGAGGAACAATAGGTTGAATAGAGAATTACCCTTGTGGCCATCCCCCTTGAGTTCTCTATGGACCCTCCCATTTGCACTGGGCCAATTGGGTTTTAAAAAGGCCCATAGATGTTCAGACGTGTCTAAAGAACATCTTCAAAGAAGGGGGGCATCTGGGGATAGATCACTTTGCAACACAAGGGAACGCAAAATACCACGCTTACTCCAGATTTCCCCAAACAGAGTTGAGGGGGAATGCACTGTGGATCAGTTGGTCAGGGACATTTGCATATGCTCCCCGCTACCCCCAACACCAGTACTCAACAAAATAATCACAAGATGCATCAAGAACTGATCCGAATAGCTGTGGTGTGGGCATGACGAACCTGGTTCTCACTTACTCAAAGTGTCAGTTTGCCAACTGTCACACTGCCAAACCCTTACAACATTTTGTCTCGTCATCGGGGAACAACCTTCCAGCCACAGGCACTCAATTTAGCAGCTTGGCTCCTGGAGTCCGAGTTTAGACATCTTAACTTACCTGAACGATGAATGGATATTTTAAAAGAAGCATGAAAGCCAAACACAAGAGACTGTTACTTCAATAAATGGAAGGGATTTTTGTTATGGTGTAGAACTAATACTCTCAATCTCATTGACTGTTCGTTCACCTTCTAATATATTGCACTACCTGCTATACTAGGTAGACTCGGGTCTAGTGTTCAATTCACTGAAAGCCAATTTATCAGAGTTTGCAGCATACACTACCTCACAAAGCCAAGTGTCCTGGTGGAAGGTTCCTGTGATTAAATAGTTAATGGAAGGGCTTAAAAGAATGTATCCCCCCATTTCATCACCACGTCCAGAATGGGATTTAAATGTCATTTTAACAACACTTATGGGACCTCTATTTTAACACCTGCATAAAGCTAGTCTTGAATTTACCGACAAGACTGCTTTTCTTCTAGCCATCACCTTAAGAGTCAGTGAACTTCAAGCACTATCCGTTGCAGACACCTTTGTTACAATACATAAAGGCAAAGTGTTTTTAAGAACACCTCTTCGATTCTCACCTACATTTATTTCTAAATATCCTATCCATCAATAGAACTTCCAGCCTTCTTTCAAAACTCACGAAACTCTGTAGAAAAAGCCGTGCATACACTAGACGTTCGGAGAGTTATAATGTACTATCTAGACAAAACAAAACCAATATAGAAATCTGATCTATTCTTCGTTTCATTAGCTGCTGGGATAGAAGGGGACTGTGTCTCTAAAGCAGCAATTTCAAGATGGATTGTAAATTGTATTCAACTATGCCATGCATTATCCAATAAGACATTACCATTCACACCCAGAGTGCACTCAACTCTGGGTACTTGTGCTACTTTAACATTCTTTGCAAATGGGCCATTAGAAGCTATTTGTAAAGCAGAAACATGGAGTTCAGTTCACACTTTCACCAACATTACTGTGTGGATACGCATACAAGGGTTGATTTCTCAGGTGGGACAGGCAGTGGTAAGACATTTCTTTGCCTCTGTACCTTCTAACAACCCACCTCCTTCTCCACATACTGCTCGCTAGTCTATGCAAATCATGTGATTATACGCAGATTCACCAGCCTCCAAAGACAAATATTACATACCTGTAATCATCTTCATGATGCTTGGACCTGCATAGATTTACATGCCTCCACCCTTCCTCCCCTCGTTGGAGTTCAAGGTACATAGACAACTTGCAACTTTATTTACCTTCCTGTACGCTCATGCACACTGCATGCTCCCTCATGTTGCAAACAACGTTCTCCAGCATTGTATCTTTCATGGATTTACATGCTTAGAATATTCCCCGTCGACAGACTGGGAACCCTCGGTACAGTTATAAAGCTGTTTCCCATAGGAAAACTTAGGACAATTTTGTGTCCCATCTACGTCGTTTTCGGGGCCACCTACGCATGCCCCACTAGGACGTAGCGGTATAAATGCCCCGCCCACGCGGCTCCCTTCAGATTTCAACCGTCTCCAAAGTAGTGGGATCACCTCGCGTAGTCTATTTTGTCAAGGTTGTGCTTTTGGAGTTTTGTCCTGATGTCTGGGAAAGCGCTGTTCCGCACATGCGCTACGTGCAGGTTGAAGGTGTATGAGGGGACGGTCATATGGATTGCATATATTGTCTACACCCTCATCATTCGGCAGACAAGTGTGACATATGTAAGGGCCTCTCCCAAAAGACTCTTAAAGATAGAAGTCGGCAGCCAGTGGCATGGTTAAACGTAGGAGCGGGGGCATACCCGCCTTCGTAGGTAGGCTCCACGCGCAGCGTGGCCTCGGTGTCAAAATCTTCAGGGGCCCTGCGCTGCTAGACATCGTCGGAACCCCCGGTGAAGAAATCACAACCAGCAGAGAAAGAGTCATCAAGAAGCCATTCTAAGAAGTCCTCGTCGAAGAAAGCCTCGTCCTCTTCATCTTCGACGAAGAAAGACAGAAAAGAAAGGTTGAAATCCTCCTCGGGCGATCACCATAGATCGACCTCGAGTCGAAGCGTAGGTCAAGTTCAGAAAAGGCGGGAACGCCTCAGGGACCTACACGACCATAACCACCGGCATCGACGGCAGGGCAGGTGTCGACCCCTTCTCTGCCACTGACGCAATTGGTCTCAACCATTCTTGGATCGCAAGTGGTGACGACGACGGGACCAGCTTTAGCCTCGTCGACGGAGATTCCACAAGAGGCCTGGCGACCAGAAGTATTCGACCCGGTTTTGCCAGAGACCCTGCTGCAGCAAGAGGCGGCCTTGTCGGTGTCCTTGGGAGATGAGGAGGGTGTGAGTAGCTGGCCCTGCAGACCTCGGGTTACGAGGAATTACCAAGCCTCTCTCCGGAGGGAGCCAGCATTCCGGTGTTTACCCCCTCTTCTTAATCCGCAGTCACTCTTGTCGCTGGAAGTTTTATCCACGTTACAGACTTTTTTGTAGACCCTGGACGAGAGGTTACCTCAAGCAATTCCGGCCAGGTCGACCATCGACGAACCGGGCCCGTCCCGTCGGACAACTCCGTCAATCCCCACGACAGTGCCAGCGGGTGAAGACCTCTCAGCTGCATGCCACGAGGAGAGAACTGATGGATTCGGACTTGCATAGGAGAACTTTATTGGATGTCTCACTTTCCCCCTCCAGGGATCCAACCTGGGAGTCGGAGGCAGAGTTAGAAATCCCAAGAAGCCCGGCTCATCTAGCTTCCCACGGACGACATTGGGTCATTTCACGCCATGATGGCCAAAGCGTGTACAGAATTTGGGTTGGCCCAGGAAGAGGAGAGAAAGGACTTTTCTTTTCGACCACATGGGAAAGAGAAGGTGGTCGGTGTTCTCGGTACCAATCCTGGATCATGTGTGGCAGGAGGGGTTACAGACCATGCGTCACCCTTTCTCAGAACCGGCAATGAAAGGTCACCTGGAGAAGAAGTTTAAGGCCCCAGAAACTACCCCAAGTGTCTGTCCTCCCAACCAGCCCCTGACTCGGTGGTGTCAGCGGCGGCGCCGAGAAAGGCGAGGGCCCAGCACAAGTGCACGACTCCCACCGGAAAATCAGGCCAGAAAACAGGATGCCTTTGGCAAAAAAGTGCTGTCGGTAGGAGCAACCACAGTGAAAGCGGCCAACTCTCTGGCTATAGTAGCCAGATATGACGGAGAGATGTGGCACCGCCTGGCACCTATGCCGGAGCATCTTCCGGAAGAACATCGGAAGGCGGCGATTTTACTCGTCCGGGAAGGTGAAGAGGCTTCCAATCATGCTATAAACATCGCTGTGGACCTCGCAGAATCGGGGTTTAAACAGGTGAATAACGGGGTGGTTCTACGAAGGCAAGCATGGCTAAAATGCACCAACTTTAGACCAGAGGTGCAATACAAGGTGCTGGATATGCCCTTTGAGGGAGACCTGTTCACCGAGAAGGGGGACAAAGCCCTGAAGGGCATGAAGGAGGACTCTGAGACGGCGCGTTCCTTGGGTGCCCTCCAGAGTGGTCGAAGTTTCAGGTCTTTTCGTCCCTTTAGGGGAGCATCGGGAATCTCCAGATTCGCGGCATCGAGACCGATTCTTCAGTAGTCCAGCGTCCCCTCCCAGGGATACAGACGGGCTTCTCAAGCGGCAAAAATGACGCCGGGACTACCAGACCTCCAGGAAGAGAACAGGTTACTCGTCGACGAGGGATAAGCAGACCAAGGACCAGCAATGACGGGCATCGGAACGTTCTGGGGGGCAGAGTATCGTACTACATCGACGAATGGGAGCAAATAACGGATCAGTGGGTGTTGGACACAGTAAGATACAGACATTCCCTGCAATTCAAAAGCAACCCTCCGCACATTCCACCGGCGTTTGTAGCTCAACCCCATCTGAGTGTGTTGCAGCAGGAAGTAGCACTTGTGCTGCAAAAAGGAGCTATAGAATTGGTTCCGTCATCGCTGAAGGGTCAAGGGTTTTATTCCCGATACTTTGTGGTGAAAAAACCAAACGGAAAAGGCGTCCCATTCTAGACCTGCACAATCTCAACAAAACGTTGAAAAGCCTAAAATTCAAGATTCTCGGGCTCCAGGAAGTGATCCGATCAGTTCAAGAAGGGGATTTTCTGGCGTCTCTGGACCTGCAGGACGCGTACTTCCACATACCAATGTGTCGGCGACACACAAAGTTCCTAAGGTTTGTGGTAGGACAGACTCACTACCGGTTCACAGTACTTCCCTTTGGGCTGAAATCCTCTCCCAGAATGTTCACGAAATGTTTGGCCCCAGTGGCAGCCTGGCTGAGAAGGCAAGGTCATCATGTGTAACCATATCTCGACGACTGGTTGGTGAGGGGGTCCTCTATGTCCACTCACACAAGTTTGCAGGCCACCATGCAACTTTTACAACGGCTGGGGTTTGCGGTAAACTTTGAGAAATCTTAGTTGACGCCGTCGAGAAGCCTGGTGTTCCTGGGCGTGCAATTCGAGACCCAGTCCAGGTTAGTGAAGCCATCCCTCGACAGAATCACCAAACTAAATCGATTGGCAAGTCGGCTGAGGATCAATACCAGACTATCGGTGAGAAAATGTGTCGATTCTGGGTGCTATGGTGTCCTGCATTCCTCTAGTGGGCAACTGCCGCCTGTTCATGAGGCCGGTTCAAGTGTTCCTGGCGGACCGGTGGACGCAGGCCCAAGGGCTCTGGTTGGACAAGCTGACCGACGACTAGCTCCTGCTAGCTCTTCAGTGGTGGCAGAGCTTTCAGAACCTATCCAGAGGGGTACCCCTACAGGAGCCAGAGTTTCGGCTAACCATAGTGACGGACGCGTCCCTGACAGGCTGGGGAGCACACATGGGCACTCTACAAACGCAAGGTCAATGGTCCCGGAGGGAGTCACTCCTGCACATCAACGTTCTGGAACTGAGAGCAGTGCGCTGGGCCTTGAAGTCTTTCCTGCCACACATCAGAGCGTCAATAGTGAGAATATTGACAGACAACACAACGGCAATGTTTTACTTAAGGAAGCAAGAGGGCACGCGGTCCAGAATCCTTTCCATCGAGGCTCAGAAAGTGTGGCATTGGGTTCTGAAACACGATGTATCCATCGTAGCTCATCAGCTCCCTGGAGTAAGGAACGAGCAAGCGGACTCATTCAGCAGAAAAATGGACCAAATACACGAATGGGAGATAGACAGCGTTCAGTTGTCGAAGGTCTTTGAGAAATGGGGGCAACCTCCGCTGGATCTCTTCGCAACGAAGGGGAACAAGTGCGAGCTGTACGCCAGCAGGTGGCCACAGGAAGGGTCTCTGGGGGAAGGGTTCTCCTTCCCGTGGACGGACAGGTTCCTCTACGCCTCCCCCCCCCCCCCAACCCCCCTGTTCCCTCTTATATGGAGAACCCTGCAGTGGATACGCAGGTACAGGTGCCGGGTCATCCTAGTGGCACCGTGTTGGCCAAGGCAGCCGTGGTTTTCCGACCTGCTTCACCAGTCAATAGAACAACCGATAACATTTCCGAAGGTCCCGAATCTCCTGTCCCGGGATGAAGGGACAGTGTGGCATCACAATCCAGACAGTCTCAATCTCACAGCTTGGCTCCTGACTTTTCGGAATTTGGTGCCTTGAGCATTTCGGCAGATTGTCGGAGAATCCTGCAGGCAGCACGAGCCCCTTCCACCAACAAGTTGTATGCATGTAAGTGTAGAAGGTTCTGTACGTGGTGTCAAGGGCAGCCGGGAGTGCAACCTCTAAGGGTAACTCCGGAGCAGCTTCTACCGTATCTGCTACACCTGGCGAAGAGCGGATGATCTTTTTCATCAATAAAAGTACATCTGGCGGCCATCTCTAGGTTCACGAGGAAGAGGCACTCGTCTCCCTTGATAGTAACAGGCTGGTGAAACACTTCATGAGGGGTCTGTTCCGAACATTCCCGCCAATTAAACGCTTTCCACCAACGTGGAGTCTTAATGTGGTGCTAGCAGGGTTAATGAAAGCACCCTTTGAACCAATGGCCACCTCGTCGATTAGGTTCTTATCATGGAAGTTGGCTTTTCTAATGGCTATAACATCAGCTAGGCGGCTCTCAGAATTACAAGCATTGGTCGTAGACCCGCCGTACCTAAGGTTCTTTAAAGACAAAGTGGTGCTGTCAACTAATCCTAGTTTCATCCCAAAGGTTCCTATGGCTTATCATAAACACTCGTCCATTGTCCTGCCTACCTTTTTCGCGACCCCTTCATCGGCTGCGGAAAAAGCCCTCCATATCTTGGACGTGAATAGAGCTCTAAAATGTTACCTTCATCGGACTCAACAACGTAGATTTACGCAGCAACTCTTCATTGCATATGGTCCGTCGACGAGAGGAAAAGCAATTTCAAAGCAGGGACTGGCTCAATGGGTCTCGTCGACGATTGCCTTCTGTCATTACAAAGCGGGAAAACCGCTACAAGGGCGTCCGAGAGCTCATTCCAGGAGGTCAACTTCGTCTTCGATGGCGTTGTGGGCAGGAATCCCGCTGGCAGACGTTTGCCAGGTGGCAGCATGGTCAGTGCCTCACACGTTTACCCGCCATTACTGCCTTGAGCGGCAGCATGCGAACGATGTACAAATGGGAAGAGCAGTCTTGCGCCATCTGTTTCAATAAGGTAAACCCTTTTCAGGAAGGGTCTGTACTTATTTTAGTGTATGTATATATAGATGTGTATATATATGGATATTGATAAGTGCATGTACATTTGTGTATTTATACGTTTGCAGTTATACGTAAGCATGGTTATGTATATATATGCTTAGGAGGGTGTTGGATTGCATTCACACCTCCCTTTTTTCAGGATCACTGCTGTATATAGTCTATTCTAAGCATGTGAATCCATGAAAGATCCAATGCTGGAGAAGGGAATAGTTTCTTAACTTTAACTCCATTTCTCCAGCATCGGTATCTTTCATGGATTCACATGCGCCCGCAGGCCTCCCCCGAATGCAATGTAATTTTATAACTAGGTTTTCACCCCATTCTGCTTTGGAGGGGTCGAAATCTGAAGGGAGCCGCGGGGGCGGGGCATTTATACCGCTGCATCCTAGTGCGGCATGCGTAGGCGGCCCCGAAAACGAGGTAGATAGGACACAAATGTGTCGAAGTTTTCCTATGGGAAACTGCTTTATAAGTGTACCCAGGGTTCCCAGTCTGTCGACGGGGAATATTCTAAGCATGTGAATCCATGAAAGATACCAATGCTGGAGAAATGGAGTTACAGGTAAGAAACTATTCCCATCTGAGGACCTCAACGCATGAAGGACCATTGGTACAGTACAAGTTACACTAGGTATAGTATTAGACATGCTCTGTCTGTCCCTTTTTGAAGTTCAAAAACAAGTCCTGTAATACTCCCCACCAATCACTAGATGTTGGTCTATGCAAAGCATGTGAGTCTAAGCAGATACACGCATTCGAAAGACAATTACAGGTATGTAGTATTTGATATATAGCTCCTGGTAGCTGTTGGTGTCCAGCTAATGACTCTTCTCTGCTATACCCAGGAGCTAAAAGGCTCCCAGCAGTTTTGGAGTCCTGTGAGAGGCGGAGTAAGGCTTTCAGGTATTCAAAAAAGCGTTGTGCTGAGCACACATGCATGCAGGTATTGGGATATTGTGGGAAAGTTATGAGTTTGTGAACTGTGAAGCTGGTAGTTTCGACAAATATATTAAACATTATCCATCATGGCAGATCAAATTCGAGCATATGGCACCAGATCTCCTGAGCAACCAACGTGTGTTCTATGCATTTTAACATCGGTGCAATTTCAAAAGAACTGCTGAGTAAACAGCTGCTACTAGGAGTCTTTTCAAATTTTAATAGCACCATTTTTTGAGATTTGAGACATTAACTTTCACTTTTTAAAATTATAAATGAGTATATTTTGATCCTCTCATAAAATATTATTTCTCCAGCATGGGGTCTGGCATGGATTCACATGCTCATGAATATTCCCCGTTGTCAGGCTGGGAATCCTCGGTAAATAAAAAATCTGTATCAGTTTAGTTTCTGATCTGTCTTTCTTAGTAGTAACCAATCGCTGATCTCTGCGTCATACTGCCCCCAGCCAATGACTGCCCTCTCCCTAAGCCCGCCTCTGGCAGCCATCCTCAGATTTTTACCGCATGCTCAAGTGTTGGGAGTCCTCGTGCTTTAACTCAAGTTTTTGCTGCGTTTTCGCGCTTTTTTTCAGGAGATTTTCTCATTTTTTCGGTTTAATCGAGCCTCAAGCTCCACCGTTTCTACTTCCGATAATGGGGACCCGGTTAGGAATTCTTCTACGCCCCCTCAAGGGCGAAGTTTACGCTTCTTGGCAGATAGATCTGCGGCCTACCTCAAGGACATGGCCCAGGACAAGGGAAGCTCGACGCCCGGATCCAAGCTGTTCAGGTGCTGCCCTGGATGTGGATTGCAAAATGTTTTCAAGGAGGACGAGCATTTGCAATGGCTCTACTGCCTTCATGAGGACAAGACGCACATGGAGAAGGACTGTACGTTCTGCAAGAACCTTTCGGAACGGACCAAACAAGATTGTCGTTCCCGCCTCGCCGCCTGGTTGGAGAAGGGCACAGCAGATGAGAAGGCGAAGAAAAAGTCTGAGCGGGCTTCGTCCTGTGAGGGCGCCCCGGCGACGGGGGCCCAACAGAAGGTGAAGCACCGCAAGTCCGCGGGCACCGGGAGCGCCCAAAGGTCGGGCTCTTCGGCTGCCAGGCAGGGCGTGACTTCCCCGACACGTTCAACCACGAGCCAGTGCTCTGGTTCGGGGAAGAGGAAGTCCGAGAACCCAGGTAAGCTGCTGGAGCGGACCCAGTCGATCTCAAAGGGGGAGCGAGGCGTTGACCCCCCCCCCATCCCCCCTAAGCGAAGGCCCAGGACTCACCTAAAGTGGTGAGGGCTTTGATCCAGCCGGCAAAGGCCTCTGTCGAAGTGGTCGCTGCGACCCTGGCGAAGCCGACTGAGACTACGCCAGTGGAAATGGCCTCTGGGCCCAGAGTATCCCTGCCACCGCGGAGGGAATCCTCTTTCCAGCCCATCGTTAAGACCCCCGTGAAGTCTCTGGCAGAAAAGGGGGGGGGGGGGGGCGGTGGGCATTACAGACTCGGAATCAGCCTCTGAGGAGGAGCTGGTGGAAACCGAGAAGGGCCTCAACGAGAGGTTCGTAGGCCTCAACGAGAGGTTCATAGGCCTCAATGAGAGGATCGAGAAGATTCAATCCCAGGGGGCGGTCCCCACTGACATGATCGAAGATGACAACGAAGGGGGCCCAGTGGAGCGGCCATCCCGTCCTTTGCAGCCTTTGCCCATGCCCCAGGATAGCTCGGCGGCCATTTTGTTGGCAATCCAATCCTTATGTACCGAGATGAGGACAAGATTACCACGGACCCCGACGGAGGATCCAGAACCAGGCCCGTTGGGAAACCCTCCGAACAAGCGGAGGAGAGTCCACCCCTCTCCGCCCTTCGTGCCTGCGAGGCCGGTGGACCCCTCATCCCCCTTGCCGGACCCTAGAGAGGATATGGCGACGGATATAGCGACGGACGACTACAGCGGTGATGACACAGCGGACATACTGTCATTGCCCCGCGGCGGGCTTCTCCAGCCGACGAAATTGGCTCCTTCCACGCCATAACCAGGGCATCCAAGCTCTTCCAGCTCTGCCCTGAAGAGCAGAAAAAGGAAGGGTTTCTTTACCAACGACGAGGGGCCAAGAGGAAGACTGTCCTTGCGGTGCCTTTGTCGACGACATCTGGGACGAAGGGCTCTCTGTCCTCAAGAACCCTTCCACGCCCGGAAGAAGTACAGGTACGAGAAGAAGTACTGAGTCCCCGATGCCGCCCCCTTGTGCCTCAGGGCCCAGCCCACGCCGGACTCTGTCGTCTTGGCAGCGGCCAAGAAGAAAGCAGCAGGTGCAGCAGCTTCAACTTCCACTTCCCTGCCGGACAGCAAGGGCAAGAAGTTGGATTCCATGGGACGACGAGTCATCTCGTCGACGATGAAGGCGGCCAATGCCTTGGCGATCGTGGCCCGCTACGACAGGGAGCTCTGGTTCAAGATGGCTCCCCTGCTAGACTTCCTGCCTGACGACAAGAGGGCGGAGGCCCTAGAAATTCGGCAGGAAGGCGAGGTGGCGTCGGATCACGCCATAACGGTGGCAACGGACATTGCTGATACCGGATTTCTCCAACTGGGCAACGGAGTTTGCCTCCGACGACGTGGATGGCTCAAGGTGACACTTTCGCCAGGACGTCCAGACCCAGAGTGTTGGACATGCCGTTCGACGGGCCATCAAGACCGACTCGGAGACGGCCCGGGCCCTAGGGGTGCTTCAACAGCCCTTTCGGGGCTTCGGAGGCAGAGACGGTGCCTCCAAAGGATCCAGCAGTGGCTCCTCCACTTACCGCCAGGCGGCCCGCTCCTCTTCCCAGGAGTCCTATAGAGGTCGCGGCAAGCAAGGGGGATCCCGCCGTCGTCGCCAAGGAGGCCAAGACGGCAAGGCCGCCTCCAAGCAAGACTGACCCGGCCATGTTGTCGGGTCCCCACCGAAGCACCCCGGTGGGAGGCCGGCTGACGAAGTTCGTCAGTGTGTGGGAGTCCATCTCCACCGACCGTTGGGTGTTGGACACCCTGGCCAACGGGCACTCGCTGGAATTCCAAAAGCAGTGCCCTTGCATTCCTCCCATGGCCAGGAAGGAGAATCACATCCCTCAACTGCTGTTGGAGGTAAGGACGATGCTCAAGAAGGGTGCCATCGAGCTCGTCCCCAAGAGGCTCTGGGGCTCCGGAGTATACTCAAGATACTTCGTCAGAAAGAAGACAGGCGGTTGGCGCCCCATCCTGGACCGGCGTCGGTTAAACAAATACATCCAGGCGCAGAAATTCAGGATGGTCACCCTCCAGCATGTACTGGGATAGCTGGAGGAAGGCGACATCCTATCGTCGTTGGACCTGCAGGATGCTTACTTCCACATCCCCATTCTAAAAAGGCACAGGAAGTTACTCAGGTTTGTGGTTCAGGGACACCACTACCAATTCAAGGCCCTACCATTCGGATTAAAGTCGGCACCCAGGGTTTTCACCAAGTGCCTGGCACCAGTGGCGGCGCGGCTGCGCCTGCAGGGGATCCACGTCTACCCCTACCTGGACGACTGGCTAATCTGGGCAAGGTCAAGGGAACTCGCCGTTGAACACACGGCAAGGACCGTCCGGTTGCTCATGGAGCTGGGGTTCGCAAACAACTACCCCAAATCCCACCTGGTTCCATCGCAAGTAGCACTGTTTCTGGGAGCGAAGCTCGATACAGTGGGGCAATTGGCCTCCCCTTCAGAGGAGAGGACCAAGACCATCCTGGGCAAGGTGCGGCACCTGTTAGCCACGGACGTGGCCAGGGTGAGGTCCATCAAGTCCCTTCTCGGGATGATGTGCTCATGCATCTATCTTGTACCCCTTTGCAGACTTCGGATGCGTCGGCTACAGGAGTTCCTCGACGCCCGCTGGTTTCAGGCGATGGGCTGCTTCGAGGACAGGATCCCTCTCGATGAGGAGTTCCGTCGGGGGATCCTATGGTGGGGCACCCATGCTCACCTCACTACAGGCACGAACTTTCAAACCCCGGCGTTTCAGGAGATGGTGACGACGGCCGCCTCTCTGCAGGGTTGGGGGGGGGGCCCACACCGGAGATCTCCACGCGAGAGGCCTTTGGCTCCCGGAGGAGACGTCTCCACATCAACCTTCGAAGGGATTGTGACCTCCGACGTATTCCTCATCTTAGATATATCCTTCCAGCTCTGCTGGCCTCGGAAAATTTTTTTCTCTAGAGGGCGCTGCGCATCGACGTCCCTCGAGTCGATGTCCCTCGACAGCCGCCGTATCGACGCTCAACGTCATCCTGCCTATAAAGGCCGCGCGCAGCGTCCGTTGTTCAGTTCCGTTTTTCCGCGCTTACTCGGTGCCTCGGAATACCGTTGCTCAGTTCTTAGTCAGATTAATCCTATTTACCTCGAGTTATTCGATCCGTACTCGATGGCTTCCTCGTCGGAACCGACAACTCCTCGATCCGGCTTCAAAAAATGTCGAGATTGTGGGAAAAAGATGTCGTTGACCGATCCTCACAGAAATTGTCTGTGGTGCTTGGGAGCTGAACACCATTGTTCGGAATGCGAGGACTGTATGTCCATGACAGCTAAGGCCCTGAGGGAGCGTAGGGGGAAGCTGGAGAAAGGTAAGACTTTTAAAGCTTCTTCTTCGTCGACGAAGTCGAGACATTCGTCTCCTCGTCGCCATTCGCGCTCCAGGTCTCGGAGTGGGTCTCATCACTCCTCGAGATCGAAGCATTCGAAGAGGAGACGTCGAAGATCCCCTTCTCCGTCTTCCTCTTCCTCTGTTTCGCCAAAAAGAATCCCTTGCCCCACGAAACATAGTTCCCGGGCTGAATGGGAGGAATTCCGAAAAAATATGATGAGCGTCTTCGAGAAAGCGGCCTCGACCCCCTCGAAGACTGCCGAGAGCGATGCTCTGGTCGAAAGACCCGAAGGTCAAAAACGCCGCGAGTCGCAGTACCCGGCGAAAGAAACCTCTCGAGCACGTCTCGAACCCTCGAGCAGGACTATGACCTCCAAACCTTCCTCGAAGGTTCCGTCGACGCCGTCGACGAAGGTTCCGTCGACGTCAAAGTCGATGTCTTCGACGCCGTTGTCGAAGGGACCTTCGACACACGGGTCTGTCGACTCGACACCGGCGTCGACGCCAAGAAAAGTCACGGTGACCACACATCCAGTGACTATCCCCAGGCCCTCAACGTCGATGGCATCGATATTGTCGAGTAGAATTCCAATTGTCGAGGTCCTCGAGGCCTCCACCTCTGTTTTCGACGCCACGCTCGAAGCCTTCGGCGTCGACGACATCGACGTTTTCTAGGCCAATAATGACAAGTTCGGCACCCTCTGCCTTGGAAATGGGATTTACTCCCTTTATGAGTTCAGAACAATTGAGAACTATATCCTCAATTTTAGAAGAGGGTGTTTTGTCTGAACAAGACACATTTGAGTTACAGGGACCTGTAACCCCAGTTAGAGAGGAATTTTCCTCTGAAGAGCGCAGATTAAAGGATCTTCATGATTCTTTACATGAGGCAAGTGGGTTAGACACTTCCCCTGAGGTGGATTTTGCTAAGCCAGACCCGGGGGAGCATGCTGAAACCCCCTACAGAGCCTTAATGGCCAGGATTACAGAGTTCATGGGGTGGTCTGCACCTTCACAATCTTTCCAGCAAGATGACCTCACGGATATTCTCGACAAAGGCCCACAAGAGGATCCTGTAGTGCCCTTTCATAAAGCTCTTCAGAGAAAGATCATGACAAACTGGGAAACCCCAGATGTAATACCAGCAGTAAATAAAATGTCTGCAAAGTACAGGATATCTTCCACAGACCCAGAGTTTTTGTCTAAACATCCATCCCCAGAAAGTCTGGTGGTACAAGCAGCATCCTCTACCGATGTCAAGACTGCTTATCCTACAGTCCCACAGGACAGGGACGATAAAAAATATGATGCTATGGCAAAGAAAGTCTTTTCAGCATGTAGCATGGCGTTAAAGTCTGTTAATGCTACTTGCACCCTTGCTAGGTTCAGCCATACACTTTGGGAGTGTGCTTCTACAGCGGCTGACTGCATCCCGGAGGGAGAAGAAAGGGATGCGTTCCTGAATATTATACAGGACGGTAAAGACGCTATGTGCGAATCCCTCCAGACGGGCATTGATTCGGCTGACAGTATCAGCAGAGCAATGGCGGCAAGTACATCAACCAGGAGATTCGCTTGGTTGAGAAAGTCGGGTTTTGCCCCAGATGTGCAAGCCAGGCTCTTGAACATGCCATTCGATGGCTCTTCTTTGTTCGGGAAAAAGGCGGATGACCGTTTAGAGAAACTGCAAACTTCAAAAGTTGCAGCAAAAGCCCTAGGAGCTGCAATCCGTCAGACTCCTTTTCGTCCCACAGGAACCTCTGCGAGGGGCAAGTCCTTTCGCTTCTACTCCGCCTTCGGAAGAGGTAGAGGACGACCGGCTCAAAGGGGTCAAAGAAGAACTACCCGAGGTGGACGGGGTAGATATTCTAAAGCCGCAGCAACAGCAGGTGCCTCTTTACCATCGGCATCTGCATCAGCCGCCCCAAAACCACTCTGAGGACTCCCCTCACAGGACACCTGTAGGAGGCAGGTTGACTCAACATCTGACGGTATGGCAGGCTATCACGTCAGATGCTTGGGCATTGGAAACAGTCGCCCAAGGTTACTGCCTGCCTTTCCTACGTATACCTCAGAGTCATCCACCGGGGATCAGCTCTCAGAAAGCTCCAGATCCGCTCCTCTTGCAGGAAATTTTGGACCTGCTAGAGAAAGGTGCCATAGAACCGGTACCTGTAGTGGAGAGGGACAAGGGCTGGTACTCCCCTTACTTTCTCATTCCGAAGAAAGACTGAGGACTGAGACCCATCTTGGACTTGCGAGAATTGAACAAATTCCTCAGAAAAGACAAATTCAAGATGGTCACTCTTTCTCAGATCCTGCAGGCCCTTCAGTTTCAGGACTGGTTGGTATCTCTGGACCTTCAGGACGCTTATTTCCATGTGCCTATCCATCTCAAACACAGGAAATACCTGAGGTTCGCAATTGGCAACTCTCACTATCAATTTCGAGTACTGCCATTTGGGCTGACCTCCGCCCCGAGGGTCTTCACCAAGTTAATGTCGGTAGTGGCTGCAAGTCTAAGGAGGGAAGGGATTCACGTCTACCCCTACCTGGACGATTGGCTGATCAGGGCTGTTTCTCCGGAGCAAGCTCAGATCCAGCTAAATCACGTGTGCCATTTCCTTCACAGACTGGGCTTCTCCCTCAATTTAAAGAAGTCACAAATGATACCATCGCAGAGACTCCAGTTCATAGGAGCGATCCTGGATACTTCCCTGGAAAAAGCCTCGCCACCAGAGGTGAGGGCTCAAGATATTCTACAGATGGTTACCAAGTTCCAGCATGCCCAACGTCTCCCAGCCTTCGACTTTTTGAGGTTGCTAGGCCTCACGGCATCCTGCATTTTCCTTGTGCCAGAGGCTCGCCTGAGAATGAGATCCCTCCAGTGGGCACTGAGGACTCGGTGGTCACAATTCTCAGGGAGAGAGACAGATCTTCTTCAGGTTCCCGGCAGGGTGGCTCGAGACCTTCAGTGGTGGGCCTGTCAGGAGAACATTCTGAAAGGAGAACAGTTTTGGCAACCCTGGCCGGAGATAACAGTAGTCACGGATGCCTCACTCACGGGGTGGGGAGCCCACGCCAACGACTTGACCATCAGCGGTCGTTGGTCTCCATCGGAGTCCAGACTACACATCAACCTGTTAGAGCTGAGAGCCATCAGACTTGCGTTGAAGGCTTTCCTGCCAGCTGTACAAGGGAAGAACGTCCTGATAATGACGGACAACACGGTGGCCATGCATTACCTCAACAAAAGAGAGGCATAGGATCACTACCCCTGTGCAGAGAGGCGATGCAGCTCTGGTTTTGGGCAATCCAAGAAGGAATCTCTCTATTGGCAGTTCACCTAGCCGGAGAGAAGAACTTGACAGCGGACGCTCTGAGCAGGCAGAACAGTCTCCCACGAGTGGGAGCTAGCTCAGGAAGTCCTTAAAGAGATCTTCGCCCTTTGGGGAACCCCTCAGGTAGATCTGTTCGCCACCAGCCTAAACAGGAAATGCGACCTGTTCTGCTCAAGGGAATTTCCTCCGAGAGGAGCTCTGGGAGACGCGTTCATAGTGGACTGGGAGTTTCCGCTTCTGTACGCATTGCCACCAGTCCCTGTCATTCCTCAAATGATCAGGAGGTTGAGAAGATTCCGGCGAACCATGATCCTAATTGCCCCGGATTGGGCCAGGAGAACGTGGTACCCGGACCTTCTAGACTTGTCCATCTGCCCTCCAATTCGACTTCCTCTCAGAGAGAACCTACTCTCACAGAAGGGAGGTCAGGTTCTCCATCCAGACATCAAAACCCTCAACCTTCACGCTTGGCTTCTGAACGGCTGAGGTACAAGGATTGAGACCTCCCTGATGATGTTATGGAGGTGTTGCTTTCGGCAAGGAGGCCAGCAACAAAGTCTTTATACCGCTGCCGTTGGAACAGATTTTGCAGCTGGTGTAGAGAACAGAATATCGACCCATTTTCATGTGGTACACCAATGGTTTTGTCCTTCCTACTATATTTGGCAAATTCAGGCCTTCAAGTTGGCACCATTAAGGGCTATCTCGCAGCGCTATCTATCTTTGAGCGTACTGCGGAAGAACCATCCTATTTCAAATTACCCTTGATAATACAGTTTCTAAAGGGGTTAACCAATGTTTATCCCCCAAGACCATTCCAAGTTCCCCTATGGGATTTAAACTTAGTACTAACTTTCCTGATGGGTACACCTTTCGAACCTCTCCATTCTTGTTCGTTAAGATTCCTTACCCTTAAAACTGTTTTATTAATAGCACTTACATCTGCTAGAAGGGTGAGCGAATTACAAGCTTTCTTGTAAACCCCCTCATACAATATTTCACAAAGACAAAGTTGTCCTGCAAGTGAAGCCTAATTTCCTCCCAAAGGTGGTTTCTGAATTCCATATCACTCAAAAGATTACCCTACCATCTTTCTATCCTCCTCCTCACCCGGGGAAAGAGGAAGAGAGGTTACACAGACTAGACCCTAGGAGGGTTTTAAGTTTTTACATTAGTAGACTAGCCAGGATAAGACCGGCAGACCAGCTGTTTGTAGGTTACACAGGTCACAAGCTGGGGTTACCAATAACTAAGCAGACCATTTCCAGATGGATCATTCTAGCCATTCTGGAATGTTATAAACTGGCAGGGAAAGAGCCCCCTCAAAACCTTAGGGCTCATTCGACCAGAGGTATTGCAGCTTCATCGGCCCTCAAAAGAGGCGTGCCGGTTAAAGACATATGTGCGGCCGCTACATGGTCGTCTGTCCATACCTTTACACGTTTTTACAATCTGGATTCCTCCTCCAGTCAAGAGACTAGGTTTGGAAGGGCTGTACTGCATTCTATTCATCAATAGAAGACAGCGTGAAGTCAGTACTCCCTCCTCCGAATATAGAATACTGCTATGGGAGCCTATCTAAGATGAGGAATACGTCGGAGGACACAATCCCTTCGAAGAACAAGTTACTTCTTACCTTGTAACGTTCTGTCGACGGGATGTTCCTCCGACGTATTCCTCATCGACCCTCCCATCCATCCCCGCAGTTCTACTTCCCTTGTTGTTGCAGCTTACGCTCCTTCAGGGTGATTAGTCTAGTCCAGACAGTAATACTGTGGGCTACAAAACGGAACTGAGCAACGGACGCTGCGCGCGGCCTTTATAGGCAGGATGACGTCGAGCATCGATACGGCGGCTGTCGAGGGACATCGACTCGAGGGACGTCGACGCGCAGCACCCTCTAGAGAAAAAAATTTCCGAGGCCAGCAGAGCTGGAAGGATATATCTAAGATGAGGAATACGTCAGGAACATCCCGTCGAAAGAACGTTACAAGGTAAGAAGTAACTTGTTCTTCTGGAGCTCCGAGCAGTGTTCTGGGCTCTCAAGTCGGTCCTTCCGTCCCTCAAGGACAAAGTGGTGAGGATCTTCACCGACAACACCACCACGATGTTCTATATACGGAAGCAAGGGGGCACCAGATCCCCAGCCCTATCCAAGGAGGCCCAGGATCTGTGGCACTGGGTCGTCGCCCCCGGGATGTTTCTGGTTCCCTTCCACTTGGCAGGAATAAAAAACACCATCGCCGACTCACTCAGCAGGGAGCTGCGCTCGTGCCATGAGTGGGAACTGCGCCAGGATCAAGTGGTTCGGCTCTTCCAACTATGGGGCAAACCCCAGATCGACCTGTTTGCGACGGCGACGAACTTCAAGTGCCAGAGGTTCGCCAGCAGGTTCCCACAGCCGAGGAGCATGGGTGATGCTTTCTCATTCCACTGGGACGGCCTGTTTCTATACACGTTCCCTGCGTTGCCGTTGCTGCTCCGCCTCATCAACCAGCTCAAGAGGTCCAGGTGCAGGATGATCCCCGTCGCACCGGCGTGGCCGAGGCAGATCTGGTTCTTGGACCTACTGGACTTGTCAACGTCCCCACCAGTCAAGCTGCCGGCGGACGCGGATCTTCTCTCCAGAGAAAGAGGCGCCATTCTCCATCACGACCCACAGTCGCTGAACTTGCAGGCCTGGCTCCTGCAGCACTAGAGTTTGGAGGTACAATATACCGGCTGATTGCAGAGAGGTTCTCGCAAAGGCCAGGGCGTCCTCAACTCTCGTGTTACGGTCATAAATGGAAGAGGTTCTGTCTGGTGCCGGGCACAGAAGATTAACCCTCTGCGGATTACGGCCCCTCCAGTACTGCCGTACCTACTGTTGCTGGCCAAAGCTGGACTGGCTCATGCCTCCATCAAAATACATCTGGCTGCCATCTCCCGTTATACCAGGACTACGGAACGGGCGTCCTTGTGGTCTCATCGCCTGGTGAAGGAATTTATGAAGGGACTATTCTGATCATTCCCGCCGGTGAAGGCTCCTGCCCCGGCGTGGGAGCTTAATGTGGTGCTGACCAGGCTCATGGGGGGCCGCATTCCAGCCTATGCATTCGGGGCCTTTGAAGTTCCCGTCATGGAAGACCGCGTTCCTCGTGGCCATCACCTCCGCACGACGAGTGGGAGAGATCCAGGCCCCATCTTGCAAGCCTCCATACTTGACTTTTCATGACACGAGGGTGGTGCTCAGGACACACCCCTCCTTCATGCCCAAGGTGCTGTCGGACTTCCACCTCAACGAGCCCTTGGTGTTACCAGTTTTCTTCCCGTCGCCTTCGACCCCGGCCGAGAGGACTTTGCACTCGCTGGATGTAGCTAGAGCGCTGAAGTTCTACGTGGACCGCACAAAGTTTTCGGACGACATCACAACGGTTTGTGAACTTTGGGTCTGTGAATCAAGGGAAGGCTCTCTCGAAGACTTCCATTTCCAGATGGCTCTCCGGCTGCATCATGCACTTTCACCGGTTGGCAAACCGACCGCTGCCCGGCCGTCCGAGAGCCCATTCGACCAGAGCGATCGCTGCTACCACGGCATTCCTGTCTGGTGTGCCTCTGCTGGACATCTGCAGGGCTGCTACGTGGAGGTCGACGCACACCTTCACAAGATTCTACTGCGTCTTTCGGGACTCCAGGGAGGAGTCCAGGGTCGGCCAAGCAGTGCTGCGCAACCTGTTCCCCTAAGGTGAGCCTGGTGAGGAGGTAAGAATTGCTTAATGTTGAGTTTTGGATGTAATGCTTAATGTTGAGCCTTTGCCACCTCCCGTGGTTGTGCATGTGTATACTGCTATGTATTCTTTTATTCATGAGCATGTGAATCCATGCTAGACCCCATGCTGGAGAAGGAACAAGTTACTTACCTGTAACTGTTGTTCTCCAGAATGTGTCTGGCATGGATTCACATGCGAACCCTCCTGCCTACCCCTCTGCGGCTTTTCAATTGGTCATACTGCCACTTTGCGTGCTACCAAATCTGAGGATGGCTGCCAGAGGTGGGGCTTAGGGAGAGGGCAGTCATTGGCTGGGGGCAGTATGACCCAGAGATCAGTGATTGGTTACTACTAAGAAAGACAGATCAGAAACGAAACTGATACTGATTTTTTTCTTTACCGAGGATTCCCAGCCTTAGGACGGGGAATATTCATGAGCATGTGAATCCATGCCAGACCCATGCTGGAGAACAACAGTTACAGGTAAGTAACTTGTTACAAAGTGCATGCTGTTTGTTGATTTTAAGAGTGTCCAGGAATCCAAAGTACAAGTGAAGTTGAACATTCTAGCAGAAGAAACATACACTGCACAAAGGGATCACTCAACGCACTTGTTGCAAGCCAGTTGTGAATCCACCAGGTGTAATAAGCAAGATTGACCCATGTATTGAGTGGAAATAAATTTTTTTTATTTATTTTGAGTTGATCGCCAATAGCAGATTTTGGCATGATGAGCTCTGAAACCTTACATTACCGTGACTGCTAACCATATGATACTAGGCTCAGGCAGGCCTCAAGGGCAGTGCACAAAGTGCAGGGCCAACTTGCTAGTGTCTGTGTTTTTTTGGAGAAAGTTTGCCATTTTGATTTACTTCAATGTGCAGCTACTACTATTGACCAGTGTCGCTGAACAAATATTCTTCACGTAGCACAATTTGGAAGACCTTTTACAAAACAGTCTACCAAGGGCACTACTCGGTCTGAAGAAAGAATGCCATTTTCTAGTGTGGGCCACTTTGTAATTGGTGACAGAGACTTTAAACACTCAGTACATCACTGGGTGATATCTATCTTATCTTTTATGTATAAAACTCTTGGGTATAGTTTCACACTCAGCTGATGCAATTTCCATTAGATGTGGTCATGGTTGGAGAAGCAGTAGCAGTTGTAGCAGCATAGGTACTTGCTGGGGCAGGAGGAAGTGGCAGAGGAAAGCATGTTGCTGGCAGAATCCACAGAAGTGCGGGAAAGAAAGAATGCCGGGATTTTCTGTTCGCTTATTCCAGTTACCAGTCCTAAGTTGTTCCTAGATTGCAGAGGTTGCGCAGCGGGAAGTTTGAAAGCTTGTCCCCCATTTGAACCCGATTGCAGAGCTCAGCAAGAAATGTGCAGCAGACCATACATGAAGGCTGGCGTAATCCGGGGGGTTGTGGTGAGCAGACCTCCATGTCTGTGTGGTGAGACCAAAGGCAGCTTGCTGAGAGAAGTGGGCCCGGTCGAGAAAACACCCATAGTAGGCCTACAGCCTGTGACAGGCCGAGGAGCTGGTGAGTGTTTCTGCACATTCCCAAGCCTTCCGGCAATGGAGGAGGGCAACTGTAACCAATGTAGCTGACCAGAGCATGGGAGCATGTCAGACAATGTATTGCAACAATTGTAGCACTCACATATAAACTAATACGCTGTCGAAGGAAGTTTCGAACATCGTGAAGACGACAAAGCCTCAGTAAAGCCATAATAACATTGTATCTTGTGAAACAAAGTATTAAACCTCAATATTTTGAACCGAAGAGAACAAACGAGCATTACCTTAAGCCCAGTGGTGAACAAGCATTGCTCTCAGCCAAAAGAGACTCGGTTTTAAATCCTTATGGCCCTTTAAATGAGGTAGCACTTCATTAGATGGATGGGGATGCAGAAGTTACTTGTACACCAAATAAAAGAACCGACTCAGGAAGTTGGCAAAGCGAATCTGTTTTAATCTCCATTGTCTAGAACGGGGAGTACAATGGACATCAACGTACGTTGCACAGCATAATCTCAAAGCATCACATGAAAAAATACTTTTTTATAGTAGCCACTCATCATACTAAGTGGCAAACTAAGAAAACCTACTTGGTATTGTGGTTGGCTTAGGGGAACATCTAGGTATACTTTCTATGAGGGATTGGATTGTAATTGGGTCCCTAGTCAGGTGGACATCTATGCCGCCCCTAGTGCAAGTCATCTTCATTGTCATCAAATCCACAACGTCTCATTGGCTCTCAAACTATAGGTCTCTTTGCTACATGGCCCTCTCTGATTGGTTGGCATGCTTGCACCCTTCTGGAATAATCCACTCTCTAGCAGCACTCAAGCTGGTACCCCGGATGTCATTCGGTGGACTTGACCAAATCTTCCCACCCAATTAGCCTGTCATCCATCATCACTTATGCCTTCTGCCAATTGAATTCTTTGAACTTGGCCGTGCAAAGTATCAATGCTTCTGAGAATAGAAGGGAGTGCACGCATGCTCTTATCTTAAAGTCTCGGTGTATCTTGCCCATTTTCTATTTTCATACACCCCATGCAACAGGAGACTATTAAATGCGAAAAAGGAGCTCAAACAATCTTAAATGAATACAACTTGGCACTTGTGGTGTCTTTTCTTTGCACCTTAACAGGGGCCACAAGTTCTATCTTTCCAGGATAGATAAACCAGTTCTCGGCTGCCCCAACCCTTGACACTGGGCCAGACAGCCTTCTTGATTCTTCCACGATCATCTGTGGTTTTCCTTCTGCTGTGGCACACTTTTAGCCTTTCTCTTCACAGGTCCTGGCTTGCTTTGCGACATCGAATATCCAGATTCTATATAATGACGGCACCGCCTGCAGTCTATTATCTACGTATAGCCAGCTTTCGTGATTACTTGTTCTACTTGCGCTACAGCATCTGTACATTTATAGAACGGCTTGCATTTTCTTCAGTGCTTTTCGCACGTGTGATCTTCATTCTGTGTGCTAAAGTCTTTGCAATGCTTTACCTCGTCATTAGTTTCTATAAGGTCTATATACTCTCTGCTTCGATGACTCTTCTCAGTGCGTCAGCCTTACTTCGTGTGACGTCACCAATCTTTTCTTTCACTCACCGTTGCACGTCTTCAAGGATCTCCCGTAAGAGACCGTCAGCTCTCTGAGGATATATGAAATAAGGTTTTCTCAATGGATATGCAAATCAAAGGGGGGGGGGGGTCTGGGAGTCTCTCTACCAGCACAAACACAGCCCATTGACCTGTTCTTGGGTGGATGGCCCTTGGGAGAGTCTCAACCAAGTCTTTAGCTCACTGTCCCTTTCACAGAGGAGAAATAACCCTGCATTTCAGCCTTTGTCCTGCCCAGGGGCAGTGCAGCACCGAAATGCTAGGCAATTCTTCTCTGAACAAGAGTACCACAGCAACCCCATACACGTGTTTCAGCCTTATTGGGCATCATCAGTGAGGTGGAGCTGTGCCTCTCTGAGAACAGTGAGCAATGGGCCCACGTCTGGATTCCCCTGGTAACTTAGGATGAGACCCAACTAGGCTGAAACTCGTGTATGGGGTTGCTGTGGTACTCTTATCGGAGAATTGCCTAGCATTGCGGTGCTCGACTGCCCCTGGGCAGGATAAAGACTGCTATGCAGGGACATTTCTTCTCTGTGAAAAGAACAGTGAGCTAAGGACTTGGTTGAGACTCTCCCAGGGGCCAGTCACCCAAGAACAAGTCAATGGGCTGTGTTCATTGTAGTTTCCCAGATCCCCCACTGTTTCTCAATGGACACCTTGTCTCAAAGGTTTTCTGTGATATAGGCATCATTACTGGTATTTCACTTTTCCCAATTTCCGGTTCTCAACATATAGGCAAAACGGGGGAGGGACTTCCGGTAGACGCATTTGGCTCCTCTACAGTTTCTTTGGGAATAACTGTTGCTACCAGAGGGAAGGGGGCTGATATAACATTTTTAAAGGTAGAGCTTGTAAATTAACAACTATGGCATGGAAGAAACAGCAATTGGTCATGAACTCACATTGCCAAAGTCAATAGAGGTTACATTGAAAGTACTACTTTGGTGGCTTCACCAAAGATAAGAGTGGTTGGAATGCACCCTTTGAAGAAAGTTGGTGTTAGAGACATTGCTTGTCTAGCAGAGCTAAATGGGCATCGGTATGAATCATGTCTTTGCTATAACGCTGCACAGAGATGTTTAAATCTGTGTAAAGTTGAAGTGTTATCCTATGGAAGTGTCAGCGGAACTGAACTTCAAAAGCAGATGAGTGAAACCTACATGGTGTATATTGGAAGGGGTTGCATCTGGCAGGGAAGTTGAACTGACAGAAATAGAAGACCGGGTGTGGATTACCATGGTAGAAGTTGTTTCATGGTGCCAAGAGGGAAGCACTGATATTTTCTGAATCAAGACGTAATTGTGTTGCATGGTGTTGCAAGAGAAGCACTATGAAGGGAAGTTATTTTCAGCTTATTTGGGTCTGCTGAATCTAAAGTGCAACAGAAATCATCCTGACCAAGAACATCCTTTTGGTACGGTTTAAGGAACTTTTGAACTGTAAGTTTCCCACAGGAAAAAGTATCTTTTCTGTGTTGAACTGAGTGTTGGCAGTTTTCTTTAACAAATTAACTTTATCGAGAACTGTGTAACTCTGTTTCAGCCCCAGATCTCCTTGTTTCGCGTTATTCAATGGAACTGACTTTGACCTAAAACCTGGGGATGGGTAGTTCACTCAGGTTAGAAACAAAGATTTTGAAGGTGTTGAGAATGAAGTATTGATGTTGTGAATTGCCATATAGTTTTTGTTTCAAGTGTTTCAAGGCGCGACAAGGCAAGGGAGGGGGGACAGAGGGAAGACAGACGGCGATCTTACTAGGCCAGGTGACATTGAGCTAGCGCAAGTGCAGGGGAGGGGGGGGAAGTGCTTGGGGAAGTCATAGGGGGCAGGGAAATGCATAGGATCAACAGTACAAAATAAATAAAAACCATGGGTAAAAGTGTGGCCAGCTTGTGTCACGTCCAGGGGTAAGTGCAGGCATCAAGAGAGCTGGTAGGGGACTGCCGGGATACAGAAACGGCCTCCAAGTTGCAGGGGTTGCCAGTGAGGCAGTGCAGGTGTTCAACTGGCGGGGGAGG